>NC_080112.1:69705110-70305110 GCF_950005125.1 Chionomys nivalis
AGAAAAACTTACTGGCAAGAATTCAGCCCAGGAATGGTAATAAAAACATGCATGGTGGTAGGAAAGGCAAGGTAGAACTCAGCTTACAAATTGCCCTTTCTGGGCTATCTTGTTAGGACTTCAAAAAGAAAACCACTCAGTGTTCCCCTGCCAAAAAGTAAACTGCAAAGAACAAGCCTAAGGGGGAAATTTTATCCTGTATCTCCTCAGGAAGGCTTATGCTGGATCCCAGTTTAAGTTTATAGTCCATTATAGCAAAGAAGGCATAGTGGTGACAGTAGCTGTCAACTATGGCACAGAACATGAAATAGAAGATCACAAATCAACAATAAAGATTTAACTAGTAAAAAGTCCAGGCGGTGGTGGCACACAACTTTAACCCCAGCACTCGGGGACAGAGGCAAGCTGATCTCTGCCAGCCCAGTTAAAAAGAAGTCTGAATAGAACAAAACAAAATTGAAATTCAGAGCAAACACCAAATTTCTCAGTTTCTTGTTAAGTATCTAGAGCTCTTGGGAACAAACTTATTTTTGCCAATTTTTTCACAACCACACACTCAATTGAATGACCATATATACAGTCACTACTCACAGATTTAAAAGCTGGGCTCTAAAAGAACAAGACCAACACAATGGATACACATTTTAAAGGGGTTATTATATTGGTCTACATGCCAGAGGTTGCTTGTTCAATGCTGTCTGTAAGAAGAAGAGGCAAAGAAGCCAGTAGCTGCTTGGTTCAAGAAGTTGGATACCTCAGCAGTATCAATTTGATGCTGAAGTCTGGGCATTTCCTGCAGAGTCACTGATATTGAGTCCACGTTGGAAGGCAGTGGACAATCTTGGCAGCAGTGATCTACATACTTGCTCAGGAAGATGACAAGAAAGCAGGTGCATGTGCACTGCATTTCCTCAGACTTCGCCATATCTGGTCTGTAGACTGCGCTATCCGAGTTAAAAGCCAGTCTTCCCTCTTGGTTATCCTCTCTGGAAAAACTCTTAGACAGTCCTAGGAGAGCTGTCTCTGAGGTGAGTGGATTAGTTTGCTTTCTGTTGCTGTGATAAAGGACGTGACCTTTACATTTAATTTGGAGAGAAAGGAGTTTCTCTTACCTTACATACTTACAAGCCCTTCATGAAGGGAAGTAGGGCCAGAACCTAGGGCAAGAAGTTGAAGTCAAGAACTAAAGCAGAGTCAGTGGAGAAATGTTGTTTAATGGCTTGTTTTCCACAGCTTCCTAGGCCTGCTTTATTATACCACTCAGGACCAGCAGCTCAGGAGTAGCACCGCCCACAGTAAGCTGGATGGTCCCATATCCATCATTAATCAAGAAAATGCCTGCCCAGACTTGCCTACAGGCAATCTGATGAAGGCATCTTCTCGACTGAGGTTCTCCCAAGATAACTATAACTGTGTCAAGATTGAAAAAAAAAAAAAAACTAGTCGGGAAATTTGACCTCGTGATATCTTGACATAACAATACATTACTATTAAGTCATAACTTTTCCTTTCTTGTTTATCCCCATGATCTTATATTAATCTCACAATACAGAACATAGTATAATTTTAAAATCCCCAGTCTTCAAAATATTCAAACACTTTAAAAGTTCAGTCACTTTAAAATACCCAATCTCTCTTTTTGCATCTCAGATGTATTTATTGATGCCACATCACAAGTGGTACTTGAACAAGTTTACAGCAATGCTCCATGCTCCCATGTAACATAGCTTACTTAACTTTAGCCAAGAGACAGCTCATCTTTGCTGGACTCAAGCAGTGGGTTACTTCTTTTATCAGCACTCCCAATTTTATAACCTATGAAAATTATCAACTTCATTGCTACCCAAATGTTCTGGTAAGGTTGAGGAAAGTAGTGTCTCATGGGGTCTCAGACACTGTTAATATGGCTATGAAGCACTCTCATCAGAACCAAGGCTATATGCTATACTGGATCCCATAACATAACTGGGAAAGGTCCAATTCTTAAGTTTTAATTCAGGGGTGCATTTTTTTTCTGTTTTGTTTTTGTTTTGTTTTGAGGAAGGGTGTTCTCAATGTGTATCACTATCTATCCTACAACTCAACAAATGTAGACTAGGCTGGCCTTGACCTCACAAAGATCTACCTGCCTCTGCTTCCCAAGTGCTGGAATTAAAAATGTAGGCCACCATGTCCGGCATCCAATGTCTCTTTAAAAGTTCAAAGTCTCGCCAGTGCTTTTAATCCCAGCACTTGGGAGGCAGAGACAGGCAGTTATCTGTGAGTTCGAGGCCAGCCTGGTCTACAAGATCTAGTCCCAGGACAGGTTCCAAAGCCACAGAGAAACGCTGTCTCGAAAAACCAAAAAAAAAAAAAATTCAAAGTCTCTCAACTGTGGGCTCCTACAAAATCAAAAATAAGCCACATACTTCTTATTCCAAGAGAAAAGAACCAGACACACTTATAATTAAATCAAAACAAAACCAAAAACCTAACAGTGTGAATAGCTCAGTAACCAATGTCTGAAACTCAGTCTTCTGGGATACAAAGGGTCTGGGAAGCTCCATCTCTCTGGATCTGCCCTACACACACACACACACACAAACACAAACACACGACTTGTCTCATAGGTTCAGGCCACCTCCACATCTACTGCTGTCCTTGGTGATCACCCTGCAGTCCTGGCATTTAAAATATGCTGGGGTCTTTGCTGCAAATGGGTTGCACCTTCACCAGTGGCCTCTCCTGGCCCCTTTTCAGGGACTCCAACTCTATCGTGTCACACACAGAACCAAACCTCAGCTGCTCTCATGAGACCTGCAATCTGCAACGTGCTTTCAAAACCAATAGCATGTGGGAGATTCTTAAAAATTAACAAACTTGGTTACCACCTTGAGATATATCCCTGATCTCTCTGGACCATAGCTCTGCATGCTGACCCTGAGAAAATACTTTCTAGAAGATTTCATCTCAATGATGCTGGGCTCACAGCTGATTTTTCAGTCCAGCTAATGATCACTGACTGTCCCAGTAAATAAAAGGTTTCACTTCGATGGTGCTGAACTCTCATTACTCACAACTGATCTTTCAGCGCTAGCTGACCAGAAACCATGGGTTCTTAATTCAAGACATCATATTAACAGCCCTGATAGAGCCTTTGAGGGCCTCTCAAACTTCCCTCTAACTCTTCACAAGCCAGGCCTCCATCACAGTCTGCACACTGGAAAGACAGAGATCCCAGTAGCTACTGACTCCACAAAGCTGAATACCATCACAGTCCCAATCTGTTGCTGAAAACCTGGAAGCCCCCTACCTAGTGTTGCTTGAGTGCATGCTGGACAGCTGAAGTTGGAGTCTAATGTGAAAAGCGTGTCTCAGCAGCATCCAGGAAGAAGACAAGGAAGGCACACATACACTGATTCTAACTTGGACCTCTTTATATCTGGATCACCCACTGCAAGTTCCACCCATTTTGAATGTAGGTCTATCCTGTTCATTCTCTCCAGAAACACCTTCACAGGCAGGCTCAGGTGTGTCTCCCAGGTGATTCTAAATACTGTCAAGTTGCTACTCAAGACCAGCCACCCTCACAATCCTAGCAGAGTACTCTGATCACTACAGATATTGTCTGCTGAATAATTTAATAAATAATAAAGCAATTATCTAACTAGTTCAATGGTAAGTACCTAAAAAATGATAAAGCCTGTTAAATCTCTAAGAAATATCTCATAGGCTATTTGCTGGGAAAGAGAAACCCTATTAACATAATATATACATATACATATTAACATAGTATATACTACACAATATAGAGTATTATACATTACTGTATAACAATAATACTAGTAGCTGGGCGGTGGTGGCGCACGCCTTTAATCCCAGCAATTGGGAGGCAGAGGCAGGCGGATCTCTGTGAGTTCAAGACCAGCCTGGTCTACAGAGCTAGTTCCAGGACAGGCTCCAAAACCACCGAGAAACCCTGTCTCGAAAAACCAAAAAAAAAAAAAATAATAATAATAATAATACTAGTAATTTTAATAATGGCCTTTAAAGATATCTTCTGCCAAGACGTTATCAACAAAACTCTTAGGTCCTAATGATGAGGATGTCTTAGAGTTAGAAGAACAAACAGAATTACTCTTAACTGGATTTGGTGGCATGAGCCTATAATGCCATCTACCTGGGAAACCAAGGCAAGAGAATTCTAATTTCAAGGCCTGCTTAGGATAGAGAGTGAGTTCAAAGCCAGCCTGAAGTTAGCAAAACTCTGCATAAAAAATAAAAAAAAAATTTAGAAAGGGATTTGGGACCTGAGTGTGGTACACATCTTTAATCCCAGCACGTGAGAGGCAGAGGCAGGTAGATCTCAGTGAATTTCAGACTAGCCAGGACTGAATAGTAATAGTGAACCCTTGTCTCAAAAAATCCAAAAGAGGAGGGTTGAAGATTAACTTGTTGTAGAGTTACATGCCTATCATTCCCAAGACCCTCTGTTACAGTATCAGTGCTGGGACTTTTTAAAGGCGTTATCACCAGTCAGAGTTAATAACTACATAATTCTCATTACTAATCATAGCTACTATTAAAAGTTTCAGCTAGCTAAAGATGCCATTTTGAAATCAACATCTAGAACACTGAAGAAATGCTATAAGGTTGTCTAGAAGCATAGACTCTTAGCACTAAGAAAGCTATAAGACTCAGAAATCTAACTTAGTATCTAATGAAGGAATCCTTTCTGTAATACATAATTGTTAGGATGCTCACAACCTTTGTTCACAATCTTCTAGTGACAACAGAAATTATCTATCTTTCAACAAAGCTGCCAGATTATAGGGTTACTATCTAATAAATGTTACTCTTTACACTGCTCTGAAATTGGTCTTCCTGTAGGTTCTATCTCTGGTCTTCATTGTGTTCTGTGGAGTTTGATTGCTCTTTAATATTTCAGTCCTTAGTTCTTAAAACACTCAAAGAAAGGCTGTCACTCCTACTGTCTCGGTTTTTTTCAGCATAGACATAATTATATTCTCCAGATATTTTCACATAGTATATTCACTATATTAACCCAATTACTTTTAAAGTGTAATGCCTAGAAATGATCACAATACTTGAAATTTAGTTAAATAATGTAAAATGCCTTCCTAGATATTATTAAAATAGGTTATGATACAGGCTTTCACTATGTAGGTCAGGCTAGTCTCAAACTCCTGGTCTTAAGTGATCTTTTTTAATTAATTAATTTATTTCTTTTACATATCTGCCACAGTTTCCCTCCCTCCTCTCCTCCCAGTCCCTCCCCAAGCCCCTTCTGCTCCCACCCCTAATTCACTCCTCCTCTGTTTCTGTTCTGGAAAGGGCAGGTCTCCTGTGAGTTATCAACAAAACATGGTATATCAAGTTGCAATGAGACAAAGCACCTCCCCTTGTATTAAGGCTGGGCAAGGTGACCCAGTATGAGAGGCAGGGTCCCAAAAGCCACCAAAAGAATCTGAGACTGTCCCTGTTCCCATTGTTAGGCATCCCACAAGAGGACCAACTACACAAGTGACGTTAGAGACTCAGCTCAGAATAACCGTAACTGTAGGAAGGAATCAGTACTCTGACAGTATTAGTTACTTTCCTCATGGCTGTGATCTAATACTGACAAAAGTAAGTTAAGAAAGGAAGGGTTATCAGTCGGAGAGCTGGCTGAGAGGTTGGAGCGCCACCTGCGGTGCCCGGGGTCCCGAGTTTGAGTCCCAGCTGGGTAAGTGTCTGTGTGTGTGTGTAAATGTGTCTACCTGTATCTATCTATGCTGTGTGACTGTCTGAACGTGTCTGTGTGTGAATGATGCTCTGCATGCATAATTAATCGGAAAAATTTTTAAAAAAAGAAAGGAAGGGTTATTTTGGGTTACAGTTCAAGGGGAAGTCCACCATAGCAGGAAAAGGCATGGTGGCGGGAATGTGAGGTCACAGTGCATCCATGACCCGAAAGAATGGAGCACTAGCAATAGATGCTAGTGCTCAACCAACTTCCTGTTTTCTATTCAGAACCAGATTTGAGTTCATGAACTGGTGCTGCCCATATTCATAATGGGTCTTCTTACCACAGTTAACCTCACAATCCCTCACAGACATACACAGATCTCTAACCAAATCTAGATTAATCTTTCCCAGACATGCGCAGAGGTTTGTCTCCTAGGTGATTTTAGACACTGTCTAATTGATAATCGATATAAACTGTTACACTGGATACAGATCTTTTTCACATGAACTACAATCAAGCCACATGTACCCCTGTCTCAGTCTAGTATATAGGCAACTGACAGTCTTGTACATATATAGTTACTTGCTTAATTGAAATATTGGCTAAGAAATGTCAAATGACAGTTCAAAGGCATAGAACAAATTGATAAAAGTTAAGGTGTAGAACTGAGCATGGTGGTACACACACAACTCTCACCCAGGAGACTGAGGCAGGAGGATTAAGAGCTCAAGGCTAGTCTTGCCTACATATCCTATTTTAAAAAACAATAATAATAATAATAGTAATAATAATAATAATTGTAAGTCCAAGGCTTGCTAGACTTTATATTAGTATTTTATTAATTGCCTTAAAGTAGTTCACAAAAGATATTAATAATAAAAGATAATACAAAAATTATGAAGAGAAAATTCATTTATATGATCAATCTCACTTGCAGTATATAAAGCAAATATAGACAAAAAATCTAGTGGTATTTATATCTTGGGGATAACCAGAAACCATCTAACTTGGACTTAAGGCCTCCTCAATAGGAAGGAATTCATACCTGGTACTGTAAAGTTAGCTAAGACTAGTAAAATCATGAACCCTAGAGGAGAACTTACTACTGTCACTTTCCTACCCCAACAGAATTCCTACCAGCATTCGAAATACTGATCCTTGTACCCACAGATAACTGTAGGTCTCACCCTCATCAAAGAAGCTTCTTTTTGAAGCAGATGGAAATTATTACAGAAATCCATAACTGGTCAAAATGTAGAGAACAGTAGACCATGGAGTGTCCAACCCCAATATATGCATCTACAACGCAAGCCCTAGAGTTAAGGTTAGGGAACAGCTCAGAAGAGGGGGCAGAAAGAGTGTAAGAGCCAGAGGACTAGGATTTCTACTGAAAGGAGGGGGATGAAAAGGAAGCTACACTGATGAAATCTCAACATGGTTGCTTAAACAGGACCAGTACAATGACACCACCAGTTGACATACCAATTCAGATGCGGATGGGGGAAAGCTCCCAGGTCCTACCCCTAATGAAAAGCTAGAGGTAATTCATGGCTACCAAGAGAGGGAGAATCAGTCTTCTCCAGAGATGAGCTCCCTGACAAGTTATCCAATCCCTAGTAGTCAGCTGTAAACACACATATATGAACTCAGCAAGGTTTGTGTGTGTGTGTGTGTGTGTGTGTGTGTGTGTGTGTGTAATAATTAAAGAAGGAAAGATCAATAGTTTGAGGGGGAGAAACATGGGAAGAACTAGAGGGGAAGAAGAAGGAATAAGGGACAGAAGTGATTTAAATACAGTACTCATGTATGAAATTCTCAAAACAGTTTAAGAAAAAAAGAGCATTTTGATTCTGGTCTTGGATCTTCAGATAAATAATGCCTCTTCTATGAAGTTCAGTTTCATCATTACAAAATAAAACACACCCTGATTTGAATAATGCACAATATATATATATATCAAAACATATATCCCATAAATTTTGTGTCAATTTAAATTTTTAATAGAAAATATAAGAAATATATATGTGCACACCTTTATTCCCAGCACTCAGGAGGCAGAGGCAGACCTCTGTGGGCTAGACTGGTCTACATATTGAGTTTTAGGCCAAACAGGGCTACATACATAGTGAGACACTGCCTCAAAAGACAAAGAAAATACATATATTTAATATATATAAATGTTTGTATATCAGAACACTTTATATTATGAAGACAGCAATGCTCCTCAACATGGTCTATAGATACAACTCTATCCCTATTGCAATTATAGCTGGCTTCTTTGTACAAAGTGACAATTTAATCCTAAAATTCACATGGAACTATAAGGGACCCAGAATACTCAAAACAATATGGAAAAACTGGGCAACTCATACTTGTTAATTTTAAAACTTACTATATGATTACAATAATCAGGACAGTCTGGTGCTGGTACAAAGACAGATATATCCAACCAACACAATAGAATACAGACCAAAAATAAGCCCTCACATTTGTGATCAATTTATTTTTGGCGAAGTTACCAAGATAACTTAACAAGGAAAGCAGTTTCTCAACAAGTGGCATTTGAGATAACAGGATAGCCATGTGTACAAGAAAGAATGGTGTTAGATATCTGTCTCATTTCATACCTAGAAATAAATTAAAATAGATCATAGTCTTAAATATAATTACTTGAAACAAGCAAACTTTCAGATATGGGGAAAATGGAGCTTCCATGCACTGCTAGTGGAAATATAAAATGGCACAGTCACTGTGAAAGATAATCTGGCACTTTCTCAAAAAAGTTGCTAAGTCTAAAATAAGTTACACCTACAATGCTATCCAGCAATTCCAATTCTAGGTATATACCCAAGAGTAATAAAAACATGTAGATACAAAACTCTGCACATGAATGTTCATGGTACAATAATGTATAATAACCAAATATTGGGAATGACTCAAATGTCTATCAATGGATGGATGGACAAATAAACAGAGCATATCTGCAGAGTGAAGCATGGTGTAACATGACTGAACCTTAACAAATTATGCTAAATAAAGAAGTTAATCACATTCTCTGTGGCTTGGGCAATCTGCGGGGCCACTGGAAGTGGGACCAGGATTTATCCCCAGTGCATGAGCTGGTTTTGGAGCCCATTCCCTATAAGAAAGATACCCTGCTCAGCCTTGATACAGGGGGGAGGGGCTTGATCCTGCCTCAACTTGACATGCCAGGCTTTGTTGGCTTCCCATGGAAGGCCTCACTCTTTCTGAGGAGTGGATGGGGAGTTGAGGTGGGGGAAGGTGGTGGGAACAGTAGGAGAGGAGGGAGGGGGAACTGTGGTTGGTATACAAAATAAAAAGAACTTTTAAATAATTTTTTTTTAGAATATGAGCAAGGAAGTCAGGACCTCAAGGGGTTGGTCCACCCACTGAGACAGTGTGCATGATCTAATGGGAGTTCACCAAAACCAGCTGGACTGGGACTGAATGAGCATGGGATCAAACTGGACTCTATGAATGTGGTTGACAATTGGGGCAGACTGAGAAGCCATTGATAATGGCACTGGGATTTGTCTCTACTGCATGGACTGGCTTTTTGGGATCCTAGTCTATTTGGATGCACAGCTTCCTAAGCCTGGATGGAGGGGGGAGGACCTTGGACTTCCCACAGGGCAGGGTACCCTGCTCTCTCTTAGGACTGGAGGGGAAGGAAGGGGGGGTGAGTGGGGAGCGGGAGGGAAGTGGGAGGAGAGGAAAAAGTGGAAATTTTTAATGATATTATTTATAAAGTAATAAAAAATAAAATAAAAAAGAAACGAAAAGAAGTTAATCACAAAGACAACTTACTCTATGTCTCTACTTGCATGAAATGTCCAGAATAGGCAAATTTAGGTTAAAAATGGGTTATAAAGACTGGGATCAGGAGAAATGGGTAGGATGGCTCATCATGGAGTAAAATATGTACTAAATTCAGACTGTGATGAGCACTACATGAGTCTATAAATATATAAAAATCACTGACACATTATAAATAGGTAAATTTTATGGTATAGAAATTATAAGTCAATAAAGATGTTAAAATAATAAGAATATATATAAGGCCTCTTTCATTTCTAGAATTATTGTAGGCAAACATCACAGTTTATATTTGCCAACTAAAAATACACACCTAACTCCATAATGACAAAACAGGGAAACTAATAAAGCAACCAATGATAAAGCACAATTCTGAAGTGTTAACATTTACATAATACCAGCAGACTTTTAAAGTATCAATGAACAACACAGAACAATTATAAATGAGAAGGCACCTTTGAGGCCAACTATTTAGAGCTCACTGTGAATGTAAGAAACTCAAGACTGGATAGATGTCTCGGTTTGTAAGAGCAACTGCTCTCCAAGCATAAGATCGGAGTTCAAATGCCCAGGACATACTAGGTCAACCGGCCTAGCCCAAACAGCAAGCTTCCAGCCCAGTAAGACACCCTATTTCAAGGGACTAAGGCAGAGAAGATAAAGAAAGACACTCGATGTCTTGCTCCAGCCTCTCTGCATGTGCACACAAAGGCACAGCCTCCCCACACACTCACATGCATGCATCATACATACCACACACCCACATACATGAAAAAGATTAGTTTAAAACAAGACTCTCAGAGACAGCATTTCAAGTAAAAGTTGTCATAAATAGCAGATGTTAAATGGATTGGTTGAAAATTATGCTTAGCTATTATCTTTCTTTTCACCCTCACTCACCCTACACAGACTACAGCCCCCACTAATTAACAACTATTATACCATAATATCCTTAGAAAGCCAAGGACTCATATTATCACTTTTACATTAACATATACAAAATGCCCTGTTATAAGGCCACAGTGTTCATGATACCTACTGACTCAGCTTGAAAAGAAAGCGTGCAGAAGATACCCTTCTCCACTGTGACCTTATGCATGGTCAAGTTGGCCTCAGTGTAGCAACTCCGCATTAATTTGACATATAATTTCTCCAGATCCTGGAAAATAAAACAACACAAGCATGAGACTTAGCATAGATGTTACTAATAACTGCCGCAGCTGAAAATCAATCGTAACTTACAGCCATGGCAGCTTGAAAAAATTCATCAGCAATTGGGGCATTTCCAGTATCCAACCATTCTTTTCCTGTTTTCATATTCATCTAGAAAACAGAAGTTAGGAAATAATTTTTAAACTTCACAGCTCTCCCAAATTGGTTGAAAGATAATAGAGAAAAATTATCTTGTATATTGAGACACAATAGATAGGGGTAAAAAAACAGCAATCAGCACTTACTTCTGTGCTCTGAATTTCAACTTAAGAGAAGTGTTTTTGAGAAAAGCAGCAGGAACAAACGATTAATGTTTGTGCTGGTAAGTTTTAATGTCAACTTGACACAACCTAGAATCACCTGGGAAGAAAGTCTTAATGACAAATTATCAAGATCGGATTGCCCTGGAGATATGTTGTCAGGAGATTCAACTGTTAACTGATGTAGGAAGACACAGCCCATCTTGGGTGCTCCCATCTCTTAAGTAGGGGATCTTGCACTTCATAAAGCAGGAGAATGCTAGATAAGAGCAAGCAAGCAAGGATGTATATATTCTCTTTGATACTGACTGTAGATATAATATGACTTCTTGAGTTCCTGCCTTGCCTTTCCTTTAACAATGGACTGTGACCTAAAATTGTAAGTCAAATAAATCCTTTCTCCTCTACATTACTTTTTGTCTGGGTATTTCATCACAGCAACAGAAATGAAACTAGAACAATGCCTTGAAAACACCTTCTGAGAAAATATTTTTAATATATTGGATGGTGATTATGAAGTTCTCAAAAATTCAATTATTTCAATATTTTTAATAGTTATAATTTATATAAAAAGAGAAAAGTTCTGAGAACTTAATGCTTCACATAATTGAAAAAAGTTATGAGGTTGGAGAGATGACCCAGAGGTTAAGACGTTAAGATTGCTCTTCCAGGGACTGGAGAGATAGCTCAGAGGTTAAGAGCATTGCTTGCTCTTCCAAAGGTCCTAAGTTCAATTCCCAGCAACCACATGGTGGCTCACAACCATCTGTAATGGGGTCTGGTGTCCTCTTCTGGCCTGCAAGCATACACACAGACAGAATGCTGTATACATAATAAATAAATAAATATTTTTTAAAAAAAGATTCCGGCGCCATCTTGTCTCTTTTTCTGTTTCTTCAGCGTGGCCGCGCTCTCTCTGGTTCTTTCCCTCTCTCTCTCTCTCTTTCCCTCTCTCTCTCTCTCTCTCTCTGTCTCTCTCTCTCTTCTCTCTCCCTCCCTCCTTCCCCCCTTTTCTCCCCTTTTAATAAATGCTTTTATGGCTACAAAAAAAAAAAAAAAAAGATTCCTCTTCCAGAGGTTCTGAGTTCAATTCCCAGCAACCACATGGTGGCTTATAACCATCTTAATGAGATCTGGCGCCCTCTTCTGGCATGCAAGCTAATACAGGCAGAACACTATGTACATATTAAAATCTTTAAAAACAAAAACAGTAAAAAAAAAAAGTTATAGGATGAACAATGGACTATGAAGCAGCACACTCAAGTTCTAGTTTTTAATCACATCTCTATTATAGTTTTGAATAATTCAATGATTGAATCATTATTAAAAAATCCTTTACCTGTCAGGCACCCTGGGAAATATTCTCAGTACTGTAACTGATTGTAAGTAATAACTGATATGTAATATGTACAAATGCTGTGGGAGCAAATAAGGACTGAACTGAGATGGAAGAAGGAGCACACGATACAACTATCTCTTCTAGTATAAATCCCCAGAAATGGCAATAAAAGAAAATAAGACATTTTGTGGGGTGGCTGTTTCTTCCCCTCTTCAGAGAATAGTAGTGCATACAATTCTTATGCTGAAAGGAAATAGAGTTTCAGATAGCTGACAACATAGATGAATGTAAAATATCTATTCTTACTTCATCATCAGTCGCTGGCTTCAGGTTTTAGTAAATACTATGATACTGTATTCAAAGAAAACTACCAAGGAGTCTCAAATCAAATATGGACAAGAGTTATCAAACTAATGAAGAAAAACAATACTATGAAAGGATTTCACACTCAACTATAGTTGGAATTTTCTTTGGGGTAGTAGCCAGCTCCCAAAAAAGACACAAACTTGTTAATTATGAATGTTCTGCCTTAGCTTAGGCTTGTCCCACTAGCTCTTATAATTAAATTTAACCTGTTTCCCATCATCTACATTTTCCCTGGGGCTATTTACCTTTCATTCATTCTGTAGCTCTTACTCTCCTGCTTACTCTGTGTCTGGCTGGCCCCTGGCATCTCCCTGGCATCTCCTTTACTTTCTCCACTAGCCTAAATCCTTCCTCCTACTTACACTCCCTGTCCAGAAGTTCTACCTATACCTCTTCCCTCACTATTGGTCATTCAACTTTTTATTAGACCAATCATGTGCCTTAGGCAGGCAAGGTGAAATAGAAACACATCTTTACATCATTAAACAAATGCCACACATCTTTACAAAGTTAAACAAATATTCCACAACATAAATAAATATAACACATATTTACATAGTTAAACAAATGCAACACATCTTTACATAGCTAAACAAATATTCTGCAACACTCAACAAACAGAATACCTGAGGAAGTAGAATTAAAGAAATTCAATAAAAATGCTGAGCAGTGGTGGCACACACACATCTTTAAATCCCAGCACTAGGAAGGCAGAGGCAGGCGAATCTCTGTGAGTTTGAGGCCAGCTTTGTCTACAAAGAGAGTTCCAAAAGGGACTCCAAAGTTACACAGAGAAACCTTGTCTCGAAAAACCAAAGAGAGGGAGAGGGAGACAAAGAGAAAACAAAAAGGAAATAAACTATTTATTCATATTTAAATAATAACCACAGTCAACAGCATGCTCCTGTAAGTTTTCATTTTTTTGAGATTATCAAAGCCCAGAGTGAAAATTACAGGTGACAAAAGTTGAAAGGTTGAAGGGGAAGAGATGTGGAATGGCGAAGGTACTAATAAACTATATTACTAATACACTAATGAAGTGGAAAGTAAAAATCTAATCTTCAAAACCTATGGGGAAAATATTAAACACATTGTTTAATTTTTAAAAAATTTCCAGGATAATCAGGACTATATAGTGAGACCCTCTAGAAATATTTTAAAGATAATCATCAGGTAAGCTTTAAATTGTATACTATAGCAAAAATGGAGAAAAGATCAAGAAAAATAACAGAATCTGAAATAACTCCTCATATCTCATGATCTCAAGTAAATAGATAACAAAAAATGATAAATCAAGAAGTAGTTGTTTTTATTGTCAAGTTTTTTGTTGTTTTTGTGCTGCAGTGCCGGGGCTTGAATACAAAGCCTCACATATACTAAGCATCCATTCTACCATTAAGATTAAAAATGAGTTATTAATATAGAAAAAATGCTACTTCTCAAAAATTCTATGTTGAAGTCCCCATTTCAAGTACCTCAGAGTATGAGTATATTTGAATATAGGGCCTTTAAAAGACGATTATGTTAAATGAGGCTGTAAAGTCTAATCAAGGGCTGCAAGCTGTTTCATTGCCACTCAAGCCTGAGGGTCGTGGGTCAATCCTCAGATCCCACATAAAGATGGAAGGGGAGAACTGAATCCACAGCGTTTTTTCTTTGATCTTCACACATGGTGTGACATGCACATGCATGCACACATTCACACGCAAGAATAGTCATCATCATCATCATCATAACAATATTAAAGAAGACTGGTGGGGAAGAGCCTAATCAAATCTTACTGTATCCCTACAAGAAAGAATTTAGATATACAAAGATGTACAAGGAATGAATGACTGTGCCAAGAGGAAAGGCCATGCAAGGACAAAAGAAGGGGGAGGAGAACTGAAAGTCAAGATAAGGGGACTCAGAAGAAACTAAACATATTGGTCTTGAACTTCTAGCCTCCAAAACTGTGAGAAAATTAATTTGTTATTTAAGCCATGCAATTTACAATATTTTGTTATGGAAGCCATAGAAAATCAATACAGTGATAAAAGCATATGATTAAAATATATGGAGATAGATGGGCATGGTGGTGCAGGCCTTTAATCCTAACACTTAAAGAGATTGAGGCAGATGAATCTATGTGAGTTCAAGGCCAGCCTGGTCTACATAGTGAATTTTAGGGCAGCCAGAACTACATAGTAAGACTCTGTCTCAAACCCAGCCACCTACCACAAAAAAGATATATGGAGGTAGCCATGACAATGGAAACAGAAGTAGTTACAAGTAATGGCCTTGAAACTGGCAGTGAGAGATGAGGAAGTAGCTCACTGGAGTGCTTGCCTAGCACGTGGCAGGCCCGGAGTTTAACCCTAGCACTGAAAGAAAAACTAGCAAAGATACACACAGAAAGTAATTCACCATACAACCCAAAGGACCATCAAGGAACCTCCAATTGAATGTAGAAACATATATAAACCAACTGAATAGTACAGAGATATTTTTATTTATTTCTTTTATTTTATGCATATAGGTGTTTGGCATGGAAGGAGGCCAGAAGGTAGCATCAAGGTACCCTGGAACTGGAGTTATAGCTTGCTGCAAGCTACCATATGGGTGCTAGGAATCAAACTCCAGTCCTCTGAAAGAGCAGCCAGGATTGTTAACCACTGAGAAATATCTCCAGCCCCCTAAAACTGGATACTTAAAGTGAGAAATACCTAGTTATACATAGAAATATATATATTGCTATACACAAGTATATGATTAAATAGGTAAAACCTAGTCAGGTGTAGGGGTGCACAACAGTAATCCAAGTACACGGGAGGAGTAACAAATTCAAGACCAGCCTGGGCTACATAATAAGTTTTTGTCTAAAACAAGGTATATATGTGAAATGTTTCCATTTATTTGCTATATTCCTACCCCAATAAAACAATATTTTGGCTAATGGCATATGCTTACACTTCCAGTATTTGGGAGGCAGAGACAGGAGGATCACTGCAAGTTCAAGATCAGAGCCTACATTAGTGAGTTCCATCCAGGGCTACACAGAAAGACACTTTATTAAAGACAAGAAGAACAAACAAAACACAAAAGCAAACAGTACTGGATATAAAGACACCTTAAGTCCTAGCATTCAAGAGGCCAAGGAAGAATAAAATAAAATAAAATACTTAGCAAAGAAATCATCCAGTCAATAAATGAACTGAACAGAAACGAATTGAACAGAAATTTCTCTTATATTTTGGCTGTGTAATGACTGAGTCATTTCCCCAGTCCAACAGAAAATTCTTAAATACTACTAGCCAATAAATATATGAAAGAAAATATTCAGCATCATTATGCATCAGGAAATTAAAAATCAAAATCAGATTGATATTCCATCTCCCCCCAGTCAGGCTAGCTACCGTCAAAGGAACAAATAACGACAAAATGCTAAAGAGATGCAGAGGGAAGGGTGGGAAGAGCTATTGCAGACTGCTAAGGGGAAGGTGTACATTAGTGTAATGAATGGAGTTTTCTAAAACAAAAAATCTAAAATTAGAACAACCAATGGATTCAGCTCTACCACTCAAAGGCAAGTACCCCTAGGAATCTAAGTCAGCATACCACAGAAATATAAGCATATCTATGTTTATTGCAGACTATTCACAACCATCAAGATACAGAGCATAGACATTCATCAGCAGATGAATATAAACAAAATGTGAAAAAATACAATAATGAAGTTTATTCAACTATAAAGAACAAAATCAGGTAATTTTCAGAAAAATGAACCATCCTGTTAAGGTAAATAAACAACATTCAGAAAAACAAATACCACATAGTTTCTTTCATATATAGAATCAATCTCTCTCTCTCTCTGCACACACACACTATGAAAGTAGAAAAGAGATCATTTGGGGGAGGAAGGGAAATAAAAGGAGGGCAGAAAGAAGTGAGACTAATAGGGAGGCTAGTATAAGCAAAGTACAAGTATATATGTGTATCAAATTGATATGAGACCCTTATTTAGTACATATACTAACTGAAAATTCAATAAATGTTTTAAAAATTAAAAAGAAAAAGAAGAGTGACCATGAACTAATTCTATTTAGTGTTAAATAATCAGAGGAATTGGAGTACCATCTTAATTGATTTTTCTGTATGCTTGATCTTTATTGTTTTAGGGCTTAGGTTTCTCTTATATTGCCTTACATAGCTAAGAAACTGTATTTGAACCCTACAGGTGTACACTACTATGCCAAGCTCCTATGCTGCTTTTAAATAATAATAATGAAAGAGGACTTTCTGCTCCATCTATGACTGAATATTTTAAATCTGACTTCCCACGGAACATAGCATTTTATAAAAGCTGCACAAAACACTGGTGACTGCAATCTTTGAAAAAGGAGAAACACAAAAAGTAAACCCCCACATTCAACATAGTTTTATCCCATAACATATGACAGATGTTCATTTATATACTATTAGCATACTTACGTATTTGTAGTTCACAAAGCACCTCTCATTAAACTATAATTTAACCCTATAGCATTGTACACTAAATATTATTAACCTCATTTTACAAATGAGAAAACAAATCTTTCAAAGTAAGATAGCAAGTCACAGGGCGAGAATTCAAACCTAGGTCTTCACCCTTCACGTGTTACATTCTTTTTGTTGTTGTTGTTGATTTTTGTTTTTGGTTTTTCGAGACAGGGTTTCTTTGTAGCTTTGGTGCCTGTCCCTGAACTAGCTCTTGTAGACCAGGCTGGCCTCGAACTCCCAGAGATCTGCCTGCCTCTGCCTCCCGAGTGCTGGGATTAAAGGCATGCGCCACCACCGCCCGGCCACATGTTATATTCTTGCTGGGTATGTAAGCCTATAGGCCAGCCCAGCTACTCAGGAGACTGCTGCAAGAGGATTGTTTGAGACAAGGAGTTTGAAATTAGCCTGGGCAATAGAGTGAGACTCTTGCCTCAAAAGTAAATGAATAAATAAGTGTCATACCTTTAATGCCAGTACCAGAGAGGTAGAGGTAAAGGGAGGAGTACCTCTCTGAGTTCAAGGCCAGCTTGGTCTAGGTAACAAATTCCAAGACAGTCAGGACTACATAGTGAGCTCTTGTCTCAAAAACTAAAGTAGGACCAAAGAGATGGTCTGTGATTAAGAGCACTTGCAGCTCTTCAGAGGACCCAGGCTGAATTCCAAGTACCCATAATGTAATTCATAACAATCTGTAACTCTAGTTCCAGGGGATATGATGCCCTCTTCTGGTTTCCAAGTCACACAAATGGTGCAGGCAAAATACTCAAACATAAATTCTTTAAGTAAATAAATAATAAATAGGTAAATAAATAAGCAAGCAAGCCAAGCATGATGGCACACATCTTTAATCTCAGCACCGTGGGAGGCTAAGGCAGAAGGATCGTGAGTTCCAAGTCAGCCTGGGGGCTATGGTTTGAATATGAAATGTTCTCCACAGGCCCTTGTCCTGAGACTTAGCCTTCAGCTGGTGGCACTACTGGAAACTTCAGTGAGTCAGACCTGGCTGGAAGAAGTCAGGCACTGAGAATAGGTCCTTAAGGCCACCTTGTCTCTGACTGCTTCCATTTCGAGGGGAAAATATTCGGACATGGTCTTGATACGTAGCCCTCCCTAATCAGTCTGGTAGTCACTGTATAGTTTGAAATGACCTCTAACTTTCATCAATCCTCCTGCCTCAGTCCTCAAAATGCTGAGATTGCAGGCATGTGCCACTCTGCCTAGCTGTCTTCCTGCCTTTTCTTTGCTTTCTGGCTAGCATGATGTGAAATGCTCTGCTTTCCCACATGCATTCTGCTATAACAGACTGACACCTCTGAAACCATGAGCCAAAAGAGACCCTTCCTCCCCCCTGTTGTTTATATCACAGTATTTTGTCACAGCAATTAGAAAGCCAGCTAAAATACTGGGCTACAAAAACCCTGTCTCAAATAACCAAAACAAATCAACCAATCCTGAACTCCTTTCATTGCTGAACAGTTTAAATTTTTCATGAGAAAAAAGCTTGTGTTTTGCTTTTTGAGACAGGGTCTCATTATATAGCCCAGTCTGATGTAAAACTCTCTAAAGCCCAGGCTGACTTCAAATTTGAGATCCTCTTGCCTTAGCTTCCTAAGTACTGCAATTACAAGTATGTGCTACCATACCTGGCCTAGAAAAAAATCTTTTAAGATGAAATACCATCATCTTCTTATGTGGAAAACTGTTACTCTATCAAGTTGGAGATAATAAATGTATAAAAGAATTCATAAATATAGAAGTATACTTTCAATATTCTCTTCATTGGAGCATTCTATTAACTACAGTACTTCTGAGATCTAAAACTGTACTAGATATACTAACAATAAAAGGAACATGGATAACACTAAAGGATTCTTCCAGTTTATACTAACTCAATTATTTTCATACAAGTAACCACTATGTCATTTCATTTTACTTCGGAGCTTCAATGAATCAGGGCTTACCCATATCTGTCTTTGAAGAGCTTCTTCTGAAGAAATTAAGATTCCATACCTATATACCAGCTTGCAAGCAACATAACATACTGCAAAAGAGTAATTAGATATCCATTAAATACAAAGCACACAATCTATCTATCTATATATATGTGTGTGTGTGTGTATACACACACATAAACACACACAAAATTAGCAATGATTAAAGTGAAGCCAGTTTTATTATTTTAAAAAAAGAAGAAGTTGGCAGGGAGGTGGTGGCACATACTTTTCACCCCAGCACTCAGGAGACAGAAGCAGGTGGATTTCTGTGAATTTGAGGCCAGCCTGATCTACAGAGCAAGTTCCCACAGGCTCTAAAGCTACACAAAGAAACCTTGTCTTGAAAAACAAAACAAAACCAAAAAAAGGAAAGAAAGAAGTTGGGTTTTGTGTTTTTGGTGGGTTTTTTTTTTGTTTTGTTTTGTTTTTGGTTTTTTTTTTTTGCAGAGTTTTGTTGTAGATTTTGTTTAGTCTGCATTTTTGTTGCTGTTTGAGACAGGGTCTCATATAGCCCAGGCTGGCCTCTAATTCACTATGTAGCTGAGGATAGCTTTGAACTCCTAAACATTCAGCCTTCATCTCATAAAAGATAGGATTACAGACATGGGCTACCACATTCAGAATTGTTTTTTCTTTAAAATTTTTTCAAACAATATATTTTGATCATATTCTTTCCCTTCCCCCAACTCCTTCCAGATCCTTCCCACCTCCCTACCCACCCAACTTCATGCTCTCTCTCTCAAAAATATGAAAATTAAAACAAAAAACCCATTAAGACAAAAATACTAAAATAAAACAAAAACACACAAAAACACATGGAATCTACTTTGTGTTATATCCAGCTTTTTGTTTTATCTTGTTTTACTTTTTCCCATGCTGAGGTTCAAACATTCACCTAGTAAGTAGATATGTGGGGGTTTTATGCATTCTTCTAATGCTAAGGTTTAAAAACTCACACATTAAGTAACTGTTACAGCACAGAGCTACACTCCTGGGCCCAAAATAAGAAATTTTAAAGCCTATTTAAAAATCAGTTTTCAAAAGCAAATGACCTGAAGCTTATCAAATGAATTGCTTGCTTACTAATTCCAGTCACATATACACACAATTATATATTATAATATTTATCACTCTAACATTTTAATTTCTATAGGAGTTAAATCCTAAATCCTCATTGAGGATACCTGATTCCACATAATGCTCATGAATCATGCTGACAAAATTCTTCTCAGTAGAGCTGCAATCTATAGCTTCATCATCTGACAAGTTTCTGGATATGAGGGCAGTTTTACATTTTCTTCTAAATCTGAAACTCTCTAAATACATATTTTCTTAGATGAAATAAAAGTTCTTGAAGCATAATTCATAAAATACAGGTACCCTTATTATATAGTTCACTGTCACTAAAAAATTGTAAGTCTGCATAAATGCAACTTGTTCATTTCTGACTTATCATGAAACATAGGCAAGTTTTTAAAAATGAGTTTATATACCACTGAACTAGTTATCTTTTTCTTTTGAGATAGTCTCATATAGCCCAGGATTGCCTCAAACTTACTATGGACCCAAGAGTGACCTTGACCTTCTGATCCTCTGAGTCCTCAGATTACAGGCATGCACAACTGCCTGGTTTATGTAGTGCTGGAGACGGAACTCAGGATTTCATACATGCTGGAGGACAAGTACTCTTCCAGCTGAAGTACATACCCAGTCAACTTTATGCCAGATCTCAGTAATCATTCTGTTCATGCTGGTACCATTTCTAATACAATAAATGTCCCACTGTAAAAAAATTTAATTTCCCAGCTAAAATTATAAGATTATTGAAGTGGTCATATTTTTATTGATTATAATAAAATCTCATAAAGTTTCTTCTTCTGACAAATATTTTGGTAAAATATTTCTAATTGGTAAATAATTCTAATTTCCATTTTTAAAATGTTTTGGAAAATGTTTCCTTTTTGTTAATGTTTATTAAGTCTTTAGTTATTTTCGAGAGCCAATAGTTCAATTACTCCTCCTCTTAAAGTTATCTTCAATACCATCTCCAAATTTTTCTTCATTCTACCTTCAAACATACTTCATCCCTACCTCAAAAAATAACTTTATTGTGTTTCAAACCTGTATCCTATTTCTCCTCTTCCTTTCACTGCCAAACTTTCTAAAAAATTTTTAAATCTTTATGTGCATAAGTATTTGTCTGTGCACCACATGCATGCCTGGTGCTCAAGAAGGCCAGAAAAAGGTGTCAGGTCTCCTAGAACCGGAGTGACAGATGGTTGTGAGCCACCATATGGGTGCTGAAAATCAAACCCAGGTTCTCTAGAAGAGCAGCCAGTGCTCTTAACCACTGGGCTATCTCTCCAGCTACCAAACTTCTTAAAATGAATAATCTATCTGCCTTTGTTTTCTTGCCATTACTAAAGAAAAATGTTTCCCAACGTTACAACTTTATACATGAGGCCTTCATTTCCAAACATTACACACACACACACACACACACAAATAAAATTTACAAAACCAGCAACTGTCAGCAAAGTTAAGCCTTAATTGTTTTAGCTAAAGTAACTAAATCTTTACCAAACACTAAAGCATCCAAATAGATGTCTGACTTGGGTTTTCTGTTTGTTTGCTTGTTTTACTATTCTCATTTTTTTGCTCTTACAAATAGAAATTATTTCTGCAGTTTTTCTTAGTAATTCACCACTATGTTTATTGGCTTACCTCATGAGGAAATTTTATTTCAAATTTTTTTAAAAATCAAGAGGCTAGAGAGATGGCTTAATAGTTAGAAGTTCTAACTACTCTTCCAGATGACCTGAGTTCAATACCCAGCACCCACATGGTGGCTCACAGCCGTCTGTAACTCAGGCATGTGGTATGCAAGTATATATGCAGGCAAAACACCAACATAAAAATTTTAAAATCTAAATCCCTCACATAGCAACGTCTTTCATTCTAATATTAGCAGAGAGGGGAAACTACTATTTGAAAGTCCTTTAGAATCCGGAAGATTTTGCCTGTGTCTTCCCAGTGACACGTGTTCTTTCCTATTCCCTCTAGTTTTTCGTTTCCCACCTTTTGATCGTTGTTGTTTATCTCTAGACTATCTTGTAGTGGTACCTTAAAACTTGTATTAACAAAGAGATACCTCTGAAAAATCATAAACAGTGGGAAGCTATTTGCTTGGGAAACAGAAACCAGTGCTTTCAAACAATTTGTCTGTCCCTTAACAAAATAATCCCTATCTAATAACTGGTCAAAACAGTCAAACTTCAGGAATATTACCCAGTATCTAGTAAGACTATTTTTATAATGGGTCACAAAATGTGTACGTACATTTAGCTGTCTGGCTTTCACTCACAGACAACTCTATTCTCCTAGTAACTGTCCAGTTCCACAGGTTCACTGCAGTTTCTTCAATCTAGACAAAAAGAAACATTTCTTTAGCCAGTTAAGATACTTACCACCATCAATAATAGATTCTTTCTTGTATGTTGAATGTCTGTATAGGTATTGTGGGTCATTTCCTGATCCTCCAAATATAATCTCAATCAACCTCACTTCACAAAAAACTTAGCATCTCTTAATAGAAATTATTTTGCCCCCTGACTACACAATTTGTTTTCCTATTTATGTGTCTTTGGGGGTAGGTTTCAAGGCAGGTTTCTCTGTGTAGCCCTGACTGTCCTGGAACTCACTGTGTAGATCAGGCTTGCCTGCCTCCACCACACCCAGCTTATTTATGTGTCTTTATTCATAATGCTCACTTTAACCTGAATTATACCCCTTCCCTTTGTCCTTATGTAAATAAAACCCATTTGAGTCTTAGAAGCAACATCCACAAAACTTTCAGTAGTCACTACAGTTTACTGATATCATGCTTCCCTAGATTTAATCCCCAGTTCTGAAAGGAAAAAAAAATTGGAGAATAGTTTGGTTTCTGGGAAGCAACCTCAGAGGCAGTAACTGAGCTTGGATGTTACTACTATCTGAGACCAATATAGCATAGCCCTGACTTAAATCGTTCAAGGGATGATGTTGAATAATGATAGAATGTACATACCATTCATTACTTTACGACAAATAGATTGATAGTAACTGACTAAGGAGAAAAAGGCAAATACACACACACTATAAAGAGCAATGGTGGTATAAGTTTTTATTCCTTACTAGGATGGAAGCCAAGAGTGTACAGGACAAGATGCTTATTTACCACTGCAGCATAACTTCAGCTATATATTTTACTGTCTTTTTCCAGTACTACCTTTCTCATCTACACCTCCACCTTATTTTCTGATGAGATTCCATTCAGAAAGACAGATAATTTAGCACAGGTATCATTTTACTTTACTATTCTGGGGCAAATTCTCAGGGTCACCTTCATTCCTCTCACATAGTTTAATCATGCCATCACTGACTGAATGATGACTTTCACATGAAGTATTACTGATTTATGTCACCAACAACATGTGAAGCTAATATTTGACTCTAAATTTTAAGAGAAGGAGTGAACATTGATATTAAAAGATCTTAAGAACTATCTTTTGGCATTTTTGGAAAGCAATTTGACAACATGTAAAGTTGTCATACAATTGCTCTTCTAAGACTCTATTCTAAGAAAATAGTACAAGTGGGTAAACAATCTTTGCATTTAATAATGCTCCTTTTATCACTGTGATAGTGGAAATGTGAACCAATGTAAATATTTGATAATAAAGAAATACATAAATGAATTATGACAAATTCCCTTGAAAGGATATGATTCTGCCATTTAAAATAATAGTCATAGACAGTGAGATGAATCTTGTCACACAAGCTTGACAACCTGAGTTCAGTCCCTGGAACTCACATTAAAGTGACAGGAAAGAACTGGATCCACATGTGTGCTCCCAACACATACATAGTCACATACACGGAATACAAATTAAAAATAAAATAGTGGCCCCTGAGCATTGTGGTACATGCCTTCAATCCCAGCAGTTGGGAGGTAAAAGCAGGTGGATCTCTGTGAGTTTGGGGCCAGCCTAGTCTACAGAGCCAGTTCCAGGACAGTCAAGGATACACAGAAAAACCCTGTCTCAAAAAAAAAAATCCAAAATTAAAAAAGAATAAAAGAAACAGAGTTAAGAAAACACATAAGGATGGAAAAATACCTAGAGCCATTCGCTGAAATAAATTCTAAATAAATCAACAATCCTTTTTCATTTTACATACCAATCCCAGTTCCCACTCTCTCCCCTCCTCCCATTCCCTCTACCTAACCGCCCCATCCCAACCCCCCATCGACTCCTCAGAGAGGGTAAGGCACATGTAATCTTTTAAAAAAAAAGATAAAAGATTACTTAAGCCGGGCGGTGGTGGCGCATGCCTTTAATCCCAGCACTCGAGAGGCAGAGGTAGGTGGATCTCTGTGAGTTCGAGGTCAGCCTAATCTACAAGAGCTAGTTCCAGGACAGGAACCAAAGTCACAGAGAAACCTTGTCTCAAAAAAAAAAAATAGGGCTGGAGAGATAGCTCATTGGTTAAGAGCACTGGCTGCTCTTCCAGAGGTCCTGAGTTCAATTCCCAGCAACCACATGGTGACTCACAACCATCTGTAATGAGATCTGGTACTCTCCTCTGGCATGTGGGCATACATGGAGGCAGAATGTTGTATACATAATAAATAAATAAACAAATAAATAAGTTTCACTGACAGAATCAAGATACGTAGGCAAGAATATTCCATGCTAAAAAAAAATTTACTTCTTGTTCTTCCAGAAGACCAAAATTCAGCTTCCAGTTGGGCAGACTCACAATTACCTGTAACTCTAGCTCCTGGAGCATCCAATGCCTCTGGCCTCCATAGGTATCTGCCTTCACAAGCACATACCCACACACACATAATTAAAAATAATAAAAATAAATCTTAAATTTTTATTTATTTTGTATGGTAAGGGACACATATGCAGGTTTGGTATAGGAGTTCCTTCTGTTTGTGTGTTGCTGTCATTGGTTAATTAATAAAGAAACTGCTTGACCTGATAGAATAAAACTTAGGTAGGCTGAGAAGACAGAACTGAATTCTGGGAGGAAGAAAGCAGAGTCAGAGAGCTGCCATGGAGCTGCCAGGTCAGACATGCTGAATCTTTCCTGGTAAGTCACGACCTCATGGTGACATACAGATTATTAGAAATGGGTTAAATCAAGATGTGAGAGTTAGCCAATAAGAGGCTAGAGCTAATGGGCCGGCTGTGTTTAAATAAATACAGTTTTTGTGTGATTATTTTGGGTGTAAGAAAGCCAGGCAGCTGGGAGGAAAAGTAGCCCGATCCTCCTATTACACAGGTTCAAGGACAACTTATGGAAATTGATTTTCTCCATCCACCATGTGAACCTTAGGAATCAAACTTAGGTTGTCTGGCTTGGCAAGAGATACTTTACCCGCTAAGCCATCTGACTGGCCCTAAAACCCTTACAGGAAAATACAGGAATAGGTGCTAGAGAGCTGTACAACAATGAGGACCTGAGCTCAGAGCCTCAATCACCCACATAAAATCCAGACATGATGGTGCACACCTAGGGTGCTAGCACTGGGAAGGCAGAAACAGAAGGCTCACTAGGGCCTACTGGCCAGCTAGTCTTGGCCAGTCAGTGAACTCCAAGTTCAGTATGAGACCCTGTCTTAAAAAAGGGTGTGTGGTTAAGAGCATATACTACTGTTGCAGAGGACCTGAGCATAGCTCCAGGGGATCTGAAGACTCTGGCCTTCACAGGCACTCATGCACATGCACAAACCCATGTGCAGACACACAACTGTACATAATTAAAAATAAAACTTTAAACAAACTTATCACCAAAAGATTACCATAAACAAAATAATTTTTTACCAACCTGAATACTCTGTATTGCAGCCAGAGACTCACTGTTGACATTTGGTATGTTCACAAAGACTCTGTCAATTATTTCACGCAGTCTCAATGAATTACCACTTATGATCAGGGTTCTAACAATTTCTGAAATAACAATGAGTAATAAATGTGTTACGAACTTATCACAATTAAAGTTAGCAAAGCATTGTGAAACTTGTTCCTAGATCTTTGGCCAAATAAATACAACGCTAAGGAACTTGAAATTATCCTAAAAGTAGAAACTGGAAATAAAATTTCTTTTAGCTAAAGATAGGGTACAGGAAAAAAAAGTTGGGTAATCCACATAGACATTCTTGAAAACAGATGTTTTAGATCCCAGGCAAATGTGCTAGAGCCCAGGCAGAAGAACCATTGACTAGAAAAACATCTGATCCACTGATGGAGGGGATCAACTGTGTCTCCAGAAACTCTCACACCTTGGTAGAGTTTTTAAAAACACTTAGGAAACATTCTTGGGGGGAAGGGAAGATTCCATCCAAGAGTGTTAAGAAACCCCATAATGAACTAGATTCAACAGGAATGAGTTGATATTACATGTACTTTTGGTGTTAGTTCTTACTTAATGATTACAATGAAATTGTTCTCAATTCCTCTCATTGTCAGGAAAAACTTTGTGAAGGGCATTTTATTTAATCAAGTTAAGAGGTGTTTAAAATGAAAAAAAGATAGTCTTCACTGAAATTAGCTTGAACTTGGTTATCACTACTCATTCTCAGTGAAATATATTGACCCCACAAAATATAATGTTATTATAAAGTTAAAAATACTATAAAATAAACATTAAAAATGTCTTGCAACTTTAAAAATGTCTCAGTGAAATATATTGACCCCACAAAATATAATGTTATTATAAAGTTAAAAATACTATAAAATAAACATTAAAAATGTCTTGCAACTTTAAAAATGTAGAAATTAAGGAGGGTAGATATATATTTTGCAAAACTGAAATATTTATTATTACTTGCAAGAATTAGTAAAACATTAATTTATGTTGGCTCTGAAGTATTGGCCTTGCTTTGTAATAAAAGAAATGACATATCCAATTAGAGACAACATTATCCAGTTACTGAATCTTTATAGATGATGTCATTATTTTCTAAACAATCTGAGCACCAGATCCTCCCTATAGCTGAATCTTACTAAGTTATGGAATTCATTAAAACAAGAACATGATGTAGAGTCAAAATTGATACTTTTCATATTACCAAAATTGAGGATTTTTTTCCAAACTTATGTAACAAAGTTTTCATATGATACATCTTTTCCTTTAACATTTCTGACCATCATACAAAATGCAAAAAAATGTTATTATTATTTATAAAAATACTATAAAAGTATCTTTGAACAGTGCTAAGCAGATGTATATCTGAAGGGGTGTATGTGACTGTTGGGATTCAGGGTCTCATACATGTTAGGCAAGTGCTATAACACTAATCTATACTTCCAAATTCAATGAACAGACCTTTAATCTGCTACAATAAATTATCATTTTCACCTAAATGTTAGAAAGTGGATTTAAATAAAGTGTCAAAGCAAATTATGCTCAAATATTTCTATAGCACATGGAATCTTTAGTATTCATTTGTGTTGGCTAGTTATATGTCAGCTTGACCCACACTGGAGTTATCTGAAAGGAGGGCACCTCAATTGAGAAAATGCCTCCATAACAGCTGGCTGTATGGCATTTTCTTAATTAATGATTAATGGAGAAGTGTCCAGTTCACTGTGGGTGATGCCATTCTTGGGCTGGTAGTTCTGAGTTCTATAAGAAAGTTGGCTAAGGCCGGGCAGTGGTGATGAATGCCTTTAATCCCAGCACTTGGGAGGCAGAGGCAGGTGGATCTCTGTGAGGTCGCGGCCAGCCACGTATACAGAATGAGTTCCAGGACAGACAGGACTGTTTCACAAAGGAAATCCTGTTTCAAGAAAGAAAAGAAAGGAAGGAAGGAAGGAAGGAAGGAAGGAAGGAAGGAAGGAAGGAAGGAAGGAAGGAAGGAAGGAAGGAAGGAAGGAAGGAAGGAAGACAGAGAGATAAAGAGAGAAAGAAAAGGGAAGGGAAGGGGAGGGGAGGGGAGGGCAGGGAAGGGGAGGAAAAAGAAAGCAGGTTGAGCAAGCCATGATTACCAAGCCAATAAGCAGCACTCCTCCATGGCCTCCGTATCAATACCTGCCTCCAGGTTCTTGCCGTTTGAGTTCCTATTCTGACTTCCTTCAGTGATGAACAGCATGGCTGAAGTGTAAGCCAAATAAACCCTTCCCTCCCCAATTTGCTTTTGATCATGATGTTTCATCACAGCAATATTAACCCTAACTAGGATATCACTGGATAAGCATAAATATTATCGAAAATATACCACACATACTTTTAATACAATAGGTGATAAGATATATATGCAAAAACAAATCTGTACCTTTTCTCCTTTCCATAAATTATTTAACTAAAGATTCATATACAACAACTTGGACAGGGGATATAACTTAGTGGTACAGCACTTGCTAGTATGCACAAGGTCTTGGGTAAAAAATAAAAATCTATAAAAAAGCTTGATTCTTCAAAGATCAGGTAAGCTTATTTTGAGATGATATTCATATATTATAATCCTGGCTTAAAATATTGGTAACAGGATGAGGGATGATATTCTTAAATGATGTTTTTAAAAATCCAAATACTGACGTTTTGTTTTGTTGTTGTTTTTCAAGACAGGGCTTCTCTGTGCAGACCTGGCTGTTCTAGAGCTCACTCTGTAGATCAGGTTGGTCTCAAACTCTGAAATCCACCTGCTTCTGCCTCCTGAGTGCTGGAATTGAAGGCATGTGCCATCATCACCTGGCCAAATGCCGTTTTAAAGCAGTTTTTTTTGTTGTTTTGTTTTGTTTTGTTTTTTAGTTTTTCGAGACAGGGTTTCTCTGTGACTTTGGAGCCTGTCCTGGAACTAGCTCTTGTAGACCAGGCTGGCCTCGAACTCACAGAGATCCGCCTTAGATTTTTTTATTTAAAATAATAAGTAGATATCAAACTTAAGTCCTCAAGAATACCATACAGGTATTTTAACACTGACTTCGATAGCCACACTTGGAATAATAAAAATAAGACAAACCGCAATAAAAATATTTGGTGTTAGGTAGTAGATCCAAGGCCTTTTAAATGCTAGTTACATGTTCTACTACTGAGTTACATTCCCCAGCCACAGACCCATATAGGTTTTTGAGTTGCTGGGTTTTTTTTTTAATCACAAAATATGGTTTAAGGGGCTTTCCTATAATCCCAGCACTCAGAAGGCAGAGACAAGCAGATCATCATAAATCCAAGGCTAGACTGGTCTACATAGTGAGTTTCAGGTCAGCCACGGCTACACTGTGAGACCCTGTCACGATAACTAAACAATAAAAGACCCTAAGATGTCATGGTAGACAAACTACTATAATTTCTGGCTGCAGCATATATAAGACTGTGAAGCAATAATTTTGAGTTCTGAATATTTTAAGCAGTTCATGTTTTATATAATTCCCCTTTATCGAAATAATTCTGATCCTTTCAAAACACATTTTCAGTGTCACTCAGTGAACAACTTGATTGACGCCAGCAGAGGCAAAGTCATACTGCAGTCCTTTAGGATAAAATGTAGTCAGAAAAGCTAGGTAGAGACTAAAGATCACACGGCTGAATAGAGGTTACACTAGGAAGGGGAAATTTACTTCTGGAATAAGCTCACAAAAGAGCTTCTAAATGTAATTTTCCTAAGATGTGAAGACAGCATGTCATATTAAGGTTGTATCAAGCAACACTGTAACACTATAAACAAAAAAAATGATTAAACTATGCTATCAGAATAAAGTATAATTATGACATGATTTCAGTCTATCTAATTGAAATAAGATTCCTGCTAGCTAAAACTCTGGCATCATTCAATTGTGGTGGCCCTGTTAACAAGCATCAATTAATGCTAATTAGGTAGACAAGATTCTAAGTGCAGTGCAATAAAAAAATAAACATTTCCCCTGTCTTTGAAGAAGGAAATTTCTGTTACTACACAGAAAAATCTATCAAAAGGCCTGCCCGTGTCCCCCACCCTCAGTGACCTCCATCAGCTCAACCAGTCAGTCAAAAGCCAAAGCAACTCAAAGGTCTACCAGGGTCAGTTCAAGATTCTACTTCATGTCACAATGATTACATGCATCTTCTTCAGGGAGAAAAGAACCAAAAGTGAGATGTGATGGCTCACACCTGGAATCTAAGAACTTGAGAAACCAGTCTGGGCTACAGAGTGAGATCTCCAACTCAAAAGGGGGGGTAGAAATTTGCATAGTGCTTCAGATCAAGGCTTTTGTAAGGTGCATTCTCATTTAATTGCTAAACTACTCTATACAGGAGACCTTAGTCTTTTGTACAATGGCTTCAACCCCTAGCACTGAAAAGGCAGTGGTAGAGTGGAGAGCAGCAGTAGAGCACTTACCTAGCAGAAATGAAGAGACTTCCAAAAGATGGCCTAACTTCTTAGGCAACACAAATAGAATATAACAAGGCTATGGGACAAGGTGATAGACCAAGAAAACTATAGGGGTGGGGGTGGGACATAAAGGAGATATACCAAAAACCATTCAGAGTACCACACTAGGGCCCCAACTGTATGCTAATCTAAACTATTCTAATTGCCGAGACTGGTACAAATAAAAAAAAAAAAAACTCAAATAAAAAAAAAGTGGATAGCATGGCAAAAAGACTTGGCCATGGACTAAAATCACACTCTAGGTCATTGCTGTGTGTGGCAGGATAATCATGTTTCAGGAAGTCCCAACATGAAATGAGTAAGATGCTAATGAATCCAAGCAGTAAGTTGTCTCATGTAGAAAGTAAAGCTGCATGCATCATAGTCCCCAGGCACCTAGTCAGAGCAGTGTGCTACACATATGAACAGTGTCCTAATCCTAGAAGGAAACAAGGGAAAGATGCAGGGCAAGCTAACTTCATGAACAAAACAAGCAGTCATGATACAGCTTCACAAATAAACAATCCTAGCTCCTAGCTTCCCCTGGAGAGATAAAAAGTTAGTGTCCCATCATCTTCTTAAGGCTACTCCTCCTTTAAAAAGTGTGTCTTCAGTTTAAAGCTCTGAGTCCAGCATGGTTTAGCCTCTCAGGGAAACACAGTAACATGGTCTAGACTGTTAAGAGCCACTGCTCAACACCCTCTGCCTTAGCACAGAGCAAGCAGACAAAAGCCCAGCTGCCTACTTCTACCTGGGGAAGAAATGAGTTGGTAGAGGCTCTCAGAGAAGCTGGGCTGACTTGACTAGTAGGGGTCTTTTCCTGCACAAAGGTCCATGAAGACAGGAAGATGCTGTCCTTGTACTAATGCACAAAAACCAACAGAGAGTCAAGGAAAATGAAGAATGAAGCAAAAATGCTCCAGAGGAACAAACCTCCAGAAACTGATCCTATTGAAGAATTCTATGATTTACCTGACAAAGGATTTAAAACAACTACTCTCGTGAACATGCTCACTGAAACCAAGAGAACAATGCATGAACAAAGTAAGAATTCCAGTACACAGGCTAGTGAGACAGCTCCATGGATAAAGGCACTTGCTACCAAGCTTGGCAACCCGAATTCAGTTCTAGGACTCACGTGGTGGAAGGAGAGAACTGATCCCTACAAGTTGTCCTTTGACCTCCATATGTACACCATGGTATGTGTGAGCATGTACACACACACACACACACACACACACATACACACACAAACACGTAAAAAGAAATAAACTAAAAATCAGGAGGCAAGCTGGACAGTGGGGCACACGCCTTTAATCCCAGCACTTGGGAGGCAGAGGCAGGTGGATCTCTGTGAGTTCAAGGCCAGCCAGAGCGGTTACACAGAGAAACCCTGTCTCAAAAAACAAACAAACAAACAAAGCAAGAGAAGAAAATGACATAGTACTTCATACTTGCTAGGATAGCTATTATCTAAAACCAGGAAGACAGGCCAAGGTTCTGTGGGTAGAGGCATTTGGGGGCAAGCCTGATGACAAAGGATGTAGTAATATTCTGTTTATGTTTTAACAAAGTTTGCCTGAAGATCAGAGTGCAAAGCTAAGCCACTAGAGGCCAGAGAGTGGGGACACACACCTTTAATCCCAGGATTTGGGAGACAGAAGCAGACAGGTATGTTAGTTCAAGGTCACCCTGAACTGTTTCAAAGAGAAACAGAATCTGTTTAAAAGAGAAACAGAGCTCACACAAAGGTGATCCCAGCACTAGAGAGGTGGAGACAGGAGTGATACCGGCTGGATGGAGAGAGAACTGTAAGGCAGGAAGAGACAGGAGCTCAGTGCCCTCTGGGGGTTTGGTGGAGACAGTTGCAGACTGAGGAGGCAATCTGAGGACAGGATCACCCCTTTGATCTGAGCATTGGTAGAGGTAAAAGAACTCTCTGGTGGCTGGCTGCTCTGCTTCTCTGATCTTCAGCATCAACTTCTATATCTGACTCTGGGTTTTTATTATTAACACCAATTAGAATTCATGCTACAATAGAATTCTATTAGAATAGAATGTTATGAAGCTTGATAATACCCTTTGTGAGGTATAGGCTCATTATGCTGCCTAGAATGACCTCAAACTAGTTTCCTATCTTGCAGTAATTGTTTTTATTTTTATTTATCTCAACGTGTGTGTGTGTGTGTGTGTGTGTGTGTGTGTGTGTGTATTTTAGCTTGTCACAAGTATGGAGGTTAGAGGACAGTTTTCCAGAATTGGTTCTCTCCTTCTACCACGTGGATCCCAGAGACCAACAGGTCGTCTGGCTTGGTGGCAGGCATCTTTATTGGCTAAGCAACTCACCTGCCCTTACAGTAATTTTTTTAAAGATCCACCTCTTTATAGCCCTGAGGTTGAATGGTTTGTGGGTGGTGGCAGTGTTCTGTTAAACACATTTAAAAAGCAGGGTATACAGTGGTTAGTTGCCTTGGCACCATAGAAGCAAATGCCCTTCCTCAAATCACTGCCCCTGAGGCAGAGCTCACTGACCTTCTTCAGGCCTTATACTTAGGACAAGAGAAGATCTTAAGCATCTCCACTACCTCCAACAATAGGTTTCTAGTATCATCCTGCTTGCAATAATTTTTAAATGTACTTTTAACACAGAATTTTTCAACTGAAACAGTATAATTCTGTATATCCTAAAATTCCAGGAAAAAATATGGACTATGACCAGAAAATAAGCTATGGATTGTGTGAACTTTGTTTCCTTACACTAGCTCATAAAAGGTACCAGAAATACCTAGTGTTTCTGGTGCATAAATGAGGAAAGCCAGAGCAACGGATACTCTGAAAAGATACACTTAAGAGACATCCCTACATCCCAGGCCTCCCACACAGCTATCACATAGGTCTTTTATGTTTTGCTTTGTTTTTTGGGTTTTTTTTTTGTTTGTTTGTTTGTTTTTTTTGAGACAGAGATACTTGAGGTACAGCAGTATTGCAAATGCTGGGATTGTAGGCCAGGTATGGTGGTTGACACCCGCACTCTGGATGCTGAGGTCAAAGGATTGCAAGTCTGAGGATAGCCTGAGGTACCTAAGGTTAGGTCAGGCTGAGACATGGTAAAAACTCTGTCACAAGAAGCCAGCGGTTAAAAGGGAAGTTAAAAACCTTAAACAATACAAAAAAGACTTTGCCATTTCTATTACCATGCAAAGTTTGGTACCTTTAAAGTTCACGAAGCAAAAGTCATCAGTGCCATCCATTTCTTGGATCTCTGGATCCAGCCTATGAAACAAGAAAAACATACTTATGTATGAATAAATACTTTTTTCTCTAATTTCTCAGAAACGTCTTTTAAGTTTACTTTTAGTTTATGTGCATTGGCATTTTGTCTGCACATATGTGTGTGAGGGTGTCAGAAGCCCTGGAACAGGAATTACAGAGAGGTGTGGGTACTGGAAATTGAACCCCGGTCCTCTGGGAGAACAAGCAATGCTCTTAACCGCTGAGCTATCTCTCCAGCCCCTCAAAAACACTTTTTTTTCCTGACAATTTTTCCCATTACTTATTACCTAAAAGTGCGGGGAAGTTGAGGAAGCCGAAACCCCAGGAGAAAGTTCTTGAGGAGCACCACTCGGCTGTCTCACTGCGGAAAGACTATCCTGACGCCTCCGAGGCCTTCACTACCCAAGGCGAGACCCAGTCAGAGCCGCGCTCTGTGATTGGTCAGACTGGCACGCGGGGCCCCGCCCACCTCTTTGTTCAACCCTTCTCAGACGCATCCCATCAGCCACCTCGTTCCTTGCCGCTCTTTCCCGCTTTTGCCCTCATCGCTGCCCAGGAGCTGACGATTTCTGACGTGGCCCTGCAGTTCACACCCCTCCAACCTCATCAAAGTGACTGCCCACAAACTGCTCGCTCCAAACTATTGCTTGGGGCGGCTCTAAAAAGTATCCATCAAATGGCCTATTCTTCTTGCTAGTTTTAAAGCGCCAACTTGGGCTGCAAGAAAGAGGCCCTGAGTTCAATAAAACACACACAGACAAGATGAAAGAAACCAGCCGACAAGGCTAGAGCACTTCCTGCCCACAAAACCACTTACCTGCTGTCACGCCAGTTCCTAGGCCTCAAATGTGCCTCATATACGCCTCCAGGGAGCAAAGCCCCTCCCCCTCATACGTCATCAAAGGCCACTCCCAATTGGCCTTTAACCTATGTCGATCCTAAGCTTTGGAATCCCAACTAAATTCTCTTCACTGGACGAAAGTGGAATGAGACTCTCAGGGCAAGGACTGTGCTGTAAAGCCAGAGGTGTACCGCCGTTCAAGGATGGGACAGGTGGCAGCAAGGATTACAGAAAGAAAAGAGCAGGAATTCACATGCTTGCACACTACAAAGATGGGGGGGTGGATAAAGGAGACACTGCTGTTCAGCGTTTAAAACCGAAAAGGAATCGGGCACAACAGCACAGACTTGGAGTCCCCGCAGTCAGAGGCTAAAGCAAGAGAATTCATTGAGCCAGGCATTCTGGATCCACCTGGGAAAGCCAGCAAAGTAGTGTCAAAACCTCAAATAAATAAGAAGTTGAGCACTCCAACCAGATAAGCAGCTAGGTAAACTGCAGACCTCCACCTCTCCCTCCATTCTTTTCAGTACAATCCCCAATCTCTTCCCAGCTCTGTAGCAGACTACTGGCTGCTGCCTCTCCTCCCTCTCGGCTCCCATTCCCAGGGGACTACGCAGATCCTGGTGGAACACCATGCTTTCCATCTCTCCTATGGACCACTTCATCCTAACCTCCTAACCCATCCCTATTCCTAAGTATCAGCTTTCAATGCCTAAAAAACGTTTTACCCAGAACCCCTAGTGGACACACCTATCAAGATCCCAGAATTTCCTATGAGGCATACCCTCCTATGTAAGAACCAGAGAGAAAAACAGAAACCAAAGAACAAAACATCCATCCAACAAAGCCAAGGCCAGAGAACAGCACCTACAATTACAAGCTTCCCAAACCCAAATGCCTAGACTTCATATAAAAGCACAATCAGTAACGAGCAGGATAACATGTCTCCTCTAGAGCCCAGCAATCCTACCACAGCAGGCACTGAGAATAGCAACATAGCCAAAGCACAAGAAAAAGACCTTAAAACAGCCTTTATGAATATGATAGAGGTCCTTAAAGAGGAAATAACTCCCTTAAAGAAATCTATGAAAACACAAACAGTAGAAGGAAATGAATAAGATTGTTGAAGACTTGAAAGTGAAACTAGGTAGAACCAATAAAAGAAGCCCAAATTGAGGGGAACTTGGAAATGAAAAATTTAGGGACAGAAACCTCAGAGGCAAGTCTCACTAACAGAATATGGAAGAGAGACTCTCAGGCATTAAAGACATAATAAAAGAAATGAATACCTCAAAGAAAATGTTAAATATTTTAAAATCCTGACACAAAACATCCAGGAAGTCTGGGACACAATAAAAAGACCAAATCTACGAATAATAGGAATAAAGGAAGGAAAAGAAACTCAGGTAAAAGGCACAGAAAATATTTTCAACAAAATCATAGAAGAAAACTTCTCACTGGGTAGTGGTGGCGCACGCCTTTAATCCCAGCTCTTGGGAGGCAGGGGCAGGTGGATCTCTGTGAGTTCGAGGCCAGCCTGGTCTACAAGAGCTAGTTCCAGGACAGGCTCCAAAGCTACAGAGAAACCCTGTCTCGGGGAAAAAACAAAAAACAAAAAAAAACAAAAAATCTTCCCTAACCTAAAGAAGGAGTTGTCTATCAAGGTACAAAAAAAATACAGAGCAACAAATAGGCTGGAGAAGAAAAGAGAAGCCCATCAGCATCTAATAATCAAACTTGCAGTTAAAATTTGCAAGGAAAAAAGACCAAGAAACAAATAAAGGCAAATTTGTTAGAATTGTACCTGGATTCTCACTGGAGACTCTAAAAGTCAGAAGGCCCTGAGCAGATGCTAATAGACCACAGATGCCAGCCCAAACTACTATAGCAGCAAAAGTTTCAATAATAAAACATGGACAATATAAGACACTCCATGGTAAAAAGTTAAACAATATTTACCTAAAAATCCAATCCTACAGAAGGTGCTAGAAGGAAAACACTAACCTAAAGACTTTACTACACCCAAGAAAACATAAGTAATGAATAAACACAGAACAGCAAATTAAAAGAGGGGACATACACACAACAACAAAATAATAGGAATCAACAAACAGTGCTTATTAACATCTCTCAATTTCAATGGTCTCAAGTCCCTAATAAAAAGACACAGAACAGACTAACAGAATGGGTGCAAAAACAGCATGCATCCTTCTGCTGCATTAAAGAAACAGACCTGAAGAGCAGGGATATACATCAACTCAGGGTAAAAGGATGGAAAAAGACATTCCAATCAAATGGATCTAAGAAGCCAGATGGCATAGCCATTTCAATACCTGAAAAAAATGGACTTCAAACTAAAATTAATCAGAAGGGAGAGGTAAGGAACTAAATACTAAAAAAAATCCACCAAGAGGACATTTCAATTCTTAACTTCTATACACCAAACACAAGGGCACCCAAGTTCATAAAAGAAACACAACTACAGGGCCGGGCGGTGGTGGCGCACGCCTTTAATCCCAGCACTCGGGAGGCAGAGGCAGGTGGATCTCTGTGAGTTTGAGGCCAGCCTGGTCTACAAGAGCTGGTTCCAGGACAGGAACCAAAGCTACAGAGAAACCCTATCTCAAAAAAGAAAGAAAGAAAGAAAGAAAGAAAGAAAGAAAGAAAGAAAGAAAGAAAGAAAGAAAGAAAGAAAGAAAGACATCTACAGCTTAAACCACATATTGTCCCTCACACAGTGACAGTGGGAGACATCAATACCCCACTCTTACCAATAGACAGGTCATCCAGACAAAAACTACACAGAGAAACATTGAAGCTAACTGACATTATAAACCAAATGGATCTAACAGATATTTCTAGAACACATATTCACCCAAACACAAAAGAATATAACTTCACCTGATGGAACTTTCCCCAAAACTTATCACATACTCAGACACAAATCAAGTCTCAACAGATACGAAAAAAATTGAAATAACACCCTACATTCTATTGATGACCACAAATTAAATCTGGATAGTAACAACAGAAAGCTTACAAACTCACAGAAAATGAACAACTTACTACTGAATAAAAATGGATCAAGACAGAAATTAATAAGTTGAAGACTTTCTAGAATTGAATGAAAATGAAAACACAACATACCCAAATATATGAGACCAATAAACACAGTTCTAAGAGGCAAGTTCATAGCACTAAGTGTTTATATAAAAAATGGAGAGATCTCATATTAGTAACTTAATGGCACATATGAAAGCTCAAGAACAAAAAGAAGAAATCAAACCCAAAAGGAGTAGACTCAAGAGATGGCTTAGCAGTTTAAGAGCACTGGCAGCTCTTCCAGAGGACCCAGGTTCAATTCCCAGCACCCACATGGCAGCTTCAATTCATCTGTAACTCCAGCTCCAGGGGATCCAAGGCCATCTTCCGGCCTCCACAAGCATTATACCCAAATGGTGCACATACATAGCAGGCTCATACACATAAAGTAATAATAGCTTAATTTGTGAATTTTTAGTTAGTTCCAAGGCATGCTTCTGCTGCTCTTGCTCTTATCAATTCTGGTGTTTTGCATTCGACTTTAGTGTAGTCCAGGTGCACTATGTTAGGACAGCATCCTACCCACTGATTTACGTCTCCAATAATTCCTGTCAAATTAGACTCACAGCAAGTTTATATATCCCATCCTCCTTCAAATGGTTTAGAATATATGAGTAAATAAACTGGCTTCCACCTAATACATACATAATGCCTGCAAGTTAGGAAAAAGATTTGTACTGAAATCTCTAGTAAGACACAGCACAGCCTCCAGATTTGCAGACAGATCCAATATCAAAACAGTAGCAAGCATTTGGCAGATCCTGGCTTCAATCCCCAATACCCAAAAGATATTTTTTTAAAGCAGCATTAGCAAGGCTCTGACTTCTTTCACCATATGATAGAACCCTGTGTGCCATTTCTTTAAGCCCTATGCATCTCAGTCAGCTTTGGTGTGGAACTAGCTAACAGGGTAATGAACAGAAACTTGGGTTCTTATTTTGAAAACATTAACAAAATTTCCTTCTAACTCCGAAAGTATCAAAACCAATCATTATGTATCATAGGGAAAAACGGGATATCTAAAGCTAATTTCTTTACCCTCTTCAAATTTCTCTGCATCTAGCCAGTCATAAAACCTCATGCCTTTAACCCAGCACACAGAAAGCAAAAGCAGACAGATCTCTTTGAGTTTAAAGCCAGCATGAGACTCTGTCTCGAAAATTTTTTTCCTTTATCTAGAGCAAACAAAACAATGAAGAAAACACAGCAATCCTGCCTTTGCCTGATGTTTTTCTTTGAAAAAATGATCAATTATGATCTGAAAATATTGCATGAAAAACTTGATAAATGATTTATAATTTTAGGTTACTTTTATCAAAGTAGTTTATAAAATGTCATAATTTTCTAGCCTCTTTTTGTGTATAATTTAACAATTATCTTTATCATAGTTGTGAATATAGAGGAAAAACCCATAGTGTGTGTGTGTGTGTGTGTGTATATAGTCCAGTATTGTCCATGGTATTAATTGTCCACTGGAGGACCTGGAATATAGTTTATGTGGCTAAGGGGATTGCATTGTAATTAGCACCCCAACTTCTACATCTTTCTAGAGTTAATTAAATGTCCATGTATCACATAATGTATTGCCTTGTGATACCTTTTAGAATACAGTTGTTCAAATCCAGCCTAATTTCCTCATCCACAAAATGGGAATAAAATTAATTTCAGGTTTCTGGTTCAATTAATTATGTACATAAATGATGTGGGATTCCCCCCTGGATGCTGTGAATATGTTTTACTACCATTGGTTAATAAAGAGGCTGCTTGGGCCTATGACAGGGCAGAAGCGAGCCAGGTAGGAAATCTGAACAGAGATATAGAGTAAGCAGAGTCAGGAAGAAGCTATGTAGCTGTAGAAGGAGAAAGATGCCAACCACCAGCCAGAACCTTATTGGGCGGTGGTGGCACACGCCTTTAATCCCAGCACTTGGGAGGCAGAGGCAGGCGGATCTCTGTGAGTTTGAGACCAGCCTGGTCTACAGAGCTAGTTCCAGGACAGGCTCCAAAACCACAGAGAAACCTGTCTTGAAAAACCAAAAAAAAAAAAAAAAAAGAAAAAGAAATGGGTTAATTTAAGATGTGAGAGTGAGCTAGAAATATGCATAAGCTATTGGCCAAACAGTGTTGTAATTAATAAAGTTTCTGTGTGATTATTTCGGGTCTGGGCAGCTGAGAACAAACAAGCAGCCTCCACCACTACAAAACGGCACCAATGTGGGCAACTACATCTATATAAAACCTGAGAGAGCCGGGCGGTGGTGGCGCACACCTTTAATCCCAGCACAGCACTCGGGAGGCAGATCTCTGTGAGTTCGAGGCCAGCCTGGTCTACAAGAGCTAGTTCCAGAACAGGCTCCAAAACCACAGAGAAACCCTGTCTCGAAAAACCAAAAAAAAAAAAAAAAAAAAAAAGAAAAGAAAAGAAAAAAGAAAAAAAACCCTGAGAGAGTTCGGAAAGAAATTCTAGTCACAAAAGAACAAACTTAAGCATGGCTTCTTAGTAACCACATTTTTTTCAGATAGGCTCTGTTTGATGGAGGCTAGCAGGGATATTGTGGCTCCTTTAACATTTGACTTACTGGCTCAGCATAAGAAGCAGCTGTTTCCTGGTTCGTGTTGGCAGCATGAACTCTGGCTCTTTCAGAAGGCCAAGCACTTAAATGGGGTTTGTGAGCAGCATGCTACTAGTTGCTTAATGGCAACATAGACCAGCTGTGTCCCTGGAACTGGAGTGGTGTGCATGACTTTCAGAGGCAGTGAACATGCTGCTGTCATTTTGGACTGGGCAGAACAAGCAGGAAGGGCTGCGCAGTTGGTCCTAGCCATGCCTGCTTAGCACTTTTTTTTTAAAGTGCTTTTGGTCAGAAAATGATTACAAATACACAATAAAGCCATATTCAGATGAAAAAGACCTCTAAATTGATCACGGTGTTGGCTAAATGTACATAAGCTTAGGAGAGAGAAGAAAAAGAGTAAAACAAAGACTTCAAAGAGACAGATTAGATAGTCATAGATTAAAGGAATAAAGATAGTGAAATAAACATTAAAAAGTTGTAGAGTTAAAAAAAAGCTACATAAAGATGGAAAATACACAGAGAGTCTGGATTAGGCATATTGTTGTATTTTCTTTGAATTTTTTGATTACAGAGAGACATTTGATTCTGAGGACTGCTAAGCTAAACCAACATATGTATTTTAAAGTTATCTTGAATTCAAAATTTGAGTCTAAGGATATGTTACTTTGGAAAAGAAGATCTGTTTTTGTTTCCACAGAAGATGAGAACCTATGAACTCCTTCCAGACTAATGTGGTTCAATGGACCAAAACCCTGTGAAAGGTCTCCACCCCCCAAAACACTTCACCCAACAAAAAGCAGGAAGCAGTTTGGAGAGAACTACACTGTAATTCCCAAATATTGTTTATAAATGTTTGTTTTCATTTAAAGGGGGATATGGTATAGAGATGACTACTTTGCATTGCTATGAATCTTGGTTTACTGGTACAAATTTAAGGTCAATTTTATTAGACTGTGTATACGTATTTCTGCTCTTATTTCAGGTATTGTGTTTATGCAGCTCATTTAAAATGTAATGTATAATTAAGAAATAGAGGTTAATAGCTTTCTATAATAGTCAAACTTGTAGTCATGTTAGTTAAGTTTTCTAGATGTACGGAGATATACTCCAGATGGATAGGTATTATTCAAACTTTCAAAGACTAATAGAATGTGGCATTTAAAATGTTTTAAGAATTTAGCAACAAATGGTGCTGGCACAATTGGATGTCAACCTGTAGAAGAATGAAAATAGACCCATATCTATCACCATGCACAAAACTCAAGTCCAAATGGATTAAAGACCTCAATATCAATCTGAACACACTGAACCAGATAGAAGAGAAAATGGGAAGTACCCTACAACATATGGGCACAGGAGATCGCTTCCTATGTATAACCCCAGCAGCACAGGCATTAAGGGCAACATTGAATAAATGGGACCTCCTGAAACTGAGAAGCTTCTGTAAAGCAAAGGACACTGTCATTAAGACAAAAAGGCAGCCTACTGACTGGGAGAAGATCTTCACCAACCCCGCAACAGACAAAGGTCTGATCTCCAAAATATATAAAGAACTCAAGAAACTAGACTTTAAAAGGATAATTAACCCAATTAAAAAATGGGGCACTAAACTGAACAGAGAATTCTCAACAGAAGAAGTTAAAATGGCCAAAAGATACTTAAGGTCATGCTCAACCTCCTTAGCGATAAGGGAAATGCAAATCAAAACAACTTTGAGATATCATCTTACACCTGTCAGAATGGCTAAAATCAAAAACACCAAGGATAGCCTTTGCTGGAGAGGTTGTGGAGAAAGGGGTACCCTCATCCATTGCTGGTGGGACTGCAAACTTGTGCAGCCACTTTGGAAATCAGTGTGGCAGTTTCTCAGAAAAATTGGGATCAACCTACCCCTGGACCCAGCAATACCACTCTTGGGAATATACCCAAGAGATGCCCTATCATATGACAAAAGCATTTGTCCAACTATGTTCATAGCAGCATTATTTGTAATAGCCAGAACCTGGAAGCAACCTAGATGCCCTTCAATGGAAGAATGGATGAAGAAAGTGTGGAATATATACACATTAGAGTACTACTCTGCGGTAAAAAACAATGACTTCTCGAATTTTGCATGCAAATGGATGGAAATAGAAAATACGATCCTGAGTGAGGTAACCCAGACCCAAAAAGAAGAACATGGGATGTACTCACTCATAATTGGTTTCTAGCCATGGATAGGGGCCACTGAGTCTATAATTTGTGATCCTAAAGAAGCTAAACAAGAGGGTAAACCCAAGGAAAAACATATAGATATCCTCCCAGCTATGGGAAATAGACATGACTGATGGGCAAAAAATTGGAATCTTGGGGGTGGGGTGGGATGGGGATGAGGGGTGATGGGGAGAGAAAAGTGTGAAGGAGAAGATGAGGGGAACTGGGGGAATCGGGGTGATTGGGGATAAAGGAAGGTTGGATAGGGGAGCAGGGAAACTCATACCTTAGGTAAGGGAGCCACCTAAGGGTTGGCAAGAGACTTGAACTTGGAATGGCTACCAGATGCCCAGGGCAATGTCCCCAGTTAGTTCATTGGGGCACCTGAGGATAGGGAACCTGAAATGAACCTATCCTATAATCATACTGATGAATATCTTGCATATCGCCATAGAACCTTCATCTAGCGATGGATGGAGATAGAGACAGAGACCTACACTGGAGCACCGGACTGAGCTCCCAAGGTTATAATGAGGAGCAGAAGGAGAGAGAACATGAACAAGGAAGTCAGGACCATGAGGGGTGCACCCAACCACTGAGACAGTGGATCCAATCTATTGGGAGCTCACCAAGGCCAGCTGGACTGCTACTGAAAAAATATGGGATAAAACCGGACTCTCTGAATGTGGCGGACAATGAGAGCTGACGAGAGGCCAAGGAGAATGGCACAGGAACTTTCATCTGGCGATAGATCGAGAGAGAGACAGAGACCCAATTTGGAGCAACGGTCTGAGCTCTTAAGGTCCAAATGAGGAGCAGAAGGAGGGAGAACATGAGCAAGGAAATCAGGACCACGAGGCGTGCACCCACCCACTGTGACAGTGGAACTGATCTATTGGGAGCTCTCCAAGGCCAGCTGGACTGGGACTGAATAAGCATGGGTTGAAACTGGACTCTCTGAACATGGCGGACAATGAAGGCTGATGAGAAGCCAAGGACAATGGCACTAGGTTTTGATCCTAATACATGAACTGGCTTTGTGGGAGCTTAGCCTGTTTGGATGCTCACCTTCCTGGGCCTGGATGGAAGTGGGAGGACCTTGGTCTTCCTGTAGGGCAGGGAATTTGGACTGCTCTTCAGTATCGAGAGGGAGGGGGAATGGACTGGGGGGAGGAGAAGAGGAGTGGGGATGGGGGAGGGGAGTGGGGGGAGGGGGCAATGTGTGGGAGGAGGGGGAGGGAAATGGGAAACGGGGAGCAGTTGGAAATTTTAATTAAAAAAGAATAAAAAAAAATTTGCACCTCAAAAAAAAAAAAAAAGAATTTAGGACTTTTCATGACAATGAGACACATCTGCTCTTCGCAGCACCAATCTACTTCAAGACAATGATGGGCATCGAACAGGCACCTTATGGAGTTTGTTAGCCATTTGAGCAAGAAACTGCTCTTGCCTGGACTGCTTGATGGTATGCTGTATGAACTAGACATGATGACCTGCAGAAAAATGACTGTTGAACTTGCCAGAAAAAAGTGAGACCATCCTTCAGGGTTCCTGCTTCATGAGAGAACTTCCAGACATTTTGCAGGACACAGAGAAAAGCAACTGATAATCTTTGCCAGTATGATAAACTTTGCCAGTACAAGGCATAAGAGATCTTCAAATCTCCTGCTTCATGCAAAAGTCTGACACATACTATGAGCCTATAGGCTGAATATGGATGCCCCAATGTTGCAAAAGAACTTTGGGTGACTGTCCAGGCAGTGAGATGTCTCTGTGTCAATTCTAGAGTTTTGGAGGTTACTTACAATGTGTTTCCTGTTAATTTAGGTAATATTATATCCTTCTGGAGTCTTTGATGGAATTGAAAAATAGATATCTATAATTATAGTTTTCCTTAATTATGATAAAAGAAAATTTTAGATATAAATATTGTAATTGTAATTCTTGTTTGATACCTGTTTTGTCATATGTAATTTTGCTATGTTAAAGTTAAAATTTTTTAATTTAGACAGAAAAGGGGAGGTGATGTGGGATTTCCCACTGTATTCTGTGAATATGTTTTATTACCATTGTTTAACAAAGAAGCTGCTCCGGCCCATGGCAGGGCAGAATAAAGCAAGGCAGGAATTCCAAACAGAGATAGAGGAGAAAAGAAGGCAGAGTCAGAGAGATGCCGTGTACAGAGACAGGCACTGGAACTTTACCGGGTAAGACACAGCCTTGTGGTGATACACAGAATAATAGAAATGGGTTAATTTAATATGTAAGAGTTAGTAAGAATTAATAAGAATCCTAAGCTAATAGGTCAAGCAGTGTTTTAATTAATATAGTTTCTGTGTGATTATTTCGGGTCTGGGCAGCTGGGAAACAAAGGAACAGTCTCTATCTACACATAAAGAATGTAGAGCAGGGCTGGGCGGAAGTGGCACACACCTTTAATCCCAGGGAGGCAGAGGCTGGCAAGTCTCTGTGAGTTTAAGGCCAGCCTGGTCTACAAGAACTAGTTCCAGGACAGGCTCCAAAGCTATAGAGAAACCCTGTCTCAAAAAACAAACAAACAAACAAAAAGAATGTAGAACAGGTGCTGTGTGATGGTGGTGCATGCCTTAATCTCAGCACTCAGGAGCAGAGACAGTCAGATCTCTGTGAGTTCGAGGCCAGTCTGGTCTTACAAAAGCCAGTTCCAGGGCAGGCATCAAAGCTACACAGAGAAATCCTATCTCAAAAAACAAAACACAAAAATCAAAACGAAAAAGAGTGTAGAACAGGGCTGGAAAGATGGAACAGCAATTGAGATCACTGGATATTCTTCCAGAAGTCCTGAGTTAAATTCCAAGCAACAACATGGTGGCTCACAACCATCTGTAATGAGACCTGGCGCCCTCTTCTGGCCTGCAGGCATACACACATACACACAGAATATTATATACATAATAAATAAATAAATCTTTAAAAAAAAAGAATGTAGAATGGGGGCAAATAGAATACAATAAATAACAACTGTTCATTCCTATTATTGTTTCCCATTTCCTGGTTGGCAAATGAAGGGCTTCCTAATGCTATTACCACATGTAGACTTCTGATTCAACCATAACTTCTTTATTCATAGATAAGCAGATAAATGAACAACCTACAACAACCCTTTCACGTTTATCTTAGAGCTCTTAACTCTTAATGATTATTTAATATTAGAAAAGACATCAAGGGGCCTAGAGAGATGGCTCAGTGGTTAATTAACAGCACTAGCTGCTCTTCCAGAGGACCAGATTCAATTCCAGCACCCACATGGCAGATCACAACTGTCTGTAACTCCAGTTCCAGGGGTTCTGACACCTTCACACAGACATGCATGCAGACAAAACACCCATGCACATGAAATAAAAAAGAGAAAAGGCATACACGAATCACATAACTATTGGTTAACATTGTTTGTAAATGGGACTACAAAGTCAGAGATTCCACTGCACTGGAAGGACCAGTAAATAAAGGAAAATACACACCAAAAAAGTAGAAATGTTTTTATTGCATGAGTATCCCCAATTCTTTTTTGACATATGTGGCCTCTCTAGATACTACAAATGAGAATTTAAACAATAAAATAAAATAAAAAAGAAGAGACGAAGAGAGAATATAAACGAAGCAGGTGCATATTGAGACTATGCAATAATAATAAATGGCAAGGCAGAGATTAGGAGTTCAAGGGCATCTTTGCTATACACATTGAGTTTGAAGCCAGCCTGGGCTACATGAAACCCTGTCTCAGTGAGAAGAAAGGCCCTTTAATTATCCACTGGAGACCCTGATGCCATAGAATTTTTTCCCTATACTAGAATAAGCTATAAATTATTTGTCCTATCTAACAAAATCTTGTGAATTAGACAGTGCCAAAGATGAGTGGACAGCTTGAACTCTAAAATGAGAACCTGAAAAGACTGTCATTTAACAGTATGGGTCTAAAGAGAGAGAGGGGAGCAAGGATGCAAACCGATTCACAAAGTAGCATGGCGCAGTGTTAAAAGAAGAAAAGGATTCTCAGAATAAACATGCAATGGTAGCCAGGAAATTTCTAAAAACAAATTATCAACAGTATGAGAAAGGCCAGTTTGTTCTTCCAGATAATAAAACTACTGCTAAGGAAATTACAAGGCAATAGTGCAAACAGATAAAAGAACAGAATAGAAGGCTGGGTGTAATGGTACATACCTTTCATCCTAGCACTGTGGAGGCAGAGCAGGTGGATCTCTGAGTTAAGGTCAGCCTGGTCTACGGAGTGAGTTCCAGATCAACTGGAACTGCACAGTAAGACTCCGTTTCAAAAAAAAAATAGAATCCAGAAGCAAACCCAAATAAATACAATATAGGAACTATTTAAATCTATGGGGTAAAGAATCATTCAAGAAAAAAGTTGGAACTACTGGATAGCCATTTCTTTTCTTTTCTAAGGCAAAAACCAAGATCTTTATGATTTCACAAACCAAACTAAATTCTAGGCATGATCAACAGTCACAAACACATGATAGGTTTTTTTTTGTTTTTTGTTTTTGTTTTGTTTTTGTTTTTTTTTTTTTTTGCAGGAGAGCAGGTATTTGGGGGAAATTATCATGTTTTGTTTTGGTTTTTCAATCATGGGGATTAAATCTAGGGCCTCATACATGCTAGGCAAGTGTTCTAGCCTCGGCTCTAGTAAGTTCATTGTTGCTATTTCTATTTTTAAGACAAGGTCTCACTCTACAGCTCTGATTGGAACTCAGTGTAGACTAGGCTTGCCTCAAACTCACAAAGATTTGCCTGCTGGAATTAAAGTTATGTGCCCAGCATGCCTGGCCCTTAATATGTTTCAGAAACACATTAAAAATAAAACCTTCACGTGCCTTTAATTCCAGCACTTGGGAGTCAAAGGTAAGAGGATCTCAGTGAGTTCAAGGCCAATCTGGTCTACAAAGCAAGTTCCTGGTCTACAAAGCAAGTTCCAGGACAGCCAGGACTACAGAGAGAAACCCTGTCTCGAAAAACCAAAAAGGAAAGAAAGGGGGTAGAAGGGAATGAAGAAAGGAAGAAAATAAAATCTTGCAAGGGGCAAAACTGAAAGAAAAACAGACTAGAGAATGATTTTACAAAATATATATCAGACAAAGTTAACATTTTTAATATAAAAAGAGCTCTTCAAATTAAAAAGGAGAACACCAAATGTTCTAGCAAATAACCAAAGGACATGGTCAGATAACTCTTAAACAGGAAGAATTATAGCCAATAAAAACAAGAAGAGATATTCGACCTTACCAGCTAGCCATCATAATAGAAGGGCAAATTAAAGCTAGGTAAATATTTTCACTAAGCAGACTGACAAAGATTTAAAAAGATTAACAAAATCTCAAATTTAGTAAGATTGCAAAACAGACATGTTTCCTTTTGGTAAGAACACAAATATAATTTTCTGGAAGGAAGATAGTTTGGCAATATGCACAAAAGTCTTTTATTATGGGTCTAGGAAAGTGGCTCACGCCTATAATCCCAACACTCAGCCTGAGGCAGGAGGATCTGCTTGGGTTCGAGGACAGCCTGGACTGAGTAAATTTCAGGACAGCTGTCTTAGGGTTTCTATTGCTGTGACAAAACACCCTGACCAGAAAGCAAGCTGGGGAGGAAAGGGTTTATTTGGCTCACACGTCAACTTTGCTGCTCATCATGAAGGATGTCAGGACAGGAAATCAAGCAGAGCAGAATCCTGGAGGCAGGAGCTGATGCAGAGGCCATGGAGGAATGCTGCTTACTGGTTTGTTTTACATGGTTTGCTCAACCTTTCATTTAGAACCCAGGACCATCAACCAGCCCAGGGATAGCACCACCCACTATGGGCTGGGCCCTCCCCCATCAACACTAATTAAGAAAATTCCCTACAGGCTTGCCTACAGCCCAGTCTTAGGGAGGCATTTTCTCAATTGAGACTCCCTCCTCTCAGGTGACTGTAACTTAGGTCAAGCTGACACACAAAACCAGCCAGCACAACAGCTTAGGCTGTAGAATGAGACTCTGTCTCAAAAACTGAAAAGGGGAGCTGGGGACATGGTTCTTGTGCAAGCATGAAGACCATTGTTTGGATCCACAGAGCCTACCAAATGCTGAGTGGATGTGGTGACCTGCCTTGGGAGACAGAAACTAGGGATCCCTAAAACAAGCTAGCTGGTACGACTAGCCATATTGGGAGCTCTGGGTTTGGTTGAGAAACTGCCTCAGTGAATAAGGTGGAAGAACGGTCAAGGATGATCCCCGACATCAAGTTTGGGCCTTCGCCAGCATGCACGCCCACATGCATTTGCACCTACGCTTGTGTGTGTGTCCACACACACACAAAACATGCATGTGCAAATGCACATGAGAAAAGAAAAATAGGAAATAACTTTAAAAATTTAAAAACACATAAAAGGCCAGCAACATGGTTCAGCAGGTAAAAGCATTGTCCTGCAAGCCTGGAAAGCTGAGTTCAATCCCTAGAGCTCATATAAATGTCGAAGGAGCGAGCCATCTCCACAAACTGTCATCTGTCCTCCACGAGCACGCCGTGACATGAAAACTCACACAGGCTGCATGTGTGCACAAGCAACAACAATAAGTAAAATGTTAGCCTTTTTTTAAAAAAAATCAAAATTTTACATTTATGTTTGAATCAAAATGTCTGGAAGGATATTAGCAAAATGCCAACAGCTCTGCCATTGAGAAGCGGAATTTAGGAGCATTCTCTCTGTTTTTAGCTATCAAAAATCAAACCCTGGGTTCCATGCATGACAGGCAACCACTCTGCCACTGAGCTAGACCCTCAGGCTACCTTTTCTTTATATTTTTCTGTGGTCTTAGTCTCCCTACAATGAACAGCTGTTTTGTCATTAGAAGACAAAGTTAAGGTTAATGTTCATAAGAAAGAAAAACACACAGAAAGATGACATTTTTATCGGCTTGGCATATATTTCCCCGACAAAACAGGAGGCAACCCAAGAGTGGAGAGTAGGAGGGATGACATGAAGAATGTGAACAAGGCAGGAACGAGCTGTTTAAGAGAGCGAGGTGATTAAGAGCATGCAGGGCCTAGTCGTGAGTGATCCTCATTAACCTTCCCAGTCACGGAAATGTCTGCAACAACTGTAGATCTGCACAGGTTAAAGTGCGGCTATGAATATTTGGATTCCCGCAGGGGTTGGAAGGGAAGCTGGAGCCTTGACTGGGGAGTTGGAGGCATTTGCAAAATAGCCATCGTGATAGTAATTCAGGAATTTAGGTGAGTAAGAAAGCAAGTGAAGACGGAAAGAGAATGGTGTAAGGAGAGAGTGTGTGGGAGGGGTTAAAGAATTGGAGGCTTCACAGGGTGTCAAAGAATTGCAACGGGGTTGCTTGAGCAAGTGAGCTGGGAAGCTAGGTGAGTTGTAGACGCAGACCCATTTGAATTAGTGATTGCTGAAGCCTAAATTCTGGCAACTTCTGTTGTCTGGCTGCATGAGTAGATTGCAGAGATTGAAGCTCCCTTCTTCCTGGCCCAGCACTGTCATTCGTGCACTTTCACTGTTTGTCTAGAGGGCAAATGCACTGTGCATTGCACAACACTCCAGGCCGTTTCCACTTTGTAACTGACACATAATTATATGCACTTATGAGGTATAATGTAATCATTCAATGCGTAATGACCAAATCAGGGTAATTGGCACTTCCAGCTGCTCAAACAACTGCCATATCTCTTTTGTTTTAGACAGGGCCTCACTCAGGCTAGCCTTAAACTAGCAATCCTCCTGCCATTGTCTCCTGATGCTAAGATGTTAGATGTGTGCCACCATGCCTACAATTCTCTCTCTCTCTCTCTCTCTCTCTCTCTCTCTCTCTCTCTCCCTCTCTCTCTCTCTCCCTCTCCCTCTCTCCCCCCCTCAGTTTTCAGAGATAGAGATTGAATCACAGGGTATTGGCATGTCAGGCAAGTGTTCTACCACTTGAGCCACTCCTAGACCAATGCCACTATTAATTTGAACTCATTTTAACAGACACAAAAAGCATTAAAACATGCATATTAATTGAGTGCCATGTGGTTATATACTACATATGATAAATATAACTATTTAATACTATAAATAAGTCTCAGATATAGACCCAAAGGGTAATGTAGTTGATAGATTGGTGTCATAGCAGGCATAAAGTCCTGGGTTTGATTCCTAGAACCACATAAACCCAGGCACATAGCACATGCCTATAATCCTAGTACTCAGGAAGATGGACATGAAAGGCTCAGTTCAAAGTCATCCCTAGCTACCCGTAAAGCAAGAGCAAGGGCAGCCTGTCTAAAAAATAAGTACTAAAAAGAAAAAGGAACATTGGAAAGAGAGAACAGCAGAAAGAATATATAAGCCAGTTGACGGGAGAGATGCTGTGAGATACTATCTTCTAGACATGACCCACAGCAACTATGTTTACCTCGAAGATCAAGTCAGCAAAGTCAATCTATATTCCAGCTGGTAGCACTATTTGAACTCAGTAAGTTACAAAAAGAAATGAGACGGCATGAAGGTGGGAGATGTATGTGGGTGGATACAGAAAGGGCAATTCGGGTATGTGAGTGGGTACAGAAGGGGCAACTCGGGTATGTAGGTGGATGCAGAAGGGGCAATTAGGGTATGTAAGTGGATACAGAAGGGGCAATTCGGGGTATGTAGGTGGATGCAGAAGGGGCAACTCGGGTATGTAGGTGGATGCAGAAGGGGCAACTCGGGTATGTAGGTGGATGCAGAAGGGGCAATTAGGATATGTAAGTGGATACAGAAGGGGCAATTCGGGGTATGTAGGTGGATGCAGAAGGGGCAAGTCGGGTATGTGAGTGGGTACAGAAGGGGAAAATTGGGTATGGATATTTTCAAGATCTATTCCATACATGTATTAAATTGTCAAAGAATAAACAAAAAAAATATTTTTAAATCTTTTTTTTTCTTGAGTCAGGGTCTTACTTTGTAGTTCTGGCTAGTCCAGAACAGGCTACATAGACCAGGCTAGCCTCTAACTCATAAATTCACCTGTCCCTGCCTCCTGAACACTGGATTTAAAGGTATCACCACCACACCCAGCTAAATCTTTAAAAAAAAGAAGAAAGAAAGAAAGAAAGAAAGAAAGAAAGAAAGAAAGAAAGAAAGAAAGGTACATATACACAACAAAGTTTTATTTAGGTGTAAAAGAAAAACAAAATCATTACATTTGCAAGAAAATGGATGCAGCTAAAAATCATGAAGAGAGAAAAGGGCAGACTCAGAAAGACAAACACTGCATGCTGTCTCTCATACACTGAACCTAAAATTAACCATTACTGCATATGTGTAGTGATATATGCGTGTTTGCAGGTCATGAAAACAGAAAGGTGATTAATGAGGGGAGGAAGAGAGCTAAAGAGAAGTGGGAAATAGTAATGGAATCCACATGACAGAGATGCAGAAGGTGGGGACTAACTGGGGCAAGAAAGGGAACTAGGAGAGGGAGGGGCATGAGGACAGTAGAAGAGGGGAATGAATGAGAGCGGAGTATGACACATACGTATGAAGATGCCATGATAAAACCCATTAGTTTATATGTTAACTTAAAAAAATAATTGAAAAAAACAAAATAACTTATCTATTGTAATGGTTTGACTTTCATTGTCAATATGACTGGGTTTGGAATCACCTGGGAGATACACTTCTGCATGTGTCTTTGCATGTGTCTGGAAACGGAGTTTCCAGAGAGATTGAACAGAGGATGAAAAATCAACCCTGAATGTGGACAGCACCATCACGTAGACTGGGGTCTCCAACTGAATAAAAAGGGAAAGTAGAGAAATCCAGTTTCCTGGTTGGCACCACAGACCAACTGTTCCTCTCATCATGCTTTCTCCCCATGATTTACATCTCTGTCAACTGTGAGGAAGAAAAAAAAAACCTTTTCATTAAGTTGTCTTTTTGTCCAGCATTTGGTTACAGCAATGAGATAAATGGTGAAAACATTCCAAATCCTTTCTCGTGGCTTTTTGAGCTATATAATATGACTACCTTTAGTCATCATACTGTGTAATAGCATATTTCTACGGGTTGGGAGCCTTTGAATTCCTCTCTACTAGTTCTTCGAGTTGTTGGAAACTACAGTTACCCTAAAGTGCTACAGAACAGTAGGACTTCTTCCTATCTAAGTGTTGTTTGGGTATCATTATCCAACTCTCTCCGCCCCCTCCCACCCACCCACTTCCTGCCACTCAGGATCTTGGAGTAGCCTTAGGAATCTGCTCTTTCTGTCTTCGTTTTTCACTTTACACCTTCAAAAATCCTAGGCTGTGGGCAACCTGAACTTTGAGCTTTCTCATCTCATTGCTTTTATGCAAATTTCCCTCCCAGTTTCTGAACTGACACATTTTGTCCTTCTTGGTTTAAAGAGTGTTTCCCGTTGTCCAGGCAACCTCAAACTCACTAGCCAAAAATGATCTAGAGCTCAGGGCCCTCCTGCCCCCACCCTCTAAAGGCTAAGATGACAAGCACACATACCACCAGATTTGGCTTATTGTACCTGTCATTTTTAAACCTCAGAAAAAGCCTTGACTTCGACAAACACGTCCCCAAACCACCTGAGGCCTCCTGTCAATATTCATGGTCATCAATACACACCTATCTGGGGACACTTCTAATTTTCTCCTTTCTGTCTTTTTGTTTATTTAGGTCAATTTTATCCGTCTCCTCAAGGAAATCAAGATGAGAGCATACCCAAAGCCATTTTCCACGCCATCTTCACGCCTAGTACCAGGCAGATTATTCACTGTGTTAGCTACATGAATGTCTCCAACATATGGTACACAATTATTTTAGGCACCCCTTCTTCCATTTTAGGTAATGGTCAAAGTTTTTTTTTAAATAATCATATTTGTCGGGCGGTGGTGGCGCACACATTTAACCCTGGCACTGGGGAGGCAGAGGCAGGCAGAACTCTATGAGTTCCAGGCCAGCCTGGTCTACAGAGTAACTTCCAGGATAGCCAGGGCTTTTTTATACATAGAAACCTTGTCTCGAAAAACCAACCAATGAATAAATAAAAGAATAAAATAAGCACATTTAGCTGAAGGGTATGGCTCAGTCGATAGACCACTTGCCTAAACTACATGAGGCCCATGGGCGGTGGTGGCGCACGCCTTTAATCCCAGCACTCGGGAGGCAGAGGCAGGCGGATCTCTGTGAGTTCGAGACCAGCCTGGTCTACAAGAGCTAGTTCCAGGACAGGCTCCAAAACCACAGAGAAACCCTGTCTCAAAAAACCAAAAAAAAGAAGAAGAAAAAAAAAAGAACTTTAATAAGAGAAATTTTTATGTATGTGTTTTGCCCATTTGCATTTTTGTGCACAATGCGTATGCCTGGTAGCTGCGAAGGCCAGAAGAGGGCATCCAAAAATGGACACCGTGTGGGTGCTGCGAATTTGATCTTAGGTCCTTTGAAAGAGCAACCTGTGCTCCCTCCCAATCGCTAAACCATCAATCCAGCCCATATTTATTTTAATGTTTTTAATTGGAATACATTATATCACTCTCCCCTCAGCCACCCACCATATCCCCTCACACTCTCAAGTTGAATGCCACTTTTTCTTTCCTCTTTTTTTTTTTTTTTTGTTTTGTTTTGTTTTTCGAGACAGGGTTTCTCTGTGGTTTTGGAGCCTGTCCTGGAACTAGCTCTTGTAGACCAGGCTGGTCTCGAACTCACAGAGATCCGCCTGCCTCTGCCTCCCAAGTGCTGGGATTAAAGGCGTGCGCCACCACCGCCCGGCTTTTTTTTTTTTTTTTTTGAGACTGGATTTCTCTGTGTAACAACCCTAGCTATACTGAAACTAGCTCTTGTAGTCCAGGCTGGTCTCGAACTCAGAGATCCATCTGCCTATCAGGCGTGTGCTACCACCACACAACTGCTTTTTCATTTTAGTAAGTGAGAATAAGGATCTTTTCTTGTATTGGTCATTTTTTTCTGGAAATGGCATATCTAGTACTCATATTTATCTCTCCATACATAAAGGAAATTATTCAACTTCTGCATTATCCCATTTTATCCTGGAACAATCTTTAGTTCCACAAGGCTTCTATTACATATGACCTGTGTTGATGACTTAAATCTGTCACCCTGATCTAGGCTCTAGTTCAAGTTATTGGCCATTTTTACCTATGTGAAACTAAACCCACATGCATATTTATAAAGTCACCAGACCTGTGACTGAATTTCCTTCTGGCCTCAGTCTTTTGAACTTATGTGACTAGGGCACACCCGCCAAAATCCTGTTCTTTCATCTGGAAAACACAATTATATCTACTTTGTAGGCTTAATAACAAAATGAGATTTATGCAGAACTGGCATAAATACTCCATAAAAGGTAGCATTATCTCCCTGCCCTGGCTTCCCAACTACACTGAAAATTCACCCTAAGTCTTGTGACTCTCTATCCCTTCCTTACACACAGGCACCCCATCCACAAGGGAAGTTCCCAGTTCCCCGGGGTGTACGAAGACATGCACGCATGCATAACTACGTGCACGCTACTTCCAGTTCCACTGCAACCGCAGTCAGGCCAAAGACTCTGTTTTCTCCTAATCTGATTGTTTCCCAGCTCACTGGCAATCACACCCTCCCTTCAGTCTACTTCTCAAGCCCTCAGGTCAAATGTGGTCCTTTGTGCTTCCACACTCGCCGGGCTGGGCGTAGTCCAATGGGTTCCTCACTAGATGGGGAGTTCCTTGAGATCAGAGTCTCACTGTTTGTGTCACCAGCCCCCAGCACAGGGTCTACAATTTTACATTTGTTGAGTAAGTGAATAAACGCATACTTTTTATTTAATCTGAGTGGAGTTTTAAGCACTGATCTCCTACTGTTCTATGGCAAGCAGTTCCCTTGCATATATGAACCTTAAGAAAGACCCTCTAGTGCCCACAGCTCCTATGAGCTGTGTTGCCCAGGTAGTGACTGGAGTCTGAGACTGATCCCACTGAAAGATGTGCAGTTGAAGACACTGGTCTGACTGTATAAGCCAGCCAGTGTTGAGACCAGAGTCCACCCCAACCCCAGAGAACATTGTGGCTACTAGAGAAAAAGACAGGACACTTCCTGGAGTCTCTCCAGCCTTAAAGTCAAGCTGTATATCACCTCTAATAAGCAAAGAACAGGACAGGTTTTTCCCAGTTTTCTTTTAATAACATTTTTTCCAAAGCCAGGAAACAACTACAGAGACGATTTCAAAGTAGACAAGTAAACAAAAAGTAAAGGAGAAACAGTATAGACACATCCACTGTTCCATAATAAATAGAGCTCTATTTAGTATTCCCTACTTGTATCACAGGAGAGGCCCAGCTCTCCGTGGGGTCAAGAGTGCTCCCCATGATTGTGTAAGGGGCTTATACTGCACTCAGGTATGATTAGGTCAAATGGTGTGAACACAGGAAGCGGTGAGATCAAGGTCTACAGTTCGGGTCCTTGGTCTGGGTAGGGTTTGACGATTCTTAACTTCTTCCACACTGTGCTGGATCCCATAGCCAAAGTAGATAGCAAATCCTAGTAAGGAAAGACAACTGTAAGGTGGGGAAATGTAACCTGGAATGGTTTAATAGGTCTCCAACTGGAGATCAAGAGAGAAAGGAGCCGGTGTAGGACGGAAAAGCAGACACCTACCAACCAGCATCCAGATCCCAAATCGGGCCCAAGTGCCAGCTGTCATTTGCATCATCAGGTAAACATTCACAAAGATGCTCACCAGTGGGAGCAGAGGCAGACCAGGCACCTGCAAAACAAGATAGATCTTCACATACAACACAAGGGTTCTTACCTAACTGGGGGCAGAGCAGGCTGAGTTCAACCCCTACTCTTCTCCTCATGGCCTGGATCCCAGTGGCTACTCATTTGCCACACATATTATTAGACTCCCCACATCCAGAACTTAAGAAATGGAACCAGAAAGGAGAAACTAGAGAGCATCAGCAACGAGTCTGGCCTAAGTAGTTCTAACACCTACCTTCTTGTGTCCAATTAAAGAATATAAGATACAAGCCCTAATTGTCCCAAGATGGATTGGTGGGGGGGAAGAGACATCATTTACCTTAAAGTGAAGGGGGGTGTTGCTCTGTGGCTGTCTCCGGATAACTCCAACAATTCCAAGAATGAGCCCCAGGATCAGCACAACAACTGTGACCCACACTGGGTCTCCAGAATTAAGTGGAGTTGTCCACCATGTCAGCACCAGGCAAAGAACAGTCAGTAGTAGAGCTTCAAAAGTCAAGTTGAGAGGCATCAGAACCAACTCTTGTGTAATATGCAAAGATGCTAAGGCCTCCATTCCCAGAAGGGTTACCCTCTTGCTTGACCTCTCTCTCACAGAATGCCACCACATAATGTCCACCCTGTCATGCTGGGCTCTCCAAACTTTCCCAAAGAATAAAACCACTGCTTGGGACTGGTGACATAGCTCGGCAGTTAAGAGCACTTATTGCTCTTCCAGAAGACCTCGGTTTGGTTCCCAGTACAATTTGGCAACTCACAACTGGCTATAAGTCCAGTTCCAGGAGATCAGATTCCTTCTTCTGATCTATGTAGGTACCAGGCATGCACACAGCACGCACACACTCATGCAGGTGAAATGCTCAAACACATAAAAGTAAAGAAATAGACAACAAACAAACCAACAAAAGAAAGGGAAAGAAGAACCCACTGCTCACCAAGCACTGAGGAGCAAACATAGACAACTCGGCCAGAAAGGGGGGTGGGGATGGAGCTGACTGGACAAAACAGGGCCTGGACAGTCAGCTTCTCTGCTTCAAGTGTCTTCTCCTCCTGCAATTCCACTTCCTCTTCACCATTCTTCATTTCCTGGTCAGGCTGATATCTGTGGCAAAAGCAAGAACCAATTTTAAGAGCGTCTCCTAACGGTTCTCCGTATTTTTTCCAGGTGGCTTCTTTATGGCCATTGAAGGTAGAAGCTTGGGCTGGGGAGATGACTCAGCCTGTAAAGGGGCTGGAGGGATGGCTTGGCAGTTAGTTAAAGGTGTTTACTTCCCCTGCAGAGGACCTAAGTTTAGTCACTCTCATTGGGCAGATCAAGACCACCTATAGCTCTTGCTCCAAGGGATTCAATGTCCTCTTCTGGCCCCCAAGGACCAGATAGACAGACAGACACACACAGAGAATTTATTTTTAAATATTCAAGTGTCTGCCACACAAGCGTGATTATTGGACTTGAATTCAGATAGCCAGGACTCATTTAAAACCCAGGTGTCCTGTAACCCCAGCGCCAGGGGGTTGGAGCTAGGATTCCTGGAATTCCCATTAGTCAACCAACTTTGCCAACCAGTGAGCTCCAGGTTCAAGGAGAGACTCCATCTAAAAAAATACAGTGGAGAGGGCTGTAGAGGGCTGTGGACAGACACCTAACTCTGACTCATACACACACACACACACACACACACACACACACACTTACATACACGGGGGTGGGGGTGGGAGAGAAGCTCTTTTGGACAGGACAAGATACCCACATTACTCAAGGAGAGTCAGGATGACAGAAGGCAGAGAAGGAATGAGCACCTCAGCCTTACCCAGAAACACAAACGCAAGTCTTACCTGAGAATGAGAACACAGATGGAAACCAGGGAGTAAGCGAGCAGAGTCCCAATCGACATGAGGTCCACAAGATCAGCGAGCTCGAAGAGGAAGGCCATGAATGCTAAAATGGGCAGGCAGAAAGTGGTGAGAAGGAAGTAAAAGCTGGTGAAACAACAAAAAGGGGTGTTTCTGTTTTGTTACCTGCGATAACACCAGATACCACAGTGGCCACAATGGGGGTGCGTGTGCCACTGTGTACCTTAGCAAGGACACGAAACAGGAGGCCATCTTCAGCCATCGCATAGATCACCCGAGGCATAGGAAACATAGAGCCCAAAAGGCTGAAAAAGACAATGCCTAATGAATCCAAGTGACAATAAGTTCACTAAGGTATCTGTTCTGAGCCTATGTGTTCATAGCATCTCCACCTCCCCTTCCCAGCCCTCCTAAGGAACATTCTCTGGCACAAAATGGACATAACTGGGAACTACAGCCACCGAGGAAACAAATATTAAACACTGACCTAGTGGAAAGAGCACAGAGGGAGCCAATAGCCACAAGGTAGCTGGCAGGATCCCAGCCAATGTAGGAAAATGCCTCAGGCAAAGGGCTCTCCGGCAGAAGCTGGTAGTAAGGCATCATGAGGGTAAGTGCCGAAGACACACCAAAATAAGCCAAAAAGCAGACAGACAGTGAGACCACGATACCCATAGGGATGGAGCGCTGTGGATTCTGAGCCTCTTCCCCTGCAAGAAAACACACGGCACAATGTTCTGAACCAGGGGAGTAGGCTCACTCCCCTACCACCCCCAGTCTGTATGATCACACACTGCATCCAAGGTGAGCCAGGAGGGTGTGACTGACCGGTGGTCGCAATACAGTCAAAACCAACAAAGGCATAGAAACAGGTAGCAGCGCCACGGAGCATCCCTTCCACGCCAAAAGGCATAAAACCTCCAGAGCCCATAGCCTCGCAGCTAGAGTGCAAGAGGAACAGAAACGGTTAGTTTGTTCAGCTAAGCCTGTACCTTTTCTCTAAGGCCCAGCTGCTTGTTGTCTCCACTCCCATTCTGGATCCCCCTCCCCCATGAGGGTCCCAGCTTTGTGGCTCTCTAACCTACAAGTGTCATTGGGTCCACCCATGGTCAAGCAATAGTCCTCTTTTGTGAGCCTCCAGTTCTTCGGGTCTCCCATAAGGAAGCCAGAGATGAAGACAAACCCGAGAACCAAGAGGTTGGCCCCTGTGAACACTTTGGTAACCAGGGCTGATTCACTCGCCCCCATGGCCAACAATCCTGTGGAGAGAATTGTTCAGGATCCTGAGAGACTAAATCCTTCCTCCAAGTTTGCTTTTCCTTTTTCCTGCCTCTGTGTGGCAGACTCCTTCCTTCCCAGGCTCCTTCCCTCCCCATCCTTACCACTCCACACCCTCAAGCCCTTCTAGGCCCAACCCCGCCCATCATTCAACCCTGCCCATTGCCTCACCAGTGAGCAGCAACACAAGGGCCAAAGCAAAGAAATCTGGATATTCTGCGAGAACATGGGGTACATGCAGTGAGATGGTCCCCTTCAGAGTCTCAGAGATGTGGTTCCCAATCAGATTGTCAAAAGCAGAGCTCCAAGCCCGGGCCACACTGGCTGTACCTGGTATAGCAATTGCATTTTGTACTATAATCCCAATACTCAGGAAAATGATGAGGTCAAGTTCCCTCCATCCTACACAGTCTCACACTGATCCCCACCATTATTACCCATCTTACCCTGGGGGGAGGGAGGTGACAGGTCTCTACATAACTTAGCCTGGCCTTGAACTCAACAAACTTAGGACCCTCCCACTTCAGCCTCCTGAGTACTGGAATCACAGGTGCACACCAATACACCCAGCTCCTGCTATTAATTTTTAAAACCCAAACCAGTATCTTAAATGAATGAACACGGGACAAGGTGTACAATTGTTCTTCACCTTCAACCCCCCCTTCATCTCCACATACTCCTACAAATAAAAATATAAAGTAAACACCTAGAAGGATTTCAATACTAGGAAAAATAATGAAAATTTCGGCTTCACTATTCCACTCAGATTTCTGGATCTATAATCCCTTCGCTACTTGGATAGTCACCCACTCCAACCCCCCCCCATCGCACCCCAAGCATCTATCTCACCAATGACGTAGGAGAGGATGAGGTTCCAGCCGGTGGTGAAGGCCCAGAGTTCACCTACAGTGACATAACTGTAGAGATATGCAGAACCAGAGCCGGGGACCCGGGCACCAAACTCAGCATAGCACAGTCCAGCCAACACAGAAGAAAAAGCAGCCACCAAAAAGCAGATTACAATGGATGGCCCTGCTTTATCTTTGGCCACCTCACCAGCCAGGACATACACACCTGCACCCAATGTGCTGCCCACACCCAGGGCCACTAAGTCGAGGGTGGTTAGGCATCTGGCAAGGCGGGTGTCGCCCATGCCTGGCTCCAACATGCGTCTACGCACCAGCTTTTGACCGAATCTTCTAAGTGCCTGCCACCGCATTCTGGCTGGCATTGAAGAGGATGCTAGATTCTGGTGAAAAAACAAGACAAAAGCCCTTCAATGGGTCTCATTATCCCTAAGATCGGAAAGTGAATTACAAAGCCCACTCCACTACAGGGACAAAGGAGGGTAAGGTGTGCGGGGAGCCAGCCACTTTACCTCTAACATCCGATTCTTCATAGGCAAATAGGAATTACAATAATAACAACAACAACAACGCAAGTAGGGATTACAGTATCTCTGAGGCTGGTGAACTCATTGCAGAAGAGGCAAGTGAAAACCCCTTGTAGCACAGTGGTTGGCCTCTAGTAAGTGCTTGGACACTATGTTTCTTCTTTTTCTGGCCAAGAACCTATGGGATTTACCCTAGAGCTCAGTCCAGCAGCCCTGAAATCTAACGTTTCTGCTTCCTGGCCTGCAGCTCCTGGTGAATCAAGAGGAACTCAACTCAGGGCAACTCTGGGAGAGCGCTTTCTCACACTCAATACCCACATCTCTTTCGGTGTGCGCCTGGAGGGCTTCAAAGAGACATGGCTACCCACCGCCTGGAAGAGAGGGACTGACCTCGCTGCAGGTTAAAAGTGGGCACTGCCTCGATCTCATCCCTCCTCACCAAGCCCACAGCGCTCCACCTGAGCCAGCAAATGTTCCCCCACTTCCTCCCGCCTGCCTTAGGCTAGTCTGTGAGGATCAGCCATAAGGCGGGGCTTCGGTATCTGAAATTGGGAGATGCGCCCCGGGGCGGGGGGGGGGGTACAAAGCCAGCCCTAGATGGCTCACACTCCCTTCTTCACAGACTAGGGGTCCCGCCCGATGGTCCTAAATTCAGCATCTAGATTGTATGGCTCCGTCTAGAAGCGGTCTGGGGCTGCGCTGGAGCTAGGGAGCCCTGGCCCCTGGGCTAGGGTCTTGCCAGCAACAGGTCACACAGCCCGCTGATGCAACTGCACGCCGTGGTTGCCTGAGAAGCCTAGGTACTTGAGGACCCTCCCCCTCCCCACTCTGACACACGTGTCGGCCCCAAAGGCTTACCAGAGAGCTGTGGCAAGCCCAGAGAGCGGAGATTCTTAGATCTGGTTCGGTGAGGCTGACTTCAGAGTTGGGCTGGGTCTGCAGACAGAAGCTGCTCAGGCTTCAATGCTGCTGCTTAGGGTCGTTGCGCGCCAAGCGCCCCTTATATTCACTGGGAGGAGGAGCCAGTAACGTCATGGGATCCCACCCCCAAGCCCTCTCCCTACACATGACACACAACACAATATACGTACCCACGCGCGGGCTAGTGTACGGACACACACACACACACACACGAGTTACTTGGCTTTGCAAGCCTGAGATTGCTTCCCAACCAACAACAGCAAGCAGGGCATGGCGGGGAATGAGAAAGGCGGGAGGATAACCTTTCCCCATTTGCCTCTGGTGGTCAGAGGACAATAAGAAGCTTCCTGATCATAGATCCCCTGGGAATTTTCTACTTTTGTGCAGGATTAGTCAGAAACAGTGATTATAGGCACTGGGGAGGGGAACGAATAAAGAGAATTGGGTTTGTGTGAAGGCTGGCGAGGCAAATAGCACCAAGTCTCCATCTCGTTCCTGTCGGCATGAAACCCTTCGGAAGGACGGTGCAGGACTCTGGGCAGCCAGCCATCTGACTGCTGCCCCTCAGCTCTCGGCCTCAACTGTTTCTAATGCAGACAACAAGAGGATGAGTGGAAGATCGCTTGAAACCACCTGTCCACGGATAATTACTCCTATGTAGAGTTCTAGGCCACAACGTATTTGCAGCATCTCTCTACCTGCCTATCAACAATAAATATGAAATTACTACTATTGAGGGAGAGAAACTTTTTAAAATTTGGAGTGATGGGGGTCATTGCTGAGGCTTTATCAATGAGCTGCTACAGCCCCACCCTTTTGGTTCCTTTTGGTGACTAACTGAAGTTCGGAGCTTCATAATTATTGGGGAAATCACCCTTCTGATAAACCCGGCCTATTGTTTTAAGGTCTGTCTCCCACAGGCCCTCTACCTCATTCAAATGCACAAGAGAGAGGAAACGTGAAGCTCAAGCAAGAGGTGGGGCCTTTTAGGCTCTGAGTTACTAGGAAACCGTATGAGACTGAAGGTTTTTGTTGTTTGTTGTTTGTTTTCGTTTTGTTTTGTTTTGTTTTGTTTTTTTTTTTTGGTTTTTTGAGACAGGGTTTCTCTGTGGTTTTGGAGCCTGTCCTGGAGCTAGCTCTTGTAGACCAGGCTGGTCTCGAACTCACAGAGATCCACCTGCCTCTGCCTCCCGAGTGCTGGGATTAAAGACGTGCGCCGCCACCACCACCCGGCGAGAACTCTTACCGCCTTTGTTGTAAGGGTTGTGAAGGTGTCGTTCCCTTCCACTAAGCCATCTTAGCAACTCAGGATAGCCCAAAACACATGGTCTCCTTTCATGATTCACTAGGAACCTGCCAGTGCTCATCTAGCGGCCAAAGCCTTCTTGAGAGTCTCCTCTCTAGCCCAAGGTCACCAGAAATTTCCTCCTTAGCTCAGGCTAGCCTTAAACTAGTTACACACCTGCAGGCTTCAGCCTCCTAAAATGTTTGGTTACAAAGCTGCCCCACCAACCCCGATTACAAATTCGTTTCCAAAGGAATCATTCTTTTCAGCTGGGTAAAGCACCTCTTGGGCATTCAATAAAGCAAGCTACAGAGATGGCTCAGTGGTAGAGGGCTTGCCTAGCCAGGATGTGTGAGGCTTCTGTTGGCCACCCGACCCCCACTCACCTCCACACCACAAACAAACAAAAAGGATGCAGTGGCTGAACAGCTGGTGGCTGACAACTTGCGGGAGTCTAGCAGTCACTGTCTCCAAGGCAAACACTAGAATGGAACAGGTTTCTTCACTGCATCTAGGGTAAATACCGGAATGAATATTTGGCTTTTTAAAGTGCTTAGGCCTTGCAGAACTGTGGGGAAGCAGTGACTGTTTTCCGTGATTTATAGAATTGTTTTTCTGAGGGAGCCTTACAGCCTTTGCATGACTTTGGTCACAAGACGCTTCTAGCACACCTGGATCTCTTTCTTGGATGATTGGGTACTTGGGGCTGCTTCAGTGGTGTTATGAAGTCAAGTCTTCCTGTCTGTCACAGGGGACTATTCAATGAAAATCTGATGCAGATTCAAAATAATGTATTAGTGTATATGACAACAACGTGGCCGCTTCAACTCAGTGATTGATGACAACGTGAGATTAACTGGCAAACAGATAGTACAGACTGGAATGCTAAGGAAGGCTTCGTTTGCAAGACATTGAGGGGAAAGAGTTGCAAGGGCTTAAGCTGAACCTTAAGGAATGTGGGATGACTGAGTTGTGGAGCTACAAAGATGCAAGAAGCCGGGGAGAGTAAAGGCCTCTAGCTGGTGTTGGAAAGCCCTACAGGGCTTGGTAATAACAGATGTCCCTCTCCACGATTATCAAGTATCTCAAATGTACAAATAAACAATATTTCTTGAAATCCTTCAGATCCCAATTTGGTTCCCTTGGCAACAAACCCCCCATCCGGAAGCTGTTCTGGAACCCCCAGCCAGCAGGCATCATTAGCAATACAAAAGACATTTGGAGATAACAAAAATCACTTTGGAGAATCCAAGGACTTTAGAAACTGGGTACCCAGAAATTAGGCTGAATATCAAACAAATGTGTCCAATTTATTACAAACGATGAAATTACTTACAGAGAGAATATTTACATCAAAAAGTTCGCAGCTTTCTGAGACAGGCTCATGTAGCCCAAACTGGACTCTTGATTGCCCTGCCTCAGTCTTCCAGGTATTAAGATTGTAAGCTTGCACCACTGTGCCCATCAAAATTCATCCTTCCCCTCTCTCTCTCTCTCTCTCTCTCTCTCTCTCTCTCTCTCTCTCTCTCTCTCTCGCTCTAGCCACAGAGTTGTGCATCCTTCAGTTTAAGAATGTTTTCACCACCAAAGGAAACCCGAGGCCCATTCCTGGTAACTGCTCATTTCCTCCCAACACTCACTCCAGCTGTTGGCGACCCCAACCCTCTCAACAGAGACTTTAAAGGCAAAGCCTGGGGGTCCTGGCAGCCACAGCAAGCACTTTAACAAAAGTAAAAGGCACAATTAATAGCAAAAGACAGAGAAAAGCGATTTCTTCAATGTGCCACATTGGGAAGAGGGTAGTTAAGTCCTGGGAGCACCGGGAGCACCACTCCCCCTCTTCAGAGCACTCACGTGAGGCTGAGGCTTAGAGGTCGAGAGGTTTAAGCAGTCCCTGTCAAGCTGTGGTCCCGGCTTCAGTTTCTTGTACAAGGTGGGCTGACAAGTGAGATTTCTTCCAGAAAGACAAACTCCCACCGCTGGAGTTTGAGACTCTTGGGGAAATTCCAGTCCTTGGAATCCATTGTCTCCACGGTCTGATAGCCAAAGGGAGGGGCCCAGGTGTCTCTTTAGAATATCTTTCCTGCCTGGACAGTTGCAAACCCTTCAGCCTTGATCACTGATTGGAAGCTATGGAGGTTCAGCTCTATGGAATGAATACCTGTGGAGGCTTAGAGCATGACTAAGGACAGGTGGGGGTACTGTACCATACTTGAACTGGTCACACACTGTGTATGCGCCACCTTTGGACTATGTTGCTTCAGACCCTTCTGGTTTCTCAGCATCTACTTTTTTGGGGGTGGAGTACTGGAGAGTGAATCCTTATGCCTACTAACCATGGGATCTACCACTGAGCCACACTCTAGTCTCACTAACCATGGGATCTACCACTGAGCTACACTCTAGTCTCATTAACCATGGGATCTACCACTGAGCCACACTCTAGTCTCACTAACCATGGGATCTACCACTGAGCTACACTCTAGTCTCACTAACCATGGGATCTACCACTGAGCTACACTCTAGTCTCACTAACCGTGGGTGGGATCTACCACTGAGCTACACTCTAGTCTCACTAACCGTGGGATCTACCACTGAGCTACACTGTAGTCTCATGCTTCCATTTAAGGGCTTGTGTGATTATACCCAAGACAATCTTCTTTTTTTTTTTTTCTAGACTGGGTTTCTCTGTGTTGCTTTGGAACCTGTCCTGGAACTATTGTAGACCAGGTTGGTCTCGAACTCACAGAGATCCACCTGCCTCTGCCTCCCAAGTGCTGGGATTAAAGGCATGGGCCACCACCGCCCAGCAACAATTTTCTTATTTCAAGGTCTACTTATTGGTAAGCATAATCACTACTCAAAGATTCCTGTACCATACAGCATGACAGATTCACCAGTGTAACGCTACGGTTACACTGGAAGTGGTGATGCATGTTTTTAATCATAACACTCGGAAGGCAGAGGCAGGTGATCTCTCTGAGGTCAAAGCCAGCCTGGTTTACATAGCAAGTTCCTGGCCAGCAAGGGCTATGCAGTGAAGCCACGTCTCAATAAATAGATAGATGGATGGATGGATGGATGGATGGATGGATGGATGGATAGATAGATAGATAGATAGATAGATAGATAGATAGATAGATAGGTTTGAGTTCAAGGGTGATGCATGCAATGAAACCAAATTTAAGAAGCTGATGCAGGAGGAAGATTGTAAGATCAAGGTCATCCTGGGCTACTCAGAAACTTATCTCGAAACAAACAACAAAAACAAGGCAGGGCCTGGCAAAATGGCTCAGTAGGTAAATCCCTAGGACCCACGTGGTGGATAAGAGAGCCAACTCCTGCAAGTTATCTTCTGACCTCCACATGTGTACCATGGCAGGCACATACACTTGCTCACCCATATTCTTTTTAAAAATATTTATTTATTTATTTGTTTATTTATTTATTTATTATGTATACAATATTCTGTCTGTGTGTATGCCTGCTGGCCAGAAGAGGGCACCAGACCTCATTACAGATGGGTGTGAGCCACCATGTGGTTGCTGGGAATTGAACTCAGGACCTTTGGAAGAGCAGGCAACGCTCTTAACCTCTGAGCCATCTCTCCAGCCCCTTCATCCATACTCTTAACCCTTGATTTTTTTTCTTAAAAATATTTTATTTTGCTCAGTCATAAGTGAGACATCTATCTATAGCACCACTATCCCGAGGCTCAGGGTCCATTCAGGAGGAAAAACAGGAGAGCTGTGTGGCATGTTGATTTCCAGGCATGGCAAGGCTATTGAACTCGCATGACTCTTGAACTCGCAGCAGTGATGAGTACCTGTGCAAGATCTCCGTCTCTTTATCCGCATCTCAGCTGATGGACAGTTTAAGTACATTTCTTGGCTACAGTGAATGGCCAGCACACTATCTTCAATAACTGTTTCTGTGCCGAGTGTTAACATTTGGTGAGGCAGGAGTCCATCCTTTTGCAAAGTATTCCAAGACGTTTGAATTTTAAAAGGAAATGCTTTACAGCCAATTATGTTTTAATACCATTTTGGAGATGCAAATTTGTTCCAAGGGTGACAATAGGAGCAGAATGCTAATTTTCCTTTGGTCATGATTTCAGCCTCTGTAAGGAGGAGGGCGATGCAGAAAACTGTTTCTAGCCCGAACCATGCAAGAATACATATAAAGAGTCCATGAATGCTCTATATATGTGTATTTTCTGTCTATACCCACTACAGGTGTTATGACCCATATACCCGTGCCCATTTGGTGCTAGAACTTTCCATCAAATTTCATATAATGTTCCTTTTACCACAACACGATAACCCACAAGGTGTAATTCTTGACACCCATTTCTTTTATTTTTATTTTTAAGTTTTAAGATTTATCTAATTTTATTTTATGTATCTGGGTGTCTTGCCTACATGTATATCTGTGCACCACATGCATACAGTGCCTGCAAAAACCAGAAGAGAGCGGCAGATCTCCTGGAACTAGAGTTATTGAAGGTTGTTAGCTGTGGGTGCTAGGAATCAAACCTAGGTCCTCTGGAAGTGCTGCTAACAGCTGGGTCATCTCTCCAGACTCTAGACATCCATTTTCATGAGCAAATGCCAGATCTTTTTCAAGAAAAGCATTATATTATCAAATGTCATTTTTATCATTAAATAGCTTAAAATTTTTATTATTAAACAGTTAAAAAAGGATACCATTTTCCTGAAGTTCCGTTATGTTTTTTAGAATAGCCTGTATTTGTTTTTTTGACAAGTTCAAACATGAATATAAAGTATCTTGATCACACCCACCCCAACTCCCTACTCCCCACTGCCCCCAGCACGTCCCCATTCCACCTTGTGCCCTCTCTTTTGGAACCCACTGACTCCAATTAGTGCTGCCTACTAGAATGCTGGCTGATCTCCTTTGCTTGACAGTGAGCGGGTCCCTGCAGCTGCCGTGACTTCATGAGTGCAAGGACCGCGTCGTGTTCGGAAGATGGCATTTCACAGCTCTCCTCCCCACTCTCCTGCTCTTCCAGTCTTCCTCCTTCCTCTTCCATGATGCTCCTTGAACAAGGGTTGTGTCCCATTTAGGACTGAGCACTCGACAGCCATTTACTCTCATCACTTTTACTAGTCAGGAGTCCCCACACTAGCTGTTGCCAATTTAATAAAGAAACTTCCAGGCCAAGGCTGAGAGCGGCACTAATCTACGGGCACGGACGTGAATATTTAGAAAGCAGCTTGACCACACATTCATTTAGCAACACAACAGTAATGGGCTTGTGACCTTTCAAGCCATGGGCTACATACCTTTCTTTTCTTTTCTTTTTTCTTTTCATGCCACTGACAAAGGCTCTCAGTGCAATGCTCTAATCACATCTTACTCAAGTCCTGTGATTTTAAATTGCACAATTTTGAGCAGTGTGCTGATTTTTAGAAATGCATGTTTTGATAAAGCAAAACTGACTGGTTTCATTCTCAGAAAAAAATCTTTCTGAAGTTCTGAATAAAATCACAATAAATTCAATTCAACTTACCAGAATATTCTTTTTTTTAACAGTAAAGTTGGATATTTATATAGTGGGTTATGGAAGGGTAAAGGAAAAGGGAAGAAGGGGAGATGGGGGAAGAGGAGAGAGAGAGACAGAATGGGAAGAAGTGGTGAGAAGGGAGAGAGGCAGAAGCTGCCCCTTTGGGAGAGAGATGGAAAAAGCCAGAATATTCTTATATTAAGTTTTTATCTAGAAACAAAATTTTTTCCATTGTTATTTTATACATCCCAGTTAAGGTTTCTGTTTTAAGTCACGCATATCTCTCATTGTGTTCATTTTTAAAATATTATATAGATTTCTTACTATAACAAAGTACTATTTCACTGAGTAGTCTAACTGGATATTTATGATGTATAAGATCTCTATCAATTTGTGCATACTCCATGAAATAAAGACGACAGTAGTGACGTCATTCTGGGATCCATACTCCATCTCACTGTAGCACTAACTCTGAACTTGTTGGCATGCAGAGAAAGCATTTGCTGTAAAGAAACATTCTGAGGATTGTTTGAACTGATCTCTTTCCTTAGCGCAATGATATGTTCTGAGCTGGTGTGCAATGGACCAATAACCTACAGAGGCAAATTAGGACCAATAAGACGGCTCAGCAAGTGGAAGAGCTCGCCACACAAGCCTGATGATCTGAGTTCTATGCTTGAACCCATAGTGGAAGGAAAAACCAACTTCTGAAGGTTGTCTGCTGACCTCCATACATGCACCATGGCATGGGCGCACGCACACGCACAAAATAATGATGATGATGATAAATGATGAAAAAAATAAAGTTATCTTATAATCATAATTCTCGATAGGCAACCTATGCAACACATTTGAACTTCCTCTTTTTCCCTTAGCTAACCCTGCATCCTCATGGGACACATTGGTGGTTTGTTTCTTTTCTTTTTTTTTTTTGGTTTTTCAAGAACATGGGTGGTTTCTACTGGAACGTGTTTCCCTACTTACAATTCTAAGACCCCCAGTAAATACCATTTAGTATCACAGATCATCTGAGCCTCTTTGCATGACATTTTCTCCTATCTGGAGAATGTCTTTCTTTTCAAATATTGATTCCTCTTATTGCAGTTCTAAATCTATTGTACTGGCCAAAACACCAAGACAACAATAGCAAATAATAGTGACAACAACAAACACCCTTATTTTATTTTCATTTTGAAAGGGAGCAAGTAAAGCCAAGCATGGCGGTACCACCTTTAATCCCAGTACTCAGAAGGCACAGGCAGGTGGGTCTTTGTGAGTTTAAGTCAGTCCATTCTACCTAACGGGTTCCAGGCCAGCCAGAGCTACACAGTGACACTCTGTCTCAAAAAAGGGGGGTGGGGGAGTAAGTATGATTGCTAGTTTGGAGTCACTTTACCACATTAAGAAAATGCCCTGGGGCTCAGTGGATAAGTGTTTGCCATGCAAGCACAAGAACTAGCTTTCTGATTACCTGGCCAGTCAGGCAACCTGGAAACCCAGTGCTTGGGAACAGAGCCCCCTGGGGCAAGCTGGCTGGCTAGACTAGCCAAATCTGGTAAGCAAGCTCCAGAAGAAAAAGGACAGTGATCCAATAAGACACCTACCTGATGGCAACCTCCCACATGTTCACAGACACACACACTCACACACATGCACGCACACTTGCCCATGCACATGGGAATATATAAGAAATGAACGCACATACCACCCATACACATAAAAGGCACAAACAAAAATTAAAACTAAAACAGAAAATGCCTCTTTTGCAATGTCTTCCCTGTAAGATATTCTCCTTCATTTTCTGTTTTCTGACCTCCAGACCTTTCCCCAAATTTTTCTCTTATCTGAAATGCCCTTGTCTTCTTTGCCTAAAAATGCCAATTCATTTTTCAAGATTATTGAATAGAACTTTTTCTTTATTACACATCTGAAACCCAACTCTGATATAAGAAAAAAAGGAGGAGATTACATTTATTTATGAAGCTGAGATCTACAAAGAAAGATTACACTTTAGGAACGATATTCAGGCAATGGTATCAGGATTGTTCTCTTCCTTCTCCTTATAGCAACTTGTATTATATGCGCTGTCTACAGTTACAATCCAAAAGACTGTCTAGATGAACAGTAGCCCTGTCTAGATGAACTAGATGCTTTTAACCCGAAACACTTACGAAGCAGAGGACAGTGAGTTTCTGGCCAGCCTGGGCTTCATAGACCTGTCTCAATAAAATTCAAGTCATTGATTAGGTGGTTTTCTTCCTTCCTTCCTTCAAGCCTTCCTTCCTTCCTCCCTTCCTCCCTCCCTCCCTCTCTCTCTCTCTCTCTCTCTCTCTCTCTCTCTCTCTCTCTCTCTCTTTCTCTCTCTCTCTCTTTTGTTTTTGGTACTGGGGATGGAATCTAGGGCCTCTACATAAGTTAGACAAGTGTTCTATCACTGAAACACTATCCCCAGCCCATTTAAAAAAAAGACAACTTCTAGAGAGACTGAAGAGATGATTCAGTAGTTAAGAGTGCATATTTCTCTTGCATAAGACTGCAGTTTAGTTCCCAGCACCCCCGTGTCAGATGGCTCACAACCTCTGTAACTCCAGCTCCAAGGGATTTGGTCCAAGGCCTCTGGCCTCTGTGGATACTTCCACACTATACCTCTACACACACATACACACACACACACACACACACACACACTAAAAAATAAACTAAATCTTAAAAATGTAACAAATACAAACTCTTTAGACTCTATTTGCTTTTGTCCATATAGCAAATCTCAGATGACCACTCTAGCTAACATACACACACACACACACACACACACACACGGAGTTTGAAAGAATTCACTAGATTCCCTGGAGCTGGTGTGGCAGAGGGCTGTGAGCAGCACAACACAGGTGCTGGGAATTGAACCTCAGGCCTCTGGAAGAGCAGGAAGCGCTGTTAACCACTGACCTGCCTCCCCAGCTCCTGCCTCTGCTTTTTAAAAGCAGCGTGCATCCCAAGGTTCTAGGATACCACAAATGGACAGGCCGGGGTTGGATGCCAGCTCTGCACTCAGGAGTGCAGGGAGCTTTTATGTGTAACACCAGTAGAGCCCCACAGGCCAGGGAAGAGGCAGTCTCTGCAGGCCTGAGCAGACCAGGGAAGAGGCAGTCTCTGCAGGCCTGAGCAGACCAGGGAAGAGGCAGTCTCTGCAGGCCTGAGCAGACCAGGCTCTACTGCTCTGCTGGTCACTGTTTTCACTTTCTGTGTCTTTCCAGGGCTGGCTAGAGAAAAAAAAGATCAATCTAATGGGTTTGATCTAATGTTTGTATGGCTCAGTTCTTGGTTCCCACTGCATAAGCCACCTTGTCTGGTGAAGGTCCATTCTGATCCGGTCAAGCTTTCTGGTGCCCAGCTTGCCCAGCTTATAAGTCTTATAAGTCTCCCTTATGCATGCCAGAGAATGTTTAAAAGGCCCACTTGGCAGGCAAGGTATGGAATCACTTTGGAAACAGAGGCAGAAGGATCCTGAATTTGAGGACAGCCTGGATTGTATAGTGATACTGTTATGAACAAAAAGTTCTTGGCCACACAGTAAGAATTCTGGGGTAGCACATGCTTTTAATCCCAGCACTCAGGGAGGCAGAAGAAGGCAGATCTCTGTGAACTGGAGGCCAGCCTGGTCTATGAAGCAAGTTCCAGGACAGTCAGGGTCCTGTCTTGAAAAAAACTGAACAAAAAAATCTGGCATTTTGAGCTCCATTTATTTGTCTCCCATGACTGCTTTCCTCACTTGTCTTCAAACTATCAATAAGATGTTATAGGGATGGAGAGATGGCTCAGAAGTTAAAAGCACTGGCTGCTCTTCCAGAAGTCCTGAGTTCAAATTCCAGTAACCACATGTTGGCTCACAGCCATCTATAATGGGATCTGGTGCCCTCTTCTGGCGTGCAAGCATCCATGCAGACAGAACACTGCATACATTTTTTTTTTTTTTTTTTTTTTTTTTTTTTTTTTGGTTTTTCGAGACAGGGTTTCTCTGTGGTTTTGGAGCCTGTCCTGGAACTAGCTCTTGTAGACCAGGCTGGTCTCGAACTCACAGAGATCCACCTGCCTCTGCCTCCCAAGTGCTGGGATTAAAGGCATGCGCCAGCACCGCCCGGCTTACTGCATACATTATTAATAAATACATCTTTTTAAATCCTCTGCTGTGTGTAGTGTCACTCTGTGACGCCATCACGCACACCTCTCGCTCTCTGAGTAATCCTGACTCAGTGTAGGTCCCTGTTCCCATGCCTAGCACAGCACCGCCTAGATTAAAGAGAAGCCATAGCACACATTCATTTCCTTCATGAGGTGGGCCTACTCAAATGGCGTCTGACTAAGTGCTGGTCTTCACGAGGGGAGCCAGCTGATCCATTCTCTTTGGTCACCTCTGATATAAACCTTTTTTTTTATTAATTTATTTATTTATTAAAGATTTCTGTCTCTTCCCCACCACCACCTCTCATTTCCCTCCCCCTCCCCCAATCAAGTCCCCCTCCCTCGTCAGCCCAAAGAGCAATCAGGGTTCCCTGCCCTGTGGGAAGTCCAAGGACCACCCACCTCCATCCAGGTCTAGTAAGGTGAGCATCCAAACTGCCTAGGCTCCCACAAAGCCAGTACGTGCAGTAGGATCAAAACCCATTGCCATTGTTCTTGACTTCTCAGCAGTCCTCATTGTCCACTATGTTCAGTGAGTCCAGTTTTATCCCATGCTTTTTCAGACCCAGTCCAGCTGGCCTTGGTGCATTCCCAAAAGATCATCCCCATTGTCTCAGTATGTGGGTGCACCCCTCATGGCCCTGAGTTCCTTGCTCGTGCTCTCTCTCCTTCTGCTCCTGGTTTGGACCTTGGGATTTCAGTCCGGTGCTCCAATGTGGGTCTCTATCTCTGTCTCCTTTCATCGCCTGATGAAGGTTAATATCCAGGAGGATGTCTATATGTTTTTCTTTGGGTTCACCTTCTTATTTAGCTTCTCTAGGATCACGAATTATAGGCTCAATGTCCTTTATTTATGGCTAGAAACCAAATATGAGTGAGTACATCCCATGTTCCTCTTTTTGGGTCTGGCTTACCTCACTCAGGATAGTGTTTTCTATTTCTGTCCATTTGCATGCAAAATTCAAGAAGTCATTGTTTTTTTTTTACTGCTGAGTAGTACTCTAATATGTATATATTCCATACTTTCTTCATCCATTCTTCCATTGAAGGGCATCTCGGTTGTTTCCAGGTTCTGGCTATTACAAACAATGCTGCTATGAACATAGTTGAGCATATACTTTTGTTGTATGATAGGGCATCTCTTGGGTATATTCCCAAGAGTGGTATTGCTGGGTCCAGGGGTGATATAAACCTTTTCAAAAGTTGTTACAAGTTTAATTAAACTCTGTCCACTAGTTTTTCATCTATCTGCCTACTCCTGATCTTTTTACTAAACTCTTGAGGCTACGTTAGGAATGCTAACCCTCTAACGAATGCCACGTTGTCCTTCACCAACTTTTTGTCTTTTTAATTATAGACTCTGCAAGTTTACTGTAGAGAGCCTGCGCAGAGAGCAGGCATGTGATCCAAGGACCTGGCAGGAAGAGACAGAACACCTGGTGTGAGTGAGTGAGCAGGCTAAACCAGCAGTGTCTGAAGAAAAGGCAGAAGGATGCAAGTCACGGGCTAGAACCATGAAAGAAGAGCCCCGAAAGATGGCAGTGAGCAGTCACAGGCACGCTAGTGAAGAGAAATGAGTGTTTCAGGGGAATCTGAAGACACACAGATGGGGGCTTTGGGCTCATATGGTGATAGGTAGAGCACAGCCGATGGTGTTGCTAGACCGTGGCAGGCAAGGTCTTTGCTTTGACATCCTATAGAGTCTACTCCCAAAGAGAAAATGTGGAACCTGACTGACGGCATACACTGTTAATCTCAGTGCTCAGGAGGCAGAGGCAGGAGAATCCCACGTTTGAGGCCAGCCTTGAGGAAGACTTGTTTTTTCTCTTAAAAAAAATTTCAACTTTGTCTCAGGAAAGGAATTCGAATTAGATGGCAATGGAGAGGCCAAATGAAAGGTTCTAGAGTAGCATTCTGGAGTAGTAGAAAGTAGCATCGCTGTTGAATATAATCTCCAGTTTTTCAGCTTAAAAAAGTTGTTTGGGGGCCAAGGATGCAACTTGGTGGTAGAGCATTTAACCCCTCCCCTGACAAGCCCTGTACGTTTCGGTACTTAGTGAAAAGCAGAAGTGTACTCAAAAGAGCCAATTCTGAGTGCGCAACTGACAATTAAAATGTCCCCGGTAATTAAGTAAGTGTAATCAGTTCTGCCACATTGACCACTCCTGGTTCTTTGTTTATTTTAGTACTGGGGATTGAACTCAAGGCTTGATCACACTAGGCCAATGTTCTGTTACTGACCCACACCCTCAGCCTTTTTTTCTTTATAGTGCTGGGAATGAAACCAAAATGTTTAGGCAGGCTAGGCAATTGTTCTAACACTGAAATACATCCCTAGCCTTTTAAAAAAAATATTTTGACAGAGAAACCCTGTCTCGAAAAAAAGGGTTTTTTTTGAACCATGCGTGGTAGCACATACCTTTAATCCCAGCACTAGGGAGGCAGAGGCAGGTGAGTTCGAGGCCAGCCTGGTCTACAGAGTGAGTTCCGGACAGCTAGGGGTGTTGCACAGAGAAACCCTTTCTCAAAAGAAAAAAAACACCGAGACACTGGTGTCAAGCTCCCAATCCTCCTGCCGCAGTCTCCCAAGTGTCGGGGGGTTGCAGCACGTCCCATCACACTCAGCTCAGCAGAGCGCGCTGTTAAAGCGTCCCGAAAGAAGCATCATCCTCTTTTCAGATTTCGTTATTATAATAATGCTGCAAGAATAGAAAACTGGGTATGCAAGACATATTCTTGATCTAGTAGGAATGGCTGGAGTCCAGGAATGATGGTGCACGCCTTCGATCACTCAGGAGGCAGAGACAGGCGGATCTCTGCGAATTCGGAGGCCAGCCTGGTCTACAAGCAAGTTCCAGGACAGCTAAGGCTGTTGTTACACAGAGAAACCCTGTCCCAAAACACACACACACAGAGAGAGAGAGAGAGAGACAGACAGACAGACAGACAGACAGACAGACAGAGACAGAGAGACAGAGAGAGAGAGAGAATAGCTGACGCACAGAATAGCTGGATTAATTTTCCTTCTGCATTCTAGAAAAGTCTCTATCTGCTCTTAAGATCAATCCTAGTAAAACACAAAGTCTTTGCTTCCATTATTTCTGTTACTTATGGAGAACACCACCACGATGCTGATTTCAAGCAGAGCGCAGCATCATGGTCTGAACCATTTCCTTTGTATCAGCTCTACCCCAGGGGCAAAAATGAACCCCTCCATTACAGCCAAGAAATACTCTAGGATCTACCTTAAAAACTGGTTAGGAGCACCGGTTGCTCTTCAAGGGGATGAGGGTTTGGTTCCTTACATCCATATGGTGGCTCACAATTATCTGTAACTCCAGTTCCAGGGGATCCAACGTCCCTTTCTAACGTCTGTGAGTACACAGGCACCCATGTGGTGCATAGACATACATGCAGACAAAGTAGACACATAACAAAGACAAACCTTTTTTAAAACTGGGAAGACATTCAGGTTTCCTTGATTAACAACCTGTGTAACGTCCTTGTCCCAGTAATAACTTGTACACCCTAGATACAACTATACACAGAAGACGGCATTTTTTCTTTTCGTATTCTCCCCCTACCTCTCTCTGGGTTTTGGTTTTTAGAGGCAGAGTTTCTCTGTATAGCCCTGTTCCTGGCTGGCTATCCAGGAACTTGCTCTGTAAGTTAGGCTGGCTTCAAACTCAGAGGCGCATTTGCCTCTATCACCCAGGGCTGGGAGTAAAGGACTGTGCCATCATGCCTGGCTGACATTCCTTCATTCTTCCCTAATTCTTAAGTAAGTATAGACTTCAGGAAAAAGAGATTCTGGTGAAGAGAAATCCCCACTCTAGGAAACCTATTTAGCTTGTACCATTTGTGGATTATACATTCTGGCTCCATTAGTTTCTGCCATCAAGCACAGGTAAAGGATGGAGCCACCATAAGACGCAATGACTATAGTGAAACTCACGAGGCCCTACCATGAATCCCTTAAGTGGTATCTATGAGCAGCTGGCAGCATGCTTCTCGGTGGTGGCATGGACCTAGAAACTCCACAGAGTTGTGGCAATAAACGTGACTCCTGTCAGTACCTCCACCATGAAGCTAGACTCTCAGAAAGCTAGAGAATGGGGCAGAGCCAGCTACCAAAGCTGCAGTTTTAATCCTAGTCATACTGTTTAGTAGATTAAAGACTCACGTGGTCATAAAAAGATAAAGATATGCAGTAAAGACAAATTCAGATGAAAAAAAACTCTAAATTTTACAGTGTGTTTAAAAATATACGTAGGCTTGGGAGAGAAAAGAAAAAGGATAAAGTCCTTAAAAAAAGAAATAAAGTAGCCAGGCGGTGGTGGCGCACGCCTTTAATCCCAGCACTCAGAAGGCAGAGGCAGGCGGATCTCTGAGTTTGAGGCCAGCCTGGTCTACAGAGCGAGTATGAGGACGGTCAAGGATACACAGAAAATCCCTGTCTCAAAAAAAAAAAAAAAAAAAAAAAAAAAAAAAAAAAAAAAAAAAAAACCAAAATTAAAAAATAAGAATAAAAGAAACAGAGTTAAGAAAACACATAAAGATGGGAAAATGCCTGGAACCATTCATTGAAATAAATCCTAAATGAATCAACAATGTAAGTGTATTACTTATCTTCCACACTCTAAGATAACCCTGTCCTATCTATTATCTCAGGCCGTCTGGGTCAGGAGTTCAAGCATAAAGTAGCTGGGTTCTCTTCTCAGAATCCCACCAGACATAAAAAAAAAAAAAAATGTGTTGTAGGCAAAGCTAGCCGCTGGAGAGCAGAATAATGTCCTTCAAAGTTCACAGGGCCAATGGCAGAATTTAGTTTCTGATGGTCATAGGGTTGACACCCTCAGTTCCTAGAGATTGCCATGGCCTTCTTCGCTGATGATTTAAATCATGGTAATTTGCATCTTTAAGGGTAATGGGGAAGTTTTTCTTACTCAGTTTTGGTTGAAATCAAGTTTCCTAAAACCTAATATAATGGCAATCTATCACCATTGTCATATAGTGCATCTTAATCAAGGGAGTATAATCCATCATCTTGGCCACATTATGAGTGATCCAAGTCCCAAGAGCTGTCTGTCCTTTAGAGGAGAGGGTTATACAAGGTGTGACACCATGGGGTTACCTCAGATATGTTCGTCAGGCTGAAGCAGATTCTAAGTTTAAGAGAAAAGAAGAACCAAACACTTAAAAGCTAGGCATGGTGATGCAGGCCTGTAATCGGCAAGAGTGGTTTGAGTTCAAGACCAGCCTGAGCTACATAAGGAGACTCTCTCTAAAATAAATTTAGACAGATAGAGCGGTGCACCTTTTTAATCCCAGAATTTGGGAGGCGGAGATAGGTGGATCTCTGTGAGTTCCAAGAGAGCCTGGTCTAAGTAGTGCGTCCCAGGACAGCCAGAGCTACATAATGAGAGCCGGTCTTGAAAAAACAAAACAGGGAAGTTCCTCACCCCCCTCCCTATACTCCCCGGGCTCCCTGCAGGGGCTCTACCCCCCCATACTGCCTCTCTCTTCTTGTCCCACCCAGCTTGCATCCAGAACCCTTCTTCCTTCTGTCCCCTTTCCTCTTTGGGCACATAACACCATCCAGCTCAGTCTGTCTGGCGCTGGGGGCAAATCCTCAGGGCAAGTAGGCAGGCGAGACCTCCTTTGTCTCACTGGCCCGCCTGCACCAACCAAGGTAGGAGCTTTGTTTACGAACTACCCAACCTGCACGGAGATCTGATCTCGGCACCAGGAGAGACAGCAGTGCGGTGAGTTTGTGACCAGCGGAGGCAGAAGCAGCCCTGGACAGGGAACTCTGAAGTTCCTCATCCCCCTCCCTATACTCCCCGGGCTCCCTGCAGGGGCTCTACCCCCCCATACTGCCTCTCTCTTCTTGTCCCACCCAGCTTGCATCCAGAACCCTTCTTCCTTCTGTCCCCTTTCCTCTTTGGGCACATAACACCATCCAGCTCAGTCTGTCTGGTGCTGGGGGCAAATCCTCAGGGCAAGTAGGCAGGCGAGACCTCCTTTGTCTCACTGGCCCGCCTGCACCAACCAAGGTAGGCGCTTTGTTTACGAACTACCCAACCTGCATGGAGATCTGATCTCGGCACCAGGAGAGACAGCAGTGCGGTGAGTTTGTGACCAGCGGCAGCGGAAGCAGCCCTGGAAAGGGAACTCTGAAGTTCCTCATCCCCCTCCCTATACTCCCTGGGCTCCCTGCAGGGGCTCTATACCCCCCATACTGCCTCTCTCTTCTTGTCCCACCCAGCTTGCATCCAGAACCCTTCTTCCTTCTGCCCCCTTTCCTCTTTGGGCACATAACACCATCCAGCTCAGTCTGTCTGGCGCTGGGGGCAAATCCTCAAGGCAAGTAGGCAGGCGAGACTTCCTTTGTTTCACTGGCCTGTCTGCAACAAGCAAGGAGAGACATCACTAGAACAACAGGAGAGCTAGCACTGCAGAGAGCCATCACTGGGAAGGTACATCAGTAGGCAAGGAGACCTGATCCAGTAAAAGAACATCCAGAGGGGAGCATTCGGAGAAAGAGATGGGCAGGCGCCAATGCAAGAATTCACCTAACAATCTGAAAAACTATATGAAACCACCAGAACTCAGCGACCTCCCAACAGGTGGACATGAACACCTTAATCATGAAGAAGTAGATAAAATTGACTTTATGAAAGTGATTGACGCCCTTAAACAACATGTAAAAAATGCCCTTATAGAAATGGATGAGAAGTATAACAGAAAGTTTGAAGAATTGAGTAAATCAGTGAATGATACCCTAGGAAACCAAGGAAAAACAATCAAACAGATAATGGAAACAGTTCAAGACTTAAAAACTGAAATGGAGGCAAAGAAGAAAACACAAACAGAAGGCCAGCTGGACAGGGAAAATCTAGGTAAACGAATAGAGACTACAGAAGCAAGCATAACCAACAGAATACAAGAGATAGAAGAAAGAATCTCAGATTCTGAAGATACCATAGAGAAAATAAACATGCTGATCAAAGAAAACAGCAAGGCCAACAAATTCTCATCACAAAACATTCAGGAAATATGGGACACAATAAAAAGACCAAACCTAAGAATAATAGGGATAGAAGAAGGAGAAGAAGAAGTACAGCTCAATGGTCCAGAAAATATATTTAATAAAATTATAGAAGAAAACTTTCCCAACCTAAAGAAAGATATACCTATGAAGGTTCAAGAAGCATACAGAACACCGAATAGGCTGGATCAAAAAAAACCATCCTCTCGCCATATAATAATCAAAACACAAAGCATACAGAATAAAGAAAGAATACTAAGAGCAGCAAAGGAAAAAGGCCAAGTTACTTATAAAGGTAAACCTATCAGACTTACACCTGACTTCTCTATGGAAACCATGAAAGCCAGAAGGTCCTGGATAGATGTACTGCAGAAACTAAGAGACCATGGATGCAAGCCCAGACTACTATACCCAGCCAAGCTTTCGTTCACTATAAATGGAGAAAACAAAATTTTCCAGGATAAAAACAAATTTAAACAATACGTAGCCACAAATCCAGCCTTACAGAAAGTAATAGAAGGAAAATCACTAACCAAGGAGTCCAACAATGACCACAATATCTCAGACAACTAGAGACCCTTCACCAGCGCAACACAAAGAAGGGGAACACACAAAATTTACAACTTAAAAAATGACCGGAGTTAACAACCACTGGTCATTAATATCACTTAATGTCAATGGACTCAACTCTCCTATAAAAAGGCACAGACTAAGAGATTGGATACGAAAACAGGATCCAACATTCTGCTGTTTACAAGAAACACACCTCAACCACAAAGACAGGCACTTACTCAGAGTAAAGGGTTGGGATAAGGCTTTTCAAGTAAATGGACCTAAGAAACAAGCAGGGGTGGCCATACTAATTTCTAACAAAGTTGACTTCAAACTTAAATCAATCAGGAGAGATGGAGAGGGACATTTTCTACTCATAACAGGAACAATTCATCAGGATGAAGTCTCAATCCTGAATATCTATGCCCCTAATATAAAAGCACCCACGTACGTAAAAGAAACATTGTTAAAACTCAAGGCAGCCATCAAACCGCACACATTAATAGTAGGAGACTTTAATACTCCTCTCTCACCAATGGACAGGTCAAGTAGACAGAAACCTAACAGAGAAATAAGAGAATTAATGGAGGTAATGAATCAAATGGACTTAACAGACATCTATAGATTATTCCACCCAAATAGGAAAGAATATACCTTCTTCTCTGCAGCTCATGGAACCTTCTCAAAAATCGACCACATACTCGGTAACAAAGCAAACATCCACAGTTACAAAAAAATATTAATAACCACCTGTATCTTATCAGATCACCATGGATTAAAGCTAGAATTCAGCAACAATGCTACCCCCAGAAAGCCTACAAACTCATGGAAACTGAATAGTCAACTACTGAACCATACCTGGATTAAGGAAGAAATAAAGAAAGAAATTAAACTCTTCCTTGAAGACAATGAAAATAAAGAAACAACATACTCAAACCTATGGGACACTATGAAAGCAGTTCTGAGAGGAAAGTTCATAGCACTAACTGCCCACTTAAAGAAAACAGAGAAAGCACACATTGGAGACTTAACAGCCCACCTGAAAGCTCTAGAAAAAAAAGAAGCAGACTCACCTAGAAGGGGTAGAAGACTGGAAATAATCAAACTGAGGGCTGAAATCAACAAAATAGAAACACAGAAAACAATTGAAAGAATCAATGAATCAAAAAGCTGGTTCCTGGAGAAAATCAACAAGATTGATAAACCCCTATCCAAACTAATCAAACGGCAGAGAGAGAATTTGCAAATTAATAAGATCAGAAATGAAAAGGGAGACATAACCACAGACACAGAGGAAATTCAGAGAATCATTAGATCTTACTACAAAAGCCTGTATGCCACAAAACTGGAAAATGTAAAAGAAATGGACGCTTTTTTAGATAAATACCATTTACCAAAGTTAAACCAGGACCAGGTGAACAACCTAAATAGACCTGTTAGTCGTGAAGAATTAGAAGCTGTTATCAAAAACCTCCCTTCCAAAAAAAGTCCAGGACCAGATGGTTTCAATGCGGAATTCTACCAGAACTTCCAAGAAGACCTAATACCTATTCTCCTTAATGTATTTCACAATATAGAAACAGAAGAGTCATTGCCAAATTCCTTTTATGAAGCTACAGTAACTCTGATACCAAAACCACACAAAGACCCAACCAAGAAAGAGAATTACAGGCCAATCTCACTCATGAACATTGACGCAAAAATCCTCAACAAAATTCTGGCAAACCGAATCCAAGAACACATTAGAAAAATTATCCATTATGATCAAGTAGGCTTCATACCAGAGATGCAGGGCTGGTTTAACATACGCAAATCTATCAATGTAATCCATCATATAAATAAACTGAAAGAAAAAAACCATATGATCGTTTCATTAGATGCTGAAAAAGCATTTGACAAAATTCAACATCCCTTTATGATAAAAGTCTTGGAGAGATTAGGGATACAAGGGTCATACCTAAATATAATTAAAGCTATATACAGCAAGCCGACAGCTAATATCAAATTAAATGGAGAGAAACTTAAAGCCATTCCACTAAAATCAGGAACACGCCAAGGCTGTCCACTCTCTCCATACCTCTTCAATATAGTTCTTGAAGTTTTAGCAATAACAATAAGACAACATAAGGGGATAAAGGGGATTCAAATTGGAAAGGAAGAAGTTAAACTTGCATTATTTGCAGATGATATGATAGTGTACATGAGCGACCCCAAAAACTCCTCCAAAGAACTCCTACAGCTGATAAACGCCTTTAGTAATGTGGCAGGATACAAGATCAACTCCAAAAAATCAGTCGCCCTCTTATACACAAAGGATCTGGAAGCAGAGAGAGAAATAAGAGAATCATCACCTTTCACGATAGCCACAAACAGCATAAAATATCTTGGGGTAACTCTAACCAAGGAAGTGAAAGATCTATTTGACAAAAACTTTAAGGCATTGAAGAAAGAAATTGAAGAGGATACCAGAAAATGGAAGGATCTCCCTTGCTCTTGGATTGGGAGAATCAACATAGTAAAAATGGCAATTCTACCAAGGGCAATTTATAGATTCAATGCAATCCCCATTAAAATCCCATCAAAATTCTTCACAGATCTTGAAAGGACAATAATCAACTTTATATGGAGAAACAAAAAACCCAGGATAGCCAAAACAATCTTATACAATAAAGGAACTTCTGGAGGCATTACCATCCCTGACTTCAAACTCTATTACAGAGCTACAGTAATGAAAACAGCGTGGTACTGGCATAAAAACAGAGAAGTCGACCAATGGAATCGTATAGAAGACCCGGATTTTAACCCACAAACCTATGAACAACTGATTTTTGATAAAGGAGCTAAAAGTATACAATGGAAGAAAGAAAGCATCTTCAACAAATGGTGCTGGCACAATTGGATGTCAACCTGTAGAAGAATGAAAATAGACCCATATCTATCACCATGCACAAAACTCAAGTCCAAATGGATCAAAGACCTCAATATCAATCTGAACACACTGAACCTGATAGAAGAGAAAATGGGAAGTACCCTACAACATATGGGCACTGGAGATCGCTTCCTATGTATAACCCCAGCAGCACAGACATTAAGGGCAACATTGAATAAATGGGACCTCCTGAAACTGAGAAGCTTCTGTAAAGCAAAGGACACTGTCATTAAGACAAAAAGGCAGCCTACTGACTGGGGGAAGATCTTCACCAACCCCGCAACAGACAAAGGTCTGATCTCCAAAATATATAAAGAACTCAAGAAACTAGACTTTAAAAGGATAATTAACCCAATTAAAAAATGGGGCACTGAACTGAACAGAGAATTCTCAACAGAAGAAGTTAAAATGGCCAAAAGATACTTAAGGTCATGCTCAACCTCCTTAGCGATCAGAGAAATGCAAATCAAAACAACTTTGAGATATCATCTTACACCTGTCAGAATGGCTAAAATCAAAAACACCAAGGATAGCCTTTGCTGGAGAGGTTGTGGAGAAAGGGGTACCCTCATCCATTGCTGGTGGGACTGCAAACTTGTGCAGCCACTTTGGAAATCAGTGTGGCGGTTTCTCAGAAAAATTGGGATCAACCTACCCCTGGACCCAGCAATACCACTCTTGGGAATATACCCAAGAGATGCCCTATCATATGACAAAAGCATTTGTCCAACTATGTTCATAGCAGCATTATTTGTAATAGCCAGAACCTGGAAGCAACCTAGATGCCCTTCAATGGAAGAATGGATGAAGAAAGTGTGGAATATATACACATTAGAGTACTACTCTGCGGTAAAAAACAATGACTTCTCGAATTTTGCATGCAAATGGATGGAAATAGAAAATACGATCCTTAGTGAGGTAACCCAGACCCAAAAAGAAGAACATGGGATGTACTCACTCATAATTGGTTTCTAGCCATGGATAGGGGCCACTGAGTCTATAATTTGTGATCCTAAAGAAGCTAAACAAGAGGGTAAACCCAAGGAAAAACATATAGATATCTTCCCAGCTATGGGAAATAGACATGACTGATGGGCAAAAAATTGGAATCTTGGGGGTGGGGTGGGATGGGGATGAGGGTTGATGGGGAGAGAAAAGTGTGAAGGAGAGGATGAGGGGAACTGGGGGAATTGGGGTGATTGGGGATAAAGGAAGGTTGGATAGGGGAGCAGGGAAACTCATACCTTAGGTAAGGGAGTCACCTAAGGGGTGGCAAGAGACTTGAACTTGGAATGGCTACCAGATGCCCAGGGCAATGTCCCCAGTTAGTTCATTGGGGCACCTGAGGATAGGGAACCTGAAATGAACCTATCCTATAATCATACTGATGAATATCTTGCATATCGCCATAGAACCTTCATCTAGCGATGGATGGAGATAGAGCCAGAGACCCACACTGGAGCACCGGACTGAGCTCCCAAGGTTATAATGAGGAGCAGAAGGAGAGAGAACATGAACAAGGAAGTCAGGACCATGAGGGGTGCACCCAACCACTGAGACAGTGGGGCCAATCTATTGGGAGCTCACCAAGGTCAGCTGGACTGCTACTGAAAAAAAACATGGGATAAAACCGGACTCTCGGAATGTGGCGGACAATGAGAGCTGACAAGAGGCCAAGGAGAATGGCACAGGAACTTTCAACTGGCGATAGATCGAGAGAGAGACAGAGACCCAAATTGGAGCAACGGTCTGAGCTCTTAAGGTCCAAATGAGGAGCAAAAGGAGGGAGAACATGAGCAAGGAAATCAGGACCACGAGGCGTGCACCCACCCACTGTGACAGTGGAACTGATCTATTGGGAGCTCTTCAAGGCCAGCTGGACTGGGACTGAATAAGCATGGGTTGAAACTGGACTCTCTGAACATGGCGGACAATGAAGGCTGATGAGAAGCCAAGGACAATGGCACTAGGTTTCGATCCTAATACATGAACTGGCTTTGTGGGAGCTTAGCCTGTTTTGATGCTCACCTTCCTGGGCCTGGATGGAAGTGGGAGGACCTTGGTCTTCCTGTAGGGCAGGGAATTTGGACTGCTCTTCAGTATCGAGAGGGAGGGGGAATGGACTGGGGGGAGGAGAAGAGGAGTGGGGATGGGGGAGGGGAGTGGGGGGAGGGGGCAATGTGTGGGAGGAGGGGAGGGAAATGGGAAACGGGGAGCAGTTGGAAATTTTAATTAAAAAAGAATAAAAAAAAAACAGAACAAACAAACAAAAAAGAATGAAGGAGTTACTACTTACAAAGGGCAGTGTAAAGAACTCCATGTTCCTTGGTGAAACACACAGAACTGTAGAGAATCATTTAATTAAACACACAAGCACACAACTTTAAGCTCTAGAAATTGCCATAGAAGCCTAGAACAAATGAAGAAATTAAATTTCCATAAGAACAAGGGTACGACACTTGAGAACTTATACCCTCAATCAGCCCAGCTCATCATAAAGCTCCACAGGCTGCTACGACCAAAAAGACAGTGCTTCTCATCCCAAGTCCCAGCTGGAGCCGCGGTATATCCTCAGGAAGGGCAGGCCTGACAAATTTCTGGGAATGAGGCTAAAAGATCAAGGAATCCTTTTCTCCGTTCAGCTTCCACTCAGTGCATAGGCCCTTTCAGATGTAGCAAGACAAAAATACTGCATCTAGACCAGGCAGAGGCAGGCAAATCTCTGTGAGTTCGAGGTCAGCCTGGTCTACAAAATGAATTCCAGAACAGTCAGAGAAAGCCTGTCTTGGAAAAAAAAAATAGCCACAACCTTGTTGGCCCTTGTCACAGCTAGCTTGTAGAGCCGAGGTACCACAATGGCAAGCCAAAGACCAAAGGCTACCAAGGCATTCAAAGACCTTCTGAGTCAAATAGGTGTGAATCTCTCTACAAAAGAAACAGGCTACTGTCCCTACCCTGCCCCTCCAACACACACTGGAGAAGTAGCTCAGGTGAAGAAGCATCCTCGAGAACTATTAAATATGGTAGCCCCTGCCTACCATATTTAATGGCCAGATGGTAACTGCTTTCTCCTAAGATCAGCAACAAGGGCTGGAGAGGTGGCTCAACAGTTAAGAGCACTGGTTGCTATTCCAGAGGTTCTGAGTTCATTTCCCAGCTCACAACCATCTGTTATGAGATCTGGTGCTCTCTTCTGGGGTGCAGGCAGACACGCATGCAGAACTCTGTATACATAATAAATACATAAATCTTTTCATAAAAGATCAGTAACAAGACAAAAATGTCTACATTCTTGTCATTATTTGAAATTTTATTTATTTACATTTTATGTTTGAGCACTCTGCCTGTGTACCTGCAGGCCAGAAGAGGGCATCAGGTCCTATTACAGATGGTTGTGGGCCACCACGTGAGGACTGGGAATTGAACTCAAGACCTCGAAAAGAACAGCCAGTGCTTTTAACCACTGAACCATCTCTCCAGCCCTGACTCTTGTCATTTTTATTCTACATTGTATAATCAGTCCTAGGCAGGGCAATTGGGCAAGAAAATGAAGTACAGGCAAAATAACTGGGAATGAAGAAGTAAATTATTTCCCAAGGAATCTACTAAAAATAATAGCTCTAATAAATGAGTTGAGCTAAATTGCACAGTACAAGTACAACAGTAAGATCAAACAGAGCAGCACAGACATGCCATCCCAGGTCTCAGAGACTCAAAAGCAAAAGTGTCATCGCTACATATATGAGCTCAACCTTGTTTACACTGTATCAGCCAGTCAGGGCTGCATAGCAAAATATCATCTCTAAAGCAAAACAAACAAAAACCAAAACAAAAGAACTAAAGTTTTCTATACTGAAGTAGTAAATAAACAAATATAAGGGATTCATTCCATTTATAGTTGTATCAAAAGAATAAAATTTTATGAGTAAATTTACCAGAGTAAAGGCTATACCCTTAAAACTTTTTTAAAAAAAATAGCTGAAAGAAATCAAAGACCTAGGTAGATGGACAAATAGCACTCGTTCTTGGGTCTGAAGACTTGATCCTGTTAGGAAGGCAATACTCTCCAAATTGCCAGAGGAGGATTTAAGCAATAGCTACAATTGTCGTCAAAATTCCAAGGTGATATCTTACAGAAACAGATGTAGTAACTCTGAACTTTGTATGGAAATCCAGGAACTCCTTCCTACTTCCCCCACTGCAAATGATTTTAGGAGGTGCTAGAAAGTATAGGAAGTGAAAAGTTAACTGAAAAGCGTTTCTTTTTTTCCTCTCTTTTTACAACTTATTCTTGGGGTTTTCTTCGGGTTTTCACTGTGTAACAGCCCTGGCTGTCCTGGAACTAGCTCTTGTAGACCAGGCTGACCTCGAACCCACAGAGATCCGCCTGCCTCTGCCTCCCAAGTACTGGGATTAAAGGTATGTGCCACTACCTCCCGCCTGATTGAAAAGGGTTTCTTATCCTATTCAAATATCCTGAGAAAAGCACTTAAGAGAAAATGAATGAGTTTGCTTTGACTCGCAGTTCGACGGTTCCATGGTGGCCAAATCCCTGCAGTGGGAGACTGAGACGGTGGCTGGTCACACTGAAACGGCAGTCAAAAGGCAGAAAACAGCGATGTTTGCGCCCAGCTTGCTTTCCCCGGTTCAGTCAAGTCAGAAATGGTGCCACCCACCTTCAGAGTAGGTTTTCTTGCCTTATTTAATGGAAACAAGATAATGGCTCACAGGTGTACTCAGGGTCTCGCCTCCTAGTGATTCTAGATCCTGTCAAATTGACGACCAATATTCAGTGTGCACTCCGAGACAGAACCTCCTGACTTCCTACATGTCACCTACCTCAACTCGAGGTCTAAGGTCTCCTCAGGCCTCAGTTCAGAGTCTCAGAACTACTGGCTGATAGGATCCCCTAGTCCTCAGGAGGGAATTCTCCACAAGATTCTGTCCTCTAACACACAAAGAGAAGATGTCATTTTACCTTCACTAGGTGTCGAAAGCAGGGACTCAGCAAATCTGAACATCAGCTGTGACCCTCCAGGGTTCCACAGCAGGACAGGGCGCTGCGTGTGAACTGCGGCTTGTTGTCACCGGGTGCCACACAGCTTGAGGAGGGCCTACTCGTGTGCCTGAGGAAATCCAAGTGAGTATAAGCCCGTGTTTTGTAGCCGAACTTCACATATATTTGAAATGTAAATTCAAGGTTGCAGCAAGTCTACAAAGACTTTTAGAATATCTATATTTGGTGTATTATAGCAGTAAAGAAAATGTGCACGCATTCACTGCTAGGGGAACGCGCATGTTCAGATTCTGAGGGGTGGAATGATTTAGACAATCAAGAACCTTGAGGGCTGAGAGTATAGTTCTGGGACAAAGAACTTGCCAGGCATGTGGAGGGTCCTGGCTTTCATGTCTGGCAACTTAAAAAAAAAAATCACAGGAAAAAATTCATGTTGTTTTAATCAGCCATCCTGTTTGCCTAAATTTTCTTAAAGAATTAACTACAAGGTTATGGAACAATTTTTTCCTATATCATTCATTAAAGCTTTACTTATTTATGAGTGTTGGCAGACAAATGGGATTAGTATTATGGTTTAAATATAAAGTATCTTCGACATGGTTCAGGCATTGAAGACTGTCTTCAAGGCGATGTGCAGAGAGCCTTTGGAAACCCACTGGATCATGGAGGCCGCGATCTGCTCTGCGGCTTAATGCCCCGGCTGCTGTTTGTTTCTGAGGAGTCTGGAATTTTGGACTCTGTTCCCTCCTCACTTAGAAGAAGGGTCAAATAATTTGACAGCATGGTAAAAAGTTGGAGGTGGAGTAACTTGGACAAAGACAGACACTGCCTCTGAAGCTGGTGTCTGTGTCCCGCGCCTTCTCTCTTTAGTCCCTGGTGGCTTTACTCCACCCTGCCTCAATGATCGGCCTCAACCCAAGGCAGTTTGACAGGGCCACCTGAGCTTGGGCAGAACCCTCTGAAGCCATGAGCCACAAATCAACCTTCCCTCCTTTAAGCTGATGAATCACAACAATGAAAACATAGGGATGTTTGCAAATGTCTATGGAATTTAATATTTGGTAGGCTTTATAAAATCATGCCCAAAGAGTGACCAGTGACAGGAAGATATTAACCACGTAGCACGTTAAAGGCTAATTTCTTGTACAGCAGTCTGTGTCTTGTGGATACTATTATTGGTATACATGGAAATTGTTGGGCTTGGATTTTTGATTTATAGGTTTTACCTCGATTTTTCAAAGCTCTGGGCCCCACTCTAACTAGAGGAGCTAATGGCAGTCTAGCTTCACGGAGAGAGGAAGTCACTGTCTTCAGTGGCGTGGCCACTGGTCAATTACCCATGCTCCAGTGGACAGCTTCATGCCCATGTCCAAGGACACAGCCCTGGCTAAAACAAAAAGACAGAAAAATGAAAGGGCAACTTGGTGGGAGGAGCAGGGAACCAGTGGGGATGGGAGGAAGATAAGGGATGGTAGAAAGATGAATATGATCAGATGTGTTACATGTGTATGAAGTTATCAAAGAGCAAATTAATTTTTGAAAGCAATATAGTAGTACTCGGAATGAGTTTCTGGTACGCATGGAACATTCGGTTTCTCAACCTGCATGATGTTATATAATGTTTCACTCTATATTAATGCATTAAGTTGAACACATATATGACTTGGACCCTTTTCTGTATTAGAATTACACTTCAACTGAAAAGTTAACACAAAGAACTTTAGGCAAGTAAGGAATGCCGAGAGAGGGAGAAATATTCTTCCCCAGGGAAGACCACATCAATTGGTTCTACAATTCCAAATGCTCAACCCTGAAAATACACGTACAAGTAACATTATATAGACTGGGAAGGTAGTATTAATATATTTAAAGCATATAAGCGCAAATATAACAACATATATAAATATGCTTATGTATTTAAGCATAATTATGCACATATAAATGTTATATAAACACACATATGAAATAACTAAAAAAGAGGCCAGAAATTTTAATGAAACCAAAATGAGGTACATGAGAGGAAAGAAAAGGAAGAAGGAAAATGATATGATTATAATATATAATAATATATAATATAATTATATTATAATCTCAAAAAATGTTTAATGTATATTTAAAGGGCTGATAATAAAAACACTGAATGTCTCAATTTGGTTAAGGACTTACACGACAAAAACTTTTCCTGTTTCTGTATCCACCCCATTGTTCTGCTTCTAGAAAATTAGCCTACAATAATACATGTGGTCCTTGAAAAAAATTATTTCTAAAATAAGTTTATCACAGCATTATCTGTATATGTATTCAATCAAATATTCAACTAATATTAAAAAAAAGTTGAAAGAAAAGAAATCCAAAGGACCAATTTTTTAAAAAAATTTAAAATTTAAAATAATTTAAGACAAGACCTCTTTATGTAGCTCTGGCTATCCTGGAACTTACTGTGTAGACCAGTCTAACCTCAAACTCACAGAGATCCACCTGGAAACAAAATTTTGAAAGCAAAAAACATACTACATGGCTGAAGGATAGAGCTCGGTGGGTAGCGTGCCTGCCGAGACTGCACGGAGCCCTAGGTTCAGTGTCCAGCACTGTAGAAACTGGGGATGGTGGCCCACACTTGTAATCTCAGCACGTGGTAGGTGGAAGCAGGCAGATCAGAAGTTCAAGGTTGTTCTTGACCTCATAGTAAAGTACAAGCCGGACTGGGACACATGTGACTCAGCTTTGAGGAAAAAAAATCATAAAATAAAGTAAAACAAAAACTTACTGTAAAGCTACAGTAATCAGTACAGTATGGTATCAGGCATAAAGGCAGACATATAAGCTAGTGAAAGAGACTTGAAAGCCCACAAATAAAGTCACGAATCTTCTGATAAGAGTGCCAAGAAATGTAAGGAAAGAAGAAATCTTTTCAACAAGTCACTCTGAAACCAACTAGATATGAATGCATAAAAGAAGGAAGTGTGACCCTACCTCTCACTGTATACAACATTAATTCAAATAGATCAAGGGCCTAAATATAAACACTAAAATCACAAAGCTCTTGTAAAAACATAGAGATGTAAATTTTTATGACCATGGGCTTGACGATTGGTTCTTAGATATGATGGCAAACTACAGAACCACGGATTTAAGGATAGACAAATATTAAAGCTCTATTCTTCAAGCCAGGTGTGGTAGCACACACCTTTAATCCCAACACTCAGGAGGCAGAGGCAGGTGGATCTCTGTTGAGTTTGAGACCAGCCTGGACTACAAAGCAAGTTACAGGACAGCCAAGGCTATTACACAGAGAAACCTTGTCTTGGAGCAGCGGACAAAGAAACAGAAACTCTATTCTTCAAACACACCATGAAGAAACCAATGCTAGCCAGGCAGTGGTGGCGCACGCCTTTAATCCCAGCATTTAGGAGGCAGAGGCAGGTGGATCTCTGAGTTCAAGGCCAGCCTTGAACAGAGTGAGTTCCAGGACAACCAGAGCTACAGAGAAATCCTATCTTGAAACCCCCCAAAAGAAGAAGGAGGAAGAAGAAAGGAGAGAGAGAGAGAGAGAGAGAGAGAGAGAGAGAGGGAGGGAGGGAGGGAGGGAGGGAGGGAGGGAGGGAGGGAGGGAGGGAGGGAGAGAGAGAGAGAGAGAGAGAGAGAGAGAGAGAGAGAAATGGAAGCACTAGATAGATGTGTGTACTCACGATCTCAACACTTGGGAGATGGAGGCTAAAATACTTTAGAACTCAATAATACTAAGACAATCACTTTATATCTATTAGGAAGATTTTTGCAAAAACAACCCTCTGGGTGAAAAGCAAACTGAGGGTGTGGCTCAGTGGTTGAGAGCTCATTAGCAGTCACAAATTCATGGGTTCTATCCCTTTGCATTAGAAAAGCAAACCAACCAACCAACCAACCAGAGATTCTCAAACATCTGAGAAGACATGAGGGAACTGGACCCATCGTCCACTATTCTTGGAATATAAATTCTGTTGTCACTACAGAGAACATTCTGATGATTCCTCGAAAACTTAAAACATAACATCACATGGGACTCAGCACTTCCTCTCCTCGGTATATCTTCACACAAAGGGACGGCAGGGACCTGAGCAATGCTTGCCCCACTCACAGTGACAGAAATATTATTCCCAGCAGATGGCTGGCACTGTCCGTCCTTGGAGTGACTGTTGACGTGTTCTCGCCTCTCCTTACTTAGTGTTGTAAGCAATAAAAGCTCTTTGTAAGCTCCCATCAAAAAGAAAGAAAAATGAACGAAAGCTTATAGATAAAACTTCAGGACATCATACTACAGGAACTAAGCAGAAGGACAAATACTACCTGAGTCCTCTCCTGGGAGGTCTGCAAAGTAGTCAAATTCATTGAGACAAAAAGTGGTGCTTTCAGCCAGGCGGTGGTGGTGCACGCCTTTAATCCCAGCACAGAGGTAGGCGGATCTCTGCAAGTTAAAGGCCAGCCTGGTCTACAGAGCAAGTTCCAGGACAGTCAGAAGTGTTACACAGAGAAATCCTGTCTCAAAAGTTAACCAAACAAAAAAGGTGGTTTCCAGGGGCTGAAGGCAGGAGGAGATGGGTACAGAGATTGAGCTTGGCAAAATGAAAACGTTCTGGAAATGGACAGTGGTGTTAGTTTCATGACAATGTGAACGCTATGAAATGCAATAGCATGGAATTTATCAATATAGAACTACATACTTTAAAATAGCTAAGGGAGGTCAGTGAGATGGCTCAACAGGTAAAAAGCACTTGATGTCCAATCTGAGATGTGAGTAGATCCCCAAGGATCCACATTATGAAAAGAGAGAATGAACCTCTGTAAGCTGTCCCCTGATCTTCACATGCAAACCATTGTGCATGTGTGTGGATACATTGAATATACGTTAATTTTAAATAATGGTTAACGGGCCTGAGAGACGGATCAGCACTAGCTATACAAGCCTAAAGACCTGAGCTTGATCCTCTGAACCTATATAAAAAGCTGGATGTGGTGGTATGTATCTGCATTCCCAGGATTTCTTCCTGGACATGGGAGGTAGAGACAGCACAGTTGGCCAGAAACCCGCAGGCCAGTCTAGCCCAGAGGACATTGCTGCACAGGAAGAAGGCCCTGCCTCAGCAAGGTGGAAGGCAGGAACTGATTTCCAAACACTCCCCTCTGACCTCCACACACTGTGTATGCTGTGGTGCATCCATCCTCAGTTATAAACAGAGTCAAAATGGTAACTTTTGTGTTGTACGTATTTTACCATGATAAAAATAAGATGGCCATCTATTTCTTCCTTAGCATTGTGAAAGGTCTTCTCTTTCTCTCCTGCTACCCTACTGTAGAGATTGGCAAAGCATCTGAGCAGATGTCCCTTCTAAAGTATATGTAAAAAGCCAAACAGCAGGAAAGGGTGTTCAATACAAGCAGCTACCAGAAAGCTCAAAATCAAAACCATACCCAATAGGATGGTTATGTACAAAAAGCCCAACCATACCAAGGACTGGTGAAGACGTGGAATGATCTTGTGGGAATGTAAAATGGCACAGCCTTTGTGAAGAAGTCTGGAGGTTCTTCAAAAGGCTAACCCGTCTATTTCAGCTCTTCTCTAAAGTATATACTCAAGAAAAATGAAAACCCATGCACACAAAAGTATATGCCCAGTATTTATAGCCACGTTAATATAATGGCTACAAATGAACAACCTTAAACACCTACCAATTGAATAAAATGCTGCGCACTAGGAGAAGTGGCACACACCTGTAGCTCCAGCACTCAGGAGTCTCGGTGCTGACAAAGCAATGTCAAGTTCAAAGCCAGCCTGGCCCACACAGGAAGACACTGCTCAGAAATAACAAAATAATAATAAATACCTCTCCAAATAAATAAGTTCTGTGAATCTTGAAAATTGTAGGCTAGGTGAGAAGAGCCGATCGCAAAAGACCATATATTCATTTATACAAAATGCCCATTACAGATACAGAGAAACAAAGTAAATAAGTAGTTGCCGGGGCTAGGTGGGTTGAGAGCGAATGCGAAGTAATTCCCAATGACTATGAAGTTCTGAACCGAGATGATGAAAATATTCTAAAATTGATTGTCCTGATAATTGCCCACTTCTGTGAACAGCCAAGAATACGTACACAGGTGAATTGTGGGATCTACGGATTCTAAACCAAAGCTATAGAGAGGAGGAGCGAGCACGGAGCTGTTCTTGCCCAACAAGCGCAAAGCTTTGACTCCCAATCTGAATAAATTAGGTGTGGTGGTACGAACCCATAAGCACAGCATTTAAGAGATGTGTATGATCTAGCATCCTTGTGATTAGTAGGCAAGGCCTGGAGGAGAGATCTCAGCAAGTGGGGGCTATGAGAGAGAGTCCCCAGCTTTGCTGTAATCTGCCTACTTGCTATTCTAAAAGAGTCTCGATTGTTATGTTCCTTGGTCCAGTACTGCCCCCCCCCAGAAAAATAAAATAAAATAAAAATTTAAAAAAACCTTGCATGAAACTGGTGCCACATTGGAATACAGAATTTGGGTGACTTAAATCTGTGTTTTCAGAACATGTTCACTGATATTTGTCTCTGAAACAAACTACTTTATATCCTCTTTGAGGTGACAGCTGTCTTTTTATGTCATCAAAAGGAAGAGCCTCAGGACTGGAGAGATGACTCAGATGGTTAATGTAACCCCACCCCGAGCACTTGCTGTTCTTGCAGAGGACCCAGATCAAATCCCCAGCACCAGTAAAGTGGCTCACAACCATCTAAAATACTCCAGGCCCAGGGTACCCAATGCTCTCATCTGATTTCCTCAGGCACCAGGAACATACATGCAGGAAAAACATTCATACACATAAAATGTAAAAGAAATCTTTTTTAAAAGCTGTGAAGCTAATTTTAAAAAAGAAAAAAAGAAATTTCATTATCTTCTTCTCCTCCTTCCTCCTTCTCCTACTTCTTATTGAAACAGGGTCTCATCACATGGTTCTGGCTGATCTGAAACGTGAGGAGAGGAGGGAGGGAAAACTGTGGTTGGTATGTAAAATAAATAAAAGTTTCAATAAAAAATTTTAAAACGAGAGCAGATGACGTGACCATCAAGCTCTAAGATGCTGGGCTCATCTTTTCCAGTGGACAATACAGATTTACTGGTTGTTAAATAGCTGTGATTAAGGGCTGAGAACAGACTGCCATTGGAATTGGGAGAACCAGAATGCATTGAACAGGGAGGGACTAGAAAGAAAGGAACAGTAAGTACCGACCTGTCTTCTGAGACTGTGGGTTACAAAGGAAAAGAGAGAATTAAATTTAGCTGAAAAGAATTAAATTAATTCAGGAAAAGGAAAATGATAGTAATTACGTATTTAGTGGATTCTACAATACACATTTCTCTTTCCTTTTAAAAGATTTATTTTTAATTTGTGTGTGTGTGTGTGTGTGCGTGCGTGCATGTGGATACCTGAAGGCAGGTGCCCACAGAAGCCAGAGACACTAGCTCTTCTGGAACTGGAGTTATAGGTGACTGGGAGCCAACTGACATGGGTGTTGGGAATCTAACTCAGGCCCTCTGGAAGAACAGCATATTCTCTTAACTGCTGAGCCATCTCTCCAGCCCCAGCCTCTATCCCATGTTCCTCCATCCTTTTTTATTTTTTTATTTTTTTGAGACAGGGTCTTATGTAACTCAAACTGGCCTCAGTCTCACAAAGCAGCAGATGATGACCTTGAATTTCTTATCCCTCATTCCACCTGCTAGAACTATAGACCTGTTCTACCACCCGCATCTGGTTTATAAAGGGTCCAGGGTTTTGTTTATGTTAGGTCAGCACTCTACCAACTGAATTCCATCCAAAGATACACATTTGTCTGTGTTTTTAAATGTTTCTGAAGCTCAAATACATCCTACAGTTACTGTAATCTTCAAGCGTCTGCTGGCCAGGCAGCGGTTGTCATTGCCTGACACCTTCTGGTAAGATAAAGGAAACAGCAGCATCAAAACAATGACTATGAGGACATGAAAGAAAATGATGGGACACTTGTTTTTCCCGTAGAAATCATCCATGTTCTTAATGGCAACAAGTATTGTGTAGAAACAGCAAATGGCAGGGTCCAGTAGTAATTCAAGGTATCAGATTTCAAGTCTAAAAATACTCGGTTAACACCTTAGCCACTTTATTTCATTTTAATGTTTTTTGTAACATGCATGAGAATGACCTGCCTTAAAAGTCCACTCCCAAAATGAGCATGCAGGCACTCACATCAGCACTCAAGAGGTATAGGCAAAAGGATTTTTGGGAGTCCAAAGCCCACCTGGACCACATTAGATCCTGTCTCAAATAACAAAACCATTAACAATACAACATGTGTATGCATTCAATATATGTGTGTGCATACATAAACAGACACACACACACACACACATATCCATTTCTAAATGAGTCTTAAAGAAAATCTGGAAAGCTGCCGGGCGTTGAGCACAATGCTGGGGGCCCGGGTGGGAGACGAGGGAGGTCCTGGAGGGGAAGGGACCTGGACTAACGAGGCCAGCACGGGACCACCAGTTGTCTCAACTTCTCCGGAGTCCCTGACTCAATCTCTTCCCACTGAGGACAGCTTGCTGTCAAAAGGGAATGTGGAGGAGAGCTTTGAAATGTGTGTCCTACATTGCTGGTTTCTTTATAATAGTCATATGGTCTCTGTCAAGTACTGGTGCAACTGGACTTTGATTAGCAGGCATTACAGTGACCTGCAATATTGCTTGGAGAACCGTGTGGATCAGTTTGGCCTGGGTTTCCCAAACCCTTTGGCAGAAAGGTTCACCTTGGAGACACTTTGCCAACTGCTCCCTGGTGCAGCCCACCTTCTCCCATCCCCCAGAGGATATGCTCTTGGCCATGACCATCGCCCCCATCTGCCTCATCCCTTTCCTGGTCACCCTTGTGGTGTGGAGGAGTAAAGACAGCGAAGGCCAGGCCTGGGAGGCGGGGCTGGTCCTCGGCAGCCATTTTTTCCCTTTCCTCTGCTGGAACTGGGAATCTCTCCTCCCCTCCCTTTCCCTGTTTCTCACTCTCACCTTTCCCACAGACCTTTGGATTGGTGGAAATGGAAGCCAAGTACAGTCATGGCACAATTTCTGTAGTCTTTGTAAAAAATAAAATAAAATAAAGAAAAAAATGTGGAAAGATGGCTCAGTGGTTAAGAGTACTGGGTGCTCTTCCAAAGGACCTAAGTTCAATTTCCAACACCACAGGCACCTGTAACTCTGATCCCAGGCTTATTCCCTCTTCTGGCCTCCTTCGACACTAGACATGCATTTGGTACATAGATATACATGCAGGAAAAACACCCATACACATAAAATAAATATACTTCTTTTAAAAAGAAAAAATCTTTAGACCAGCAAGGGAGCTCAGTGGGTAAAGGCATTTGCCATGCAAGTCTTGTGACCTGATCCCAGAACCCACATGATAGGAGAGAACCAACCCCTGTATGCTGACTTCCATACACATGCAGTGGCACACACACATATAGTAATAATAACAGCCTTAAGAGAATAAAACCTTCAACACTTATAAAGTATAAATTCTAGCTGGGCAGTGGAGGCTCATGAGGCAGGCGGATCTCTGTGAGTTCCAGGCCAGCCTGGTCTACAAGAGCTAGTTCCAGGACAGGCTCCAAAGATACAGAGAAACCCTGTCTCGAAAAACAGACAAAAAAAAAAGGTATAAATTCTAAATGATAAAATTGTCTGGTGTGATCATTTGATTGGCAGTAACTTGTTCTTCTGTGGTAGTACATAAAATGAGGGTGTACTTTCTGCTTATTGCTTCAACTTAGATAAAATATCGTAATACCACATGGTGTCTTACCTCATTAAAAAAATTATGTGTTAGCCGGGCAGTGGTGGTGCACGCCTTTAATCCCAGCGCTTGGGAGGCAGAGGCAGGCGGATCTCTGTGAGTTCGAGACCAGCCTGGTCTACAAGAGCTAGTTCCAGGACAGGCTCCAAAACCACAGAGAAACCCTGTCTCGAAAAACCAAAAAAAAAAAAAAAAAAAAAAAAATTATGTGTTGCCAAGTGGTGGTGGTGCACGCCTTTAATCCCAGCACTCGGGTGGCAGAGGCAGGTGGATCTCTGTGAGTTGGAGGCCAGCCTGGTCTACAGAGCGAGTTCTAGAACAGCCAAGGCTACACAGAGAAACTGTATCTCAACAACTTTTTTAAAATGTGTATAGGTGTTTTGCCTGTCGGTTTTTCTATGCACTATGCATGCAGTGCCTAAGGGGTCCAGAAGAAGGCACTGGATGCCCCTGGGACTGGAGTTACAAATGATTGGGAGTCACCACAAGAGTGCTAGGAATCTAACCCAGGTCCTCTGCAAGAGCAGCCAGTGCTTCCAACCTCTGAGTCTCTCCAGCCTCAAGACTACACCTCACACCATGTCCATCAGAGTACCACACTAAGAAAAATGCTAATTTATTAGTTATTAACACAATACTCAACGAATTTTTGCTGAGTGTTTACTATATGGAAAGTATATGGGTACATAATGATGACTGAGACAAAGGCCCAGACTCAATGAGTTTATTATTAGATAGAACTAGATAGACCAGTAGAAATGTCCTTCAGCATCAGTTCCTCACGATGAGACAAGAACAAATGTTTCCTGATCACACTAGTGTTGCCTGAGGTTCCTGTTGACAGAGGTTTCTGTCCCACCTGGTCCCGCAGTCGTTCAGTCCCAAAGAAATACACCGAGGTCTACATGAATTATAAACTGGTTGGGCCTAGTAGCTCAGGCTTCTTAGTAACTCTTTTAACTTATATTAGCCCATAATTCTTATCAGTGTTAGCCACATGGCTTGGTATCTTTTTCTGCAAGGCAGTCACATCCTGCTTGCTGTGTCTGGCTTCCTCTGGGTCTGGGTGTGGACTGCTGACTGAATGACTCTTTCTCTTCCCAGAATTCTCCCATTCTCTTTGCCTCCACTTCCTGCCTGGTCACCCTGCCTATACTTCCTGCCTGGCTACTGGCCAATCAGCATTTATTTAAAATACAAGTGACAGGGTACAGACCATTGTCCTACAGCACACTAGTCTGAGAAATGTTGTGTGCTAAATTCATACCTTCATAATATAATATGTATTACTACATTAAAGACTAAAGTCATATAATAAAGAAGCTCACTTAGAAGCTGGGATTGGTGGTACATGCCACTAATCCTAGCATTGAGGAGGCTGTGGCAAGAGTACAGCCAGTCCCAGGTAAACCTGGGCTATTAAACAGCAGGATCCTGTCTCTAGATGCTGTAGGAAGAAACAGCAATGTTCTTGAGTTTTGTTTCACCCTATATATTCCACATATACTTATTTTTTCATCATTTTGAGACATGATATTGATACATTGCCCAGAGTGATCCTGGCCTCCAGAGGCCTCGTGCTCCAACCTCCCTAAGATCCCTGGGTTTACACGCATGTACTATTGTACCTGGCTTCCAAGGTTACTGGTGATATAAATCCAGAGTCAGAATCGTGATGTCTAATGTAAAAAGAGGTCCTAGTAGTTTTCAAAATTATTTTTATTTAGGTGTACATGTCTGCATGTATATGTGCACATCTGTGCAGGTGTCAGAGAAGGCCAGAAGAGAGTGTTAGATCCCCTGGAGATGGAGTTACAGGTGGTTGTGAGCCACCTGAGGAGGGACCTGAGAATTGAACTCAGGTCCTCTATGAGAGCAGCAAGCGCTCTTAACCTCTAAGTCATTTCTCTAGCCCCAAGAGCTCTTAATAGAAAAAGACAAATGTCAACTCACAGAAGAAACTGGCTAATGGAAAAATTTTCAGCCTCACTTGTACTCGAGAAACACAAAGTGAAACATTGAAAAGGTAGATCTTTTGGCAATTTGTTGCCAAAGATATAGAAAGATTATTTTTTTACAGTGCTGGGAAGATGTAAGGAAGGAGCTAACTCCATTCATTGCTAGTTGAAGTTAAAAAAAAATGGACCAATGCCTTAAATTAAATATTTGTTCAAGTGTCCAAAGATTTAGCTACAAAAGAAGCTCACTGCATTATTCCTTAAGGAGTGAAACACTGAAAATAACCCAAATGTCCATTACTTGGACATTTGATAAACTATATTACATTCATGCAAAAGTCTGCCATTATGCTTTTATAAAGATGCAGGAGTTCTGAAGGTATGTGCTTATCTATGTCTCCTCTGGCATCCCATTAAAATGCTAATAAAGGAATAAGCCCTTAAGAAGAAAATGGACTTAACAGACTTCTGGAAGACTGGAAATACATCAGCTGATCAAACAGAAGGGATGGGTAAGTATGTCTGGAAAAATCCCAGAGAGGCTGCCACTTCAGGGCTGGCAAGTACTCAAGGTCAAATCAAGGGAGTCTGGAAAAGCAGGAAGTGAAATCCTGCCCATGCTCCCTGCTACCCCACTATCCACATATTTCACACAGCGAACCAAATTATTACCTAGCTTTTTAAAAAGCAAACAAAATAAACTGGGCATGGTAGCACACACTTGGGAGGCAAAGGCAGAAAGCCCCCCAGTTGTGGCCTGCCTGGGTTACATAACAAGACCTTGTTAAAAAAAAAAAAGTAAAAGCCACCTGGAGGTCCTAAGAAAAGCTAAGGCAGTGCAGGGGCTAATGTCCCACAGCTAATGTGACATTTTGAGGTATTGTACAGAACTATCCTGCTGCGGAATAATGTTCTTGTACACTGTAAAGCTTTCTCACTCCATCTTGAAATTTGCAGGCAAATGGATGGAGCTAGAAAACATCATATTGAGTGAGGTAATCCAGACCCAGAAAGACAATTATCACATGTACTCACTCATAAGTGGTTTTGAAACATAAAGCAAAGAAAACCAGCCTACAAACCACAATCCCAGAGAACTTAGACAACAATGAGGACCCTAAGAGAGTCTTACATAGATCTAATCTACATGGGAAGTAGAAAAAGATAAGATCTCCTGAGTATGGGGACCTTGGGAGAGAGTTGAAGGGGAGGGGAGAAGAAGGGAGGGGAGCAGAGAAAAATGTAGAGCTCAATAAAAAAATCAATAAAAAAGAAAAAAAAATGTTACTCAAATTGGTTTAATAAAACGCTGATTGGTCGGTAGCCAGGCAGGAATTATAGGCCGTGCAACCAAACTAGGAGAATGATGGGAAGAAGGGTCGAGTCCAGAGGAGGCAGCAGTCAGGATGTGTAGAAAATGAGGTAACAAGCCATGAGCCATGTGACAAGGCATAGATAAGAAATATGGGTTAATTCATATGTAAGAATTAGGTAGTAACAAGCCTGGGCTATCGGCTGAGCATTTATAATTTATCTTAAGTCTCCAAGTGAGTTATTTGGGAAGTGGCTGCCGGTTATTTGGGAACAGGTGGTTGGGACAGGAAACTTCTGTCTACACTATGCAAATAGCTACCATCTTCAGGAGTCCTGCTCTCAAAAGATCACAGCTGGTCCAGTTTACTGTTTACCTGACCTCACAGGAGGAAGGGTTAAGGTAGGATATTGGGACCCTCACCTAGGTATCCAGTCACTCCTGCCAACCAGCTCTGTGCACGTCTCCCCTTGCTGCACAGTGGTCTCTAGGTCTTGGAGATGGGCTAGAGGAAGTAGGTGGAGTAGGACTAGGGGAGGGGCCTATGCAGCTATGGAAAAGCAATCATCCCAGCTAGATAGACTTCCCAGTGCAGTTTGGGGCAGTGGAGCTCCCACCCTCCTGTAGGCATTGGTTCCCCACAGTGAACTCTGGGAGAATCAGACCTCAGTTTACAGTAGGAGGAGGGGTGGGGAAGGAATTTCAGGAATAGGGGAGCTCCTGCCCAAAGACAGCTTCCCTAAACTAAGTCAAAAGACAAGTTACTTGGCACAAGCCCTGACCTATTATGCAACCGTCTTCATTAGACTTCCTATTCAGGGAGAGACCTGGCAAACAAATAGCTCTCCAGACACGAAACTTCTTTCCTTCCGACCTCTCTCTCTCTCTCTCTCTCTCTCTCTCTCTCTCTCTCAATAGGGTCTTGCTCAGTAGTTCTGGCTGGTTTTGAACTCAGAATGCTCCTTCTTCAGCATTTTTTTTTATTTTTCAAGACAGGGTTTCTCTGTAGTTTTTGGTTCCTGTCCTGGAACTAGCTCTGTAGACCAGGCTGGCCTCGAACTCACAGAGATCCGCCTGCCTCTGCCTCCCGAGTGCTGGGATTAAAGGCATGCGCCACGACCCCCAGGTCCTTCTTCTGCATTTTGAGTGCACAGATAACTAAGCTTGTACCACAACACCCAGTTCTTTCATTTTTAAATATAGACAATTCCAGACCATGGGATGCATAATGATAAAGAACATCATGGAAAGAAGGACGGAGAACACAGAATTAACCACAGAGAGAACAGAGACTTTAGAAAGGAGACTAGCATTAAGGCCTACTGAGCTCAGCAGGGAGAGCGATGACCCATATGCAGATATGTTATGATATTACACTACCAGTCAGCATACCACAAACTATTTGGACACCCCTGTTCATCACTGCACTGTTTGTGATAGCCAGGAAACAGAACCAGCTTAAATGCCTATCCACAGATGAATGGATAAAGAAAATGCAGTACATATTCACAATGGAATTTTACTTAGCTATAAAGAGATATGAAATCATGACATTTGCAGCTAAATAATAGAACTGGAGATTGCCATGTTTAGCAAAATAAGTCAAACTCAGAAAGACAAACATTACATGTGTTCTTTCAAAAGTTCTTTCAAACTTGGATTAATGTGTGTGTGTGTGTGTGTGTGTGTGTGTGTTCTGAATTAGAGAAGGAGTCAAGGGAGGAGAGGAAGCTCTCTTAAGAGACAGATGAGGCAGAGGGCAAGGAAGCCAGAGGGGATAGGGAAGACATGGATTAGCATCGGGAAGGGGACAAATCAGAACAAAGGAACAAAGGACTACAAGTGTTATGTGTATGAAGATGCAATGTTGAAACCTGTCATGTTATATACTAACTTAAAAGTAAATTTTTAAAAAATTAAGGACTGGAGAGATGCCTTAGAGTTAAGAATATTTGCTGCTCGGGCTTTGCACCTCTCCTGGACAAAGACAGTAGCGCAGCCCCTGGTGGTGTGGGTGAGAGGGACCTGGCCCTCAAGGGCATGAGAGCAGGAGGGCTGGTCCCCTGCCTTGCTGCAGGCTGCATTGGGTGAAGTAGGCAGGTAGTGAAGATAAGAGAAAGCTGGTGGCTGGCGAACCCAGCTACCATCCAGGCCCACAACCAGGTCTATGAGGCAGCCTACCCCAACATCCACCTCATCTATGAACTGCTGGAGCATGGAAAGGAACAGGCCAGCCCCGCAGATCCAAATCTGCAGGCTCTCCATGACACAGGATAATAACAGGATGTCCAAGAGGAATCCTAGCGAGAGCCTATTATCAATAGCGTAGCAGAAGCCAGAGGCTCGAGGCAGACTGATGACTCATAGCAATGAACACTTACAAGACGTCTGGACTAAAGGGTAGACTGTGTGACTCACTGGGCCACACTACCGCTTCCACGATGAGATATTCTTTGTTTTGTTTTTGTTTGGTTGTTTTTGGGCTTTTGGTTTTGGTTTATAAGTTTTATTTTATTTTTGAAGGGAGGTTGCAAAGGCAGAGTGGGGATGCGAAGGGACAGGGAGATGAATGGGATCAGGATCCATGATGTGAAAACCACAAAGAATCAATAAAAAGCTAGAAGATGCTTGCTGCTAATTTGTGAGAGTTTAGATCCCAGCAACCCCCAGGTAGTTCACAAATGCCTATAATTGCAGGCCCAAATGACACTCCCTTTAAGTCACCACAGACACCCTATACAAGCAGATGTGCAGACAGGCAGACAGACATAAGTAAGTAAATAAATAAATAAATAAATAATTTATAGTCATTTAAAAGAAAACAAAAATGTTTTACAAATCAAGAAGAGAAACTGTAATTACATTCAGAAATAAAAAAGTTGATTACCCCTAAAGAAACAAAAATTAGGGGTTGGGCATATGGCTTAGTAGTAGAATTCCTGCCTGGTGTGTGCCCCAAGCCCCTGGGTTCAACCCTCTGTGCAACAAAAAAGATGAAAGAAACATCAGAATTCTCACTGGCAACACTGGATGGAGGAAAAGCTGCTCTGGGCAGTTGCGTGACTTTCCCTGGGGAGACATGAACAAACCTCTCTTCTCCTCAGACAGGGCACCAATGACGGATCAGAGTGGCACTTTCATGGAAGTCCAACTTGGTGAACCAGTGAGTTTATTGGGGTTACTTAAAGGAGCATGGGCGACTCAAAAATAGCTGCCTCACTGAAAAGTCTCACCTCATCATGAGTGCTGATATCCAGGAAGTGACGCTGGCAGCTCTCCTCTAATCTTCTGCCTGTCTACTCTAGCACTCCCCTCTTCGGGTCTCATGCAGGTAGGAGGCAGGATGGAAGTGTTAAAAGCGCCATTACCTTTACTACAGACCTAGCGACCACAGTATTTGCTCTGTTTATTTCACTTGCCATGACTGTGGGTCCCACGTTATCTCTGCTCCATGGTAGTAATAGGATGGTCATGCATGCCCAAAGGAAAAAGCTATGCTTGTGAGAACAGGCAGTTTTATAGCAGGGACCTCAGAAACAAGCCGTGCCATCCTTATCTGTGGCCAGAAGCCAAAAACATCCTTGGCCAGAAATGCGACACGTGTTTGCGGGCTCTAGTCTGTGGTCTGGCCTCTTATTATCTTTCTTCTCCTTTCCTTTTACAGAGTTGCCTAGAAGCCGTGTGAGTGTGGCCAGAACTCCAATGTAGACACTCATCCCCTCGAAGAACTTTGGAACCGGATATCTGAATTTGCATGGTGGAAATGGGCTGTATCTATTATAATCTTAGTAGATATGCTGCTAATCTTTGGACTTTGTTTTCTTAGTTGGGGTTTCTATCGCTGTGAAGAGACACCATTACCATGGCAACTCTTCTAAAGGAGAACATTTAATTGAGGTGGCAGCTTACAGTTCAGAGGTTTAGTCCATTATCGTCATGGCAGGAAGCAAGGCAGCTTGCAGGTAGACATGGTGCTGAAGCTGCGAAGTCTTACATCTTGATCCAAAGGGAACAGGGAATGAACTGAGACACTGAGTGTGGCTCAAGCTTATATGAGACCTCAAAGCCCGCTTCCACAGTGACATTTACTTTTCCAACAAGGCCACACAAACCACACCTCCTAGTAGTGCCACCTCCTTTGGGGCCCATTTTCCTTCAAACCATCATGCTTGTGTACTCAATTGCTGTCTTCATTTTATCTCTTTTCCTCTGCAATGTAATTCCTTGATCACCGTCCAAGGCCTAAAAGTCAGCAAGAGTAGACGGAGGCCCTTCAGTGCTTCTCAACCTGTGGGTGGAGATTTCTTTGGGGGCTGAGCAACCCTTTCACTGGGGTCGCCTAAAACCATCAAGGAACACAACTATTTACACTACAGCTCATAGTGGCAAAATTGCAGTTATGAGGTAGCAATGAAATGATTGTATGGTCGGGGGTCACCAGGATATGAGGAACTGTATTAAAGGGTCACAGAAGGAGAACTGAGAACGTCTGCTCCTAAGCCCTTCTGTGTCCCAATTTCAGCCCATCCTAAATGATTTTAAGGGCTGGGCTTTTGGTAGAGAAGAATGTTACAGGGATTAGCAGATTCGCAGATTTAGAAGCCATTAAAGTGAAGATGGACTGCTCTCTCGCAGTCTGCTTAAGACCACACCTCTTGTCTCCCTGGTAACAACAGAAGGGAAAGAGCCACAATTGTCCCTTCTTAGAATTTAAAGCACCATACAAATAGATGACGGTGTTGGAGCTTTGTTGAGACCCATTAAGGTAAAGTGACTTTCTCCTGTTTAAAAAGTAAAATGGAATCTGAGCTCCATCTCTGCTCCAAAGACTGGAACATAATATACCGTCACCTTGTCCCTTACATGTTAATCTAACGGGGCCTGTCAGTCAACTGACTAAAAGACTGCCCCAGAAGAAAGCTCATTCACCTGAAGACAAGCTAGGGAGAAGGGAGAAATGATTACCCTCCTTGATGATAGGCCAGAAGTCTCTCCCTGGATCCAGTTGTTTACTTGTGTACAGAGCTTCTGCAACGTGGCATTGCTAAGTCTGCCTGCTTGCCTTTCTGAGTTCTAACTGAAAAGAAGCACACCTTTTCATCTTCCTTCTTTCATTTTTTAAAAAAGATTTCTTTGTTTATTTTGATGTCTATGCGTGCTCTATTGAGTTGTTGCCAGAAGAGGGCATCTGATCCGACTACAGATGGTTGTGAGCCACCATGTGGTTGGGAATTAATTGAACCCAGGACCTCTGGAAGAGCAGCCGGTACTCTTAACCACTGAACCATCATCTCTCCAGCCCCAGTTTTTCTTCTTTCTGTCTCTTATAGCTACCAACCAAAAGCCTGTGCATGCTCGAATGGGCTGGCTTTTCTGGACCCTAACCCCCAAATACATAACCCTCTTCTTGCTGAACAGCCCTTCTCCTGGAAGCTGCCAAGATTTCTAGCATGCCTGATTTACTGTTTTGCTTTCAAATTCTAGTATAATGGTTCCCATGCTTCCGAGTCCATTTTAAATCATTAAGAACCCACAAAAGGACACCACAGGACCAGCAAGATGGCTCAGTGGGTAAGGGAGCTGCTTGTCCTGTAAGCCTGGCGGCTTGAGTTTGAGCCCACAAAGCTGTTCTCTCACCTCCATGTATATGACAAAGGATGTAGGCAAATACATGCAGCAAGCACACACACACACGATGATGATGATGACAGCGACGACGACGATGACAATGATGATGATAAAAAGGAAACCCCAGGCAGGGCTGTGGTGCCGCAGGACTTTAATCGCAACACACAGAAGGCAGAGGGAGCTGAATTTTTGTGAGTTTGAGGCCAGCCTGGTTCAGCAAGTTCCAGGACAGCCAGGGCTACACAGAGAAAGACTGTCTCGACCCCACCCCCCAACACACACACAAATAGGGGCTGGAGAGATGACTCAAAGGTTAAGAGCACTGACTGCTCTTCCAGAGGTCCTGAGTTCAATTCCCAGCAACCACATAGTGGCTCACAACAATCTGGCGCCCTCTTCTGGCCTACAGGCAGACAGAACACTGTACATAATAAATAAATAAATCTTAAAAAAGAAAGAAATCATCGTCAGGCTGTGGTGGTACACACCTTTAATCTCAGCACTCGGTAGGCAGAGGCAGGCAAATCTCTGTGAGTTTGAGACCAGCCTGGTCTGCGGAATGAGTTCCAGGACAAATCCTACCTCAAAAAAACAAAAAACAAACAAAAAAAAAAGAAAGAAAAGAAAGGAAGGAAGGAAGGAAGGAAGGAAGGAAGGAAGGAAGGAAGGAAGGAAGGAAGATGAACTCACAACAGCTATGTGTGAAATTATCAAAGAAGGAAACTTATTAATAAAAACTAATTTAAAGTGGGCGATGGTGACACATGCCTTTAATCCCAGCAACTGGGAGGCAGAGGCAGGTGGATCTCTGTGAGTTTGAAGCCATCCTGGTCTATAGAATGAGTTCCAGGATATAAAGAAAATTCTGTCTCAAAAAAGAAAAAAACCCAACAATCAAAAAAAAAACTAAATAAAAAGATGGAACCACAAATTTCTTATTGGCAGTATTACAACTTGAACTTAAATTTAAAATTCAACCAAATTATTAATCAAGTTGAGTGAAAAGATTATTTTCCAAAGTGTAAATACATGGCCAGGTGGTGGTGGCACATGCTTTTAATCCCAGCACTTGGGAGGCAGAGGCAGGCGGATCTCTGTGAGTTTGAAGCCAGCCTGGTCTACAGAGTGAGTTCCAGGACAGCTGGGGACTGTTAACAGTAAAAGAAAGAAAGAAAAAGAAAGAAAGAAAGAAAGAAAGAAAGAAAGAAAGAAAGAAAGAAAGAAAGAAAAAGCCCTGTCTCGAAAAAGCAACAACAACAACAAGGTAAAGACACAGAGAGCATCTATTTTCCTAAGTATGTTACTTAAAGATGCACTCTTTTTGTGCTCTATTGTTTGGTGTTTTGAGACAGAGTCTCTCTGTATAACATTTCTGGCTGTCCTGAAACTCACACTGTAGACCAGGCTGGCTTCAAACTCACAGAGATCCACCTGCCTTTACCTCCTGATTGTTGGGATTAAAGGTGTGTGCTACTAAGATGTACTCTTACAAAACCAGGGTAAATACCAGAAAGAAAAATATATGGGTGTAGCACAAATAATAAAAACCCAGAGACAGATACTGGGGTACAAGCTGAAGATCAGAAAAGTAAAACGGCCAGCCACTGGAGAGATCTTTTACCTCTAACAAATCTTCAGACTGAAAAGGCAAGATCCTGTCTCCACGAATCCTCAAACTCCACATTCCAGTGAGTTCCTGTCTCTTCCCCTTCATATTCCTCTCTCCACCCAGCCATATCACTCCTGTCTGCACCTCCCTAGTGCTTGAATTAAAGGTGTGTGACTCCCAAACACTGGGATGAAAGGTGTGAGTCACCACCACCTGGATGTGTTTCTGGATTCAATCTCAGGTAGCCCAGGGTGGCCTTGAAGAGATCCATCTGCCTCTGTCTCCTGAGTCCTGGGATTAAAGGAGTGCACCACCACTGCCTGTCCTGTACATCTGGCTAGTGTGGCTGCTTTGTCCTCTGATCTTCAGGCAAGCTTTGTTTACTAAAACACAAATAATATTCCACTGTATATGGGGAATAAGAAAATGTAGACTTATATCCAGTGAGAAAAGCAAAACTTCAGGGTGACAGCTCTGAAGATGGCATGGGAAGCAAGCCATAAGAATGCGTCAGAAGAATGAAACAGATCGGAGGCAGGAATGGTGGATCAGGTCTACAAGCCCAGGACTCAGGATACTGAGGGAGGAGGACTGTCTGGCTATAGCGAGTCCAGGCCAGCCAGAGTCCAGTGAAATCCCATCTCAACAACAGATGAACAGAAAGAAATGAAATAGATTTCAACCAACGGATATACTGCGTAGAAAATTCAAGCTTATACAAGGTTTGAGACTGAATGCCGAGAGCTGCAGAAAGGAACTTAACACATATTCAGAACACACTGCCAACATCGTTTCTCCTCAAACAGAAAATACCAAAGGCAATCAAAGCTTCAGTTAAAAAGAAGCAAACAAGGTGGGCGGGCGGCGGCGCATACCGTTAATTCCAGCACTTGGAAGGCAAAGGCAGGTGGATCTCTGCGTGTTTCAGGCCAGCCTGATCTACAGAGTAAGTTCCAAAACAGCCAGGGCTACACAGAGAAACTTGTTTATGCAATATAGCATGCTTAAGACAGAGATTCACAGTTGCTCAAACCACAGAGAAGAAGAGACTGCAAAGTGTTCAAACCCGAATGAGACATGGACAGCAGCACCTATACCACAACCACCACCACCTACCAGCACCACCACCAGCACCACCACCCCACCGCCACCCCACCACCACCCCACCACCAGCACCACCACCACCATTCAGGGATCAAAGCAGAAGCTGAGGCAGAAAGACTGAGCGTCACAGGACTGTTGTGAAATAGTGTTTTCTGGACATAACAGGCCTGTTGCACTCACAGCGGCTGTGACAGCATGCACAAGATCATACCAATCAAAATTCCAGTATGGATGGGGGGGTTATAAAGCTCCACCCCTAGCTGAGGAGCTGTCGGCAGCTGATGGCTGCCAGAGGAGAAAGAGCTGGTTTTCTTCAGGGATTCGTCTTAAGGATATATGAATGAACAGTACAGGGAGTTGGGAAGGAGCCCTAGTAGAGAGGAACTGATAGAACTGTAGGGTAGACTTGATCAAAACATATTGTATACATGTATGAACTTCTCAAATTAAAAAAAAATGAAGGTGAGATGAATGTGAACGCAAGAGGAAGATGGCTTGTAATAATCCCTAAAATATTAAAAATAAACCAATGCAAAATGTCCAAATTAAGAAATAAAATTTCTTCTTTTTGAATGTGCGTGTGGTTTTTTTGTTTCTTTTTTGCCTGTGGCAATGGGCTTGTACTACATACGTGCATTACCCAAAATTGCCAGAAGAGGGCGTCAGATTCCCGTGAACTGAGCAATGCAGGAACTAGAATTACATAGTTGTCTCTCCAGAGATGAGCCATCTTTCCAGTTCCTACTTTTTTCCGGGGGTGGGGGGTGGGGGGGTGGGGAGAAAGACTGGAACTTGCTACTAGTCCAGGCTAGTTCTGAACTCAAAGATTTACCCGCTTTTGCCTCCTGAATTCTGGAGTTAAGAGAGGATTTTTAAGAGAGCTTCTTGCCTTGCAGCCCAGGTCAACCTAGAACTTGCTACGTATCTGAGGATGACTTTGAACTTCTGATTCTCCTGCTTCCAGCTACTAAGTGTTTCCATTATAGGTGTATGTTACCATCCTTAGGATTTTTTCTTTATTACCAGTATTTTATTTTAATTTTGAGATAGGGTATCATGTAACCTAGAATAGCCTTAAACTCACCGTGTAGCTGAGGATAACTCCGGAGCCTCCTCTCCTACTTCTGCCTCACAATTGCTGGGATTATAAGAATAAGCTACTACACTTGGCTTTCAAAGTTTATTTTTAAAATATTTAAAATTATAAATATAATATTTCAATTAAAATGAATGGATGGGAAGGTTGGCAGCAGGTTTATGGAGGTAGTATAGTTTTTAAAATATTCTCACTCCTCGATGGCTTAATAAATAACAGAAAGCAAGTTAGGCACCGTGATGCACACTTGAACCACAACACTTGGGAGACAGGCAGAAGCCTCAGGAATTTGAGGCTAGCCTGGGTTCCATAAAGAAGCTCTGACTGAAACACGCAACTACCCAAACAGAAAATCTGTTATAGAAAACCCCAAAACCCATGGACCGTAACTTTCATAAAGCTAGGTAACAAGATTATTAAGCCCAAATATTGTGAAAGGTACAAACTAGAAACAGCTGTGGAACAGATGTGTTCTTAGGAGTGTGTGAGTGGGAACAAGGAGGAAATGATGCTATACATGCAATAAGCCACAGGGGCTAAAATTGAGAGGATTTTGCATATTCCAGTAGCAGGTAAGGCCTAAAGGGTTACAGGAAAAAAAAAATGTGTCTGCAGCGGTGGGGACCCTATGAGCTCTCCACACTAACCCGCCAGGAGCAAAAGACACGGCTGGAAACAGAATCCAGATTCGGCAATATAGTAAGAGGCCTTAACGACTGGGGCTGGAGAGCAAGCGCCCAGGTCTCGGAGAAAGGAAGTCACAGTTTTGAGAACTACACGAGAGCAACAGAAGAGGGAGCTAGAAGCCACGAAAACGGAAGAGCTATTGTGACCCTCCTCTCCATTCTTCTAAACATTTCAAAAACGATGTGGTGACAGGAGCCTCACATTCTGGCACCCAGGAGGCAGAGGCAGGAGACCCGCAAGGTCAAGGCCAGTCTGGACTGCAGAAGAAGACCTTGTCTCGAAAGATCGAAATAAATAAACACATGAATCTATAAAACTCATACGAAAACGAGCAACAGTATTTATGAGAAGAAGAAAAAGGACAACGAGGATGATTCACTTTGACAATCAACAGCACAGGGGAAGCACGTGATTCTGAGGCACGAAAGCTACAGCCTCCCACCTCAGACAAGTCCCAGATAGACAAAGGACAGATGATGAGGAAGAAGTCAGGGTCTGGAAAACTAAAGCATGACGTAATAGGGCCAATGAAAGAATTGGAAATAAGGGAAAATAAAAATGAGTTCTAAGCCAGAAAGAGCAAATTAACCCAAGCTGTGAACTAGAAGCTAGGAGTTCAGATCTGAGCACAGATCGGAAAGGAAAGAGTGGAGTGATTGCTGAAAAGGACCCGGAGGTCCAATACCATCTCAGCACTTGTCAACCTGGGGCCCTGTCTCAAATCCTACCACCTCCCTCCAAAAATGAAGAGGAAAAAGGAAACCAAATATATAGAGGAGAAAAGAAAAACTGGAAAATGGAACAAAATAAGCCGTGTATAGAAGAATATTGTGTTTTGTTTGTGGATCCCAGAACCCTTTAGAGAGAATATGTGTGTGCATTTCTCTCTCTCTCTCTCTCTCTCTCTCTCTCTCTCTCTCTCTCTCTCTCTCTCTCTCTCGTGTGTGTGTGTGTGTGTGTGTAGTCCTGGCTATGAGTTATTAGGGAAAGCACAAAAGCAGGCTGGAGATTAGGGGAAGGGAGAAAATAAATGTGGCGGGGGTAAAGAGAAGGGAGCCTTAGGGGATGCAAAGGGGGGCTGAATATGATCAAAACCCCTTGGTGTAGCTGAAAGAAATTGCCTGTACAAAACACAACATTACACACAATGGATGCACACCCATGAAACATGAAAACAGCTGGTGTGATAGCCCGGGGTTGCAATTCCAGCACTTGGGAGGCTAAGGCAGGAGAATCAACACAGGCTTGAGGCCAGCCTGAGCTATATGGTGAGTTCCAGGAAAGCCTGGACAACAGAGTAATCAATCCTGTCTCAAAAAAATAAAGTTAAACGTTTCAAAAGGCAGAAGAGTAAAGACTACAAGAAAAGTTTCCTGAAATAACTCAGAAGAAAGACTTGAAACAACATATTTAAAAAAGCAAGGACTCGATTTTTAGGGGGAGATATTCTATCTAGGTGACGAGAACAAAGAAAAAGCGCCAGTTATCAGATATATTGGCAACGGTACTTAACGCTGAAATAAAAGAAAACAACAGATTCATGATGTAGAGGAAAAAAATGTAACCCAAGCAGTCAAACTTCCGTCTTGGATAGGGAACGGGCTCCGGAGCCCTCCCCGCTCTACTGGCGGCTAACGGTCGCTTCTGGGATGTAACCACTGCTAAGTTGTGGGTGATCCAGTAAACAACCCCATCCGTGCTCTTGCAAGCAACCCCAATAAACCTCAGTGGGTCACACACTCTAAATAAAACATGGCAAAACAAAAGACATGGAAGGAAGTAGGAGGGGAACTTGTTGGGTAGAAGGAAGTGGGCGAGAGGGGTGATTGGGTATGAAACGAACCAAAATACATTACACACATGCTTGAAATTCTCAAAGAGTACAAAATAAATTACTGACACGAAAGTTAAAAAACATAACAATTTTCATTTGTAGCCAAACTGTTATGAGCTGAATTGCACCTCTCACAAACCAAAAAAGTCCCCGTTGAAGCCTTAACCACCAGTATCTCCTCTCCGAATGCGTGCGTGTCTGAAGGTAAGGCCTGTAAACGTGGTGGTCCAGCCGGATGAGGCCATTTCATCCGCCTGCAGTCCAGAAGAGCAGGAGGCCTGGGGGTGGAGCTCAGTCGTGCAGTGCTGGCCTAGCGTTCCATAGCCTCTAGGTTCCATCCTCATACTGTTAAAGCCAGTTTAAAGGAGGTGGTTCGTACACACCAAAGGCCTGCCAGGGCAGCATCCAGTTGAAATTTCAAGGCTAGCCTGGGCTACCCAGCAAAGTCCAGTCTCAAACAATAATAGGCAAAAGGCATCTATCAGGGGAAAGGCTGTGTGAGCGACCACACAGTAAGAAGACAGCCATCTGCCAACCAAGGCTAGATGCCTCAGAGAAATCAAACCCGCCAACACCTGCCCTTGGGCTTCTAGCCTCCAGGCCTGTGAAATACATTTCTGCTGTTTATGTCGTCACCCAGTCTCTGGTGTTCTTTATGACATCCCTAGCTAAATAATCGTCAAGGATAGAGTCTACAAGCTTGTCAGTATGCATTCATTCCGCAAATACCACTCTTGTGACCCCTTCCTAAGCAATCTGTTGCAGAAAACATTCTAGAAAAATAAAAGCGTGAGGCAAACATGGACGAAAGGACTGTTTGTGAGCATTAGATAAACAAACTATATAAACACACACGGATCCACGTCGAGCTGAGACTCAGTGATGTCTCTCAGCATGAAAGCGCAGTCTGCAAGCACCGCAGATGGAGTGCACGCGCAGCAAGGGAGCCAACAGGTCCTGTGGGCTTGCTCTCCTGTGAGTGGTGGGAGCATTAATATTCTGTTGAGACAGCTGTGCATGGCATGGCATATGAAGCCAGTGCAGAATAACATGGTTAGCTAAGCCTATTAGCTTCTATAGCTGTGGATTCTTGAGGATGAACGAAAAGAGCGCGAGAGGTGAGACAGACAGTTCAGACAAACCCCGAAGACCTGACTTTGAAAACAACAGCAAATCAATATCTCCTGTACTATTTTCCCTTAAAAGGTCTGAAACACTGATCAACTCCGTACCTACAAGGGTTGCTGCTAGCATGCAGACAGCAGTGGCCTTCAGGTGCCATTTCCCACAAAACAGAAAGCAGGCCTTTTTAGAGAAGTGATTTTAGATCTATGCCAGGAAATGTACAAAATGATCCTGAAGCACCAATTTTGTTCCATTTCCGAGTTCATTGTGACTGCCTTTTATATTGCTGACATTTTAGAGTAAAAAAAACCCAAATAACTATTTTGAAAAAAAATTACAGAGAAAAGGCAAACATTTACATTGCTTTCCCTTAACAAACAATACCATTGGCCAACCAGATAATAGATGTTTTTCTTCATCCAAGAAGATAAACGATGAGTAATAGAATTCGAATGTTACCATGCTACAAACCTTAATTAATAAATGGATTTAGGCTTTAAGCAACAAATGGCTCCTGATAGCAGAGAGGGATGAGCAAACAGCGTGTGCCTTCTGCTAAGAGGACACAAAAATCATCTACGCACTAGTCTTGCCCAACTCCCTACCTGAGCCTGATCAAATCAGCTGCAAAGACAAAGACAAAAGCACAAGTCAGGCATGATGGTGCATGCCTGTAATCCTAGCACTGGGGACGTGGAGGCAGGAGGATCAGCTACTTATAGTCGGCAGGCAATCTGGGCTACATGAGACCCTTTCTTAAAGCAATAACAAAAAAGAAAATAAAGGACAGGAGCTGCCAAAATAGCTCGCAGGTAAAGGCACCTGTCAAGTAAGCCTGCCGACCTGCATTCAGGTGCCCAGAATGTGCAGAGGGGCAAGGAGAGAACTGATTCCACAAAGGGGTCTGCTGACCTCCACAAGTGCCACGTGGCATGTATGCCCACCCACACACACGCATCATGTACACACACCAAAAGAATAAACTTAGAAAATATTTAAAGAAAATACAGTTCAGAGACTATGATAATCTAGATCATGAAGAGACAATCAACAAAACTCAGACTTGAAGAAGATTCTACAGGTCCGATATCCCAGTTTCTTCAGTAAACAAACTGTAAGAAAGAAACAACTGGAAAGGGCCGGGCGGTGATGGCACACCTTTAATCCCAGCACTCAGGAGGCAGAGGCAGGCGGATCTCTGTTAGTTCAAGGCCAGCCTGGTCTACAGGATGCGTTCCAGGACAGGACAGCCAAGGCTACATAGTGAGACCCTGCCTCAAGAATAGAGTCGGGGGGGGCTGGAGAGATGGCTCAGTGGTTAAGAGCACTGGCTGCTCTTCCAGAGGTTCTGAGTTCAATTCCCAGCAACCACATGGTGGCTCACAACCATCTGTAATGAGATCTGGCGCCCTCTTCTGACATTCGGGCATACATGGAGGCAGAATCTTGTATACATAAGAAATAAATAAATCTTTAAAAAAAAAAAAAAAAAAAGAAACAATTCCTGACAAGACATGGTAGTTCATGCTTTAAAAAAAAAAAAAAAAAAAAAAAAAAAAAAAAAAAAAAAAGAATAGAGTCGGGTCTTAGGGGAAGAAAGAATAAAATATATTAGCTAGTTGAGTGAGTGTAGGGGTGGCCAGAAGGCTAGGACAGGGGACATTGCCAGTTATTGTTAATATTTTAATTTACAAATTAGATCTAGGCTGGAGAGACAGCTCAGCAGCTAAGAACACTGGCTGTTCTTGCAGAGAACCAGAGTTCCCAGCACCCACATGGTAGTTTAAAATTGCCTGGAATTCTAGTTTCAGAGGGGTCCCATACCCTCTCCTGTCTCCCCAGGCACCAGACACTCACATGGTGTATAGCTAGACATACATTCAGGCACTCACCTATACACACATAAATTCTAAACAGTAATCTTTTAAAAATTAGATCCATATGGACTGGTATTGGAAGATGTCCAAATCCTATAGTAATTAAAAAAAAAATCAGAACACTATGTTCAGTATGCTCAAATTTTGATTTAATAAAATAAATAAGACTATGCATATTGGATTGTGCAGAGCCTGCATATAAATATGTAGCCGTCAACAGAGCTATTCTCAGGGCTGCCATTGCAGAGGAGCTCTCCTTCAAAGTGTGACTCGCTAGAGCGCCTGTTGGAAATCGAACGAGCATGTTTTACTTTTGTAATTAGCAAAAATGCTGAAGGAAAGACAGATGGAGGAAGACGAGAGAGCGAGGGAGTGGAAGGAGGAAAAAGAACGTTTCTTAGTTCCTAAGAACCCTTCAGATTAATAGCTGGGTGTGGTGGTGCACACTTTTATTTAATTCCAGCACTCGGGAGGAAGAGGCAGGCGGATCTCTGTGAGTTCGAGGCCAGCCTGGTCTACAGAAAGAGTTCCAGGACAGCCAGGGCTGTTACACAGAGAAACCCTGTTTTGAAACATAAAACAAAACAAACAAACAAACGAAGAATGCTTCAGAGTATAAACTGAGGCATTTCCCTGACCTAATCACAATCAAACAATGAGTACATAGTAAGAACCACTTCCTAAAGTGATTCTCAGCATGTTTTGTATCTATGTTTCAAATCGTAGCTCTGACTAGCTAGCCCACTACTGTTACCCATTAAAATTCCCAGCCTGAGCTGGGGATTGCGGTCCTGTGAGAGGCGCTTGTCTAGCGGGCCTATGGCCTGTGGTTTGCTCTGGGCACCACAAACACACTCTTAAAAACACTGAAATTCACACACCCTTCACACATGGACTCCTGATGGGGCTGGGATGGGGGGCACCGGGACTTAAAAAAACAAGTCACTGCTTCAAGTTTTAGCCACTCTCTGCTTTACCTTTGATGCTCTGAGGGAGGCAACACCCTTATCTTTCTGTTTATCCTATATGCCAGGGGCTCTCAAAGAGTCTAGTCCCCAAACCAACTTAAACAGACTCTTAGGCCCCATCCAGATCTACCAAGTAGGAATTTCTGTTCTGATAAGCTCTCTAGCAGGATTGCCAGGAAAAATACAGGATTTTCAGTTAAGGTTGAAATTCAGATTAGTAAAAAATGAATTTCTACCAAAACTCAAAAATATTTGTAGCAACTGGGACACACTTATTTTCGAATTTAATAGAACATCCTTGTTTTTTTCTTGGTTGTTGTTGTTTTCCTGTTTGGTTGTTTTTCTCAGTCTGGAAATTTGCCTTTAGGGGTACTGTGATTGCGTCTGAGGACTAGGGCAGAGGAGAGACAGGAGGCTTGAGTTCAGACTGTCACGACTGCACTGTTTGGTAGAGACGGAATGGAATTCCACAAATATGACTGTCATCTCCTTGAGACAGAGATGACCCATGACGAAGAAACAGAGATGTGGGGACAGAGCCACTCAGCCTCGGGGCCTAGGGTAAAGTTTAGTAGCAGAAGAGATCTGGATTTTACCAGAAAATTCAAACGTACTGAGTGACTTCAGCTGCCTACCTCATAAAGTTCCGCACCAAGACTACTGTGGGTGATCTAGGAGAAGGGCTAGGGTACACATTGGGGTTTGGGGGACACCTGAGGAAGGGTGAACTATCTGTTTTCAATTTTTGCTTGTTTGTTTATTCACTTCTTCCAGGGAGGGTCTTGATATGAACCCAAACGGGCTTCGAACTCATTATGTAGCGTAGGCTAGCCTTGAACTGGAGACCCTCCTGTTTCGACCTCCCAAGTGCTGGCATTATCAGCACACCTGTTTGGAAAACAGAACTTTTTACAATTTATTTAATGTGCATTGGTGCTTTGCCACGCATGTTGGCCCTCTGGAACTGGAATTACAGTTGTGAGCTGTCATGTGGATGCTGGGAATTGGAACCAGGTTCAACTGGAAGAACAATCAGCGCTCTTAACCACTGAGCCATCTCTCTGGCCCCGAGAAAACAGAACTTTGTAACAGAGTTAAAGGACTATTCAGGGCCCAGGGAAAAGGCTGACTTAAAATTGGCCATGGTCAGTTGGTGTTCACACCAGGTTGATTATCACTGACTTGGGGTAAAAACTGGAGAAGAGACACTCTGTTAGAGGGTCAAGAGGCTCCTGGGCAGTCCTGTCCCTGTCCTGTCACTGTCTAAAGCCATAGTTGCCAATCGGGAGATTTTAACCCCTGACAAGGTCTGGAGACAGTTTTGGTTGTCATCTTAGAGACAGCCTGGGATATTGTACAACATCACCCCCAGCCCCCCGAGAGCCCCTCTACAGAGAATTATCCGGCTGCAAAGTTCCAAGTTCCAAATCCTGGAAACTACTCAAAAGCACAGTAATGGGGACAAAGAGCTGCCCTTCTTCCCCACTGCCTCATCTCCCTCATCTCTCACCCCAAGACCGGGGAGGCCTGTCCTCTCCCATGAGGATAAGCTGCGTGTGCACATTTCTGTGAATCAGAAGGGAGGTGATGAACTCTCTAAATCTTGGGATTCTAATCTGTAAAATGTGGGTAAAAGTACTTCATAGGGTCGTTGCAAAGATGAAATGAGTAATGGAACAGTTGAAATTCAGATATTTGTTGAGCACCTATATGGTGTGCCCACACACAGTCTTTGCTAGTGAGGAGGACATCAGTGAGTTCTACAGCACACAGCAGAGTTTCAAACAGAAGCTAATCCCATCACCCATACTCTTCCTCTCCCTTATTAGATGGAGGGAAACCTAATCCTCTCACTTCCTTCCCAGAGACGTAGACGGAACAGTAGAATTAGTGCCTTATTTAGAAGTGCTACCTGAATCAGTCTGTGCCGTTTTGTTAATGTCCCCGCCATTAGTTCCAAATGGCACCAAAGCTAACATTGCCAGATTTATTTTTATTTCATTTGTCGGTTTCATATGTATCCATGAGTAGCCGCTATGTGTCATCTTCACCCCCAGGATTCTCTCTCACCTCCCAGACGGAACCCTTTATTCTTCCCAACAAGTTTCCTAGACATTTCTCTGATTTAAAAAAGAAATAATTTCCCGGGTGGTGGTGGCGCACGCCTTTAATCCCAGCACTCGGGAGGCAGAGGCAGGCAGATCTCTGTGAGTTTGAGGCCATCCTGGTCTACAAGAGCTAGTTCCAGGACAGGCTCCAAAACCACAGAGAAACCCTGTCTCGAAAAACAAACAAAAAAAAAAAAACAAAAAAAAAAGAAAGAAATAATTTAATTTAAAACTTAGGTCTAGGCCAGAGAGATGGCTCGGCAGTCAATGGCAGCAGTCAAAGGCACGGACTGCTCTTGCAGAGGACCAGGGTGGCTCCCCCTCCTACTGTCAGGTCTTGTGGGAAGAGGACTCAGCCATCAACAGACTGTTCTTAGTCATCAAAAGAAACTCGGGTCTGGGGGTGTAGCTTGGTGTCAGAGTGCCTGGCCCCAGTTTGTTTTGTTTTGTTTCATTTTGTTTGTGTAAACAGCGTCCCCTCCAGAGCTCTCTTATCAAGGCATGTTCTCCCTCTTTCTCCTTTACTTCTTTAACAAGCCCTGGAAAGTTTTCTCCAAGCAAATTAACACTTTCACATGGTTTACCTTTTAGCAATCTGTTCTGGCGTGCTTCTGATATCAGAATCACCTCGGAAAAAGAAAAACAGTCATTTTACAATTCCCTCACCTGCAACTGGATTCACGTTTCCATACAGTGGCTACACATTCCTTAGTCGGGACAACCGATTCTAGGCAAGTGATCGCAGCAGCTGCGCTGTCACGCTTCTCGTGATTGCTTAATGATACTGAGACGTTCGCCATCATATGACTGCAGCAGATGGTCATATAGTAAACCAGACCTGGGTCATCACCAGAGTTTATAATACCATACCTAGGGAAACAATTAGGTCTGGGGACCATCCATGATCGAAGCACGGTCAGTGTTTAGCCTGCCCAGAAGCCTAGCAGCCAAAAAGAACGAGGGGGGTTGTTTTGCAGTTGGTATTTCAAATGAGTTCAAGCCTTTCGGTGTGCAGTGTCTGCCTTCCCTTTAACTGCCCTTATCTTTTCAGTCACCATGATTTTCTTGGCCCCATCCTCACATGAGCTTCTTTAACCTATAATTACCATAAACTCAATGTGTTTCTAAATCAGTTCTGAACAAGGTCATCTACAGAAGAAAGTTGCCAAAGGTGCGGACATCTGTCCTACTGAGGAAATAGAAGTAAAGCAATACCGCAGTGCTCCTCACAAATTTAATGAAAGTGATAATATCCGGCATTGGGGGAAGATCCATGGAGACAGGCATTTCTACACTGGTAATAGAAATATGAGCCTCTGTATCCCTTTCGAAAAATAATCTGGTAATTCCCATTAAAGTCTAAATGCATACATATGCCAGGCAGTGGTGGCACACACCTTTAACCCTAGCATTCAGGAGGCAGATAGGCGGATCTCTGAGTTTGAGACCAGCCTGGTCTACAGAGCAAGTTCCAGGACAGCCAGGGATGTTACACAGAGAAACTCTGTCTCAAAAAAACCTAACTAACTAAACAAAATGCCTACATGTATCCCTTACAAACCTGCACACACTTACACATACTTTCATCTCCATGTAGAAATATGTTTGTGGCAACAGGAAACAGAAAGCAAATAATACTATGCTATAAATTGAGGGATATGATTAACTCAGCCTGCATCACTGGGGAAATGTCCAAATTAATAACATGTTATCTTTGACCCTACAGTTTATTTCAAGTTTTGTCAGTGACAATACTGCTGCTATCAATATTCTTTCTATTGGTAATTTCCTTTCTATAGCACATATGTTAAAATGCAGTATCTTCACCTATAATACAGTACACAGTTACTAGAGCGTCCCATGAGACTGCAGCTGTGGCTCAGCTGATAGAGAGCTTGTCTAGCTTGCAGGAAGCCCCAGAGTCGATCTCTGGCAATGTAGAAAGTGATGATGGTGGAACATATGCCAACACTCAGGAGGTGAAGGCCCTAGGATCAGAAGTTCAAAGTCATCCTTGACCTCATAGTAAGTCTGAAGCCAACCTGGGTTACATGAGACCTGTCTCAAAAACCAAAACAACAAAGGGAGGGCTGAGACATGGGTCAGTTGGGAAGAGGGCTTGTTGCCCAATCATGAGGACTGGGGTTTAGATTCCATCTAACAAGCCCGGCATTAGGTGTATGCCTGTAATCCCAGCTCTGAGGCAGCTGAGACAGGAACATCGCTGGGGCTTGCCGCATTCCAGCCCTAGAACAGAATGTGAGCTGTAGGCTCCAGGAGAGACCCTACCTCCAAGAAAAATGTAGGGCGATAGAAGAGAAGCCTCCATGGCCACACACTGGCCACGTGTCCGCAGACAAACACATGCACACACTCACAGCGACACGTTTACACATACATAAAATAAGTGAACGAAAGAATCTTTTTAAAGTCAATTTCAGGGGCTGCAGAGATGGCTCTGTGGTTAAGAGTACTTGTTGTTCTGGCAAAGGACCTGGGTTTGGCTCCCAGAACCCACGCAGTGGCTCAAAACAGTCTATAACTCCAGTTCCAGAGCATCTCAGGCCTTCTTCTGACCTCCACAGGCACCAGGGGCACATGTGGCATATATACATACATGTGGGCAGGACACTGATCCACATGAAATAGAAATGAAGAAATCTAGGCTGGGTGTGGTGCTGCAGGCAGGCAGCTATTTCTGAGATCCAGGCCAGTTAGGGCTACACAGGGATACCCTATCTCCAGCTGGTACAGAAATAAATAAAAATCTTCAATAAAGGTTTTATTACAGGAAACACATGTCAAGCCACATCGACATGAATCTTCACAAAACAAAAGACACAGTCTTGAAGTAACTCAAAGAGAAATACTTACAGAGCTCCCCCATCTGAACGAGCGCACGCTTCTCACCTGCAGCCACGCAGGACAGAAGGAAGTGGGATGTTTTTCAAGCGCCGGAGCAAATGAACTGTCAGAACACAGCAGAAGACCACACGATGAACTTAGAACTGTGCCCAAATACAGGAAACTGCACCCTCAGAAAATGAGAAGGGCTAAGAGCGGCAACAAGAGCTCCCACGGCCAAACTGGAATGATCTGAGCAAGAAAACAAAGGCTACGAAATTATAACCCAAAGTATAAAATACATACCCATGAGTCCCTGCTGATAAAAAATAAATGATTGTTGTCCTGAACAGACCAATGGACAGACAGACCAACACATTCATACACACATACATGCACGAGGGAGAAGAGACAAAAGTTCCATTCTGATAATATCTAGAGATTCCCCTCCCTCAAAGAAGTGGTGGCGATTCTATTCCTTCACTTGGGGTGTACGTACTGGCTTCCAAAAGCCTGGTATCAAGCGGGGGGAGTAACTTTACTGTGAAGACAATAAAGTCGGGCAAGTACTACCTCGGCCAGCCTAGAAAGATCAACACTGACAGTGCTGGGGTGTTTTGAAAGGAGGTATCCTTGACATGACATGGTGAAAATTTGTCTTCCTCCATAGTCTTCCCCAAGTCCATAACTCAGTTGAATCGTGACAAATGCATCAGACAAACTCCATTATTTTACAAACCAACTGACAAGAAGTCACTGAAAGCATCAAGGTTTTAAAAATAAATGTGTGAGAAACGGTCACAATCCAGAGGCGCCAAGGAAACACGGGGACTGACGGTACAGCGCTGTTCTGGATAGCATCTCAGAACAGATGGAAAACAACAGATAAAAGCTACGGGACCCTAAGGGCTAAGAAGATGATGGTTCTGCAGGTAAAAGCGCTAGTTCCACAAGCATGAGGACACGAGTTCAAACCACCCCAGGATAAGGCCAGTCCATACAGGCCTGTAACCCCGGTGCTGTACGTGGTGGAATCAGGGTTGCTGGCCTCCGCTGGCCTCCGGCCTAGCTCTAGGTTCTGGGAGAGACCCTGTGTAAGGGAATAAGGTGGAGAGTGAACACGACTTAGGACAACCACTGCTAGCCTCTGGAGAAAGCTGGCCTCCGGCCTGCACTTCTGGCCTGTGGCTTGCACGTACCCTCACTCCAGCACCCTATCACCTACACACCAATAATTCATTTTAAATTCAAATTCAAAACCATCATAATAGGCGAGATGGAGTGATAGATGCCTGGAATCCAGCACTTGGGAGGAAGTTGCAGAAGGTTCTCAAGTTTGAGGCCATCTTGGGTTATGTAGTAAGACCCTGTATAAAATAAAAATCCACAGGAAAATAAGGAAATAGAGAGAAACAGAAGAAACAAACAGGAAATGAGTACGAAAATGCCAACTCCTGACTTACCATACTGACAATTACCACTGTGAGTTTGTGTTCTCCCCAAATGGAAGAATGTTGAAGTCCTAACCTTAGAACCTTTAAAAGGGGCTGCTTGCGGAAACAGAGTCTTTGTAATGTAGTCAAGTTACAGTGAAGCTGTTGCAGGGCTGGAGAAATGGTCCCGCAATTAGGAGCACTTGCTGCTTTCGTAGAGGAGGACCCAGGTTCAGTTCCCGGCACTTGCAGTGTGGTTCACAACCATCCATACTTCCGGTTCCAGGAGCTCCCATGCCCTCTTCTGATCTCCATTGGCACCAGGCCCATATAAGGCCTACAAACACACCTGTGGGCAAAACACGCATGCATAAAATTAAAAAATAAAATAAATTTTTAATGAAGCCATTAGGATAAGCTGATTTCTTCATGAGAAGGCATCAGTCTGAAGAAAGTCATAGTCAGGAGCGTACCATATGAAGACCGATGCAGAGGAAAGACGGCCTGTGTGGACAGGACAGAGACTGCAATTAAGCCGCTGCATGTAGGGGAACGCCTGGGGCTACCCCACCAGAAGCAGGGACCAGGCAAAGAAAGGTCCTCCTTTCAGAGGGTCTGGGCAGAGCACAGCCCTGCACGCAACTCAGGCTCCAGAAGTATGACAGGATATTTATCATTTAATGGCTCTTGTCTCAGCAACCAATACGATTACCTACAATGCAAATGGTCTGATTAAAATACAGAATTGATAGATTAAATTAAAAAAATCACAAGCCAAATATGCCATTTGCTGGGAAGCCACTTTAAATGCAATATATAGCTAGTTTGAAAAAAGAGGGACAAAGAGCTGTACCCCACAGTAAAGCGTGAGTTAACTTGGTATATAATGACCTAGTGTTCATCCACTGCAGTATGTCAGATGAGGAAGTCAGGTTGCAGGCTATTTCACGTGTGTATATATAAAAGAAATAACCTCATTTTTATAAGAGAAATATCCATTGTTGTGGCTGAAGAGATGGCTCAGCAATTAAGAGCACTTGACTGCTCTTGCAGGGACCCGGATTCATTTCCCAGGACCCAGGTAGCTCACTACTTGCCTATAACTCCAGCAGAGGAACCATACCTTGGGCCTCCATGGGCACCTGCACTCACATCCACACACACAAGCACAGAAATAAAAAGAGAGCAAGCCTTTAAAAAAGAAAATACCCATTATCAAGACCACAGTCTTTTAACATATGTATATACAAACTTGCAAGGACTATGTCAAAGGCCATATATACTAGCCCCTTGATGTCGCAAGCAGATGGCAGGAGGATGTGAAAGGTAAGACATCATGGTGACGGTGGCGATTGTGACTATTTTCGCTCTGTAAGCAGGAGCACACTAGTCATTTTTTTGTTTGAGACAAGGACTTATTACACAAAGCTGCCTGGAGCTTTCAGTAATCTCTTACCCCTGCCTCCCGAGTGCTGGAATTGCAGGCATGTGCCATCATGACAGGCAGAGTCAAATAATGTTCTGAATTTCCAGTGGCTTGTATCAGGATAAATAAGCTGAACACAATGCCAAGGAAATTCATATCAAAGTAGAGAACGCATTTCTCAAGCTACTGCTTTGCTGAGCTTTTTGCTTGTTTCTTTGTTGTTGTTTTGGTTTTTCCTGAGACAAGGTTTCTCTGTGTAACAGTCCTGGCTGTCCTGGAACTAGCTCTTGTAGACCAGGCTGGCCTCCAACTCACAGAGATCCGCCTGCCTCTGCCTCCTGAGTGCTGGGATTAAAGGCATGCGCCACCACACCAGGTTGTTTTGCTGAAGTTTTGATAAAATTTTTTCTGTCCTTATAAAGATATTGTAAATTGTTAGTGAGTGTTGAAAGTAGTTTAAAAGTCCCTGGGGTTGTAGGACTCTTTGTTGGAGCCGCTTAAGGAAGCCTAACCCAGCTGTGTTCGGCACAGTTTTGGTAAAGCTGTCTACTTCCTAACATCAGGTGTTCAGGGCTACCCTCAGCTACAGTGGGAGTTCAAGACCAGCCTAGGCTACATGAGACCCTGTCTCAAAACCAAATAAAATAAGAGACATCATGCTAAATGAGATAAACCAGACTCTTATAATCTTCTCTGTTTCTATAGTGAAACCTTCATGAAGGTGTTATACTATTTTATTTATTTGGTTATTCACATATTTTCCTGGTTCCTGTCCCCTTTATGCACTGAAATAACTGTGGGAGATATTTTACACATGAGCTGTCTTTTACATGTCTCGCTCTGTATATACAAAGAAGGAAAGAGAATAGTAACTCGATCATCCTGTATCTTTGTGTTGTTCTGATTGTTACAGTGAGAATATGCTGGATTTTTAATCAGAAATAAAATCGAAATGAACAAAAACAAAGAGAAACACCTACCTTTCCTCACAAACACACTTTTGCTCTTCTCTGCTTTAGTAATAGTGTTACCACTTGCGCCGAGGGACCTGTAACTCTAGGTCGCCCCTCCTGTAATCTTCCACCCTTCTTAATTTGTCACCAAATCCCGACTCCAGTTATAAATAGCCCTACCTTCCTCTAATTAATCATAAATCCTATCCTAAATCTCTTGAAAATCCCTTCCCTTCTTCACCGCCCTTGCCAATAAAGCTTTTTTCAGTTTAGAATGTTGTCGTCTCTGAGTATTTCAATAGCCTTTAATGTATGTAATCTCCTGTGTTCCTCCCCCGCATAATCTTTCAATAATGCACTCAGTACTAGCTTTCTAAAAAACGTCAGTGTATATGAAGTATAGCAATACATATACTATTATTATTTTAATAGCTTCTCTTTAGTGTTAATATAAATAAAACATATTGTAAGTTCCTGGCTCCAAAGGTACAACGTGAAACTGTGGAGGCAAAAGAGAGTGGGTGAAGTTTGGAAAACATTACTTGACGGTATAGGATAGGAACTGCATGGTAGTCCCAGCCTACCTTTCTGCTGTGCCATCAGTAGTGTGCCCTGTGGTTAGGAAAGCCTTCAGACAGCTCCCAAACACCCCGTATTCTTTCTTCCTTCTCTCCCCTTTGTCCTCATGTTGCTTTCTCCAATTTTTGCCTACCAAATAGCTTATGCTTTAGTGTTCTGCTCAAAGCCGAGCCTGGGGACACAGGCCTGTTATTCTAGTTAGCCTGGAAGCAGAGGCAGGAGGACCACAAGTTCAAGACTTCCCCGGGGAACTTAGTAACACCCTGTCTTAAAGCCTTTTTCAAAGGCTAAGGACATAGTTTGGTGGTGGGGAACTTGTCAAACATGCACACGACCCAAGGTTCTATCCCACTACTGACTGCTCTCTCCTCGCCCACCTCAAAAAATTAGCTCAAATAATTTTTCTCTGAGGATTTTTAAAATCTTCGGACACTCTCCAGCTCACCTGCTTCCTTCCCCATAGCACCGCTGTTCTAAGGCTTACACTTCATAACATAGTCATTATCTGTCTACACACGCCCCCTCCCCACAAAATTAGAAATCTTTCCTGGACAAGGACTACATCTTGCTCAACTTTTATCTTCAAGTCTTGCAACATCCCTGGCAGAAATTCTTAGCGCCGTGCAGCGTAAAGTGCTATTTCAGTCACTGAGAGATGCAGGCATGATGGATGTGCTGCGCATCCTGCCTCCGCGGTAGGCTCTGCAAGGCAGGTTCATGGAAGTACACGATGTTAGTAGAATGACAAACCTACCTCATGACACGTTTCTCAGATTGCATTACTATTGTCAACTGTGACATGACTATACTCTCAAATTTTAAGTTGAATGGAAAGATCAAAGTCTGGAATCTAGAGCCAAGGACAGGATGTTCACTAAAGGCAATCTGTGTTGCATGTTACTATATGTTCCTTTTTGTAGGCATTACCCGTGGTCACCTGGAAAAGAGTATAACACTCTACATGAGGGTTTCAATATAGAAGCAGGGCCGGTTAGAAAGGCCTGGTTTATCTCATTTAGCACGATGTCATTTTTTTATTTTGTTTTGAGACAGGGTCACATGTGGCCTAGGCTGGTCTTGAACTCCCAGTGTAGCTGAGGGTAGCCCTGAACACCTGATGTTAGGAAGCAGACAGCTTTACCATAACTGTAGAGCTCCGCTGTTCTAAAGGCCAACCACAAGTAGGCCAAACAAAATCTACCTTACAGCTCAGGGGCCAGTGAGATGGTGATTGCTGTACGAAGCCGGCAACCTGGGCTTCATCCCCAGACCCACAGAAAGCCAGATGCTGAAGGCCAGCTCACAAGGACGCCTGGCATGCGCACTCCTCACAGAACAACAAGAAGAAGAAATAAAAATTCGGAAAAGTCGAATGTCTAAGGGTGTGGCTCAGTCGGTACAGTGCTTGCCTACCACGACAAAGCCCTGGGTTCAGCCGCCAGGTCAACATAAAGCAGATGTGATACTACAACACCTGCAATCCCAGTTCTTGGAAACAGAAACAGGAAAGTCAGAAATTCAAGGTCACACAGTGAGCTGGAGGTCAGCCTGAGATACAGGAGACCTTGTCTCAAGAAAAGCAAAGTTTAGTGGGGATTAACTGCAAGTAAGTACGAAGTTTCTTTTGGGGATTTATGAAAATTTTGGAAAGTGATAGTGAGGATACCTATGTATATACTAAAAGAAACTGAATTACATACATGAAGTGTGTGAACTGTATGGTTACAGACTATACCTCAACGAGGGCACTCTTTTAAAAAAAAGGGGTGCAGGGGTTCAAGCCAGGCAGTGAGGCAAGAGGATCTATCTCTGTGAGTTCAAGGCCACCCTGGTCTACAGATCAGTTCCAGGACAGCCAGAGCTACAAAGAAAAACCCTGTCTCAAAAAACCCTACTTTTTTAAATTATAGAAAACCTTTTAAATGATGTGTATTTGTGTAAATCCGTACACCTGAGTGCAGGGCCAATGGAGACCAGAGGCATCAGACCCCCTGGAACTGGAGTCAGAGGTAGTTATTCGTAAGTGCTTAACGTGGGCCCTAGGAACCAAACTCAGGTCCTCTGCAAGAGCTCTTTTTTTATTGATATTGATTGAGCTCTACATTTTTCTCTGCTCCCCTCCCTTCCTCTTCCCTCCCCCAAGGTCCCCATGCTCCCAATTTACTCAGGAGATCTTGTCTTTTTCTACTTTCTACTTCCCATGTAGATTAGATCTATGTAAGTCTCTCTTAGTGTCCTCATTGTTGTCTAAGTTCTCTGGGATTGTGGTTTGTAGGTTGGCTTTCTTTGCTTTATGTTTAAAAATCACCTATGAGTGAGTACATGTGATAATTGTCTTTCTGTGTCTGGGTTACCTCACTCAAGATGATGTTTTCTAGTTCCATCCATTTGTGTGCAAATTTCAAGATGTTATTATTTTTTCTGCTGTGTAGTACTCCACTGTGTAAATGTACCACATTTTCCTTATGCATTCTTCGGTCGAGGGGCATTCGGTTTGAGGGGCATTCGGTCAAGGGCAATTCATTCAGTTGTTTCCAGGTTCTGGTTATGACAAACAAAGCTGCTATGAACATAGTTGAGCACATGTACTTGTGGCACGATTGAGCATCCTTTGGTTATATACCCAAAAGGTATTTCTGGGTCTCGAGGAAGGTTGTTTCCTAATTTTCTGAGAAATCGCCACACTGACATCCAAAGGGATTGTCTGCAAGAGCTCTTAATCCCTGAGCCATCCGTCCGGCTTCATAAAAAGATTTTTAAGAAGTAATACAACCCCAGTGAGATGACTCAGCAGATAAAGCTACTTACCACCAACCAGATGGCCTAAATTCTGTCCCTGGAATCCACGTGGTGGAAATAGAGAACCAACTCCTGCAAACTGTCTCCTGCTCTCTACACACGTGCCTGCCAAAAATAAATAAGTGAAAGTTTTAAATTAAAAAATAAAATAAAGATCAATTACTGAATAACAAAGAGGGGAAAGCAATTTTAAAAGTAGAGCCAGGCCTGCTTGCTCAAGTCTAAATCCCAGCTACTTAGGAGGTTGAGGCAGTAGGACCACAACTTCAAGGCTTGCCCGGATAACCTGAGTAAATTTAAGATTAGGCTGAGTAATGGAGAAGGACCCTGTCTTAAAGTCAACATTAAAAATATCTGAGGATGTAGGCCAATGATAGAGTACGTGCTTAGCGTACATAAGACCCTAGATTTGATGCCTGGTAACACACACAAAATATTAGCATATAGGACCCGAGAGATGCCTTAAACAGTAAATGCTCTGGCCATCAAGGCTGAAGACCAGAGTTTGGCCCTTGGGGCCCACATGGTGGAAAGAGAGAAGTGATTCCCACAAGCTGTGGCACAATTATCCTCTGAACTCTACATTCATGCTCCTGCACAAGCGCACACGCACACACACTAAATAGATAGATAAATGTAACAAACATTTTATAATATTAGCATATAATTATTATATAAAATAATGGACTTCATTATGACATTATCATATTGCATCTACTGCAATTTGATCGTATTCACCCTGAGGACAACGCAAGACTCCCATGTGAGAGAAAGCATGTGATATTTGATTTTCTGAACTTGGCTTATTTCATTTAACATGTTCATCCACCCAAATTCCTAAAAATAACTACTTTTTCTTTGTAAAAAAAAATCATTTGGAGAGATGTCCCCAGCACCCCCTTGGTGGCTCACAACTCTCTGTAACGCCAGTTCCAGAACACCCAATGGCCTCTTCTGTATTATGTGGCACGCAGACATACCTCCAGGCAAAACACTCATACACATAAAATAAAAAGTAAAACTATTTAAAAGGATTTGCTTTTATTTTTATGTATGTATTGTTTTGCCTGTGTGTATGTCTCTGCACCATGTAACACAGTCCCTCACAGAGATCAAAAGAAGGTGTTGGAGTTACAGAGGGTCGTGAGTTGCCATGTTGGCACCGGGAATCAAACCCATGTCTTCCGCAAGAGCAGCTAGTGTTCTTAACTACTGAGACATTTCTCTAGCTCCCTTAGTGTGCATGTGCCTGTGAGTGTATGTTCCCATGTTCATACATACGTGTGCATACGCATGTAGAAACCAAAGGTCACCGTCAGCTATCATTCCTCAGGAGCTATTCATCTGATTTTTTGCAACAGGCCCTCTCCCCTGAGGCTTGCTGATTAGGTTAGGCCGGATGACCAATGGACCTCAAGGATCCTCCTGTCTCTGCCTTTCCAGCACTGAGATTACAAGCCTGTGACACTATGCTCAACTTTCTTTTTAAAAAATATTTATTTATTTATTTGTTATGTATACAATATTCTGTCTGTATGTATGTCTGCAGGACAGAAGAGGGCACCAGACCTCATTACAGATGATTGTGAGCCACCATGTGGTTGCCGGGAATTGAACTCAGGACCTTTGGAAGAGCAGGCAATGCTCTTAACCACTGAGCCATCTCTCCAGCCCTCTTTTTTTTTTTTTAAATATGGGTGCTGTGGCTGGAACTCAGGTTCTCATGTTTTTTTTTAACATGAGTGCTGTGGCTGGAACTCAGGTTCTCATGTTTGTGGGGCAAGCACCTTACCAACTGAGCAATATCCTCAGTCGCTTGCTTTTCTTTATAGCTGAATAAATTAGAACTTCATTGTGTATGGGTATGACATTTTTATCCATTCATTTGTTAATGTGTACCAAGGCTGATTTCATATATTGGCTATAGTGAATAACGCTACAAAAACACAAACGCAAAAGTAATTCCATTGTGCACTGACCTGGATACCTTTGGGTGTATACTCAGTGATGGTGGACACCGAGTGGACAATGTGGTAGGTAGTTCTTTCTGGAAACATTTTTCCCTGTGTTTCTTGGTTATCTTTACTTTTTTTTTCTTTACTTTTTAATTATAAACTGGTTGCCTTATTAGTTCAGGCTTCTTATTAACTCATAACTTAGCCCATAGTTCTTGTCTATGTTAGCCACATGGCTTTTGGGGGGAAGCAGTCATATCTTGCTTCCTTTGTGACTGGGTCACAACTACAGACTGAAACTTCCTTCCTCTTCCCATAATTCTCATTGCCACGTCTCTACTTCCTGCCTGGTTGCCATCACCCCACCTATACTTCCTGCCTGGCTACTGGCCAATCAGCATTTTATTGAAAATAATACAAGTGACAGGATAAAAGGCCATTGTCCCACAGCACTTCCCCCACTTTTTTTTAAAGCAAGAACTCTGAATCTAATATCCTTTGTTTACCTTTTCTCCTGATCATTATCCATAACAACTTGTAGGCAACATTCTAAACAAAGGAAAACCTCCATAGTCCATTTTTTGGGGGAATGTGAGCATAGTTTTCCAGGCTACTTCCTGATGATTGGGGGCACTGATATTATGGGGACCTAAAGAAAATTTAGAGTTATGATCAAGTCCTGATTGGAGTATCCTGTGAGGCTTGATCATTCAGGCAGCAGTCTTGAATCTGTTCTGGATGTAGAACTCAGACATCTGGGTCATCTGTTCCTACCAGAGATTTATCAGGTGGTCTTCCTTGGTTAAACCTGATTTTTCTTAACTCTGAATGAATCCACTGCTGCTTATTTCCTGTGGAAACAAAAGCAAAACCTCTTCTCCAAAGTAACATACCTTTTGACTTCAATTTTGAAGCCAAGGTATTTTCAAAATACATATCTTGGATTAATTCAGCAGCATTTATAAACAAATATCTTTTAGCAGTTGTTGCTCCTTCCTCAGCCATAAAACAATTCAAAGAGAACATAATAACATACAGTATCCAGACTCTGTGTTTTCCATCACTACGTGGCTTTATTTTGAACTCTATTTCTTTTATTTTTATTTTTTGAGACGGGGTTTCTCTGTGTATCTTTGTCCTGAAACTCACTCTGTAGACCAGGCTGTCCTTGAACTCACAGAGATCTGCCTGCCTCTGCCTCCCAAGTGTTGGGATTAAAGGTGTACACCACCACACCCATGTACTCTCTTTTTTCTTTTAAGTACTTTGTCCTTTTTTTTTCTTTCCCAAGCCTACATATATTTTTAAACACACTGTAAATTGTTTAGAGGCTTTTTTTGTCTGAAACTATCTCTACTGTATCTCTCTTTTTCTGACCACATGAGTCTTTAGTTTGCTAAGCAATATGGCTAGGATTAAACCTGTGACTTTGATGGTTGGATCCAGCTCCATTCGTCATTTTTCTGAGATTCCAGTCTCATGGCGGAGGTGCTGGCCAGAGCCATGTTTATTACCACAACTCTATGGTGTTTCAAGGTCCACACTGCCACCAAGAAGCATGCTGTAGGCTATTTATAAACACCATTTAAGTGTTTTGTGGCAGAGCCTCTTAAAAGGGCTGCAAAGTTTTTGTAGCTAAAATTGAGCCAGGAAGCCTCTCTTAAAGGACACGCATTTGCCTCTAGCAAACAGAGCCCGCCTGAGAAATTGCTGCTATCAACAAGCCATGCTTAACTTTATTATTTTATGTCTAGAATTACTTCCCAAGCTCTCTCAGGCTTTATGTAAATGCAGTTGTTCACGTGGGTGTCATTCTGTTGACAGATGTTTCTGTCCCACCCAGTCCTGCAGTCCTTAAGTCCCAAAGAATCACACAGAGGTCTACATTAATTATAAACTGGTTGGCCCATTAGCTCAAGCTTCTTATTAACTCTTATATCAGCCCACAATTCTTGTCTATGTTAGCCACGTGGCTTGGTACCTTTTTCGGTGAGGCAGTCGCATCTTGCTTCCTCTGTGGCTGGGTCACCACTCTGTCTTTTTTTTTTTTTTTTTGGTTTTTCGAGACAGGGTTTCTCTGTGGTTTTGGAGCCTGTCCTGGAACTAGCTCTTGTAGACCAGGCTGTACTTTTTCATTTGAAAAATTATTTTGCCCATTTGTCAATGGAACGAACCAGGAGTTTTGGTGTGAAATTCCTAGAGGTCATTATAAACTCGAGATTTTTATTCTGTCAGATGTGTAGCTAGCAAAACTTTCCTCCTATTCTGCTGGCTGTCTCGGCTGTCTCTTCACTACTAATTGTTTCCTTTGTTGTAAAGAAGCCTTTTAGTTTCATGCAATCCCATTTTGGAAATTCTTGCTAATATTTCCTGAGCTATCAGGCTCCTATTCAAAAAGTCACTGAACCATCTCTAGATCCAGGAATTTGCATCTTGAAAGTACCATTTAGGAAAAACAAGTAACTGGAAAATGTGATGACGTGTTGTACATGTTGTTTTTACATTTAACTCCGTTTGGAACCATCCTAAACTGGTATGAATATTGCAAGTGGGGATAAGCGTCAATCTTTTTGTTGTTTTCAGTGGTGTGCCTCTTATGAGTATAGATTTATATGTCTTAAAATAAGAACTTAATAAAAAAAGAAAATCCCTTTTGTCTGTGCATAAAAAGTTTCAAGCCTTACATTAAAGTATTTGATTTATTTTGAGTTGATTTTCATAAGGGTTGAAAAATAGGAATCCAGTTTCAATTTTGTACATCAAGTCAACTTTCGCAGGCAATTTTTTTCTCCAGAGAAGATATAATAACATTCAAGAAATACATGAAAAGATCTTTAACACATCTAGCCATTAAGAAAATGCAAATTCAAGGTACAATTACAGACTGCTCACGTCGACTAGGGTGGCTATGCCCAGACAGATGCTAAGTGAGAACGCAAAGTAATGGGACTCTATAAATAGCAGGTCGGGTGTAAAATGGTACAACTGCTTGGGGAAAGACTTCTGCAGCTCCTCAACAAGTTACACCAAGAATTATCATTAAGACCTGGCAATTTCATTTTATGTGTATAAACAAAAGAATTCAAAGCAGATATTCAAAGAAGACTTTAAGCAAATATGCTCAGAAACAATATTCACAATAGCTGAAAGGTGGAGGCAAGTCCAATGCTGCGGTGGGGAAATGTCATGTTACCCATCATGAGCTGGTTGAGATACACTATAGCGCAGGTGAACTTTGAAACCACCATGCTAACAGAGAGAAGCAAAACACAAAAGATCATGTATTGCATAATTCTATTTATATGAAATATCCAGAATAGGTAAATCCATAGAAACAGAAAACAGATTAGTGGTTGCTAGGGCCCGAGGGCAGGGTAAAATGAGGAATGATATAAGAAGATGTTCTACAGCTAAACAGAGATAAAGATCCCACAGCATTGAATGTATTTTTATGCTACTGGATTGTAGCCTTTAAAACAGTTAAAATGGTAAATTTTATATTATGTTTATTTTATCACAAAAAAGAAAATTCTGACCTGCAAAAAAGAAAGCATTAGAAATAATCAACTGTAAATAAAATTTCAGCTTAATCATGGCACAGTGTGGAAAATAACTACATGTAGGATCTAATTAGTTAGATATGAAATATCCTCAGCATGACTGGAATCCTATAAGAATAATTGACAGCTGGAAGCTGGCATGGCAGTGCATACCTGCAATCGCAGCACTGAACAGTTCAAGGCTAGCTGGGGCTGGGGAGGTGGCTCAGTGAATAATAATGCTTGCTGTGCAAATATGAGAACCTGAGTTCGAATCCCTGGTACCCAGGTAAGAAAAAGCTAGGTGTGGCTTCCAGACTCTCACTGTCTGCGCAGCCTAGCCAAGTCAGCAAGTTGATGGTTTAATGAGAGACCCTGCCTGAAGGCAATAAGGCAGAGAGCAAGCAACAGAGGAAGATATCCAAGGTCTTCTTCTGGCTTCCAAATGTGTGCGTGCACCACATTAAACAAAACACCAGAGAGAGAGAGAGAGAGACAAGAAACAAACAAATAAATTTAAAATAATAAGAGCTCCAAGGCCAGCTTAGGCTACATGGTAAGAGCTTGTCTCAAATAAAAATTATAATATTTTGTAAAAATAATATGAATTTTAGACAAAGTCTTAAATTTCAACCCACTCTTTCCTTAAAAAAAAAAAACAGCTTACACTGAGGTATACCATAGTCAAACTCAGAAAACCACAGCAAAACAAATTTTGGAAGAAATCAGCATTTTAATGTAGGAGCCAGAGGGGTCAAGGACACTAGAAGAAAATCCACAGAATCAACTAACAGGGGCTCATAGGAACTCCCAGAGACTGAACCAAGAACGAGAAAGCTTGCATGGGACTGACCTAGGCCCTCTGCATAGAAGTTACAGTGTGGGACTCCTAACGGTGAAGCAGAGATTCTCTCTGACCCTTTTGCCAGCATTTGGGACCCTTCTCCTCCTACTGGTTGTCTTGCCCACGGTTAGTACAAGGGGAGATGCTTAGTCTCACTACAACTTGTTATGCCATGTTTTGTTGAGATCCATGGGAAGCCTGCTCTTTTCTGAACAGAAAGAACAGAAGGAGTGGAGGGACAAAAGGGGAGGTGGGGGGGCTAGGAGGAGAGGAAGAAGGAGTAACTGTGGTAAGGATGTAAAATAAATAAATAGTATTTTTAAAAAAACCTCATCCGCAAAGGAGCAAGGATTAAAATTATACCAGACTTCTTGGAAAATAGGCACTAAATATTTAATATCCTGAAAGAAAAACACAGCAACACAGAATTCTCTATTGACACTGTCTTTTGACGGTAAAGATCACAAGCATGTCAACACCCGTTTGTAATCCCCAGCACTCAGGAAGCAGGGGCTCAAGGATCATCTCAAGTTTGGAACTACCTGGTGCACACTCCAGCCCATCCAGAGCTGCATGGCAAAAGATCAACCATAATAAAAAAACAAACAGTGGCTGGAGATGTTGTTCACTGGTTAAGAAGAGCCCTTGTTGCTCTTGCAAGGGATCTGAGTGCAGCTCACAGCATATGGTGGCTTAAACCATCTGTAACTCTAGTCCCAGGGCATCTGATACACTCTTCCGCCCTCCACAGGCACCAGGCACACATGTGATGCATAGCCATTGCATGCAGGCAAGACACCCAAACATATAAAATAAATCAGTATGTACTTTAAAGCGACAACAAAACAAGCCCATTTACATAGGAAAGGACTTTAAGCAGACACTTCTGCACACAAGATATAGAGACAACCAATTGGGACATAAAAAGAGGGTCACCCATTGCCAATTATTAGAGAAGTGCAAATTCAAAACCACTTTATATCCAATGAGCTATTTTTTAAAAACAAAATATGATAAATGTTGGCAAAACTGGAGACTCTGTCCACTGCAGGCAAGAAGGTAAATGGCACAGTTGTGTGAAAAGCAGTGTGTGGTTGTGAAAACAATCCCTCAGAATTACTGTAGCAATTCCACCCCTAAACATACACCTGAGATGAAAACAGGCATTAGGACGCCGTCCTCACAGCAGCATTCTTCACAGCAATCAAAAGGCGAGAGGAGCTCAGATGTCCTTGACAATGAATGGCTAGAATAAATGTCCCGGTTAGTTCTTGTCGACTTGACACAAGCTAGGGTCATCTGGGAAGAGGAACTTCAATTGAGAAAAAATGCCTTCATCAGTTTAGCCTCTAGGCAAGACTGTAGGGCACTTTTCTTGATTAATGATGGATGTGGGAGTGCCCAGCCCACTGTGGGCAGTGCCACCCCTGGTGGTCCTGTGTGTTAAAGAAAGGTTGAGCTAGCTAGTCAGCATCGTTCTTCCATGGCCTCTACTTCACCTCCTGTCTGTAGCTTCATGCCAGGCTCAAGTCTTGCCTTGGCTTCCCTCAGCGATGGACTGTGATCAGGATCTGTAAACCAAATGAACCCTTTCATCTCCAAACTGCTTTAGGTCCGGTGTTTATCACAGCAACAGAAAGAAACCCAATAAGACGATAAAAGAGGCACACCTGCAATTGAATGACATTCGGCTTTGATTTTTTTCTTAATTTGTTTTACCTTTATTTATTTATTTGTGGAGGGGCCCATGTATGACCCACAGTGCACATGTGGCAGGCGGAGGGGACAATTTCTGAGAGTCGGTCTCTCTTTCCATCGTGTGGGTACCAGGGATCAAACTCAGGGTCAGGCTTGGCTACAGGCGCCTTCGCCCCCTCAATCTTTTCATATACTTTTTTTAAAGCCTTTTCTTTAAGGAGGGCTAGAGGTAGGTCGGCTCGGTGTGGACTGCTCGCTAGCATATAGGAGGCTCTGAATGAGACATTCACTAGGTTAGCACTTGGAAGGAAAGAGGGGAGGCAGGAAGGGGTGGATATGGGGGAGAGGAGGAGGGGAGAGAAGCAGACGGAAGGGAGGAAGGAACTCTAGTGCAGCATGGATAAACATTAAAGATATTGAGCTGAATGAAGCAAACTGAAAACATAACCCAGAACAAAGGATAAATGTTGTATGATTCCGCTTAAATGAGTAACCAAAACAGTCCAATTTATCCCACAAAGTTGCACAGTACTTTCTGCAGCTGAGAGGAAACGGGAAGTTACCGCTGAAGGGCTAGAAAGGCCCTGCAGGTGTCTGCTCTGCCGCCTGAGCTAACGAAGGAGCGGCTGTAAAGTTGGGAAAGAATAGTGACCAAGTTCTAGAAAGAATGATTCCGGGCTGCACCACAACGGAGAGGGCTTCAACGCCCCTGAACTGCACACGTAGGAATCTGTTCAAAGGACACACCTCATTTGCCTATCCTTACCAAAAGAACCATAAAGTCATATTATCACATATGTAGGAATCCCTATATACGCTGACATGAAGTTATTCCTATACACTTTTATGTAATACACAGGGTGGTATCATATGCTTCTAATATAAAAGTTGAGGCAGGAGGACTATGAGTTTCAGCCTGTACTATACTCAGTGAGACTGTACCAAAAGTAAACAGACAGGGGCTGTTGAGATGGCTTAGCAGGTCAGGGAGCTTGCTGGGAACCTAAGAGCTTGAGTTTGGTCCCTAAAGTCCATATGGCATAGGGAGAGAACCAGCTCCCAGGAATTGTCCTTCAGTTGCCACATAGGCATCATAGCACCTGAACCCCTCCCCATCACACACACACACACACACAATCAATCAATCAATCAACACAATATGGGTTTGGGAGTTAAAGGGATGGCTCAATGGTTAAGAGCACTTGTTGCTCTTGCTGCAGACCTGGGTTCAAATCCACCACCACATAGCAGCTCACAACTGTCTGTAACTCCAGTTCCAGGGAACGCAACACCTTCTAGTCTCTACAGGCACAAGGCATGTGCATGGTACACATAAATACATGCAAGCCAAACACTTTTACATGGAAAACAAAAATAAACCTACAGATAGATAAGTAAATATGGGATTTTTCTTTGAGACAGGGTCTCACTATGTACCCCTGGCTGGCCTAGAACTGACTATATAGACCAGACTGGCTTTGAACTCACAGAGATCCACCTGACTATGCTGGAATTAAAGGCCTGTGCCACCATGCCTGGTTCATAAATAAATGTTTTTGTAAACCTCAAAACTTCTAAGTCTAAAGTTTTAGTTTAGCTTGTTTTCCAATTATAATCAATCATCACTCCCTACCCCCTCACTGTTGAGCTATTTTCTAACAACAGAGTCAGGGAGAAGGGAATCGTGGCCTTCAGTTGTATGCCCAATGATGAATTCACCCAGGTGAAGTACAGCCCCAGGGCAGTGGTCAAAGATGGCCCTGGTTAAATTAATTAGGTCATAAGACAAAACAAAAAGTCGTGATTCTTGGAAAGGGACAGATGGAATGCAAGGGGTGGGGCGTAGTGACGGGGCAGGAGGGAGCTAAGAGTGTAATAGGATGCATTATGTACACGTATGAAATTGTCAAAGAAGAACATTAGTCAGATATAAACTCTAAAAATCACTTCTACATAGCTGGGTGGTGGTAGTGCACACCTTTAGTTCCAGCACTAGGGGGGTAGAGGCAGGCAGCCCATTCTATAGAGTGAGTTCCAGGACAGGACAGCAAGGACCACACAGAGAAACCTTGTCTCAAAAAAGCAAACACAAAACAAAAAAACCAAGCAAGCAAAAAATAAAATTACTTCTACAGGTAGTTAATCTCAGCTCTTAGCTGACAGTTGATATTAAAATGTCAGTATGCGGTTCTTTTTCCAAGTTCTTAGTTTCCTGCCATATTCATTAGCGCACCAAGCAAAGCTCCATGCTGCTCATTAAATAGTTCCCAGCAAAAAGTATTAGGCGCTCAGATGGAGAAGCAAGAAGAAAAAAATTAAATCCTTGAAACAGATAGCTGTGGCCATGCTCTCAAAGCTAGGGAGATGGAAAAGGAAAGCGTGAGACTTCTTGGGGAGTCCCACGGTAAGTGCTATTAGCAGAGATAAACCTACTGTTGGGACCACCATACAAATGCTGCTTAAACCTCGACTTAGGAAACGGATAGCAGTCTTTCTGTCTCCCTGGCCTCCCCTCTTTCTTTCTTTACTTTTCTTTTGCGCCAGGACTGTCTGAAACCCAACCCACCCATCTTTGCCTCCCAATTGCTGAGACTACAGATATGCCCACTAAACCTGGATTCTTTTCTGTTATGTTCCCAAAATTTTGTAAAACAAATGTGATAACAACCTGAACAGTTAAAGTTCCCCAAAATGGTTGTTTCTAATGGCGCATAGCATAGCTGCATTTTCCACTAGGCATGGAAGTGAACATCTTTTAGCACATAAGGAAGGGCTCTTTGTAGTGCACCGGAACTATTCTCTAGCATGAACGGGAGCGCAGATTTGTTCCTTTCTATCTCCTTCCCTTTTGCCTACTTCCTGCTTCCATTCCATTCTCAACAATCAAGGCAATTTACTCATGGTGATCTCCAGAAGAATCGATGAGGAATCGTCTTCCTGCACTTGAATTCCAGCCTTTCTTTCTCTTGGGTCCTCCACACCTTTCTCCCTACCTACAGATATACTTCACCTCTTCCCATTTGAAACTTAAAATGGGATTTGCACGCTATCTCGCTTCAGACTGCTCTTCTTTCCCATCCTTTCCTCAGAGTCAGGTGTCTGGAGTGATTGGTCCGTACTCACGGACCTTTCTCTACCATTTGTCCTTCTCCCTCTTCCATTGAGTCACTTCACTGCAGTCTGGCTTCTGGGAGAACGTTATCAAACTATAATGCAAGCCAGACGTGGTGGCACATGCACCGGCAATCTTAGCACTTGGTAGACGAGGGCTGGAGGATCATTTTAAGTTCTGGGTTAAGCTGGGCTGTAAGAGTGAGTTCTAGTCTGGCCTGAACTACATTGTTAGACCTTATCTAAAAAATTCAGAGAGAGACAGAGAAGTAAAGAAGGACAGGAAGGAAAGAAAGAAGGAAGGAAGGAAGGAAGGAAGGAAGGAAGGAAGGAAGGAAGGAAGGAAGGAAGGAAGGAAGGAAGGAAAAGACTTCCTAGGGCTGAACTCACTGTCCCACATTTATAAAGTCTAAGGCAACTGGTTGATCCTGTTTCCCAAAACTACTACTACTTCTTCTTCTTCTTCTTCTTCTTCTTCTTCTTCTTCTTCTTCTTCTTCTTCTTCTTCTTCTTCTTCTCCTTCTCCTTCTCCTTCTCCTTCTCCTTCTCCTTCTCCTTCTCCTTCTCCTTCTCCTTCTCCTTCTCCTTCTCCTTCTCCTTCTTTTTTGAGACAGGGTTTCTCTGTGGTTTTGGAGCCTGTCCTGGAACTAGCTCTTGTAGACCAGGCTGGTCTCGAACTCACAGAGATCCACCTGCCTCTGCCTCCCAAATGCTGGGATTAAAGGCGTGAGCCACCCGGCTCCCAAAACTTCTTCTGTCTCCTCATTCTCCTACCTTTCCTTTCTCTCCCAGTCCGAATGTCTCTGCTCAATTCTTACTCATTGGGATTTGCCAAGATTATGCCCTAGACTTTCTTATCTTCTCCAAGCACACGGGACAAAGTTCAACTGCTTACACAGCTTCAACTGTCGTCTAACACTGATGAATTGCAAAATGTTTAATAACAGCCCCAAACGCTTGCTTCACTTCCAGACATTTTCAAATAACAGTTAAGCATCTTGACCTACAGGCTACAAAGGTAGCTCAAGCTCCACCAATCTGAGACCAGTTTCGTCTTCTCTCTCCACAATCCATGAGCCTTCTAATTGCATTCTTTTTTTCAAGCTAGGTTGTGGGTTTGCCTCAACTACCCTGTCTCTATAACCCTGCACATGCAACGAATCAGCATACCGCCCTAATTATTGGAACCCGCGCCATTCTGTCAAGCCTGTCTCGTGCCCTGGTTGAAGCTCTGAGCTTGGACAACACCTGCTAACTAGCAGTCCTACCCATCAAGCTTCTCCCAGGCAACTTCCACAACTGCTTTCAAAATTATCTTTGAAGCCGGGCGGTGGTGGCTCACACCTTTAATCCCAGCACTTGGGAGGCAGAGGCAGGCGGATCTCTGTGAGTTCGAGACCAGCCTGGTCTACAAGAGCTCGTTCCAGGACAGGCTCCAAAACCACAGAGAAACCTTGTCTCGAAAAACAAAAACAAACAAAAAAAAATTATCTTTGATTTACTTATTACAAAACCAAACCCACCCTTTTGAATTCTCGGTGCCCACCAGAAAACAGACTCCTTGGTTTAGCATGTTAGGATCCAGCCACATCTGTGAGCTTCAAACATAAAGGCTATCGGTCCCTGAAGCCCAACTTCCCGACCAGTGCCCAAACACTCCACACTCTTCTATGCCTCCCTGTCTCCACATACCGCATCCCCGCTGTCTCCACATACTGCATCCCCGCCTCTTAGAATGACCTTCTGCCTATTTTTCACTTATCCTTTAATATGTGCCTTCTTAACAAACAGCCTAGCTGTCATCAAGCAGTCTTTTCTAAGTAAGTTACGCTCATTAACTTATTTAATCTTCAACCAGTACTGTGAGGTAATTACCGTCGCGGTGGCCATTTTACAAATGGAGCCAGAGTGTTAAGAGGCTAATTAAGTTTCCATCTAGTAAGTGGAAGGATTTTTACAGCTATCTTGAAAACTTGAACCTTTAGTCAGTGTACCACAGGGAAAGTGCACTATGTGAGGTGGACTGCCCTGCTTTCCTCAGCCCCTAGCTCTCTGGTCACTTCCCTGTGATGAGTTACCACACTGGGCTATAATATCCCCCTCCCCCTGATATTTTTGATGCTAGGGATGAAAATTCGGGCCTTGTGTGTGCTAAGCAAATACTCTACCATTGTGTTACATTTGCAGCAGAGAATGTACTGTTTCTGTTTATGTGATAGCAACCCCCACTACACTGCAAGACACAGAAATAGAAAAAGGTCTTACTAATGTTTGCATCCTAATGCATTTAGTTCATAAATGGTCATCATAGAAATGAATTCTAAAACCATTCTCTGCCAGTATGTTTGCTTGCTCCTTGCTTTTTTCCCTCTCAATATTCATTCACCTATAGGCACTGGATGCTGACAAAACTAAGTTCATATGAAGGGATCATCAGAACGGACCGGGGTCTTTTCTCTAGAGCCTTGCTTCTTGAACTAACTTCAGCAACCTCGCCTGCTGACCCCTCCTCTTCAACCTATTTATGTTCTCAAGCCTTTGCCCAGCTTTTAAAAACTCATGCTCTTTCAACCACGCCCTCTTGTCTAGATGCTGCCTGCTTTTCCTATCAACCTTTCCTTTTACCAAACTTCTCCAAAGGTTAATCTGTATTTTCATACCTCCCAATTTAAGTTGGAAATACCTTATGAACAAAAAGGATAGTAAAGAATAAAAAATACTCATGTGCATACAATTTAGTTTGCCAATAGTAACAGTTTACCAAATTTCCATTCCTGTTTTTTAAATTTTATTTACTATTCTTCATTTATTTTACATACTGACCACAGTTTCTTGTTTTTTTTAAAGATTTATTTTTATTTCATGCATATGGATTCTTTGCCTGAACTATATACGGTATGTGTGTGCACTATGTGTGTGTATGATGGCCGCCCAAAAGGGCCAGAAGAGCCTCCAGATCCCTTGGAGCTGAAGTTACCAGCAGTTGTGAGCTGCCATGTGGGTTCTGGGAATTGAACGCAGGATCCTCTGGAAGAGTAACGAGTGCTCTTAACCACTGAGCCATTTCTTCAGTCCCTTGCTGCTATTTTTATTTAAATTAAAACAAAATTGAGACTGTAGATATACTTCAAAGATAAAATGCTTGCCTAGCACATGCAAGGTTCTAGGTTCAATTCCCAGCACCACTAAAAAAGTGACAGCCTCCCATGAACTTATCCTTTCTGGTCCTCTTCCCTCCCTCCCCAGAGAGTACCACTCTCAGGCTTTCGTACTTATTTAAGCGCATGTTCTGTGTTTAAACTTCCCCTGTAGTACATATGTCTAAAACAATATGTAGTTATGGGAGACATGGAAGGCTCCCAATGAATTACAAGTCTTTGAATCCACACTTTTCAGTAGTCTAGTTCCTTGCCAGCGCTGGAGCTGGTCATGTGATTTGCTTTGGCCAATGAGATGTCTGCAAATGTGAAGCCTGCCTAGGCTGGAAAAGCACTTGTCAGGGCTTGCCCTTTTAAAACGTAGGAACAGGTTCATGCATACAGATGAGGTTCTAGTAAATCGTTCGGCCTCCATCTGACTGCCATGGCATGAGCAAGCCTAGGCAAGGCAACAGAAATGCTCAGATGGCTCTACTTAAGATTATCTGCAGAATTTTGAGCAAACGAATGTTTTCTGTGGCTAGATTCGGAGGTGGTTCAGCTCTATTCTGTAGAATCATACTAAATATATCATATTGTGATTTTTTTTTTGAGACAAGGTATGACTGTGTAGCCCCAGCTAGCCTGGAGCTCCCTATATAGACCAAGCTGATACCAATAGAGATCGGCCTGCTGGGTCTAAAAGTGTGTGACACCACACTAGACATATATATACAGCTGTAGTTCAGGTGACATTAACATTCTTCATTTGAATATGTCACAACTTGTTCACCGTCTAATGAACATTAGTGTTTTTAGTTTCTCCCTGGCGCAAGCGGTGTTGTCATGAACACTCTTCTACGGGTTCTTTGGCACTAGGAATGGAATTATTTGGTTGAGAGTGTGAAGACGTAGTCAACTTTTGTCCCAGTAGGTGTCAAATTGCTTTCTCAATTAGTTGTGCAGGACCCCAAAGTCTTTATCAGTAATTTTGAAAACCTAAACTTCTCTGAAAAATCTAAAGTATTTTTCACAAGTTTGACCTTTTGACTTTGTGCATAATAGTGACCATAGAGATGGAGCTCCGGGATAGAGCGGGCAGAGGTCCTGAGCATGACCCCGGCACAGAAAAAGCACTTAACACAGTCTAGGCCATCGATCTCCTCTTTTCCGGCAGCTTTCCACCTCCCTCTCCAGCACACATAAAGTGGGCTCTAAGGCACACCAGTCCAATAAAACTGCTCCATAAACTCACTGAACTGACTTCTTCTTCTTTTCTTTTCTTTTTTTTTTGTTTTTTGTTTTTTGTTTGTGAGACAAGGGTTTTTCTGTATAACAGTTCTGGCTGTCCTGAAACTCACTTTGTAGATCACACTGGACTCAAACTCACAGAGAATCGCCTGCCTCTGCTGCACCCCAGCACCCCCTGCCCAGTGTTGGCATTAAAGGCATATGACACCACTGCCCAGCTAGTCACCAACTTCTTATTGTTAATTTTTCTTATGATTTTTCTCAATAACCGTTTAAAAAGCCAAGCCTCTTGGGCATTTCCCAGCACAGCAGACTGCCTGGTAGCCTCTATGGCAGCCACCCTACTCCCTCTACCTGCCTGACAACTTCGGTCTCCCTTAGCTTCTTTTCTTTGTAGTGTTTGCACTGGGTATGGTGTGGGGAAGAGAAGGCACGTGCCATAGCAACACAAGTGGAGCTCAGAGGACCACTTTGTAGAGTTCCGTGTACATGGGCTCCCAGTATCAACCCCAGCTCACCAAGCTTGAACACCAAATGCCTTATCTGAGGAGCCTTCTCCTGACCCTATAGTTTTCTATTTCCTTGCCTTCAAGTTGTCCATCTTTATTTCAGTAGCATGGAATCTGCTAATCCCACCAAGTATATCGCTTTCCTCAGACATGATATTCACTATCTCTAGAAGCTGGTTTTTGATTGTTTGGTTCGGTTTTGATTTTTTTTTTTTTGAGACAGGGTTTCTCTGTGGTTTTGGTGCCTGTCCTGGAACTAGCACTATAGACCAGGCTGGCATCAAACTCACAGAGATCCGCCTGCCTCTGCCTCACATGTGCTGGGATTAAAGGTGTTCTCCAACATCACTTGGCAGGTTTTGATATTTTGAGAGGGTTTCTTAAGGCTCACAGTGACCTTGAACTCATTTATGTAGCCAAGGCTAACCCTTCTGCTTCTACAGGTATATACTACTGTGTACCTTTTAGAAGTCTGATTTATACTAATTTATATTTTATATCCTCCATGTCTCTCTTCAGCATGATCTCATGCTCACGTCTCCCTGTACCTTATTAACATATGGAACACATTCATAATTAGTTCAATGTTATGGTCAGCTGATTCCATCATGAATTTTCTTCCTGGGTAATTTATTAATTCACTTGACTTATAATTATGGAAACATTTCCTTGCTTTGCAATCCTAATAATTTGTTACTGGATGTCAAACAATGAATTTTATGGTTTTGGGTGCTGACTTTTCTTTACTATTTCTTTACCTATATTTGAGGTTGGTTCTGAGATGCAGTTAGGGTCCTTAGAGACAGTTTCTTCTGAACTTGCTTTTAAGTTTCGTTAAACACGGCCAGAGCAACCTTTGGCCTAGAGCAAATTTGTCCCACTCTTAAGGCGACACCCTTCTAAGTACTCAAACTAATGCCCTGTGCATTCCACTCTCAGCTCTGCCCTGTTCTGGTTCATTCCGTGCTCTTGTGTTATTACCATGTGTTGAGGCACTCCCTGAATACTGTAGATCTCAGGAAGGCATATTTGATCTCCCCTTCAAATTCTAGCCATCAAACTTCACTGAATGAATTCTGAAACCTGTCTTTCAAATCAAAAATGGGAGATCTTAGCCAGGTTCCCCTTTCCTGAATTATGGCTTCATGTATTTTGTCCAGGTTTAGAGTTAAAAGTCAAAGAGTAATTCAGTCCTTGTTACTTATTCCATCATAACTACAAGCATGAGTTCGTACCCTTCTGAAAGATGACTATATCCACTGCAGAAAAACAAAGAGGGAAAGGCAGAACCAGGAAGGGTGAGCTACAGGAATCATCCAGGCAAGAGTTGGATAGCTTGAGTTAGAGTGGCGACAGTGGAGATGGAAGGAAATGGATTTGAGATACATTTCTGTGACATTCTGAGAGTGCCAACTGTGCCCATTATTTACCACATAACATATGGCCACTGTCTATAAGGAATTCACAATTTCATGCTGAACAAAGATCTGATTGTGTTCCCCTCAAAAGTCTTGTAGCTTGTCATTGCTTAAAAAATAAAACACATTACTACATCATTCAAGATTCTCTACGTACTTTAAAACTATTTTATGTTGTGTTCTTCTTTAGGTATGTATATATGTATGTTTGTGTATGTGCACATACCTGTGAGATGCATGTGAGTATGTGCATGTATACGTGCGTGTGAAGACCAGAGGTTAACACTGGGCATCTTCTTCAGCTGCTCTTCAAGTTTTACTTTAGAGAAATGTTTAAACTGGTTTTTAGAATTTTAAATTTATTGTTCGATAAGGGAGATATGGTAGTACACACCTTTAATCCCAGCACTCAGGAGGCAGAGGCAGGCAGATCCTAGTCTACAGAGCAAGTTCCCAAGCCAATCAAGACTACATAGCGAGACCCTTTCTCAAAAGAACAAAAAGAAGTGTTCTTTGACAATTTTATGCTTGTTTTCTTTTCTTCTCTTTCCCCCAAGACAGGGTTGTCCTGGAACTCACTCTGTAGACCAGACTGGCCTCAAACTCAGAGATCACCTGCCTCTGCCTCCCGAGTGCTGGGATTAAGGGTGTGTGCCACCACCTGGCCTTCAAGCTTATTTTTTCAATCTGTCTTGATTGTATCCAACCCGGATACCCCTTCCCCAATAATTCCTCTTCCCACCTTCATGCCTTCTCCTTTTTTTGTATAACTTACTGAGTCCAATTAACGCTGCCTACATGCACATGGGTATGGGGCCATTCAGGGCACGAGCAACCTACAAGCAGCCACACCCAAAGAAAGATAGTTTCTCTTCTTAGCAGTCAGCAAGTGCTAATATCCCCTCGGGGGTGGAGTCTTTCCCACGATGGAACACTGACTGGCTTGATCTTGTGTAGGTCCTAGAGGAACTTACAGCTATTAGTGCGTATTCTTAAACGCAGCAGCCAGGTTATGTTCTGAAGACAGCACTCCTTTTCAACCTCTGGCTGTCATTCTTCCCTCTCCTCTGTGATGTCACCGGAGTCTTGGAGGGTTGATACAAATGTCCCCCATAGGGCTGAGCACTCAATTGTCACTTGTCTAAGCACTTTAGTTATAAGTCTCTACGCTGACCGTTGCCCACTTCTCTGAACAGTGTTGAGGGCAGTACTAAATATACGGGTGTTACAATTTGAGTAAGAATGCCCCCATAGGCTCATAGATGTGAATACTTGGTCACTAGGGAGTGGCACTATTTGAAAGGATTAGGAAGTGTGGCATTCTACCACTAGGCAACCCCACTGATGACTGTAGCAGCTAGGGTTTCTATTACTGTGATAAATACAATGATCAAAAGCGAGTTGGAAAGAGAGGGTTTGTTTTACTTACGTTTTCACGTCACTGTTTATCACTGAAGGAAGTCAGGACAGGAACTCAAACAGGACAGGAACCTGGAGGCAGGAGCTGATGCAGAGGCCACGGAGGAGTGCTGCTTACTGGCTTTCTTAACGTGACTTGTTCAGACTGCTTTCCAATACAGCCCAGGAGCACCTGTCTTCAGCAAGTAGGTCGCACCACTTGACGATGGTGAGAAATCAAGAGCAATGCCAACAGCCCGTGTGCCACATCCTGCTCACCTCCAGGGACTGATCTAACTTGCAGCATGAATTCCAATAAAAACCCAGAGTCAGATATTAGGGGGGTGAAAGCTGAGAGATCAGAAAAGCAGAGCAGTCAGCCACTAGAGAGACCTTTTACCTCTACCAAATGGTCAGACCAAAAGGGCGATCCTGTCCTTAGACTGCATCCTCAGACTGCCCGCTTCAGACTGCATCTCCAGACTGCATCCTTGGATTGCAACTGTCTCCACCAAACCTCAAACTGCATCCAAGCTCCCGTATCCTCCCACCTTATATTCCTCTCAGTGCCCAGCCATATCCCTTCCTGTCTCCATCTCCCTAACGTTGGGATTAAAGACTTGAGCCACCACTGCCTGGCCTCCAGTGGCTTAGCTCTGCACTCTGATCTTCAGGCAAGCTTTAGTTGTTAAATCACAAACAAAATATCACTACACAACTGGAGCAACAAGGGCACAAAGAAATAACAAAACAAGATCTGAGCAGAGTGGACTGAGCTCTCTGGTGGGGAAGCTGCAGTGGCGTCTGCCCTTGAGAGCAGCATATTGATCACAGACAGCTGAACAGGGACAGCCAAACAAGGAGGCATGTTTTGTTAATCTCAGTATGAGCAGTCTAGAATGTGGGGCCATTAGCATGGGGGTAGCTACACTGGACATTTTATGCACATACTATCAACATTTGTGCTCAGACCAGGACATCCATTTCCCCGAGCCTACCTCAGGAAAGATTTTGTCATTCCTATGAGTTGAAAGCATCGGGATCCTTGCCCTGGCCAAGCCTGTGTCAACACACATTCCCTCAGGACTTTTCTCCCTCAGAGCTCCAGCTGTTCCCCATACCTGTGTTACTTTGGTGTGGCGGAGCAAATGAATGTAGATATATACAGCTTTAATAAGGAAATAGACTTACAGGACCACAGGTTCCCGCAGCGGAGCAAAAGACAAAAAGGGCTGCTGGGCTCACGCCCGGCAGATTTATCCGTAAACATTAGCCCGAGGCGAACACGCCCCCAATGGGTGGGGCTATGTCCCTACATCTCCCCCTTTTGTCTAAATAAGATAGAACCAAACCAAATACAACTATATATAATAATAACAAATAATAAATATAACAAACAATATTGAGAACAAAACTTTTGTTAAACATTTTATCTCAAGGAGTCTAAATAACATAGAGAGTAACTACAATTATATAATCTTTAACTCCGTCAAAGATTTGAGAAGGGAATAAAGATTACTTAACAATCGAGAGATATCCAAAATGTGTAACAATTGACAGAGACAACTGACTACCTGGGCAATCACCCAAAGTCTCGTTTGTAATGTTGAGTCAACCAACTTTGGCTAAGGCCTAACATAACTGGCATACCATTATTAAAGGCAAGGAACTTTTTTAGGACTATCCTACCCTGTCTTGGCAAGATAAGACAATCCTGTTTTATCCATTTAGGGATATTTTGTATCTTTGTCAGAAGTTGAGGTATGGGCTTTTTTTAACCCAAAGGCCAGTTCTGCCAAGAAGACAAACTCCCAGTGGAGTGTCTTTGGTGTTCAACGTTTTCTCGGGAGTAGAGTGGTGTTGTCAGGAGTAATTGTGTCTTTTTGGCATAGAAATTTTAGGTTAGATTAAAGGCCATTTTTTACAGCTCTTTGAAGAGGCTGAAGATCATACTATCTATACTAAATATAATCTCTATGTAACTAAAAGACCTGATAAACTTAAAAATAAATATGACAAACATATAATTCTCAATACCTATCTAACTTTGAAGACTAAAAGAATAAACAACTGTGCAATATATGAAGACAATGATCTTCAACTGTAAACAATGTCATAGTATCAGAGGTAGAAATGTACAATGTAATATGGTAGAAGTATCAATACAATATAGACAAAGTTATAAGCATACTCATACAAAAATAGAGGTAGGAACACTCACATTCAATATTTAACATATCAGTATACAAGAAACAGTACCAGTACAATTTTCTATAAACAGTAATCTGATTGTTATATTTAGTAGTTTTGATTTTTTTAGTTAATGTTTTTGTTTTTATTGAAAGGGACTGTAGCTTACGATCCAAATTAGCTGTTTTTTTTTTATAGTAATGAATTTTTTTTTAATATCAGTCGTTAATATTTCAGTTCCTACTGAAAGGGACTGAAGCTTACAACTCAAATCAGTTGTTTCCTCTTTCATAGTAATGAATTTTTTTTTAACATTAGCCTGTACCTCTTTTAAATTTTTTTTAGTTTGTCGAGTTGTGTTAAACAAAGATCTGTTTTTTGCCTGGAGAACTTTAAACTGATTTTTGAGAAGATTGTTGTCATTTTTAATTGTTTTTAAGTGTTTTTTAGTTTGTCGAGTTGTGTTAAACAAAGATTTGTTCTCTGTCTGGAGAACTTTAAACTGATTTTTGAGAAGATTGTTGTCATTTTTAATTATTTTTAAGCGTTTAACCTCGTCTCGTAAAGACTTTATCATATTTCTATTGTCAAACCATACAGTACCAAGGAAAACTACGAATCCCAGAAAGATCCATATCTGTGGGCTGACAGACACTTTTTGTAAAATCTCCCACATGGTACAACTGAAAAGGCTGTTAAAGTCTTGAATGGTAATGTTTTTAGACATTTTTTTTATTTATAAAAGAAAATTATGTACCTGTAATGAAGTTTTTTTGTCAGTGGTGGCTAAAGAAATGCACCTGAGTCCACGTGGTCTAAGCCAGAGCCGGTCTGAAACAATTAACTCAAAACAAAAATTATTGTACTGCCTGTTAAGGAAAGGGGTTGGTGGCTTTTACTTCAAAACCGCGGGTGCTTCACTTAAATCAGGCAGTGAAGGTTTGGAAGAAACAGGGAGCTATTAACTGCTCTGTGGGGGTTGCTGCTCTGCGACCGTAGTGGCCTGGAGTGGGGGAAGGGAAAGCGAGCAGGGAGCACGCTGTAAATCGCCTTCCTGAGCTCAGGCAACTAGCCGGGAAAGGTGGAGCTTGCGCCCCCCCTGTGCCGGGTCGGGGGCAAAATAGCCCCACGTTGGGCGCCAAATGTGGCGGAGCAAATGAATGTAGATATATACAGCTTTAATAAGGAAATAGACTTACAGGACCACAGGTTCCCGCAGCGGAGCAAAAGACAAAAAGGGCTGCTGGGCTCACGCCCGGCAGATTTATCCGTAAACATTAGCCCGAGGCGAACACGCCCCCAATGGGTGGGGCTATGTCCCTACACTTTGGTGGTCTCTGAGGCCCATCTGATGAATAACTCATCCGAAGGTAATCCACAGTGGTACTGAGAACTTCATTTAATAACCCATGTCTTCTGGGGGAAGCAATGCCCATCCAGGCACGGTACCTCCATTAAAATTCATTTTGCAGGGGCTGGGGATAGACCTGGGTCCTCTTAAAGGGCAGCCCATGCTCTTAACTGCCAAGCCATCTCTCCAGCCCCCAAACTCCCCTTCTAAACCATATTTTTAAAGATTCATTTTTCATTATGTGGCGGTGCCGTGGGTGCGTCTATGTGTAGGCGACCATGTAGGCCAGAATCACTGCATTTCCTGGGGCTGAAGTTAGAGCTGGCCGCTACGTGAAGTGGCTGCAGAGACCTGAACTGGGGCTCTCTGGAAAAGCGCCAGGTCCTTCTAACCACTCAAGCACCTCTCAAGCCCCTTTAATTGTAGTTTTTAATTAGCTTACAAAGCACTAGCTTTCTTTCTTTTGCTTTTTTTTTCTCTTGAACTTGCTCTGTAGAACAGGTTAGCCTTGAATTCAGAGATTTGCCTACCTCTGCTCCTGAGTGCTGGGATTAAAGGCATGTGCCACCACCACCCAGCTTCTCTTTTCCTTTTTTTTAATAAATAAAATTATTTTCTAATTAACTTACAAATGAAAACATCACACAGCTAGTTTAGTGAAACCTCTCAGACACTTGCCTGATCCCAAATTCCGTAGATCTCAGGGAACTTCCATACAGTCAGAATGGTGATTGAACTTCGCTTAGGGTTTTCCACATTCATTTTTAATTTTTATTCACTTATCCACCATCACAAAAGAAAAAGTACAATGGAACTGAAACTAGAAAAAGCAGTTTCTATAAGGCTTTTTCATATGTCTGGTTTTAGTTAATCAATCCTCTAATTCCTCCCCTACCGCCCACCCTCATCCCCATTTAAACCTTGAGCCCCCAGGAGTTTCCCCCTTTAATTCCACGTGTTCGACTCTCCTGTCTCCCAGTTAATGGCTCTCCCCATCATTTTCTAGTTCCCTGACCTACAGACACTACAAATTAAACACCCAAATATAAAAATGTGAAGCTAGGACCCACATATGAGAAAGAACATGCAGCATTTGTATCGCTAGGCCTGGGTTACCCCACTCAGGATGACTTTTCTAGTTCCATCCATTTTCCTGCAAATTTCATTTTTCTTTATCGCTGAATAAATTTCTGTTGTGTACATGTACAACATTTTCCTATGCATTCATCAGGCGACAGGCATCTAGGCTGACTCCATTTCCTACCTACTGTGAGTAGATAGAGCAGCAATGAAGGTGGATGTCCAACTATCCCTGTTATAAGGCTCAAAGTCCTTTGGGCATATGCCCAAGTATATCTGGGTCATATGGTAGATCAATTTGTAGCTTTTTGAGAAAACTCCATGCTCATTTCCATACTGGCTACACTAGTTCACACTCCCAACAATAGTGTATGCACTTAGTAGGAGGGCTTCGGGTTTTCTCCATTCAGTATGATGTGGGCTCTATGTCTGTCACATATAGCCTTTACTTTTTTTCTTTTTTTCTTTTTTTTTAAGTTTCTCAAGACAGTATTTCTCTGTGTAACTGCTGTGGCTGTGGCTGTCCTAGAACTCGCTTTGTAAACTAGGCTGGCCTCAGACTCACAGAAATTCACCTGCCTCTGCCCCCTGAGAGCTGGGATTAAAGGTGTATGCCACCACCACCCAGTACACATAGCCTTTCTTATGTATATAAATATATATATTTTATTCTAAGTTTCTTGAGAGTTTTTAGTATGAGAGGATGTTAGACGATGTCAAAGAGTCTTTTCTTGGACTATCAAGGTGACCATGTGATTTCTTTCCTTGAGTTCATTTATGAAATTTATAACATTTATTGATTTACATATATTGAACCCTACGTACATCTCTGAAATACAGCTAACTTGATTATGCTGAATGCTCTTGGGGTTTTATGTTTTTTGAAACAGGGTCTTGCTATGCAGATGTCCTGGAACTCACTATGTAGACCAGGCTGTCCTTGACCTCACAGAGATACCCTTACCTCTGCCTCCAGAGTTCTGGGATTAAAGACGTGCACCATCATGGCCGGTCCATGAATATCTTTTTGTAATGTGTGTTATTGAACTTTGTTCGCACAGGGTATCTCGATGAACCGGGAACTCACTAATTCAGCTATATGGGCTAGCCAACAAGCTCCAGAGACCCATCTGTTTCTTCTCCTCAGCGCTCATTACCAAGCCTGGATTCTGACATGGGAGCTGGGGATCCAAACTCGGGTCTTCATGCTTGCATGGCAAGTACTTTATCCTCTGAGCCATCTCCCCAGTCACTGAAAGATTTTAATAACATACTTTATTTAACCAAAAATTCCCCAAGTATTGTAATTTTAACATGGAAGCAATATAAATAGCTACTTTCACATTTTCAAAAGGTCTTTGAAATGCTTTGCATTGTAATTTTAAAATACATTCAGTGTGAAAAGTAAGAATAAATTACTAATCTTGCATTCTCTTTTCTAAGTCATTGAAATGTTATGTTATCAAGGAAATACTGCATGTAAATTATACATTAGTTATTTTAATGTTTTTCCTTCTAAATTGAAATACAGCTTGTTATCACTAAAAATAGAAATAATAAAAATGTTTTTCTAATTTTTGATTCTTTTCTCTAAGTCTCTAAAGTATAGTTTATCATGTTAATGAGTAAGTAATAGAAACAAAATTAAGTTAAATTATTTTTAAGTCAGCCTGAAATGTCATATTTTACCATTTCAATCTGGAAAATTATAGATATATTATTAATTACCTTTACATTTTTCTTTTTTATTGTCTTCAAAATACAACCTTTACTTCAACAAGAGACCACTCTATACAAATTATCACTTGCTTTCAATTATTTTTTGCTACTAAGTCATGGAAATACAGCATTGATAATGTGATAATAACATTTTGCTTTTTTTTTTTTTTTTGGTTTTTTTGAGACAGGATTTCTCTGTAGCTTTGGAGCCTGTCCTGGAACTAGTTCTTGTAGACCAGGTTGGCCTCGAACTCACAGAGATTCATCTGCCTCTGCCTCCCAAATGCTGGGATTAAAGGCATGTGCCATCACTGCCTGGCTGTGATAATAACATTTTAAATGCATCATATCATTTCAATGTGCAAACAGTATAAATTAGTCAACTAGTGATTCTATACCCTTTGCTGCTTACTAAGTCTTGCATATAGCATGTATCTCTTACACATTTTGGAGTGGTCAGATTCTAGGGCTCCATAGTAAACAGGACAGCAATCTAGTGGAAGAGAAAGTACACATGAAGAAAATTCACAGGATACATTACAAGAGAGCAGATGCAAGAAAAGAAAGAAAGTCAGCTGGTAGTGGCGCATACCTTTAATCCCAGCACTTGGGAGGCAGAGATAGGTGGATCTTTATAAGTTAGCGGCCAGCCTGGTCTACAGAGCAAGTTCCAAGACAGTCAGGGCTGTTACACAGAGAAATGAAAACAAAAAACAAAAATAAATTTAAAAAAAGAAAAGAACTAGAGCTAGTTCTATCTCTTTTAGGAGAGATAAAGGAAGTGTTAGGTTAGACCATGATGCACCAGTACTGTTTCTTCTTAACGTATCTGGTAACCCGTTCTCCCTTGCACAAGGAACCTCAGCAGCTCTTTAGCTTCACTGATTCAAAAAGTCCTCAGCGTGGTTTTTAAAGGCTCCCATGATTTGCTCTCCTATCATTCTCCCCCTATTTTCTGTTCTTCTCATGTTTGTAACTGTCATTACTCTTAAACTAATCCTTTATTCTTCCTGGATCACACCAGACACATTCCCATCTCCAAGCCTTTCTCCATACTATTTCTACTTCTGAAAATGTTTTCCTATGATGGACCTCTGGGTCTTAATCAGTCCTAGCTATTTACTGTTCTTTTAATTAACATAACCTTGAGGACAGAACATATCTCAAATTATGACTGGCCCCAAATTACCTTGTTGAGCACTGTGCATAAAGAATCCAAGTAAATATTTTCCAAAACTGATGAGTATATAAATTCATATATTTAATGGACATGACAATATTCCTTTACTAGCTCCTTGATCTGTGCCAATTTCTTCAATTCTAATATAAAAATGGTGATCATTTACCTATGTCACTTGTTGTTGTGAAAAGAAAGTTCTCAGCACCAGCACCGTCACCTCCCTCCACACTTGTTTGGCTGTTGGTAACCTCATTAGAGGTTAGTGCTGTCCTCATTGATCTATGCTCCTAACTAGAGCTCTTTAAAGTTTGAAGCCATTTCAACACTATCTAGCAGCTTTAAGGTCTTATCAACTCCATTTGCCTTCCCCATGCTCACTCAGCAAACACGCACAGATTACTCCTAAGAACTACCTCTGGGGATTGATCACCTGCTTTTTGTTGTTCAGGCCCACCATTCTTCCTTGAGAGGCCACTGTCTAAAATCTCCACCTCTGATGCTTCTACTCCCATTCTTTCTTCACACCATACCCAAACATCTAACATTTACTTCATCTTTCCCTTTAAAACACCTTGGTGGAGAGAGCTGGAGATGCGGCTTAGCAGTTAATAGTACTTGCTGCTCTTCTAAAGGACACAAGTTCCCAGTAGACATGTGACTGCTCACAGCTGCCTGTAGTTCCAGCTCCAGGGCATCTGGCATATTCTTGAGGCCTCCACAGTCACACACACTCTGCAACAGCTACCAATTAGGCATGCGGCACAGTAAGGCATGTGAGACTCTTTGTGCTCTGACCTCTGGCTATCCAATTACGTTACCTATCAGTTTCTTGTTCTATTCCTGTAGTGAGTTATAGCAGTGTGACTTCAGTCACAGAGCTGGAAGTGTAGCACAGTGGTGGAATATTTACCTAGCATGTACAAAACCTTAAGCTCCATCACAATCATGGCAAAAAAAATTATAGCCAGGTACTGATGGACGCCTTTAAGGACAACAGATGCAAAGGTAGGAAGATCTCTGAGTTCGAGGCTAGCCTAGCCTACCTAGAAAGTTTCAGGGCAGCCAAGGCTACACAGTAAACCCTGTCTAAATAAAGCAAAATAAATAACATATTCATGTACATACATAATTTTCCCACAGGCACCAGGCATGCACATGGTACACAGATGTATATGCAAGCAAATCTCTCATCCACATAAAAGAAATCTGTTTAAAAAACATTAAGGCCAGGCATGGTGGGGCATGCCTTTAATTTCAACACTTGGGAGGGAGGCAGAGGTGGGTGGGTCACTGAACTCCAGGACAGCCTGGTCTACAGAGCAAGTTCCAGGACAGCCAGGACTGTTGCACAGAGAAACCCTGTCTCAAAAAAAAAAAAAAATGAAACAAAAAATTAAAGAAAACAAAAGTAAGTACTTTCTAGCTTAGAAAACCAGAGAGGGCTAGAGTGATGACTCAGTCAGTGGTCAAGGACATTTTTTGGTCTTGCAGAGAATCTGAATGTGACTCCCAGCATCCACATGGTGGTTCACAGCCATTCAGAACTCCAGTTCCAGGGGATCCCATACCATCTTTTGATCTCCATGGGCACCAAGTACACACCTGGTGCACATATATAATAAAATAAAATAAATAAATCTTTTAAAAAAAAATAAAACCAAAGAGAGGATTAAAATAATTAAAACTGAGAGTGTGGGGTGCTATAGAAGCTAAAGGTAGCAGATATGGTGGTACTTGCCTACAGTCCCAGCTCTTGGGAGGTAGAGACAAAAGAATCTGGAATTCAAGGTCATCTTTACCTACACACCAAATTCAAGGCCAACCCCTATATTTAAAAAAATAAAGGTTTTCTTTTTTATGTTTAAAAAACACTTATGAGTGAGTACATGTGATAATTGTCTTTCTGGGTCTGGGTTACCTCACTCAAAATGATGTTTTATAGCTCCATCCATTTTCCTGCAAAATTCAACATATCGTTATTTTTTTTCTGCTGTGTAGTACTCTGTTGTATAAATTTTCCTTATCCATTCTTCAGTCAAGGGCCATTTGGGTTGTTTCCAGGTCCTGGCTGCTATGAACATAGTTGAGCATATGTCCTTGTGGCACGATTGAGCATCCTTTAGATATATACCCAAAAGTAGTATTACTGGGTCTTGAGGAAGGCTGCTCCCTAATTTTCTGAGAAATCACCACACTGACATCCAAAGGGGTTGTACCAGCTTGCATTCCCATCAGCAATGTGGGAGTGTTTCCTTTACCTCACAACCTCTCCAGCATAAGTTGTCATCAGTGTTTTTGATCTTGGCCATTCTTACATGTGTAAAATGGAATCTCAGAGTTGTTTTGATTTGCATTTCTCTGGTGACTAAGGATGTTAAATATTTCCTTAAGTGTCTTTCAGTCATTTTAGATTCCTCTGTTGAGAGTTCTCTGCTTAGGTCGATACTCCTTTTTTTTTTTTTTTTTTTTGGTTTTTCGAGACAGGGTTTCTCTGTGGTTTTGGAGCCTGTCCTGGAACTAGCTCTTGTAGACCAGGCTGGTCTCGAACTCACAGAGATCCGCCTGCCTCTGCCTCCCAAGTGCTGGGATTAAAGGCGTGTGCCACCACCGCCCGGCTCGATACTCCATTTTTTTTATTGGATTATTTGTTCTTTGGATGACCAATCAGAAAACCAGCTCACAAATAACAATCCCAGAGAACCTAGACAACAATGAGGACACTAAGAGAGACATACACAGATCTAATCTACATGGGAAGTAGGAAAAGACAAGATATCCTGAGTAAATTGGGAGCATGGGGACCTTGGGGGAGGCTTGAAGCGGGGAGGGGAGAGACAGGGAGGGGAGCAGGGAAAAATGTAAAGCTCAATAAATATCAATTAAAAAAAAGGCAACCTCAGGTGTCATTCCACAATTGACATCATCTCATTTGGGGGGTTGTTTTATTTTGCTAAGACGGGCCTCTCATTGGTCTGTAGTTCAACAAGTAGACTGGCTAACAAGCACTTCTACTGACTAGGTTATCTCCAAAGTATTGTAATTAGTTCTATTGTTTAGCCTCTCAATCTTTATGCTGAAATAGTCCAAAAAGATGAGAACTAGATATGTGTAGTCATCTTTATACATGTATCAGATAGTACTGAGTGGTTATATATAAATCAATACATACATATATTATATAAAACAGAAAAAAGGTAACATAAAATAAAGAAATAGGAAAGGAAAGGAAGAAAGAGAGGGAGAGAGGGAGGGATGGCAAAGAAATGAACACAGTGGTTAATATTCTTGCCTAATAAGCACTGGGCCATACTGCTTAGGCCAAAATCTGGGCATAGTCACTTCATAGCTGTGTGATTTCAAGCAAATTATTTCCCTTTCTATGTGCCAATTTCCTCATCTGTAAAATGGAGCTAACTATTGTAACACTTCATGAAAATAAATCAAAACATGTAAGCACTGAGAATAATGGCAAGCATATAACAGACGTTCAACAAGGCATTTGCTGTATCTTGTCTTGATGATGTTGATATTTGGAGTAGCTGAAGCACTGACTTTCATTTAAAAAACTTCAGCTGGGTGTGGTGGCAGCATACCTTTAATCCCAGCACAGGGGTGGGGCGGGGAGAAGGGCAGGTCTCTTGAGTTTGAGGATAGCCTGGTCTACAGATGGAGTTCTAGGGCTATACAGAGAAATCCTGTCTCAAAAGAAAAAGAAAGAAAAGAAAAGAAAAGAAAAGGAAAGGAAAGGAAAGGAAAGGAAAGGAAAGGAAAGAAAAAGAAACTTAGTGTGGAGATTTAGAAAGCAAGAGTCCAGTTGGTCCTAAGAAATAATATACTGAGACTCTTTTTTTGATACCGAAACTGAACCCAGTACCTTGCTCAGGCAAAAATCTACCACAAAATTGAATCTTAAAAGAAAACACTCAAAAACATGAGTACAGAAAATCCTTCCTATGGAGAATACTAAATGAGACAACAAAAGAACCAAAGACAGAAGTCACCTTTAAACATTAGCCTCGGATTCCAATCTTTGCCTTTTCCTCCAGATAATCCATAAACTGCCTAAGCAATCTCTATGTCCCCATCCTTTTAACTGTCACCTAAACACTGACCAGTGATGTAGGCCTTCAAGGATATTTTGTCTTAACAAAATGTAACTACTTTTTGTTTTTATTCTATCTTTAAATTTTTTACATTGTGTGTGTGTGTGTATGAGAGAGAGAGAGAGAGAGAGAGAGAGAGAGAGAGAGAGAGAGAGAGAGAGGAGAGAGAGAAAAAAGTTGTACCTGAACCCCAGGACATATCCTCCTGACCACCCCTGAAAATCCCTGATTAGGCATTTACACGGTACACAGACATACATGCAGGCAAAATGGACAAACACATGAAATACAATTTAAAAAATTTTTAAAAAGAAAAGTCAGGATATCTGCTTCCGCACTGAGGGTGTGCATATATTTGTAGATATGGGGGAAAGTAACAATAAAGATGAAGGAGATGAAGATATACGGGGCTAGGGAGATGGCTCAGAGGGTAAAGCACTTGTCACACAAGCATGAAGACAAAAGTTCTGATGGCCAGAGCTTGTGCAATGCCAAACATGGTAGCACATATGGATAATCCCAGCGCACGCACACTGATCCGAGAGGTGGAGACAGGAGCTTCCTTGAAGCACATGGACCAGCTAGCCTGTGGTACACACACTATGGTGAAAATGAGAAACTCTGCCTCAAACAAGGTAGAAAGTGACAACCAACACCCAAGTTTGTCCTCTGACCTCCATATGTATCTGTGACATATGTGCTCACACTCACATGAACGCATATGTACCATACAGACAAACACACAAGCCAATTTGATGGAAGTAATTCATTAACTGAAATTCCCTCTTCCCAGGTGATTCTAGATTTGTGTCAAGTTGATAAAAACTAGCCAGCACAGTCTCCATAGTCTCTCAGTAGTAGACAGATGCAAAGGAAGAGGCGAGCAAGAGCGCGAAAAGATAGGATAAAAACAAAACAAAACAAAAAAAAGACCCAAAACAGCAAGGCAATGGTGGCACTTTAATCCCAGCACTTGGGAGGCAGAGGCAGGTGGATCTCTGTGAGTTCGAGGCCAGCCTGGTCTATAAGAGCTAGTTCCAGGACAGGCACCAAAGCTACAGAGAAACCCTGTCTTGAAAAAAAACAAAACAAAACAAAACAAAAAAATCAAAGCGCTGAGGTGGTGGCGCACACCTTTAATCCCAGCACCCGGGAGGCAGAGGCAGGAGGATCTCTGTAAATCTGAGGCCACCCTGGGTCTACATAGGGCATCTAAGGATACATAATAAGATTGTCTCAAAAAAAAAGGAGGAGGAAGAGAAGATCCCACAGAACAGCAGAAGAAACATCCCTGATATTGGAAACACTATTGTGAAGTCCAGACCTGCAGAAATACATTTGTTTGAAAAAAAAAAAAAAAGAAATACATTTGTTTGAGCAAGGTTGGCCAAGTCCAGAAACAAAGGAACAAAAACAGATGGTTAAATTTGCCCCGTTACTGAAGGCATGCTGAACTGATGTACAGAAGTCTGATTTTCACGTAAGATACACATTTATTTATCCCTTCTACTACCTGTACCTTATTGACCTTCATAACCCTTACAGCCTTCCACACACTCTGCTTTCAGTGCTGTGTTCTCCCATAGCTCACAAGCCAGTTCTTCAGAATGACTCAGGAGCTGGAGAGCTGGCCCAGTGGTTAAGAGAACTTCTGGGCCTTCCAGAGGACCTGACTTTGGTTCCCACATTAGATGGTTCATATCCCCCAGCTCCAGGGGATCTGAAACCCTCTTCCTGCCTCCATGAGTATCTGCAAACACGTGTCACACGAATGGAAAAATCTTTAACAGCGTGGTAGCACATGCCTTTGCACACTCTCAGCACTCAGGAGATAGAGGCAGGGAGATCTCTGAGTTCAAGGCCAGGCCAGTCTACACAGTGAGCTCTAGGACATAGTGAGACCCCGTGTCAAAAAAAGTAGTAGAGGGGAGCTAGTTGAGAAGAGACAGGGGATCAGGAGTGGGAGGTGAGCAAATCAGGACAGCAGGGGTATTAATATGGTTGAAATATTTATGTACATGCATTAAATATAATTATGAAACCTATTACATATAACTAACATATGCTAATAAAAATATTTAAAATACCAGATTAACACCATGGAAACAGGGAAAATTAGTAGCTGTAAGGGCTTTAGGGAACATATGGAATAGGAGATTTTTTTTTTCTTCGAGACAAGGTTTCTCTGTAGCTTTGGAGCCTGTCTTGGAACTAGCTCTTATAGACCAGGCTGGCCTCGAACTCACAGAGAAATAGGAGATGTTAAGGGTAGTGTTCCATGCGTATACTATAAAGTTGGATATATGTCACTAAACATTGTTCAAATCCATGAAGAGCATGACATCAAGCAGGAAGCCTAATGTAAGCTATACACTTGGTCTTGAGAGTTCATTCATTGTACTGAAATGTATCGCTCTGGTATGAAATGCTCACAGGGGAGAGATTATGCTTATGCTGGGAAAGAATGTAAGAGAACTATCTATTTCTGCCAACTTTTGCTGTGAATCCAAAATTCCTCTAAAAGAGACTGTCTAAAAACAATTTTAAAATCCCAGCACTCAGGGAGGCAGAGGCAGGTGGGTCTCTGTGAGTTCGAGGCCAGCCTGGTTTACAGAGCGAGTTCCAGGACAGCCAGAGCTACACAGAGAAACCCTGTCTCAAATAACAAAACAAAACACAGTTTTAAAACAAATTCTTTAAACTGAATGTAAAATAACAATAAAAATCCTTCTGGGATTTTTCTTTAATTTTTATTACATTTATTTATCTCTTTGTGTGTATATGAGTTTTTATGTGTGCGTGAGCAGGTATATGACTGAACACATGAAAATCAGAGGGCAGCCTGTGGAAGTCAGTTCTGTCCTTCCAACCTGTGGCTTCTGGCCATCAAACTCAGGTCATCAGACACATTTATGTGCTGAGCCATCTTGCTGGCCCTCATAGTATTTTAAATATCACTCTTATAGCTCTTTTTAGGTATAATAAGCCGGGCAGTGGTGGCACACGCCTTTAAACCCAGCACTCAGGAGGCAGAGGCAAGCGGATCTCTGTGAGTTCAAGGCCAGCCTGGTCTACAAAAGCTAGTTCCAGGACAGGCTCCAAAGCTACAGAGAAACTCTGTCTTGAAAAACCAAAAAAAAAAAAAAAAAAAGTTATAATAATAATATATTGTGATATAAATAATATAATTATATATCTAATTCCACAAAGAAAATACAGTTCAGTCCAGTGTGATAGTTCATAGCTGCAATCATAGCATTTACTAGAGAGAAGCAGGATTCCAGCGAATTCAAGGCCAGTTGGCACACACAGCAAGACCCTACCTCAAAGCTAACAAGAAGAAGCCGCAGTTTACCCCTCCATTGCTCCAGTGCAGTCTAGCTCTCCCTCTTGAAGTTCAGTAAGCTGCCCAGAGAGCCTCTTGAGGATTCCACCATTTAGGTTCACTATGGTGATTCTAAATAGCCTACCCTCTGTTAGGGCATGTGGCCTCAGGAATTCTAGCCAAAGCGTGATCTGTACTGCCTATTGAGGAAATTTGACTGTGTACTCTAATAATCACCTCTGTTTTCAACCAGTATCATCTGGCTACTTAATCTGTCCACCATTTTGTCAATTTCTCAAAAAGTCAAGCTCTGAGAAACACAAAAACATTAAAAGAAACAATAAATGCTAACTAAAAATGTAAGCCTTCAAAATATGATTCTGGCCAGTCATAGTGGCACATGCTTTTAATCCTACCATTCAGGAGATAGAAGCAGGAGGTTTAGGAGTTTATGCTAACCTTGGCTATACAGTGTGTTTAAGGCCAGCCTGTGTTATATGAGGCTCTACAAAAAAAAAATACCATTCTGGGACTGGGAATATAGCAAAGCTCAGTAGTAGAGACGGTTGTTTAATATACAAGAGACCCTGGATTCAAGCTACAGCATAAAAGAATATTACCATAAACGATCTAATTTCTTGTTTTGTTTTGGTTTGGTTTTCAAGACAGGGTTTCTCTGTAGCTTTGGTTCCTGTCCTGGAACTAGATCTTGTAGACCAGCCTGGCCTCAAACTCAGAGATCCACCTGCCTCTGCCTCCCAGGAGTGCTCGGATTAAAGGCGTGCACCACCACTGACTGGCCCTAATTTCTTTTTGTTTTTTCAAGACAGGGTTTCTCTGTGTAGCCCTGGCTGCCCTGGAACTTGCTTTGTACACCAGGGTAACCTCGAACACAGAGATCCACCTGCCTCTGTCTCCTGAGTGCTGAGATTTAAAGGTGTTGGCTACACTTTTAGTCTAATTTCTTACAAACTCAGGAAACATATCTGATTACCTTCTTTCAAATGGGCCAAATTCGCCCTAAGTGTAGACCGGTCTGCAAAGAGATTCTGACCCTAAAAGTTCCCCAAGATGCTCCAAGAAGAAATAGCTAACTGCATATCTACTGTGAGTGGTTCATCTTCTGACAGGCCTACTGTGCTTACTCTTTCCACCGCCTGACGATAGTGGCGATGTTTTGAGCTCTGAGTATGTGTCGGACACAATGCAATATGATTTACATGCTTTTTATTTAATGATTACGACAACCATATAAGCCTTATCAATGTATAGACCAAGAAACCTAGGTAATTTTTCTAAGTCTTAAAGATAAAATTATTATCTCTAGCTAGCATTTCATGAGAAAAAGAGACTTCATTATAATTATCAACTTCTGCCCATTTTAACTTCAAAGCATATTTCCTTCCTATTTAACCTTGCCTTCGCAGATATTTTTATTACTGTGCAACCTAGTTTTCTTCATTCTTGAAGTCCAGCCAGATTTCAAAACAGATTCAGTTCTCCCAGTTCTTATAGTGCATGAAACCACTCTGCAGGATTCCCCGCAACCCTCAGGGCCCTCTCCCTCTGCTCTGTGTCCCGGGCCTTTACTTCTCCTCAGAGGCCTAAGATTGCTATCTGTATTTTTCCATATTTTCCTTCTTTGCTTTTTTCTTTCTCATCCTTTTCAGAGAGTCAGGTCCTATATAACTAGTCCAGAGAGACTACTCACCTGGTGCCGCCAGGTCGAAACAGATGGGGGAAGGACAGTGAGGGAGAGCAAAGAAAGAGATATCTTGATTGTTGGAGCCATTATGGGGCTAGGGAGAAACCTGGCTCCAGGGAAATTCCCAGGAATCCACAAGAAAGATCCTAGCTAAGACTAAGCAATAGTGGAGAGGGTGCCTGAGCTGGCCTTCCCCTGTGATCAGATTGATGACTACCTTAAATGTCATCATAGAATCTCCATCCAGCAACTGATGGAAACAGAGGCAGAGACCCACAGCAGAGTACTGGGCCGAGCTCCCAGAGTCCAGTTGAAGAGAGGGAGGAGCAAGAATATGAGCAAAGGGTCAAGACCATGATGGGAAAACCCACTGAAACAGCTGATCTGAGCTAGCGGGAGCTCACTGACTCTGAACTGACAACAGGGAACCTGCATATGACCAAACTAGGTCCTCTGAATGTGCGTGACAGATGTGTGGCTGGGGCAGTCTTTGCGGCCACTGCAGTCGGACCAGGATTTATCCCTAGTGCTTGAACTGTCTTTTTCGAGCCCATTCTCTTTGGAGGGATCTCTTGCTCAGCCTAGATATGGGGGGGAGGGCCTTGGTCCTGCCTCAAGTGATGTGTCAACTTTGTTGACTCCCCATGTGAAGCCTCACCCTCTCTGAGAACTGGATGGGGGATAGGGGGAGTAGGAGGAGAGGAGGTGGTAGGAACTGGTATAGGTATGTAAAATGAGAAAAGATTGTTTAAAAACATTAATTAAAAAAACAGATTGCCTCATGAACTGGAATTCTAACTGCTCAAGAGTTCAGTGTCACAGCTCAAAAAGAAGAGATGGATGCATAAGGCACAGGTTTTTACTAGCTCTTTCTCTGATGGCTGCTAAAATGAAAAATTGAATATTACATCAAGAAAAGTAACCATCAAATGCCTACATATTGTTTTAGAATACAATAAGTCCCCAACATGGTAATAAATATTTGTTCTTCGGCCGGGCGGTGGTGGCGCACGCCTTTAATCCCAGCACTTGGGAAGCAGAGACAGGCAGATCTTTCCCATCCACTCAGCCTTGCTTCTTTTGTTGTTTATTTTTGGGGAGGTGTTTTGTTCTGCTTTATTTTATTTTTCAAGACAGGATTTCTCTGTGCAGCTCTGGCTGTCCTGGAACTCACTCTATAGAGCATGTTGGCATCAAACTCAAGAGATCTGCCTGCTTCTGCCTCTCAAGTGTTGGGACTAGAGGTGTGTGCTGCCATTCTCGACTCCGGCCTCTGTTCTTTTTTTTTTTTTTTCTTTATTTTCGAGACAGGGTTTTGGTTCCTGTCCTGGAACTAGCTCTTCTATTCCAGGCTGGCCTTGTACTCACAGAGATCCGCCTGCCTCTGCCTCCCGAGTGCTGGGATTAAAGGCGTGCGCCATCACCACCTGGCGGCCTCTGTTCTTAAATGAAATTCTGTCACCCCAAAACATGCTGTTGCCCTTGCAAAGCTCTTTATTTGAGGCTTTTTTTTTACCTTCCTTTGCTCACCCTGCCACCTAAGTCAGGATGGGCTAGTATTTTTATCCCTTCCTTCATTGAATCCCCAAAGTATTATTTTACTATCTTAACTCAATAGCCCGTTTCTCTGATGTCCATACTCCCCAATTACACCACCCTCTCAGTGTTAAATGACAACCTCCAAAACTCCCTATACTCACTGATAGCATTTTCCTTTTCTCTTCTAGTACTGAAAGTTTTATTAGCCCCCTTGATGATCTAACTTATAAACCTTACACGTCCTCGACATGGCCATGTCTTCTGACTCATCTTCATTCTATTCTGATTATTGATTTCTGTAGTGACAACTAAAACTGAACACTGAGTGTGCTCTCAGCAGTTCTTTTCTGCCTGCCTTTCCTATACTTTATAGTCCTTACATCCACCATTTAACTTCCTCTCAAGGTCCTTAATCCATTGACCCTTTTACCTATTCTTTTTTCCCTAGGGCTGGAATTACAGGCATGCACGTAGTTCTCCTCTTACCTATTCTCTGTAGCCCAGGATGACCTTAGGCATGGGTCTTCCTGTCTCAGCCTCCCAAATAGTTCCCATTACAGGACTGCACCATTGGGACCAACACCCACTAATTTATTCTACAGATGGACTTCATTTCTTCTTTTACCTGGGAAGACTCCACGGACAGTGGGACTTCCGCTCCTTCCCACCATACCATGCCAATCCCCATCCAAAACTCAATCCCTTGTATTAGCCATTCCTACAAATTAGTGCTAAGTGAATCTTATGCCTGTGCCTACCAGCTTTCCCTCCACACAATCTAGTCTTCACTGCTGTCAAAATGATCCTTTTCTGGGGGCTGATGAGGCGGAACAGCATAAAGGTGTTTACCATAAAACCTGATGACCCAGGTTTAATCCTCGGGGCCCACATGGTGGGAAAAAATGATTCCTGAAAGTTATCTTCCAACAACCACACACAGGTCATGGCATGCAAACGTGTGTGCAACACACACACTAAATCTAAATTTTAAAAAATTATATTTATAAAACCTGACAAAATTATATATTTATGGTATAAATACGATGTTTTGAAAGATCATGGAATGTAGAATGGTTAAATCAAGCTAATTGCCAGGGACCCTCTCACATACTTATCATTTTTCACTAGGAACACTTAAGAACTGTCTCTCAAAACATAGATTAGACAGGAATTCTGGAATCAAGAAAATCCTGTTCCTGAAAAATGATAAAACTATACAAATTTGTCAAAAACAATCATTTTAGGACCTAAAAACAGAACAATAATTAAGAAATGTTTAAGAGCACCTATGAATCCTATGTTTTAAAAAGGGGAGACTATGGTGTTTTTAGGAGGCAGCTCCCATCTCCCTTCCTAGGTACCTGGAGCTAACTGTACAAGAACAAGGCAAGGCATCTCAAAAAACAGCAACGTAGCTGCCAGAGGGGAATTACTTAATCAGGAATGATCACAAAATATCCCATTCCCAGGGAAGTTGAAAAGCAGCATACTTAGTGTCCTATAGTCAGAAAAAGTCAACATCACAGTTACCTGTAGTCACAATACTGGCCTATAGAGCTACATAGTGAGACCCTTTCTCAAAAAAAAGGGGGGGGGGATGTAGCACAAATAATAAAAACCTAGAGGCAGATATTGGGGTTCAAGCTGAAGATCAGAAAAGCAAAGCAGCCAGCCACTAGAGAGATCTTACCTCTACCGAGGCTCAGACAAAGGGTGATCCTGCAGTGCTCTGCACCAACCTCAGATTCCACACTCCACTGAGTTCCTGTCTCTTCCCCTTTACATTCCTCTCTCTGCCCAGGCATATGGCTCCTTTCTCCACCTCCCTAGTGCTGGGATTAAAGGCATGTGTGCTGGGACCACCTTTGTGTGAGCTCTGTTTCTCTTTTAGACAGATTCAATCTTATGTAGCCCAGGGTGGTCTTGAACTAACAGAGATCCCTCTGCCTCTGTCTTCCAAGTCCTGGGATTAAGACTGTGTGCGACCACTCTCTAGCCTGTATGGCTGATTAGTATGGCTGCTTTGCCCTCTGATCTTCAGGCAAACTTTATTAAAACACAAATAATATATTTTTGTTTGTGAGCCTAGCCTTTAATTGCTGAGACAATTAGAAGCAGGCAGATCTCTGTGAGTTCGAGGACAGCCTGGTCTACAAAGCAAGTCCCAGAATAGGCTCCAAAAGCTACAGAGAAACCGTGTCTCAAAAAAAAAACCCACAAATAATAAGCCACTATAAAGGGAGACTCAGAGGAAAGGCGGGAAGAAAGAGAGGAAAGAGGACATTAATGGTGGAGATGATTGTATAGCCTTGTGAAGACATTAAACCTCGCTGAGTGTTATACTTTTTTTCTTCGAGACAGGGTTTCTCTGTAGCTTTGGAGCCCGTCCTGGAACTAGCTCTTGTAGACCAGGCTGGCCTCAAACTCACAGAGATCCGCCTGCCTCTGCCTCCTGAGTGCTGGGATTAAAGGTGTGTGCCACCACCACCTGGCGTGTTATACTTTTAAATGGTAAATTTTGTGAGATGTGCAATATATCTCAATTTAAGAACTTAATGCCAACTGAGAACAGTCATATTTTACAAGCTGTATAGTATATACTTTCATTCATCTGAAATTTAGAAGAAAGCAAATATATAGAGAAAAGCATATCAATGGTGGCCTAGGTCAAGGAATTGGTAAGGAAGACGTGGTGAGATTTTGTTTGTGCTGTAACGAATAAAGCTTGCCTGAGGATGAGAATGTGAAGCAAGCCACTAGTTAGCCAGAGAGGCCAAGTGGTGGTGGCGCACACCTTTAATTCCAGCACTTGGGAAGCAGAGGCAGACGGATCTCTATGGGTTCTAGGCTACCCTAGGCTACACTAGATTAATCTAGTCTCAAAGAGAAACCAGGCGGTGTTGGTTCACACCTTTAATCTCAACACTAGGGAAGTGGAGACAGGAAGGGATGTGGCTGGGCAGAGAGAGAAGAATATAAGGCGGAAGGAGACAGGAGCTCAAGCCATTCAGTCTGAGGATTCTTGGAAACAGAATCTTGTCTAATTTAGTCTGAGGATTCGGTAGAGGTAAAAGGTCTCTCCAGTGAGCTGTCTCCTTTACTTCTCTGATTTTTTAGCATTTACCCCAATATCTAACTCTGTGTTTTTATTATTAATACTAATTAGAATTCTCTATATGAAGACTGATCAGGGAACAGAAAAGGGAATCTTTTAGTCTGCTAGAAATGTTCTAAAATCAGATTATAGTGATGGTTGCAAAACACCTTAAACTTACTAAAATGTATTGAATTGTCTACTTAAGAAAGGTAAATCTTAGCCGGGCGGTGGTGGCGCACGCCTTTAATCCCAGCACTCGGGAGGCAGAGGCAGGCGGATCTCTGTGAGTTCGAGACCAGCCTGGTCTACAAGAGCTAGTTCCAGGACAGGCTCCAAAACCACAGAGAAACCCTGTCTCGAAAAAACCAAAAAAATAAAAAATAAAAAAGAAAGGTAAATCTTATGAATTACAAAAAACTCAATAAAAGCCACTAAGAAGAAAAACTTTGAGAGATTGATCACTAGGTACACTAGGTATAAAACATTTGCTGAGTAAGACTAACAACCTAAGATCAGCCCCCGAAACACGTATTATTAAAAAAAAAAAAAGATGCAGTGGCACATCTGTATTCCCAATACTCTGATGGCAAGATGAGAGGCAGAGACAGGAGATTTCACCTGAAGTTTGAAGTTCACCTAGCCTGAAGAATACAGCCCAGCAGAGAAAAACCGGAGAAACCCTGTTCAACAAGGCAGAGGACAACTGGCTTCTGAAAGACGCTCTCTGACTCCCACACAAGTACAATATCATGTGTGCTCTCATACTCACACACATAGACACATGCACTCGTGCACATAAAGATACAAATAATTTTAAAAGGAAGAAAGAAAATAGTTCCATGGCAGTGTGGCCTATATGGTAAAAACCTTTCACACACAATAAAAGCACAATAGTCAGGAGTGATGACTCAGTGTCTGTTTTTCCAAAGAATGTGAGTTCAATTCCCAGAACCCACGTGGCAGTTTACAACTGTCTGTAACTCTAGCTCCAGGGGATCTGAAACCCTCACACAGACACACCTGCAGGCAAAAGACCAATACACATGAAATAAAATGAATCATTTGAAAAAGTGGGGAGAATGCTGGAGAGATGGCTCAGCAGTGAAGAGCACTGGCTGTTCTCACAGAGGACCCGGGTTCAATTCCCAGCACCTACGTGGTAGCTCAAAACTGTCTGTAATCCAAGACAGGACACCCTCACACAGACATACATGCAGGTAAAACACTAATGCAAATAAAACAAAAATAAATTTAAAAAATTTAAAATCACAGCAAAGGTATGTCTCCAGATGTGATTTCAAATAAATTACACGGTCACCTCAGTAACAGTTTTGGTCTTTGTTTTATTTTCACAGTGCTGAGTCTGAAACTCAGAGCTGTGCCCACAGTAGGAAAGCACACTACCTCCGAACCTCCATCCTCAGCCTGCAGTGAAGTGTAACTTTTTCCCTTTCATACAGGGTCTCTCTAGACAGCCCCAGCTGTCCTGGAACTCACTATGTAGACCAGGCTGACCTCAAATTCACAGAGATCCACCTGCCTCTGCCCCCCAAGTGATGGGATTAAAGGCATACGCCGCCGCCACCACCACCACCACCACCACCAAAAACAGGTGAAAACCATCATGCCCAGCCAAAGTATTCTTTTTTTAAAATTTATTTATTATTTATATAGTATTCTGGACACCAGATCTCATTACAGATGGATGTGAGCCATCATGTGGTTGCTGGGAATTGAACTCAGGGCCTCCAAAGCAGCAGTCAGTTCTCTTAACCTCTGAGCCATCTCTCCAGACCCCTAGCCCAAGTATTCTTGACCAAGAAAGAAAAAGGAAGCTGAATATCATCAAGCCTATAAAGTCAAGTTCCTCTATGGAAAATGTGGCATGAAAGAATAAGTAAATGACAGCATGAAATGAAAACTATCTAATCCAGAATGAGAGCAGCACTACAGCACATTTGACTACTCTCTTTAACTAGTCAAAGACTGGAAAAGGAAAAAGTGAGGCACAGAGCACTCTAGATTAAGAGACAATACTAAATATAATATACGGATCAGATCTTGTTTGGGTTATGATCTAAATAAATCAACTGCTAGATAATTTTTAAGACAAACTAAGAAATTTAAAAATGACTTGTGTATTAAATGACATTAAGAAATTATTAAATATTTGGTTATGTATGTGCTAGTATATTTATATGTTCACATGTGTGCAGGCACATGTGTATAATTGGGAACCCATATGTGTGCATGTGGAAGCCCAAGGTCAACCTCAGATGTCATCCTCAGGTGTTATCTATCTTATTTGTGGGGACAGAGTCTCCTCACTGGGACCTGAGGCTTACAAATTCAGCTAAGTCCAGTGAGCCCCAGGAATCTTCCTGGCTCCACTTCACCATCAGTAGGATTACAAGCACATACCACCAGCATTAGCCCTGTGCATGAATGTGTGTGTGATGCATATGTCTGTGAGTGCAGGTAGGCAAATGACATGGCACACCAGAGGAAGCCTGAATCCACTCTGTTGAGGCAGGGTCTCCCTTGTTTCTGCCACCCCACATGCTCCAGGTTATCTGGCCCATGAGCTTCCAGGTAATTCACCTGTCTCTGCCTCCCACTTTGTTGTAGGAGTGCTTACAGATGGGTTCCACCACAGCCATTACAAACAAAACAAACCGGGCGGTGGTGGTGCACACTTAAAATCCCAGCTCTTAGGGGGCAGGGGCAGATGGATCTCTGTGAGTTTGAGACCAGCCTGGTCTACAGAGCGAGGTACAGGACAACCACAGTCAGGGTGGTTACACAGAGAAACCCTGTCTCAAGAAACTAAAATAATAATAATAATACATTTTAAAAACCGCAAGTTCCATGGATTTAACTCAAATCTCCAGGCTCTTGCTCCCTGACCCATCTCATGGGCTTCCCCTCCAGCTTTTAATGTGGGTGCTCAGAATCAAATTTGGGTCTCCAAGCTTGCCCAGTATATTAGTTGCTTGTCTCATTGCTATGACCAAATATCTGACAAAATAAGCTTTAAGAGACCAAGGGTTTATTTTGGTTCACGGGTCCAAAAATTGCAGCAGTCTGTCACTGCAGGAAAAGTACGGTGACAGGAGGGCGGAGCTGGTCACACTTCATCCACAACTGGGAAGCAGAGACAGACACGTGCTTATTTTCAGCTCACTTCCTCTGTTGTAGTCAGAAGGGGACCCCCGCCGATGGAACGGTCCATCCCATATTTCAGGTGGGTCCTCCTACCTCACTAACCTAACCTAGTCAATCTCACAGACACACCCAAATACTGTTTCCATGGTGATTATAAATCTAACCAAGTTGACAATCAAAATTAACCACCGCATGCGGCAAGCATGTTATAACTGAGGTATTTTCCAGCCCCAGAATTAATTTTTTAAGATAGCATTGTGACAGAGTGGTCTGCACATCTCAGACATATTTACTAACTATTCAGACGTAAAAACAGCATGAAGTCTAGAATTCCTTTGAAGACACTTCAACAAGCTGGGCTTGAGGCAGTGTGGACACGCCAGTCCTGCCACTAGGAAGGAGGAGGCAGGAGGATCAAGAGTTCAAGGTCATCCTTATTTAGTTACCAAGTTTAAGGCCAGCCTGGGCACGAGGCCATTTCAAAAAAAAAAAAGAAATTTTAGCAAATATTTTCTAAAATGAAAGAATGCGGTGGGCATGGTGGCACACAACTATAATCTCAGCACTTGGCAGGCTGAGGCAAGAAGGAAGAATGAGAGAGGGAGGGGAGTGGAGAGGAGGGGATAGGAAGGGAGGTGGAGGGAAGGAAGGGAAGGGGGAATAGCTGAAATAATACTGCCAAACTTTTTATAATTATTGAATGTGATTAATGACTCGAAAGGGGTTCATTATAATATTGTCTTTATATAAAGTATTGAGAAATGTTTAAAGTATATTGTACAAATGTAGCTACATAACTTGTAAGCATAAAAGTTCTTCAAACAGGCCCGGGCAGTGGGGACGCACACCTTTAATCCTAACACTTGTGAGGCAGAGGCAGGCAGAGCTCTCTGAGTTCGAGGCCAGCCTGGCTGTGTTGCGCTGGGTGGTGGTGGTGGCGCACGCCTTTAATCCCAGCACTTGGGAAGCAGAGGCAGGCAGAGTCTGTGAGTTTGAGGCCGACCTGGTCTATAGAGCGAGGGCCAGGGCTGGCTCCATAGCTACCGAGAAACCCTGTCTTGAAGAACAAAAACAAAAAAAAAAAAGTTCTTCAAATGGTTCCCCAAGATCCATAGAGAAAAATTACCAAACTATAAACTGTCCTACAAATTCTTCCACTCCCTAGATTCCAGCACTAACCCTCCTATTTTATACCTACATGCCTCTATAGTTGTCTTTGCTATACACTTCTCACAGAGATCCACCTGCCCCTGCCTCCTGAGTGCTGGGATAAAGGTGTGCACCACCCCCACCAGCTCTACCACATGCTTTTGGCCTAGAAATTGTTTTGAGGTTTATCATTTAGACTTCAACATGCTCTCTTTAGTAAGCCTTTCTTGGTCTCCAATATTCTGTCTATTTTGATTTTATAGAGACTCTTGATTCATATCTATAGCTCAAAGTCTGTCCACATTACAACTCCTGTGCCCAGGGCCTCTGTTGCTAGGACTCCTCAAAATTTAACATCTATTTTCCACAACTCTCACTGTCCTGTTTCCCACAGACCCCAGTCACTAGTTTATGACACGAATTTCAAAGAAGCAGTCAGTATATGGATCAGGGTCAACACTAGGCCTAAATTGATTTCGTCATGCTAGCTCCAATCCTAGTCCCCCTTCATACCTAATGTCCCAGTGAGGACATTTTTATTCTTTCTTCTTGTCTATACCTTGGGCTCAGCTGGTTTCACTCCACTCGCCCACAGCCACTTCTTTCATTTATATTGGGAAATGTGCCTCTCTCCATTTGTGAGCCAAAGATTATCCTCATCATGGGCCCCAGCTGCTGAATATAAAAAGTGCTGCTAAGAGCACACACCAAAGAACTGAAAATAGCTTAAATCTGTAGTGGAATTAGACACAAGAACAGTGCTGTCAAACCCTGAAGTCCTTAAAGATACTCAGCAGATCACTTCAAATCACCCTAAGTATCCATCCACTTCTTTCTCTAATTAAGACTGCTTTTCTCTCAAGTGCTAGCACTCAAGTTAAACTTTAAAACGCAGTCTTCTTCTGTTTAATAACTAATATTACAAAATAGTTTTGATTTTTATAACTTTTGTGTAATGTTTCATTTAACCTGTGGTATTAAGAAAGCTTTTTGTCTGCAGGCATAGCCACTACTTACAAGTGGTTTCTCTGATAAATTTGTCCAAAGCTCTGAATTACGAATTTAAATAAACTTTTAGAGACATAATCACAAAAGAATTTAGCATTTACCCTGACATTGATGTACACACTGTTATTTTAGGCAAACCAATAAGATGGGCCACTAACAAAATCCTTTACAAACACATTTCAGCTAATAGATGCAGAAGGAGGAATAGAACTAGAAGGAGCACCATTTGGGAGCACCTTATGTAATAAATGATTCAAATAATGATGACTAAGGGATGATAAGCAGTAGGAGAGACACGGTGAGGGGTTTCTAAGTGGGAGGATTAAGTCATCACAAAGCTGTCCTCACTGCTAAGCCACAACATAAGTAAAAGTGGAAAAATCAGACATTGACTAGCATGTGTGAAAGTTTGGAGTACACAAAAGGAGAGCAAAGCATACTCCAAGAAGGGAAACTGAGGTACATAATTTGACATAGTGATAGAAAATGACAGTGGTGTGAGAGAGTAAGCTATAGGACCCTGTAAGCCACTTCAAGAACTATGTAGAGCCAGGCATGACGGCTTACACCTGTGATCCCAGTAGCGTTCAGCCACAGAAAAACAAAGTCAGCAGTAAAGGATATATTTGTGGCACCGCAGCAGTTGAGAGTATGAGGATCGGTGAGCCAAGCTAGCCGGTTCCTAATTGACATATAATTAGCTGAACTATATGCCAATGTATTGGAGTATGAGGATCAGTGTGCCAAGCTAGCCGGTTCCTAATTGACATATAATCAGCTGAACTATATGCCAATGTATTGGACTATGAAAGGAAACAAAGATATCTAGGACTGGTGCCAGGTCATATATACATAGCAATCACTTGAGACAAGCCGGCACACTTGGCAAGACACAGTACATATTGAAAAGGTTGGTTTGTAAACATATTTTTAAAATAAAGACAGGGTTGGAGAGATTGCTCAGTGGTTGCTCTTGTTGAGGACCTGGGTTTGGTTCCCAGTACCCACACGGCAACTGTGCTGGGTACTTTTATGTCAACTTGACACAAACCAGAGTCATTGGAAAAGAGATAACCTCAACTGAGAAAATACCCCCACCAGAACTGGCCTGTAGGGAAACCTGTGGGGCATTTTCTTGATCAATAATTGGTGTGAAAGGGCCCAGTCCATTATAGGCAGTGCTGCCCCTAGGCAGATGGTCCTGGGTGTTTTAGAAAGACAGTTAAGCAAGGTCCTGCTTTAGTCGCTGCCTACAGGGTCCTGCCCTAGCTTCCCTTTGTGATGAACTACAGCTATAAGTTGAGTTCAACCCTTCCCTCCCAAGTTGCTTCTGGTAATGATGCTTTATCATGGAAATAGAAACCCTAAGACAGAAATTGGTACTAGGTTATGGGGTGTTGCTGTGATAGACCTGACCACGTGTTTTGGGTGCGGTTGTGATGGCATTTGAACTCTGGGCTGGCAAACCCACGATGTGCTCATAGCTTAATAGATGGTTCTTTGTGAGCTTAGAAGATAAGAATGCCAAGAGAAATGCAATGGCGGCCTGGCTTGTGACATTTCAGAGGGAAATTATTCTATAGGGGCCATATGTGTGATCTTTTGAATTAAGAACCACTAAGCAGGGGCTGGAGAGATGGCTCAGCAGTTAAGAGTACTGACTGTTCTTCCAGAGGACCCGGGTTCAATTCCCAACACCCACATGGCAGTTTATAACTGTCTAACTCCAGTTACAGGGGATCTGGTATCCTCACACATGCAGGCAAAAACACCGATGCACATAAAATAAAAATGAGGAAATACATGAGATGTCCTGGGGAAACTGGATGGCCTTGGGAAACTGGAGTGAGGGGTATAAGGGAGGGGATGAGGGATGGAAACATGAGGGATCAGGATGGTCAAGTTGGGGGCGGGATGGAGGCAGAGAGTAAAAAAGTAGAGATAGCCATTATGGGTTTAGGGAGAAACCTAGTGCCAAGAAAACTCCCAGGAGTTGACCTAAGCTAAGACTCCTAGCAATAGTGGAGAACATGCCTGAACTGACCTTCCCCTGTAATCAGATTGGTGACTACCCTATTGTCATCATAGAGCCTTTATCCAGTACCTGATGGAAGTAGATGCAGAGATCCACAGCCAAGCACTGAACCAAGTTCTGGAAGTCCAGCTGAAGAAGAGAAGGAGGAGGGATTTTATGAGCAAGAGGGGGTCAAGATCATGATGGGGAAACCCACAGAGACAGCTGACCTGAGTTTGAGGGTAACTCACAGACTCTGGACCAACAGCTAGGGAGCCAGCATAGGACTGAACCTCTGCATCTGGGTGACAGTTGTGTAGCTTGGTCTTTTGTGGGTGCCCTAGCAGTGGGACCAGGACCTGTCCCTGATGCATGAGCTAGCTATCTGAAACCCATTCCCTGTGATGGGATGCCTTGCCCAGCCTTGATGCTGCGGGGAGGAGCTTGGTCCTGCCTCAAGTTGATATGCCATGCTTTACTAATTCCTATGGCAGACCTGCCCCTTCTGAATGGGGACAGAGGAATGGGTGGGGGGTAGAAGGGAGTTGGGGGAAAGGAATAAGAGGATAGGAGGGAGAGGAAACTGTAGCTGGTATGTAAAACAAATTTAGAATGATGAATAATAAAAAACAAAATAAAACAAAGTTTTAAAAAAGGAACCACTAAGTGATGATGTGGGAGTGTCATCTATCTGTTGCTTTCATTGGTTAATTAATAAAGAAACTGCTTGGCCTTTGATAGGCCAGCCCTTAGGTGGGTGGAGTAGACAGAACAGAATGCTGGGAGAAAGAAGCCGAGTCAGTCAGTTGCCATAGCTCTCCTCTCCAAGATGGATGCAGGTTAAGATCTTCCGGTAAGCCACCACCTCGTGGTGCTACACACATTATTAGAGATGGGTTAATCAAGATGTGAGAATTAGCCAGTAAGAGGCTAGAGCTAATGGGCCAGGCAGTGTTTAAAAGAATACAGTTTCTGTGTAATTATTTCGGGTAAAGCTAGACAGGTGGTGGGAAGCAGCCCGCCACTCCCATCACAACAAATTGAAACCTTTGCTTTGCTGGGATGACTGATGGTGGTCAGCTGGAGGTAAGAAGTTAGGAGTAAGAAGAGAGTAGCATCATTGAGATGAAATCTTCTGGAAGTATCTCCTCAGGGTCAGTGCACAGAAGCTGTGGTTCAGAGCAGGTGAAAGCTGCACTTCACGCTGGCAGCTGAGAATGGTAATGTGGAAGCATCACCCAGGTGGTGCTGGTTTTGAAAGCAGGAAGGGGTCATGGAAAGCAGCTGAGTCTTAGTACTGAGAAGCCAGACAAGGCCATTGGTGAAGGTGAGCCTCTGTTGCAGTAGAAACCCCAGGATTGAAGGGGTCATAGAGAGAAGTTGAGGCTTGGTGTAGTGTGTGTGGTAAAGTCAGAGTCCCTGAAGAGAGTCTGGGAGAGGCTATTTGTGAAGGTGCATCCCAGTAACAGAAGAGACCTCAGCATTTTAGAGATGCTAGGACCACGGGATGACCACCAAGGACAGCAGCAGCGTGGGTGGAGCAGGCTTGACCCTAGCAGACAAACTGAGGAGCTGGAGAAGTAGCACAGACCCATTGAGGAGCCCAGAAGATTGTGAGTGGGACCCAGATGTCAAGCACAGAACTTTGTATGTTAAATTTTGGTTTTGCTTTGATTTGATTTTGACTGTGTCCTTACTCTTTGATGTTGGAATAAGTGTATAACCTCTTATTTTATAGGAACCCACAGTTAAGAGACTTTGGAATTTTTGATGTTGAAATTTTCCAGAGATTTTGGAATATTTTAGAGAGATTTTGAAAGAGGCTTTAGATGTTTTAAAGAGACTGAACAGAGACTGAACTTTTAACATGTTTGAATTTTTAAAAACTGTGGGACTTTTAAGAGTTGGAATGCTTTCTATTGTGACGTTGATACCAATATGAGATCGTGGGGATGTATAAGAAAGGTGTGCTTCTAGCTGAATAGTGATGTATTTGTGCAAGGTTGAAAAATAGTCAATTGTACTGGCTAGCTTTATGTCAACTTAACACAAGCTAGAGTCATCTGGGACAAGGGACTTCACACTTCACTTGAGAAAATGTCCTCACCAGATTGGTCTGTAGGTGAGTCTGTAGGGCACTTTTATTTTTCTTTTTGTTTGTTTGGTTTTGGTTTTGTTTCATTTTGTTTTTTGAGATAGGGTTCCACTGTGTAGCCTGGCTGTCCCAGAACTCTTTATGTAGACCAGGCTGGTCTCAAACTCAGAAATCCACCTGCCTCTGCCTCCCAAGTACTGGGATTAAATGTGTGTGCCACCACTGCCTGGCAAGGGCACTTATCTTAATGGTTGATGTGAGAGGGCCCAGATCATTACGGGTGGTGCCACCTCTTGGCAGGTAGTCATGGTGTGTATTAAAAAAAGGAAGCTGAGTAGAGGAACAAATCACAGGAGCAATCCAGTAAGCAGCATGCCTCTGTGGTCTCTGCTTGAGTTCCTGCTTCCAGGTTCCTACCCATCTTCTTACATGATGGACTGTCATGTGGTGAAATAAACCCTTTCCTACACAAGCTGCTGTTCAGTAGAAGCCCTTGTAGCATGAATAATAAAAACCCAGAGACAGATATTGGGGCTCAACCCGAAAACCAGAAAAGCAAAGCAGCCAAGTAACTAGAGAAGTCTTACCTCTACCAATGCTGGGTGACTACAGACTAAGCAGACAGATCCTCTCCCTCCTCCCATTTTATATTCCCTCTAGTTCTGGGATTAAAGGCATGTGACTCCCTAGTACTGGGATTAAAGGTGAGGCATTGCCACCTGGATTTGTTTCAGCATTGATCTTCTGTAACCCAGCGTGGTCTTGAACTCACAGAGATCCACCTGCCTCTGTCTCCCAGATCCTGGGATTAAGGGTGTATGCCACCACTGCCTGACCTCTGGTGGCTTAATTTTGCTGATCTTTAGGCAAGCTTTATTTATTAAAATAAAAATAAAATATTATTATAAGCCCTAACTAAGACAGAAGCTCACAACCATCTGTAATTCTGTGGGTTTCTGCACAAGCATGATACACATACTCGGGCACACATGTGTATAAAAAGGGAGGCTGGAGAAATGGCCCAGTGGTCAAGAAAACTTGTATGCTTTCACTGAGAACCCTAGTTCCAAACCCATCACCCACATAGTGGCCCACAGCCATCTGTAACTCCAGAACATGAGTTCTAGAGAATTCAACACCATCTTCTGACTTTCTGGGCACCACATAAACACGATGTACTTCTATAGAAGCACACAGGCAAAATATTCATGTAGATAAAATATAATAAGTAGCACTTTAAAGTATTTTTAAATGAAAAATAAAGGGAACTCATATCCTGAAGGATACGGTAATATCAGATTATGACCCTGGTGGCCATTCTCTACTAAATACAACTATATTAAAAGCCTGCTAGTGTGAGGTTTTATGATGTGTATACCTATGATTCCAACAAGAAGTTTAAGCAGGAGGATTGTGAGTTCGAAACCAACCAGTTAACTGGGAAGAGGGAATTTACTCTTGGGCTCATGTTTTAACATTTTTATAATATTTATATATATTCACATACATACTACCTATTAATTAAAAATAAACTGTGAAAAAGCTAATGAACAAAATATTGTCCTTTCCATGCTCTTTGCAAAAGATCTCCCTTTGCCCTTCCTTTATTAATAGATCACAATTTCAGATGGCCAAACCATAAGATAGCTAAATTAGGATTTCTTTGTATTTTAACATTTCATTCTCTTTTTCTGGAGACCATACTCAGGGAAACTTGAAAAACATACTGACTTTATTATAAGACCGTCTCTCAGGGTGTGTTGGGTATGTGCTTTCAGATAACTGCTTTTATCTGCTATGTTTTTATTTTACTTCATCTTCAGGCCTATTTGCTGTGATTTGGATGTGGCTTGAACATTTCTAAAAGGTTCATGTGTTGGAAGGCGGGTCATCAGCATGAGCGTGTTGGTAAATGGTGTGGGGCCTTATAAGGCAGGGCCATAAAAGGTAGGCCCTTAGATCAGTGGGATGAGACTTTGAAGGAATCAGGTGTCCATCATGGGATTCGCAAGTTCCTAAAAAAGAGTTGTTATAAAAGGAACAAGAATGTCTTCTCCTCTTCTCTTTGCTTTCTGGTTCAAGTTGTGCTTACTGTCCCACATATGTTCTGTCATCTGCCACTTAGACTTTAAACCTCCAGAAATGTGACTAAATAAACCTTTAGACAGGGTGCCATGGAGCCCAGGATGACCTCAAACTTGCTATGTAAACTCCCTCTTGCTTTTTGGGTATTTATTTATTTGACATTTGGAGTGTGTGTGGGTGCATACACACCATAGATGTGAAATTCAGAGGACAACCTGTAGAAACGTTTTCTCCTTCCACTGTGTGGGTTCTGGGGATCCAACTCAGGTCTTCAGGCTTGATGACAAGCCCTTCTACCCACTGAACCATCTTGCCACCGCCTCCCCTCACTTTTATAAAAATCAGAACTTCCTATTTATCTTTAAGCACTGAATCTATGAAAGCACTAGAAATTGGTTCAAAGTATATTCAACAGCAAAAGAGGGTAGGTAGAACAGCAGCTACCCTTATCAGATGAGCTGATTTCAATGGGAGAAAGTTTATAATCAGGCTGGAAAGAATTGAGCTCCACACTGCCCTTTTTTAGCATCTGTCAACAGCTATTTGTATGAAAACATCAATGGCTTCATAATCCAGTTTACAGATAAGCTGGAAAACAAGATAGTGCAACTGAGTGACATTGGGAATCGAATACATCTGATAAACAGGAATGATAGATAAATTTAGCAAGATTTAAAAAAACAGATCAAAGTAAAGACTTGTACAAGATCCTAAACCACAGATGTTCAAGCACTGAATGTATAAACATAGCAGAGATGAAGTCTTAGAAACTTTAACTAACTATAGGCTTGACCTAAATCCACAGAGCTTTTGATGTGCCAGAGAGGGAGGGGGCTAATCTTTGTGTGCATGAGCAGAGGGTCTAGAACAAAGTCATCAGGCCACTCCTCTCCGCTGATTAGAACAGGTACTTGAAATAGTGCATTATGTTCTAGATGGCAATCTTCAAAGCAAGGTATCAATGAACTGAAGTATGAACAGAACAAAAAAAAAACCCAAATGATGAGTACAGATGTTTAGAATCAAGAAAGGCAAATAGGTAGAGAAAATCAATCAAATAGAAATAATGGAAGTGCTCAAGCACAGACTGAGGATATAGTCCTGGGCCCCACCCCCAGCACTGCATAAACTGGACACTGGAGCACATCATCACTCAAGAGATGGGGACAGGATCATCGAGGTTATACTTGGCTACATAATGAGTCTGAAGCTAGCCCAGGCTACAAATACTGTCTCAAATAAAAGAGAGCCTAGTGGTGGTGGAACACGCCTTTGATTTGATCCCAGCACCCAGGAGGCAGGGGCAGACTGATCTCTGTGAGTTCAAGGCCAGCCTGGTCTACAGAGTGAATTCCAGGATAGCCAGGGCTACACAGAGAAACCCTGTCTCAAAAAAAAGGAAGAAAAGAGAAAGTATCAATATTATGATGAGCAAAAATGGCTAGGGAAGGCAGCTCAGAGAATAAAGCACTTGCCACACAACTGTGAAGGCTAGATCCTTAGGGAAAACGCAAGAAAATGAGGCAGGCACTAGAGTCATCTGTGATTCCAGCAGTTCAGAGAAAAAAGCAGGCGATCCCAGGCAAGCCAGCTAGCTGGACCAAGTAAAACTAACTGATGAGCTCTCAGTTGAATGAGAAACCGTGCTTCAACATAGAGAAAACAATCAAGGAAGCAATCAGGAAGATGCCAAGCATCAACCTGAGGTCTCCATACACGCATGCACACACACACACACATGCATGTACAAACTAATACACTTGAGAATACATGAATCTGAATACCACACACACATACACCAAGAAAAAGCTTTAAAAAAGACCCAGGAGGCCGGGTGGGGGTGGCACACTCCTTTAATCCCAGCCCTCAGGAGGCAGAGGCAAGTGGATCTCCGAGTTCTGAGGTCAACCTGGTCTACGGAGTGAGTTCCAGGACAATCAAGGTTACACAGAGAAACCCTGTCTTGAAAAAGAAAACGAAAAAAGGCTCAAGAAGTAGCCTAGGTTAAAGTAGACCAAGTGATATAGCAACCTAATTTAATATCAAATACTGGATTGGAAAAGATGCTACAAAGGATATTATTGGGACATCTTGGTGTGATGCTCATGCCTGTAATTCTAACACTTGGGAGGCTGAGGCAGTAATAGAACCATGAGTTGGAGGCTACCCTGAACTACATAGTAGGTTACAGGCCAACCTGAGCTAGAGCAAGACCTTGTTTCAAAAAAAAAAAAAAAACAAAAAACAAAATTCAAGTGTAAGATCGGATTTTGATCATTCTGTGATTTCTGTAAGAAAATGTCCCTGGGGGGCTAGAGAGATGGCTCAGCGGTTAAGAGCATTGCATGTTCTTCCAAAGGACCCGAGTTCGATTCCCAGCAACCACATGGTGGCTCACAACCATCTGTAATGAGGTCTGCTGTCCTCTTCTAGCAGGCATATATGCAAACAGAATATTGCATCCATAATAAATAAATATTAAAAAAGAAAATGTCCCTGTTCTTAGGAAACCTATATTAAAGTACTTAGCAGTATACTAAAGGAAAAACTATGAAGATAAAATTATATTTAAAAACAAATGTCGTCACATTTTTTAAATTTATAAATCTAGGTTAAAGATTTATGATAATTCTTCATATTATTCCTGCAACTTTTCTTTATTAGTTCAAAGTAAGAAGTTAAAAAACATGTTAAGCTAAGCAGTGGTGGCACATGCCTTGAATCCCAGAACTCAGGAGGCAGAAGTAGAAAGAAGATCTCATGTGAGTTCAAGGTCAGCCTCGTCTCAGTAGTCAAAAGCATTTGTTCTTGCAGAAGACCTGAATTTGATTCCCAGCATCAACATGGTGGTTTACAACCATCTGTACTCCAGTTCCAGAAAATTCTGATTTCACCAGGCACGAGGCACATATATGGTGCACATACATACATGCATGCAAACCTATCAATTTCTAGAAGAAAGTCCAAAGGTAATCTTTAAGACTTGAGGACCAAGATGTTTTAAAACAAAGAAAACAATGGTCATAAAAATGATAAACTTGAGAGCAGGGGTGGTGGCACATGCCACCCAGCACTCAGGAGGCAGAGGTAGGCAGATCTCTGTGAGTTCAAGACCAGCCTAGCCTACAAAGTGAGTTCCTGAGCTGCTATACACAGGTCTTGAAAAAACAAAAAATAAATAAATTTGAAATGGTGAGATAATTGAGCAGGTAAAGTACCTGCCACCAAGTCTGATGACTTGAGTTCAATCCAAGGGACTAGGAACCACAAAGGGTAAATAATGCATACATCCACAATAAATAAATAACAAAATAAATTTGCTGGCCATACTTCTGTAATGTTAGCATTTGCAAGGCTAGATCAGGAGGGCTCTGGGCTACATAACAGATCATACCTTAAAATATATACAGAAACACACACACACACGCATGTACATGTGTGAATACATTAGACTTTACCAAATTTAAAGCTCAGTTTATGTAAAAAACACCATTAAGAAAATGAATAAGGTGCATATCTTTAATCCCAGCACTTGGAAAACAGAGGCAGGGAGATTTCTGCCTGGTCTACATAGTGACTTCCAGGTCAGCCAAGACTACATAATGACATCCTGTCTCAAAAAAAAAAAAGGACAGAAAGAAGGAAGGGAGGAAATAAAAAGAAAGAAAGAGGGAGAAAGAGAGAAGGAAGGAAGGAAGGAAGGAAGGAAGGAAGGAAGGAAGGAAGGAAGGAAGGAAGGAAGGAAGGGAAGTAGATAAGTACAGAGTTGGGGAAAATATCTGCAAAACATAAATCTGACAAAGTGTGTAAGACCAGAAAATATTTTTAAAATTCTTACAAATCATTGAAATATTTTGTAGTGCTAGGTATCAAACCTAGGGCCTCACACATATGTTTACAGTAAGACTTGTAAAGGTCTGGGAATTTGGCACAGTTAGAGTACTTGCCTGCCACGTACAAGGCCCTGGATTCAGTCTCCAGAAGCACATGAACTGGATGGGGCAGCACATGCCTGGGATCTGGGCAAAATGAGCAGAGAAGGGAGGAGGAGCAGAAGCTCAACATCATCTCGGTGGTCAGGAAGGTGGTTCCCTGGTAAAAGCACTTGGGGCAGAAACATGAAGACCCGAGTTCCACCCTGGAACAAACATAAAAGGCTGGGCGCTATGATGTGCATCTGTAATCCCAGCACTCCTAAGGCAGGGTGGAAGGCAGAGACAAAATCAGACAGAAGCTCGAGGGCCAACTAGCCTGGCATGCTGGGCAGTGACAGGAACAATGAAGGACCCTACTTCAACAATGTGGAAGTGTCTCCTGAAAAGCTGTGCAAATGCCCGTGACAGCAGGGCTAAGTGCTCTCTCTCTCTCTCTCTCTCTCTCTCTCTCTCTCTCTCTCACACACACACACACACACACACACACACACACAAATTCTCTCTCTCCAGATCTCTCACATTCTCTCCTCTCCTTGTGGATCAGGGTGTAGCTCTCAGCTACTGCCCCAGCACCTGCCTGCTTGCCACCACGATTCCTGCCATGATGATGGTGGACTAACCTATGAAACTGTAAACTAGCCCCTAATTAAATGCTTTCTTTCTTGAGTTGCCTTGGTAGAGCCGGGCAGTGGTGGCACAGGCCTTAATCCCAGCACTAGGGAGGCAGAAGCAGGTGGATCTCTTTGAGTTTGAGGCCAGCCTGGTCCACAGAGCAAGTTCCAGGACAGCCAGGGCTACACAGAGAAACCTTGTCTCAAAAAACAAAACAAAACAAAACAAAGAAAAAAGAGTTGCCTTTGTCATGGTGCCTCTTCACAGCAATACAAAAGTGACTATTACATATTGAGTTAGAGGCCAGCTGACTACATGAAACCCAGTTTTTAAAAAAGAGGGGCCAGAAAATGGAGGCACACGCCTTTAATGCCAGCACTTGGGAGGGAGAGGTAGGCAGATCTCTGTGAGTGTAAGGCCAGCCTGGTCTACATAGTGACTTCCAGAACAGCCAGAGCTCCAGACTGAAACCCTGTCTCAAACAAAACAAAACAAACAAAAAGCCAGGCAGTAGTGGTACACACCTTTAATCCCAGCACTCTGGAGGCAGAGGCAGGCAGATCTCTAAGTTTGAGGTCAGCCTGATCTACAGAATGAGCTCCAGGACAGTCATGGCTGCTACACAGAAAAATCCTGTCTCGAAAAACAAAAATCAGGGGGGAAGGAAAGAGAAAGAAAGAGAAGGAAGGAGAGGAAGAGAGTGGAAGAAAGGAAAAAAGAGAGGGAAGGAGGAAGGAAACATTGCAAAAGGCATACACCTCAAAGGAGAGATTTATAATCCAAGAGTTGAAAGAAATAGACTGAAAGCCAAAGTAGTAAAGAGAAAAAACAAAACAGTAACTTTCCTTGTGAAACAAAACTTACCCAAATTAATAAAGCTCCAGTATTGGTAAAATATAAGAAAATGAACACTGAGGTGTTCTTTTAATAATATACATTTAAACAAATATTTAAGATAAAAATGGCAGTAGTTATCAAATACTTTTATTAATTAATGTTGTTCTTCAACAATTTTCATAAATTTATATAATATATTCTAATTAACCTCTACCCCCACCCTCTTTTATCTCCTCTCATCCCTACTTATCAATTTTGAAATGTTCATGCATTTGAGCCAGGTGTTCAAATTCCACAAATCTATCCTATAAGCACATTTACATATACAAGAACATACATTTATTTGGATGCTTACTGTGATATTTATTATTTGTAAACTAAAATGCTGAAAACCACCTAAATGTTTATTAGTAAAGAAGCAACTTACATATACTTGTGCCACACACCTGTAGACATGCCTACTTGGAAGACTGAGGCAAGATAATTGAGTCACAAGTTTGAGATGGGAGATCAGTTAAGGCATCCTAGTGAGATTTCCATATCTGAAAAGCGCCATAACAATAGGGCAAGTATAACTCTTTGGGAAAATCCAGGAGTGCTGGTTGGTTTTTACCAACTTGACACAAACCCAGAGATCTGAGAAGAGGGAACCTCAACTGAGAAGATGCTCCCATCAGATTGGCCTGTCTGTGGGACTTTTTTGTTTGTTTGGTTTTTGGTTTTTGGAGACATGGTTTCTCTATGTAACAGCCCTGGCTGTCCTGGAACTCACTATGTAGTCCAGGATGGCTTCAAACTCATGGAGATCTGCCTGCCTCTGCTGCCCTGAGTCACCAACACCTGGCAAGATATTTTCTTAATTGATGATTGATATGGGAAGACCCAGCCCACTGTGGGTGGTGCCATTCCTGGGCAGGTGGTCCTGAGTCGTATCAGAAAGCAGGCTGAGGAAGCCCTGGGGAGCAAGCCAGTAAGCAGTGGTTCCTCCATTGTCTCAGTTTCTGTTCCTGCCTCCAGGTTCCTGCCTTGAGTTCCCACCCTGAATTCCCCTCAGGAGACTGATGGAGAAGTGTAAGATGAAACAAATCCTTTCCTCCTCAATTTGCCTTTGTTTGTGATGTTTTATCACAGTGATTGAACCCCTAAGACACCAAGTTTCTGTTAAAGTAAGCAAGTAGAAATAATTTAAGAGGAAACTTATCTACAATGCTTTCAGCTTCCCGGGAAAACAATGCAAATACCTGGCAAGGGATGAAACAGTGGGCAGTAAGGGAAGATGAGAAAGGTAAGAGAAAGCCCAAAGGGATTTAAGAAAGTTAACAAATTTTTTTTTAATTATTCCAAAATCTTGTAGAATAAATAGGCTTTCAGAGGGTGGACCAGTCTACCTAAAATGTTCTTTTTCTGCCCTTCACAATCAAAGAAAATCCTATTTGCTCATTCAGTCTCAGGCCAAAGAGAGTATCTGTGGCTATAAAGCTTTCCATGACAGCCTGTGCTTAAAGTATTAAATTGTTCCCTCAAGTTCCACAAAAATGTATTCAACTGCTATTATAGAGCATCTCACTTCTGATTAGGGCACTCAGACCTGACAGATACCAGGCACAGTGTCTACTTATCCCTTGAAATATCATTTAAGATTCTGTGCATTCTTCTATGGGGTGAGTCCATGGATTTTAATCAAATTCGGAACAACTGCTGTAGTGTAAAATGTCCATCAGTCTATGCCAGACATTGTAAATACACAAACGAAACAAAAAATCCAAGAGAGTTTATAGATGAGACAGATGAGTAAACATGGTGTTACAAAATATGTAGACGCCTAAAGGAAATGAGAGACATCATTAACAAGTCCTGATTAAACAGAGGAATCTACTACAGTCCTGTGCTCAGGAAAACTCTACAATGTAAAAATAGCTACTTTCTCAAAATTAAGGTGACAATTCAATAATCTTAAAAAAAAAAAAAGGCCAGAAAGTGATGGCACACACCTTTGATTCCAGCACTCAAGGATACAGAGGCAAGCGGATCTGTGCCAGCCTGGTCTACAGAGTGAGTTCCAGGATGGTCAGGGCTACAACCAACAAACCCTGACTCAAAAAAATTAAAAAGAAAAAAAAACAGTAAGACTTTCTGTGGACTGTTTGGCTGTTTCTAAAAATTATTAAAGAAATGTTTAAAAAACAGAGGAAGACTTTGCCATGTTTCAAAATTCATAGCACGCTGGACATGGCAACACATGCTTATAGTCCCAGTTTTTAAAAGGCTAAGGCAAGAAGATCATTTGAACATGGAATTTTGAGAAGACCATAGTCAGCATACAAAGGCTATGTGTCAAAGGAAAAGTAACAAACCTAAGGTAGTCGTTTGAAAAGTGTGATGTTGGCATAAGAACAATAACAGCAAAACGAAATAAAAGATCCAGAAACAGACTTAAGTAGAGAAGATTGAGTATATGACATAGGTAGCATTTCAAATCACTGAGAAATGTTGGGACAGTTAATTACCTATCTAGAAAAACATTAGAGGGTACAAACATATCATTTACAAAATCCAATTCTAAACAGTTTCAAGAATAGAATAAAACTTAGTGGGAGAGTAAATATGACTGAACTGTGTTATAGACAAGTATATGTATTATAGACATGTATAAAATTGTCAAATACATCAAGTATAAAACTAAAATACCACTCAGAACAACCTAGTATTGGATAAATTCTTGATCCTCAGCATTACAAGAGTTTTTAAGCTAATTAGATTCAAGGCCTGCTCTACGGGGAGGAATTCATGTTTGTACTATAAACCTAGCTAAGAATGAATAGCTAGGGAGGTCATAGGCCCTAGGGGTAAAGCTACTACTATTATTTTGCCAAATACACATAATATCAAACTGCCTTCTAAATTCTTTATACCCATGGATTACTGCAGCTCTCAGCCCTCATCAAATTTTTCTTTTTGTTGTTGACAGCAGTTAATACAGACGTTCACAACTGGTCACAGTACAAAGAATAAGTGGCTATGGAGTGCTTTGCTTTACACACACACATACACACACACACACACACACACACACACACTCCTCGGGGAACACTGTAGAAAAAGAACGCTTAAAGATTCTAAGAGACAGAAGATAAGAAAGACTACTTCTGAAACAATGTTTTCTGGACATGACAGAGCTGTTCCACACAGAAACTCACAGCAGCCATGGCTGCCTGAAGGACCTGCAGTCAGCATTCCAGTACGGGTGGGGGAGAGGCTCAGGAAGCCCCATCTCTACCTGAGGAGTTAGTAGACTTCCGGGGCTGAGGTAGGGAGAGTGATTTTTTGGAGCTCTGGTGCTCAGGAGGTTGCCCACGTTTCAGTGAGTACCCTACGCCTACATGCACACACATATGTGCTGCAGCCACTGCACTCTAACCACTGAGTTAAAAAGAGGGTAAGGGCTTAGAAGGTAGACTTTGGAGGGAGGTTCAGGATGACATAGAAAGGGGGATGAACAGTGGTTATAACCAAAATACATTGTATATGCATATGAGCCTCTCAAAGAATAAATATAGATTAAAATTTTTAGTCATGGCTACACACCACACTTTTAACTCCATCACAGGGAAGCAGAGCCACACATTTCTGTGAATTCAAGGTCATCCTGGTCTTCATGGTAACTTCCAGGCAACCAGGGCTACATAGTAAGAGCCTGTCTGAAATTAAGTTTTTAAATGCTTTTCCTGACCTAGGGGTATAGTTTGGTTGATAGCATGCTTCTCTAAACATATATAGTATATATGAAGCCAGGTTTAACACCCACAGGTGTGGTAGCATGTACTTGAATCCTAGCACTTGGAAAGTGACTACAGAGTGAAGTCAAGGTCAGACTGGGCTACACAAAACCGTATATATATAAAAAAATATTCTCATCAATTGTTTTATCTTGTAGAGTCATAATGGCTCCAAAATGGAAAAAAAGTCTAGGAAGATACTTCAGCCAATATTTACTTGCCTTGCAAGTATGAGGATCCACCTAAAAAAGCCAGGCATGGTGGTACACACTTGTAATTGCAGGACTACGGAGGTGGGAAAAGGAGGATCCTTTGGACCTGCTGGCTTAGTTGGTTGCATTTTAGGCCAATGAGAGACCACATCTCAAAAGGATCATCAAGGAAACCTCTTTGCCAACAGAGGCCACTGCTAGAGGCAGAGACCCACATTGGAGCACTGGACTGAGCTCCCAAGGTACAAATGAGGAGCAGAAGAAGGGAGAACATGAGCAAGGAAGTCAGGACCGCGAGGGGTGCACCCACCCACTGAGACGGTGGGGCTGATTAATGGGAGCTCACCAAGGCCAGCTGGACCGGGACTGAAGGAGCATGTGATCAAACCGGACTCTCTGAACGTGGCAGACAAGGAGGGCTGACTGAGAAGCCAAGGACAATGGCACTGGGTTTTTATCCTACTGCACGTACTGGCTTTGTGGGAGCCTAGTCTATTTGGATGCTCACCTTACTAGACCTGGATGGAGGGGGGAGGACCTTGGACTTCCCACAGGGATAGGGAACCCTGACTGCTCTTTGAACTGGAGAGGGAGGGAGAGGGAAATGGGAGGAGGTGGAAATTCTTAAGTAAAAATTAAAAAATGTAAAAAAATAAATAGTGTTCTAAGCAAGAAAAAAAAGAGAAAAACACAACCAATCAAAATACAGAGTTGTGGAGCACAGTCCTAATGGATACATCTACAAAACACTGCTGCACTTAAGGCTCAGGCAACACCATGGAAGACTGGGGAGGAAAGGCTTTAAGAGCCAGAGAGAGTATGGGGGAGGGGGGTTGCTGCAAGAATGTGTCTCCTAGTAATAGCAGAAGCTACACTTGTAAAGTCTCACCAACGTGACTGTCTAAACATGAGCTGAACAAGGACAAGAACAATAAACATGCCAAAGTGGATGGGGAAAAGCCCACAAGGCCTCAACCCAACTATAGGCAACTAAGGATTTCTGGGAGAGGGAGAAATAGTCTTCCCCAGGAAAGAGCACACCAATTGGTTATTCAATACCAATTGATCAGCCCTGAAAACATACATACAAGTAATACAGACTGAGCAGGTTGTATTATGTATTTAGGAATATATGTATATATGCATACATACATGTACATACATGTAACAACTATTAATGAAAAAAGAGGCCATGAATTTCAAAGAGAGCAAAAAGGGGATGTATGGGAGGAAAGGCAAAAGAGAAATTATGTAACTATAATTTTAAAAATAAAAAAGGGGGGAAAAGAGGGAGGCAACCTTGAAGTGCAGACTGACTCATGTAGATATTTTGAGAAGAATCCCTTGATTGTTGAGTATGGAAATCAGGAATAAAACCTGAGGTCTCTGAGGGTTCTATTAACCCAGATTTACTGCAAAGTGATAGAAAACACCATCACAGCTTTTTTTCTTTTCTTTTTTTTTTTTTTTTCTCTTTTTGGATTTTTGAGACACGGTTTCTCTGTGCAACAGCTCTGGCTGTCCAGGAACTTCTCAGTAAACCAAGCTGATGTCAAACTCAAGAGATCAACCTGCCTCTGCCATCCAAGTGCTGGAATTAGAGGTGTGTGCCACCATGCCCAGCCCTCCACCATAACTTAGGAAGCCTGAAAACATGGGTGAATTATGTTAAAATTGAAGAAAGCAAAGAATCCAACATTTGAAGTAGAAACTATAAATGTATCAGAGCAGAAAACTTCAGGCAAAGCCTGCATTGAATGTCTTCTGCAGTGGAGGCTGACTATAAGGAGAGGAAGTCCTACCAGGCTTGAGTCCCCAGTTAAATTTATTAAAAACACTCTTGAGGAATAAAGGTTAAACACCTTCTGGAGGTACATATCATCACCATCTAAAGTCTTTAAGTTAAAGGTTCATAACTTTGACATGGGGAGTAACTTAGAGAAGGTAAGCCCACAGTTCAGCCAAGTAGCCTTATGGGGTGGGAAAATGGGAAACTTTGAGAGCAGCTTGTATTGTGTTGTTTTTTATTATCTTTATGTTCATCATCACTTTTCAAACAGAAACACATGTTAGGCAGGGGTCTCAAGGAAATATACTTATTTATTAAGCATTATTTAAAGGAGAGGGAATAGAGCTCTTAAGGATGACAAGGTTGTTCTCTCCCCCACACACACATACACATGGCACATGCATAAATTTTACAAAATGAGGCCTGTGAGACATCTTAGCAGGTTAAAGGTGTTTGCCGCCAAGCCTGACAATCTGAGTTCAATCCCCAGGACCCATATACTGGAACCAGAGAATCAACTTCCACAAGTTGTCCTCTGAACCCACATACACACTCCACAGCATGCACATGCATGTACACACACTCATAAATAAATAAATGTAATTACATTTTTTAATTAAAATAAATGGAAACAATTCAAGTGTCCTTGGCAGATGAATTAACAAGAGGGGATGGGGAATAAATGGAAAACATGCAGCCTTTAAAAGGATAGGCATTCTGACATGTGCTGTAACATGGATGACCCTCACTTTTATGCTAAAGTGAAAGAGGCCAGTCACAAAAAGATAAATAAGAGTAAGATGGCTCAGCATGTAAAGGCACTTGCCACCAAGCCTGACAACCTGAGTTCAATTCCAGTTCCTACGTAGCAGATGGAGAGAACTGATTCCTGCAAGTTTCCCTCTGATTCCCACACGTGTGCTGTAGCACTTACAAATGCACACATATACAAATAAATATGCAGAGGATAGGCGGAACTCTGTGAGTTCAAAGCCAGCCTGCTCTACAGAGCTAGTTTCAGGACAGGCTCCAAAGCTACAAAGAAACCCTGTCTCAGAAAAAAAATGCAATAACAAAAATGTAAGGAATAATCCATTTATATGGGATACTTGTGATTGTCAAATTCAAAGAGACAGAAAGGATGGTGGCTGCTAGGAGTAATGGGGTGTTATTGAGTTTAAAGTGGAAAGATGAAAAAATGTATTGAGATGTGTGGTAGTAATGGTTGCACAACAATGCAGACATGCTTAATGTCACTTAAAAATGGTTAGAACAGTCAGGCACAGTATGCATATCTGTAATCCCAGCACCTGGAAGGCAGAGGCAGGAGGACTGCTGTATATTCAAGCCCAGCCTGGTCTACACAGTGAGTTACAACCACAAGGGGCCATCGAGTAATACTCTCTTTAAAAAAAAAAAAAGCAAAGCAAAACAACAAAAAAAGTGTAGTGACACATGCCTGTAATCTCAGCACTTAGAAGACTAAGACTTCAGGATTGCCATGAGTTTGAGACCAGCCTGGTTTATATAGGAAGTGACAGGCCAGTCAGGGCTATATAGCATGACCCAATCTTTTAAGAAAGTTAGAATAGTGAAGAGTATTATATATAGTATATATGTGTATACATATATACATATTTTTGCAATAATATATGTGATATATTTCAGTGAAAACGATAAGAGATTTAAGGCAGAAACAGATATGAGAATTCAATTGTATCTTATTAGTGCACACATCAATGTAAACTTTAAAAAAAATGTAAATTTTACTTTTCTAATTTTTGGCTTTAGAGAAGTTATTTTTCAATGGAGTCCCGTGATCACAGTTTGAAAAGATGAAGAGTCAAAGAATCGTCAAACCACTATTGTTTGTAAAAAGTAATAATAAACCCAGCACTCGGGAGGCAGAGGCAGGCGGATCTCTGTGAGTTCGAGACCAGCCTGGTCTACAGAGCTAGTTCCAGGACAGACTCCAAAGCTACAGAGAAACCCTGTCTCGAAAAAAAAAAAAAAAGTAATAATAAAGTTAAAACAATCCAGTAATCTATCAATAAGAGAACAGTTAAATAAGCCATTTATAGTCATACTATGGCATATTGTGTATATTGTGTCACATTTAATGAATCTAGTAAATAACATTTTCAAAACACTGAAAAGCATTTAAGCATGGTAAATTGAGGAAATAAAAACATAACAAAATGGATTTCCTATTGTAAATTGATGTGTGTAGAAAGGTGCACTGAGTAAAATCAGATGACAAGGACTAGCTGAAATGGTGGCATGGAATGGACAAATTTCTAGGTCAGACATCTGTTCTTCCAATGGACTTAGTACAAAACTCTTCAGTCTCCAGCTTTTATGGCCTTTCCTGCTTCCAACCTGTTGTGATGTTGTAGCAAGGAAGGTCAAACATGCCAGCAAATGTTCCATTGCTCTGACCCAGGACCCCAGCAACCAAACCCAAGGGAGAGCTCCAAGTTGGCCTTGATGTACAGCCAAGGGAGGACTTCATCTAACAGCTATAAAACCTATAACCTGAGTTAACTGCATCAAAACAGGTGATAACTCCGGGACACATGTGAAGTGTGAGACTGTGAAGGATGTGCAGGCTGTGGGCCACAGAAGCGAGGCAGATTTCATTTTCAAAAGCAGTATCACAGCGTTCCCATTGGTTTCTCATACCAGTGGCTTTCTGTAGTCCTTCTCACTATGAAGAGACCAATCAGGAGAGGGAACGTGCTTCCACAGCATACAAATAACTACAGGCTTGCTCATTTCTCATTGACACACAGCCAACCAGAAGAGCAGGATATTGTAATATGGCCTCCTATTTAAATCAACATATTGTTCTTGGTCCCCTCCTGCACCCACCACCATTTTTGTTTAGTTCTTCCTAGAATTTAAGATTTGGATCTAGGAAAAATAACAAAAAGTCAAAGCTGGGGCCCAAGAAGCAAATTATATATCCATGTGGATCCATGGGAGCTACTCTGAACTTCACCTCAAGTAGTGCTAATCTAAGACAGAACTGGTTTTGCAAGTACCTCATACAAGGTTGCATTGCCAATGGACTAATGGACTTCACTGTCCCCCAAAGGCTAGTGGAAAAAAATAGGAATATTCAGGGCCATTAACTTAAGAGTGGCAACTAAATTTGTTGAAGTGGTTAAGGATCTTTAACTGAAGCCGGGAGGTGGTGGCACACGCCTTTAATCCCAGCACTTGGGAGGCAGAGGCAGGTGGATCTCTGGGAGTGCGAGGCCAGCCTGGTCTACAAGAGCTAGTTCCGGGACAGGAACCAAAAACCACAGAGAAACCCTGTCTCGAAAAACCAAAAAAAAAAAAAAAAAAAAAACCTGACAGAAAGATACTGCTTCTAGAATGGCCAAAATTAAATGTGTGGGAAAACTTGTAAATTCCTAACAGTTGGTATTATTACAACTAAATGTATCATGAAATGCAAATTTGAATTATGAAAACAACACTTTCACCAAATATTTTTGATAATTGTAGATTATTTAAATTTGTACCACGTTTAGCAGGGAAAATTCTTGTGAGGAAACATGAATTTCATCATTTGAGGGGAGCAGCAGAAACAGTCATTCGGTATTAGTGTGGGGTCTAAACTATACTCTTGAAAATAGCAAATTTAGCCCAGCTTGGTGGCCCATACCTTTAAACCCAGCACTTGGAAGGTAGGTGTATCTCTGTGAGTTCCCAGCCAGACAGGGCTTCACAGAGAGACCCTGTCTCAAAAAAAAGAGTAATTTAGCTGTAGTTATCAAAGTAAAAATTGCACACACTCTTTGACTCAGCAATTCCTTCTCTCAAAATCTATCCTACAGAAATACTTAGACACAGGAGAAAGATTAAATGTAGTATTTATAACAGTGAATGCTTGGAGGCAAGTTTCCATTAATAGGCGAATTGTTAAATTGCAATAAAGCTATACTATTGCATGTTATACCATTATTAATGTAAGAAATACATAGTACATTCCATAATATATTAATTTGCATAGTAGTAAAACAATGTTCTATTTTAAAAACTATACATATGTGTGGATTTCCTATAGGTGTATATATGAGGACAGAGGGGAGAGAGAAGAGGGGAAGGGTAGCTTTAAGATACACCAGTTAAAAGTCATTTTTAGAGAATGGGAATAGGGAAGAATAAGGAAAAATCTTTCACTTTTTCTTTATATGCTTGTTTTGTTGAAATTTTGTCCATTTACATAAACTGCTTTTGAATTTTAAAAACCAACTAATATTTTAGCAAAAGAGACTCTTTTGTAGTCAGATCAACAGAGTTATAATTTATATAATTTAAATAAGAATAACTCCATAGCTGGGTGTAGTGGCATATGCCTGTAATCATAGCCAAGGAAAGGAGAATCACTGAAAATTCAAGGCTATCACAGTCTCCACAGCACGACTTTGTCTTCAAAAGACACAGATACACAACTCCATGTAAGTTATTACTACCAAAATTTTTCATCTAGAAGATTTAAGGTAAAATTATGGCAATTATAAACTTAGTTAAATACCTATATGATCATTCAATCAAATATATTCATTTCATAGTTGAGAAGCCTGAAGTCTTGAAACAATTCACCTAAGGTCCTCTAGCCAGTCACAGTCAGATCCAGAAGTCAGGTTTCTATTCTAGCCCTAGTATTTTTTACTTCCTTTCACATTTTCCTGAGTCTTCAGTCTGATGATATAGTATCAAATATTCTTGTCTCATAAATATTAGATGTGTGTGTGTGTATGTGTGTATGTATGTATGTATTTTGGTTTTTCAAGACAGGATTTCTCTGTGTAACAGCCCTAACTGTCGTGGAACTAGCATTGTAGACCAGGCTGGCCTCAAACTCAGAGTGCCTCCCGAGTGCTGGGATTAAAGGCATGTGCCACCAAGCCTGGGCTAAATGTCCTTGTATTTAAACTTTAGAACAAAAATATGCAGAAAAATCAGAATGTAGCTAAATGTGGCGGTGTACCCCTTTAATCTAAGCACTGGGGAGGCATATCTCTGTGAGTTTAAGATTAGCTTGGTCTACATAGGGAGTTCCAAAACAGCCAGGGCTATATAATGAGGTCCTGTCTCCAAAAAATGTATATACCTCCATTACCACAGCCTTGAAAAGCTCTCAACAAAAAGTTACTGTATTTTAGAATAAAAATACTCAACAAACTAAAATGTATATACCTGTTAGCAAAAATTTTTAAGAGCTTACTGCAACTAGATAAAAAAGCATTGTTGATACATTTTCTTAAAAAGAAACACATGAATAAAATTTCTACGAATTCATGAACTGCAGCTTTTTCCTAATTTAAAAAAGTACTTATTTATTTATAATTTATTTCTGTATACCTTTGTGAGTGTACTGTACCATGTGAAAGCAGTGAAATGAAAGCCAGAAGAGGATGTGGGATCCCCTGAGACTGGGCTTATAGATGGTTGCAAACTGACATATGTGAGCTGGGAATTAAACCAGGGTCCTCTGGAAGAGCAGCCAGTACTCTTACCCACTGAGCCATCATCTCTCATGCCCAAAATTTTGTTTTCTCTTATGTGAATGTTTTGCCTGCATATATGTGCACCACAGATGTGCCTAGGGCCCATGGAGGTCAGAAAAGAGCATCTGATTCCCTGGAACTGGGGTCACGAATGGTTGTGAGCCATCAGGTGGGTGCTGGGAACTAAATTAGGGTTCTCTGCAAGAGCAACAAATGCTTTTATTCACTGAGCCATCTCTCCAGCCCTCTTCTCCTAATTTTTAATCCCCAGCTGACAGTTCCTGTTAACCATCTTTATCCTTTACCTTCAGTTTCTCTAGGTAAAGGAATTTCTATCTACATACAAACACTGGAAACCACTGAGAAAAGTCAGGTATCTTGGCATAAAACAGTAAATGGCAGCAATCAAGAGGCTAAGCCAGAGGATTCTTAGAGTTCAAGGCCAGCCTGGGCTACATAATGAGTTTGAGGCTAGCTACTGTTACAGAGTGAAGACTGTCAAAAACAGACAAATAAAGTCACCATAGAAACCACCTATTTAAAGGAGCTCTCAAAGGGTTTAAAGAATGCTTTTTGTAAGCTGGGCAGTGGTGACACACGCCTTTAATCCCAGCACTCAGGAGGCAGAGGCAGGTGGATCTCTGGGAGTTCGAGGCCAGCCTGGTCTACAAGAGCTAGTTCCAGGACAGGCTCCAAAACCACAGAGAAACCCTGTCTCGGAAAAAAAAAAAAAAAAGAAGAATCCTTTTGTGATATTGATTCCTACTTTGTTTTATATAAAAATGAGTATTTTTTAAAAAAAGAAGCATTGACAGACACACACACATACAGGGAAGTGGTAAAGAAAAATCTAAAAATAAAATTAAGACAATTTGTTGTATAAGCAATACAAAAAAGGAAAAGATGAATGATGAGTGGTGGGTGGTCAGAACGGGAGAAGCAAAGAATCACAAACTAAATTATCCATGAGTCTATATTTTAAAAGAACCTTGAAGTTGGTCATGATGACTTAACTCCTGCAACTCCAGCCTTCAGAAGGATGAGGCAGGATCACCCAAGAGTTTGAGCCTAGCCTAAGTAAATAGTGAGTTCTTGGTCATCCTGAGATACAAAGTGAGACCCTGTCTAAAAAAATAAAAAATAAATTTAAAAAAAGTCAGGTGTGGTGGCACAAGCCTCTAACACCAACATTTGAGAATGGAATCAGAAGTTCAGGAGCTACTGGGCTATACAGCTAGTTCAAGGCCAGCCTCAACTACTTGACCCATCTCAAAAAAAAAAAACTTAATTACTAGGAATGTATGATTAGAGTAACAACCACTTAACCTTTAGGCTATAATTAAAGTAGTACTCAGTTTTAGACTCCCTGCTTAGGTACAAGTGAAGACTGGAGAAATTTCAGAACTATAAAGATAAAAGGGTTAAAAAACCAAGTGAAGGAAAATTAGAATGGTTATTGTGCCTAAGAGAATACCAGGAGTGACTCAACAGCCCACATGGACATGAAGAAATATCCATTTCAGTGAGTTGCTGGTCTGAATTTCCACAGCAGGTGATTCTGTTTAAATGATTACAGCAAGTATTTCAACACAGAAGTGTCTCACCTAGGATACGTAGCATACAAAATCCCGTGAAGCCTGTTGTTGTTCACCTCTCCTACCTTTACTAGCTCAACTTCTCATCTCCAATAGGTCAAAGGGTGGGTAAGGCATCTTTGGAATGTTAAGATGTAGGCTTCTTTCAGGTCTAGCTATGTGTAAAATTTGTTCTCTCCTAGAACCCAATATAAGGTTGAATCTTTCTGAGCTATGAAAAAAAGGGACTCATTAGTAGTAAACACTCATTGGATGGGTAAGACGACTTGGATTTAAGGTTCATAGAGGAAGGACCTAGTGACTGGGTTTAAAATGGCCAATTTTCCTCCAAAAATAGAAAATTGAACTTGTTGAAAATTGAAATTAATAATAAAAGGAAATCACCCATACAGTGGTATCACCCAGAAGGCAGAGACAGGAGGATCACAAGTGAAACCTTGCCTCAGGTAAGAGAATAAGTGAGGAAAGGGGATAATTAGATATGGTAAACTTCTTTCATATTTATCTCTCATTTTTGTCTTATATAGAGAACTTTTGAATCCTGAAGTCTGTGAAGAAACAGAATGTTTCTTACTTGTACTTTGACCACCCTACCCTATACCTACCTAGCTGACTACTATCTACCTAAAATATTGTTAGTACTTTATTTTATAGCTGCTTTTTCTAGTTATTCTCCAGTTCATTCTGTAACACTGCTGCCTATGAAGGTTGTATCGCTTGATCACCCCTTTCCTTTATCTCACAGAAATACCTATTCTTCCTATTCCCTCAGATATATTTTAGTCAGCTCATTCTCTAATGATCAAAAATTTCTTAACTTCTTTAATTCAGCTGGCTCTTCTATTTAAAACCAAATTATCACTCTGGAGTCTCTGTGATGTCCTCATCTTTTGAACACATCATTTTCTATACCATTGTTTTATTTTCAAGTAAATTAAAAGTAGCTTTTCTAGGAGGACGAGGTCCCATATTGACCAGGTTGGTCTCAAATTCACCATGTAATGAAGGCTGACTGTGAACTGATCCTCCTGCCTCCACCTCTCACATGCTGGGATTACAAACATGTACTATCATATCCAGTTCTAAAACTATCTTTACCAAATGCCAAGATTCCTACCTCCCTCATTCCAACCTTCCTGGAACCCATTCTGTACAAGACCAAATTAGTCAGATGAAAACATAGACCCATCAGAAGTTCTCAGGATTTCACCCACCTTCCTGTCTGCATCAAATCTGTTTGAAAAACAACACAATGAAGCAACATTAAATGAGGTAAAAAGACAATGAAAGACGTTGTTTGTTGGTGATATGTGGGTGCACCAGAGGATGGGTCTATATGTATGTTTATGTTATAACACATTACTATGCATATATAAACACACGTAATGTAAATACATTCAACTCAAATTAGCAAAACTCCACAAATGTAAAAATCAAATCTGCTAAATCTGACCTAAACCACAGGTATTATATGGCTACTTCCTGGAAGGAGATGTATTATCTATGTAACAAAGTCAGTTGTAAGTAACAAGAAACCATAGGCTACTACAAGCAGATTCTGCTTTTCTGTAATGTAATATAAATGCAAAGTTTACTCATCACCTCAGGACAATGGCCATGTTGCATGACTTCTACACAATACCCAGCATGCGCTCAACACTGGGAAACAGTAAATTTACAACTTAAGGAGGAAAACGGAGGCTTGCTTCACAGTGGTTTAATATGAACAGAGTTGAATATGACATTGTCTGACAGAAGAATGAACAGCTTGCTGAATAAAAGCCCCGAGTCAGGATATATACACAGCAGAAATGGGGCCTCAGGGTCTCAGCACTTGTGCACAATGAAAGAAGAAATGTTTAAAAAAATATCTGTAACAGAGGATACAAATCAAAAGGCAGCAAGGACACGGACACTGGTGAGGTGGGAAAGGGGCTGCTCAGCCCCCAGCATGGGCGCAGCAGCTAGAGAGCTATCTCAAGGATCTTCAACAATGAGATGGGCTCCAAGACCATGTCAAAATCTAATCCTGATCTCTCCGACCAGGATCACATCAGAATCAGCAATCCTTTCCCCCCAAGGACTTACACAGAAAACACAAATCCTTCCACAATAAGGAGTCTAACCCGAGTCCCCACTTTCACCTAGTACCAGAGTTAACTTGCTCTCATCCCACCATTTGGACAGACAGCAGGTCCCAGTAAACAAACCACCACCTTCCAAACAATAGCCTAGGAGAGCTGCCAGCCTCAAGAAGCTGCTTTAGCCTCTAAGATTGGGGAACTCTCTATCTAGCTGCTAGCTCTATTTCCATTTCTGGGAACAACACTGGAGTTCCATGGGAAACAAGTGCAGGCAGTTCAATAACCCTGTGACCAAGCCAGGGAAGGCAGCAGACAACTCTTGCCTCTGAGCCCCATTCGATAGCTCAAAGTGTTTAGGAGAAACCAGAAGCTGTGGTATGTGTGCTTCTACCCTTGGAACAGCACTAAATGACATGGGAAAAGGAGGAATGGAAGGAGGAAAATGATGTTGCTCTTCCTTACTACACAGAGAAACCTAGAACATGACCCCCTCCACCATTCAGGAAGTCACCTGGCAGTGGTAAGTTGCTCTTATTCCTCAAAACCCACAAAACTAACCCATAAATTCACAAGGGTTGAGGAGGGAGAACTGCTGGCCCATACTGACTCATTAGCTAGTGAGCAAAATGTAGACAGTCAGAGTAGGGAGCCATAAAGGGCTAGGGGCTAGGCAATAGGAGCAGCCTACTACCCTATGGCTTTCTTGACTTTGCAGTAACCATGATGATGGGCCCATAATACCCATACACCCTGCTCCACATATCAGACTGCTTAAACTCTAGGAGGATTACTGCCATGAAAAACAACAAGGGAGAAAAAACAACCAAAAAATTGCTGAGAAAACTGGGAACAGGCCTAGAAAAACAAGAAGTTTTGGGTCTCTACTACCTTCCCCCCCCCCAAAGAAAAATTGTCATGCAGGTAGGAAAAGCAGAGGTTCTCCCTGTTCAGTGTTCCTTGTGAAACCTAAGAATAAGAAAAAGCCCCTAGACTTGCAGCATCAGTAATATATCTCAGTGCCTCACCAGCACAAACCCCCCACCCCCCAAGGTTAGCCTTCTGACATGGGTAAAATGCCCAAAAATTGCCTTCCACTCCAATCCCTCCCCCACCCCAACCCCAAGCAAAGAGCATCTGCCTGTGGTTTCCCACCTCTCTTCAGAGAAGAGATACTAGCACAGTGCCCACATGGTTTAGTCTGGTACCAAGGGACACAATGCAAGACAGTCTATCAGGCCAGGGGATGGGCAGTCAACTTCAGATCAAAAAGAGAGAGAGGCTTAGTGTAAAAACCAATGTCATTTCAGCAGGTAAAGTTGAGGGCAAGTGGCGAGAGGGACTCCTACTGGCGCACCTTCCCAGGGACGTAGTTCCTATCAATTGCCTCCTCCTGCAGGAACATGTGTAGACAGCGTTCATTCTGAGCCAGTGGGTGCCCAGCAATTCTATAAAGAGACCAAAATGGTTATCAGTAGTTTCTGGGATCAGAAAGAATTGGCAGGGGAATAGGAATGTGAAGAGAGGACAAAGGGCATGGTCAGCCCTTAGGTTTGAGACTCTAAAGGACAGTAGTGGCGTATGACATAAACCTTAATATTGTAGAAGGGAAATGGAACAGAAGGACAGCGTAGGGAAATTCTAGTTAAAAGGGTTAACATGCATTACACTCTCAGGCCTTGACATACAGGATCAGAGTTTTACTATCCAGTTTGCTCACTACATCATATTACCTATTACAAAAAGACAAAGAAAAAATGTAGAAAGATCATGATGGGCTGGGAGTATAATAGCTTAGAGGTGCTTGCCTAGCACACACAAGGCTCTGGAATCAAACCCCAGCAAAAAGGGAAAGAGGACAGTATGGAACAAAGAAGGGGGAGGGGAGAAAAGTGTGCAGGAGAGATAGGGGAGAGAGATTTCATGATGACAAACACAGTAAACAGAGCAGCCAGGAAATTGACTTACTTATTAATAAACTGTTCGAGGCCCTGCCTCCTTTCTTCAATGAAAGATTCCTCAAAGATCCCTTCATCTCCTCGGAAAGGGAGCTGCCGCTTCAAGGCTTTCCCAGGCAGTGGTGGTACTACAATCTGCAGTCAAATAGCAGCCCAGTTGAAGAGGGCAAGAAAGCAAATAAGATGGTAAAGGGCTCTCTCTCTCTCTCTCCCTCCCTCTCTCCCTCCCTCCCTCCTTCCCTCCTTCTCTCTCCCTTTCTGTCTCCCTCCCTTTCCTGAGACCCGTGCCTGCAAAGTGATCTCAAACTGTCTAGGTAGCCAAGGATGACCTTGAACTTCTGATCCTTCTGGCTTGCCTGCTCTGGAAACTGTGTATCTCAATTCTTTTGGGCCTGGGATCCACCATGCCTAGGTTCAGCTAAGACCTTAGAACAGTAAGGCTAGCTCATATGGATTAACTTGATTTCTGTAAGACAGATTTACCATCTCAAAAAAAAAAGGAAATAAATTTCAAGCACTCTTCACTTTCCTCAACAATCCAACACCATCCAAGCATTTAGCTAAGCTTTTCTTGACATGTTTTTGCACTTATATAAGTTTATTAACTTTACAAACTACAAAACAATAAAAACTATTGTTTATGGGGCTGAAGAGATGGCTCATTGGGTAAGAACACTGGCATGAAGACATGAATATGGACTCCAGGACCCAAACCAAAAAGTCCAATGGGGGGGGGGGGGTAGAGACAGAAGGATCGCTGGAGATTGCCGGCCTAGTTCCAAATTCAGTGAGAAATCCTGTCTAAAATGTGTGAAGCAGGACACACAATTTACTCCTCTGGCCTGTATGTACTATGTGTGCCCTTACACCACATACAACACACACACATTTAAAAATAATACAGTCATCCAAGCAGTGATGGTGCAGGCCTTTAATCCCAGCATTTGGGAGATAGATGGATCTCTGAGTTCAAGGCTAACCGGGTTTACAGAGCTAGCCAGGGCTACAAAAAGAAACAGTATTGAAAACAACAAGAAAAAAACAACAATAACAAAACTCTGCCCTAAACCTCTAAGTTTCAAAGGAACCAATATATTGGGATTGCATCTATAAGAATGTGTTCACCCTTCCTACCTACTTCAAGACTTTATGAGCTGTGATCTTATACCCTCCAAGCCTATACAGATTGCTTACTCCAATGGTTCTAATTAGGGGATGAGCTATACCTTACTATCTCGCTCCAGCTCATTTTTCAGCCACTCAAAGTCACTGTAGCGTCGCCGTACACATGATTCTTTCAGCTTGAAGATGGGTAGGTTTGTCTACAGGGAAGAAAGAATGAGTGAAGAGAAGCTAGGTGTTGTGGCATACACTTTTAACACTCAAGAGGCTGAGGCAGGAGGATCAGCAGTTTGAGGTCAACCTAGGCCACATAGGGAATGCCAGATCAGCCTAGGCAACATGGTGAGACACTATTGCAAAAATATAAACCAACCAAACTGAAAACGGCCAATAAGTTCTATTCAACCAACCCGTGGGGCTCACCTGTCAGAACCACTAGAAGTCTCAATGAAGAAACAGTTCCTCTGGGACTGAGGATATAACTCAGTGGTAGGTCACTTACCTATTCCATATGAGCACCAGGGTTTGACTCTCAGCATCACAAAAAAGAAAAATTGATCCTATGGACCATATACTTGAAATTTTTCCAAAACACCACGAGGTATATATTAACCCTTACCATACCCAATCTTACCATAGTTGGGGATCAGAAGTCCCTTGCTGGGGCTGAAGGGTATATATAGCTCAGTGGTAAGAGCACTTGACTAGCATGCCCAAGGCTCATGGTTCCACCCCATAAACACACACATAAAATTCTTTGCTACTTAAATTTGTCTTACAGAGAAGACTTAGTCATGTTCAAATGCACATTATATCAGTAAATCATGCGTTGTCTTTTAGAGTGTCCTTTAAGGCTCCCCTGTCTGGAGATGTGCTTCCCTTCCTATTTCTGTGATATGGAGGGAAGTCTTTGGGAACAACTAGAAGGTAAAGCATTTCCAACAGATGTTTACTATCCTGTGATATAAAAATACCCGCAGTGGGAATGAGAAGCAGAAGCTCAGCCATGGAGAGAAAGCTCAATCAGGAACTCCAGCTGACTGCCTAACTTCCCTGGATAGTTTCTGCTGGACCTTAAAGGTGCCTGATTTGACGATGCTATTTGTTGGTTTTGTTGCTATTTGTCCTTCTACTTGGAAGCCTCACCTGAGGTGACACTCTACTGTCTGGGACTCTCTGTTTGAGGAACTCCAGCTGGCTGCCTTAAAGGTGCTTCCCCAGTCAATTTCTGCTGGTTGAGTACCTGACTTGATGTTTTGCTATCTGTCTATCTCTTGCTATTTATTCTTTTACTCTGACTTGTCACACAATTAAACTCACTCAATCAAAATCAAAAGAACGGCTATTTCAGATCATTCTCTAGACTTCCAAGGCATGCTTCCCTCTGCCTTCTTATCCCAATCTTTCCTATAAGTCCTACCTCAATTCTTACTTCATTCAGAAAAATTTTCCTGATAATACCAGCTGGGTATATTGTGGTCTACCTCCTCCCTGTCACACTTTACTTGAGACCCTGTCTGTAGCATACGCTGACTTCAAACTTCCTACACCTCCAAGGATAACCTTGAACTTTTGTCTTCCTGCCTCCTCATGAAATTACAGGTGTGTACTACCATACCCAGTTCATGCAGTGCTGGGCATCAAACTCAGGGCTATATACATGCTAGGCAAATACATACCAACTGAAACACACCCACATCCCCATTTCTAAGGGTTTTGTTATGCAGCAGATGACTTTGAACTTCTGATCCTTCCATCTCCACAGTTTATAAAATGTCACATTACTAGGTTTTCTTCACACTGTTTTATGCATCCTGTATGTTGTCTACATGACTAAGTGATGATCTTAAGATCAACCACATGAACCGGGAGGTGGTGGTACATGCCTTTAATCCCAGCACTCGGGAGGTAGAGACAGGTGGAACTCTGCATTAGAGGCCAGCCTGGTCTACAGAGCAAATTACAGGACAGGCTCCAAAGCTACAGAGAAATCCTATCTCGAAAAACAAGAAAAACAAAACAAAAACAAAAAAGAAGAGATCAACCACATGACTGTGCACGGTGGTGTATCCCTTTAATCCCAGCACTCAGGAGGCAGAGGCAGGCAGATCTCTGTGAGTTTGAGAACAAGCCACTACAGAGAGTTCTAGACTTGCCAATATGACACAGTGAGACACTGTCTCAAAAAAAAAAAAAATCAACACATGACTTTTGTTTCTCCCAAAATGTAAGTTAGCAATACTCAATAGAAACTAGAAACTTAACTAGAAAGTTACCCCTTTTACCTAAAAAATACAGAATGAACAGCCTCCATATAACTTAGCTTTCTGTAGCTTCCTCATTCCTACATCTTAGTCACTGAGAAGACTCCTCAGGCTCTAGTGGTGAGGAACTTATAACACATAAAAAGACCAACTCTTCACTCCTGTCTATAAGTTCTAAATGAAAATGGTCAAATATATATATTAATCTAGATCATATTTCTTGCCAGGCAATTCAGAGCAATGGGTGGGTATTAAAAGGAACCATCTCTTTTTTCTCAACACAACCGCTTCTTGATAAGAAAGGAGCATCTGAGCCAGGTGGTGGTGGCGCACGCCTTTAATCCCAGCACTCAGGATGCAGAGGCAGGCAGATCTCTGTGAGTTCGAGGCCAGCCTGGTCTACAAGAGCTAGTTCCAGGACAGGCTTCAAAGCTACAGTGAAACCCTGTCTCGAAAAACAAAAAAAAGGAAAAAAAAAAAAAAGGAGCACTGGTAGAGCTTCAGATGATCCTTACTACATTATTTTTACATTCCACAAATCCTGAAGTCACCTCCCCAGGCAATAACTGGCCAGCTGACATTAGCTCCAACTCTACCTAAAATCGTCAAGGTTCAAGAAATATCAATAGGTTTACATGGAGTCTGCTATACATAACATTTTGTCATCTAAACAATTCTTTAAAAGAATAAACAAAATGAGAGAGTCAGCTTTCTTTAGAGTGTGGCCCCCAGGTATGCCCACAATGCTCCCTCCAGTGGATAGCCCTGTACCCAGAAGTATATGGTCAACACAATGGTTTGGTTTGGCTTTTAAAGGCGACTCAAAGTTGGAGAGAGAGGTAGGTAAAGATGGATCAGGAAGGAATTAGGAGGAGAGTAGGAGTGAACAATGTCAAAATGTATTGGATGAAATTCTCAAAGAACAAAACTACTTTTAAAAAGGAAGAAACAAGGGTAAGAGTGGGGCAGGAGGAGGGGAGGGAATGGGAATGGGGAAAGCTATGTAAAATGAGAAAGATTGTACTAAAATAATTTTTAATAAAAAAATGTTTTTAAATATTTTTTTTTAAAAAAAGAGGAAGAAACAAGTAACCTAACAGGATGGCTAAGTGGAAATAGGAGGGTCAGTAGTTCAAAGTCATCCTCAGCTACACATTGAGTTTTAGGCCAGCCTAGGCTACATGAAACTCAGAAAAGAACAACAAAACAAAAGAATAAATACAAAACTGGAGGCTGATGAGATAACTGGGCAAGTAAAGAAAGGTGCTTACATCAGAATCTGACACCCCAAGTTCCAGCTCTAGGACCTATATGGTAGGAGAGAACCAAGTCCTGCAAGTTGTCCTCTGACATGTGCTGCAACCCTTCCTCTGAACACAAAATAAATACATAGAGATGTAATTTGAAAAATTTAAAGGGGACAGGCAGCGGTGAGGCGCACCTTTAATCCTAGCACTCAGGAGGTACAGGCAGGCAGATCTCTGTGAGTTCAAGGCCAGCCTGGTCTACAGCATTTCAGGACAGGCTCCAAAGCTACACAGAGAAATCCTGTCTCAGAAATTCAAAAAAAATTAAGGGACTGGAAAGATGATTCAGTGTTTAAGATCACTTGTTCTTCCAGAGGACGCGGGTTCAATTCCAGCACCCATGTGGTGGCTCACAACTGTCTGTAACTCCAGTTCCAGGATGCACATGATACATAGATATATGTTTAAGTAAAACACTCATACACATAAAATAAATAATTTTTTAAAGTTTTTAATTTTTAAAACTGTCATTTTATGGGCTTTGTTTAACTAAAAACAAAAAAAATCTATTCTTTCCTTACCCTCAAAGGATGATGAAAATACTGTCCTTTCATCTCAGCACCTAGCCTTCTAAGAAAACAGCTTCTACATAATTTAGTGCCTGGGCTGCAAACTACGAATCATATGAGGAAGTAGGAATTGTATAATACAGGATATTGAGGGTTTGGGGGTTCTGTTCAACACAAAATACAGTATAAGGAGAGGAAAAAACACAAAAATCAAGCCCACAATGACACATCCATATGAACCAGGTGCAGTGGCGCACGCCTTTAACCCCAGCACTTGGGAGGAAAAGGCAGGCAAATCTCTTGAGTTTGAGGCCAGCCTGATCTACAAAGTGCGTTCCAGGACAGTCAGGGCAACACAGAGAAACCCTGTCTCAGGGGAAAAAAAGAAACATCCATATGAATATGTATAAGGATGTGAGGAGCACCATAGCACCTCTCCAGACTCCTCAGGCAAGCAGAATCCATTCCTGAATAAAATTAAAGAGAATAGCTTCATCAATATTTATTATACAGAGCTGAAGGTGTAGATCAATGGAAGAGTGTGTCCTCGGCATGCATGAGGCCTGAATTAAATTCCTGGCACCAGAAAAATAAATACAAATGATTTTATAGATTTTTCCAAAAACCAGAGTTCAATACAAGAGTGGAAGCCTCAAATCAACTGGAACTCACAGAATGAAGAACCACCACATTATACAACTAGAACTGTGAAAGGGACTGGTGAAAAAGTTCTAGGTACACTTTGCATACTAAGTTTTGTAACTAAGCCTTAACAAAGTAGTGCAAAGAACATGGACTTTGGAGTTAGAGACTTGGTTTCAAATCCCAGCCCCTATCTGACACTGTTATATTCGCTTGGGAAAATTACTAAAACTACATGTTTCCTAATTTCTACTTTTCAAAATGTATACAGAAACTAAAGCCTACCCAGGCATAGCCAGGTAATGGTGGTGCATGCCTTTAATCCCAGCACTTGGGAAGCAGAGGCAGGTAGATCTCTGTGAGTTTGAGGCCAGCCTGGTCTACAGAGCAAGTGCCAGAGCAGGCTCCAAAGCTACACAGAGAAACCCTGTGTTGACAAACAAACAAACAAAAAACTATCTAGGTGTCGCAATAGACAACTTTAATTACAGCACTCGGGAGGTAGAGGCAGGCAGATCTCTGAGTTGGAGGCCAGCCTGGTCTACAGAATGAGTTCCAGGACAGCTAGGGCTGTTACACAGAGAAACCCTGTTTCAGAATAAAAAGCCAGGCGGTGGTAGAACACGCCTTTAATCCCAGCACTCGGGAGGCAGAGGCAGGCAGATCTCCGTGAGTTCGAGGCCAGCCTGGTCTACAAGAGCTAGTTCCAGGACAGGCTCCAAAGCTACAGAGAAACCCTGTCTCAAAAAAAACAGAAAAAAAAGGAAACTAAAGCCTGGTTTGTACCTGACCCATTGTAGGGACTAGATGGATGGTCTCTATTGTTATCAGAATAAAGTAGAGAACAATTTCCTCACTATTCCTTAAGGCTCTCATGCATTTAGACAAAGTCTCCAAAACCCTAAAAGCAGTCTTTATACTGCCTGAGCAAGTTAAACTTAAGTTCCCTGAGTAATTAAGCCTTCCTCTATTAACATTTCTCTTTTAGCGTAGTTTAAAGAACATAAATCCCATGCTTTTCCAAAGAGATCATTTCAAATAGTCTCGTCTCCGGAAGACAGGGGCTCTCATGCTGCTTTCACTGGCCCTGAGTTTGGAGAGGACCGCTTCTTCCTAAGAATGTCAAGCACAGGCAGAACATTCTCATTCAATTCTTCTAAAAAATGAGAGCACCATATGCCTCTTGGATCCTCAATGGTATTCAAGAGGGATGCTCTTCACAAAGACTATCCTGGCTCTCTAAACAGAGGAGAAAACACAAAGAAAACAAAAAAAAATGGTTCTCAATTTTTGTAGCCTGTTCCACTTCAACTGGGAAAAAAATACTTATGAACCATGTACTTTATCTGCACATTCCATCCTTGCACTATGGACTAAGCACTGTGGACTAAGAGAATAAAGTCCCCTAGGGTGCAAAATGGAAGAAGCCATCCCTAGAGCCATTCTGAAATGCCATGTATTAAAGTAAATACAGACCAGGAACAGAAAAGGCAAATAGCCTTTTACAAAAAAAAAAAAGAAAGAAAGAAAGAAAGAAAAGAAAAAAGAAAATCTCAAGTGAGAGCCAATAAAAACTGAAGTAAACATTCTGGATACTTCAAATCTAAAGGATCAGCAGAGGATGGGAGCAGCAACTGACAATCCACCAATCCCAGTGCAGGGCCGGGCTTCACGTAAGACACAGCATTGTGGTACCTAAGAAACTCAAACATAAAACATTTCTCTCTTTCAGATGTAATTCTTAGAAAAGTCAACAAAGCGTTCGGTCTCCTCGAGGTTGCCTTTCTACTTCTGCTCTCTCTCACAAGCCCACTGCCTCCCTTTCTGGTGTGTTTCCTCGAACTAAAAGGTTTAACTCCATCATCCCAGAGAGATCTCATTAGGAAGAAGCCCAGCCTTCCCGCCCCCCCTTCAGAATGACTTCCATAACCTAGTTTAGTTAAGGGACCCAGCGACACAACGCCTAGGCTTTCCAACACCGCCCCCCCCCGCCTTCTTCCACCCTCCCCTTTCGTCCTTCTGTCAATCATGATTCCAATCTACTTGAATTCCTCACTAATCTTTGTCCATCCTCCACACCCTGTCCAGCCCTGCTCCACTTCTGCCTCGTGAGTACTTGTTTTCCTTCACCGCCCCCCCCCCCGACCCCTCCCGAAGTCCCCTCCGGAGTTTTCTGTACCCCCAGGTCACAACTGAGTCTGCAGCCCTCTCTCTAAACCTTTCATGCCCTAACCCTCACATGACCCCCTCCAGGCTTGCCCGCCGTTAATCGTCCCCCATACCCCCTCCCCTGCCGCGTCGTCCTCCCTCAGCTGTCTCCCTCACCCCGTGACTCACCCGCATGCGAACCTCATAGGTGGTGAAGCGCGCGCGGCCCACGCCCACCGTCTGTGGATTAAAGATGTCTATCTCCAGGAAGTTACTTGGCGGCCCGTAAGCATCGGTCAGGTCCTGCGGCTTCGAGTTAAGGCGCCGAGTGTCAGCCACGGCCGTGTCCGACATCTTTCCGAAGAAGAGACCGGTACCGGCGAAGGGGGTGGGGGACAGAGGCCTGAGGCAAGAGCGCTCACGGCCCCTCCCGCTTGCAAAATAATCAGCCAACCCACAGACGGCGGCGACGCGCACGCGCACACGCATGCGCGCACGTACACACCGCCCGACTCTCGGGCCTGTCGCCCTGAGTAGCCGCCATGCTGACTAGGGCTTGTACTTTATGATGAAAGCGTCATTCAGACTTCCGGGTGGGACTGGCAGCTGCCCCGGAACCTGCATCTCTAATACTCCCTGTCCAATTCTTGGAGAAGCACCACACGCAGACTCCGCCAATCTGTGTTCCTCAGTCCCAGAAACTGTCTCATCCCGTGCATCAATCAGCAATGGGCACTGCCCCGCGAGCTGTTATCCTAAAGTGATAGGCTGAAACCCCAGGTCCTGAATAAGTACGGATTTTCCATGAAAATAGAAGGTGGGGTTCCAACAACAGTACCAAAAATGTAGAATGCAGCCCCACTGCTTCTGCCACTGATAAGTTTGAGTTCAAGCTACACACAGTTGAGCATTCGGCAAGCAGTACATTATGGTGCCAGGGAAGCAGCAAGCTCGAATTGGATAAACAGTAATAATTTCAGGTTCTTGCTTTTCAGGAATAGTGGGTGTATCTTCATTCTCCACATGTTACTACATAACCACTAATTCTACTAATTCCAAGTGTACTCATTTATTTTAGGACGTTTATTTCATTAACTTATGTCTATATTCTGAAGAACCCCATCCATACTTGGCTATGCTCTGAGCTTGCTTGCGACCTAGGATGAAGATAAGTGTCTACATGAGAACATCTCTAGAAAAACATATATACATGTGTGGAAAATGCATTCGCATATATGTACATGCTGAGACAGTGTCTTACTTTTATCCCAGCTGACCAGGAACTTGCTATGTAAGCCAAGCTAGCCTCAAACTTATAGCAATGCTCCTGCCGATGCTTCTTGAATCCTGGTGTTACTGATCTCTGTCACCATGTCCAGCAAGAAATAGTATTTGTGGTTGTTTTTATAGTTTTCAAACATTGTCTCGTGTATTCCAGGCTGGTTTAAAACTTGCTTTGTGTCTGAGAGTGACCTTGAACTTCTGACCCTCCCGCTTGTACCTCCCAAATGCTGGGATTACAGTAATACTCCATTAGACGCAGTTTTGTGCAGTGCTGGAGATCAGATCCAGACTCTACCAAATAAGCTATATCCCCAGTTGTTAAATAAACATTTCTAAAGATTCATTTATACATGTCCCACATTTTGGGAGTCAGGGGGTTCAAGACAGGGTTTCTGTATGTAACAGTCTTAGCTGTCCTGGAACTAACTCTGTACATCAGAATGGTATCAAAACATTTCCCATGTTTTTAAAAGATTATTTTATTATTATTTTAATTTTTAAATAAGTATTTTTATGTGTCTACATATTTTGCCTGAATTTATGACCATGAACCATGTGCATGCAATGCCTGAGGAGTCCAAAAGAGAATGTCAGATTGCTGGATCTTAAGTTACAGATAGTTCTGAACCACTATGTGGGTGCTGGGAATCAAAGCTGGGTCCTCTGCAAGAGCACCCAGTGCTCTTAACCACTGAGCCATCTCTCCAGCCCTACAAGTCCCATATTAAGGGGTAGACAAGTGGGAATTTTAGGACATCTTTCCTTCACCCTTCACCTAACCTCCTAAAAAAACAATCTCTTCTCACTGATGACTGAATTCTTTCAACAAACACAAGGGCTTACAATTTGACAATTAAGTTATTTAATTCAATATAACTGATATCTATAAACTACTTAAGTGCCAAGCACTGGATTTTTGGGTTGTTTTGGGGTTTTTTTGGTTTTGTTTTGTTTTGTTTTGTGGACACAGGGTTTCTCTACGAAGCCCTGGCCATCCTGGAACTGGCTTTGTAGACCAGACTGGCATCGAACTCAGAGATCTGCCTGCCTCTGACTTCTGAGTGCTGGAATTAAAGGCGTGCGCCACCACGGCCAACCATGAGTTAACTTTCTAAACACAATCAAGTGAACAAACTGAATGTGACAAATATAAGCAAGTGTTTAGAGTAGCAGATGGAAGCTGAGTGACTGCACTGGACGTGGTGCTGCATGCCTAGGAGCCCAGCAACTGTGCAGAGACAGGCGCTTCGGGAATTCAAGGCCACCCTCTACTACACAGCGTGTTCGAGACCAGTCTGGGCTATAATGGGACCCTGTTTCAGCAAAACAAAACAAAAATTGGAAAACTTCCTAGAGGAGGACACTTCAGAGTTAAACACACAAAAAGGCATGAAGAATGGGAGCTGGAGAGACGGCTCAGCAGTTAAGAGCACTTGTTGCTGTTGCAGAGGACCTGACTTTGATTCCCAACACCTACAAAGTGGCTCATGACTCCAGTTCCAGGAGATCCACTGCCCTCTTCCACCTCATGTGCACCAGGCACACTTGTGGTGTAATACTCGTATACATAAAAAATTTTAATCTTTTTAAAAAAACTTTTAAGGGCATAACAGAGAAATAGTGGAAATGGGGAAAGGCAATTTCTGGCACAGGAAATAACATATTTAAAGCCATCACAGGAAGAAACTCTACAGTATTTTTAGGCAATTATCACCAATTCAGATTGTGTAATGGAAATGTTTTGAGATGTAGAACGTCTGGGGATGGGCAGAAGAAAGTGAGCCCTCTATATTAAGCAGAGTGTTTCTGACTTTATGATACGTGATAGGGAACCACTGAAGAATCTTTTTTTTTTTTTTGGTTTTTCGAGACAGGGTTTCTCTGTGGTTTTGGAGCCTGTCCTGGGACTAGCTCTTGTAGACCAGGCTGTTCTCGAACTCACAGAGATCCACCTGCCTCTGCCTCCCAAGTGCTGGGATTAAAGGCATGCGCCACCACCGCCCGGCACCACTGAAGAATCTTAAGAGAAAAGCAATAAGAAGGCTATGATCCTATTTTTTCAAGAGAGACTATTTTGCGAGTAACGTGGGAAAATGTATTTAAGTTGAATGTGACTAACTATGAAGGAACCGACAAGAAGTGGTGAGGGCTAGAGAGATGGCTCAGTGGTTAAGAGCGAAAAAAGACTTGGATTCAGTTCCCAGCATCCACATTGAGTAGCTCACAACTTGGGCTAGCTTGAGCTCCAGGAGTTCTGAGGTCTTCTTCCTGTCCGAGGGCACCTGCGTGGTGCACATCCAGAGAAGCAGGCACATGCACATACATATAAAAAACTAAAGGAAAACATTGTGGGAGAATGAACTAGATATGGTGATGATACAGTATAGTAGTTAATTAAATATGTGGACCGTGATTGAGACTGACTAGGTTTAAATCCCTGCTCCCTATCTGTGTATCCTGTGTAAAACTTGTACAAAGTTTCCCTTAACTGTACAATGGAAATAAAACTAAAAGCTACCGTTGCAGCTGTTGTGAGAATTGAATGAAATGAGATCTTCTATGTGCACAAAGTAGTTGTTTGGTAACTATTCATTATTGTTACTATTTGGAGAGGGAGGAGAAGGAGGGACTTGAAAATGGCCCCTGGTTTTCTGACCAGGCACCATCAATCAACGTTGGAATTACAGAAAGAGGAGTACATTGAGGATGAGAGAAATGAGTTCGGTTAAAATAAATCAAAGTTGTTTAGAAGACATGCAGGTGTCGATGTCCAGCTGGCAGCTGAAAATCCTTGCCTGGTGCTTGAGGGCATGATGAGTGTTAGAGATAGAGACTTAGGGATCATCAGAATATAGTGCAGATAGAGACTTAGGGATCATCAGAATATAGTGTAAAAAGAAATGCGAGGGAAAAAAGGACAGATTTAAAAGTTAGGTGGTAATATTTGGATGGGAGTGTGAATTCCTGTGATTTTTCTGGGAAACAAATTGGCTATGTATTGTGTTTTTTTAAATTCACTTTAAGAAAATTTATTCTTAAAAAAGGAGTGGTCCCATGTGCACTTTAGAACAATAGTTTTTTGAAGCAGAGTCTAATGCACCCCAAGCTGACTTTGAACTATTAATATTCTTGCCTCTACCTCCAAAGTGTTGGGATTTCAGGATGAGCTATTACACCTGGATAAAAACTTTAAAGTAAAAAATCATTAGCTATGCATGGTGGTGTACACCTATACTCTCAATATTCAAAAAATAGGAGACAATATTCAGAGGCAGAATTACCAAAATTGAGGCCAGCCTGGGCTACTTAGCGAGTACCAGACCAACGAGTACTACATAACCAAACTGTCTCAAACACACCAAAACTAAAAGAGATAGAAGTACATTTTGCTGGTCATGGTGGTGCCCATTATATAGTGGTGGTACCCCTATAATTCTAGCCCTTGAAAGATGGGAGCAGAAGAGTTTGAGCATGGTTGCAAATGCAGCTTAGTTGGTAGAGTGCTTGCCTAACATGCAGGAAATCCTGGGTTCTAGCCCCAAGACAGTACTAAACTATGTGTGCTGCCCCATGCTTGTGATCCCAGAACTGAGGCGAAAGCAAGAAACCAGAAATTCAAAATCATCCTTGGTCTTAGCCTTAGACATGAGCCCTCCCCCCTCAAAAAAATAAAATAAAATAAAGATGAGACTGGAGAGATGTTCAGCAGTTAAAAGCTTCTACTGCTCTTGCAGAGAACCCGGCTCAGTCCCCAGCACACATACCAAGAGGCTCACAACCCCCTGTAGCTCCAGCTACTGGTGCTCCCAGACTCTCTTCTGGTCTGTGCAAGTTCGCTCGCCCTCTCTGTCTCTCCCTTTCTCTCTCTCTCTCTCTCTCTCTCTCTCTCTCTCTCTCTCTCTCTCTCACACACACACACACACACACACACAAATGTTCACATATGCACACACATACACATAAATGAAATATAAATAAAATAAATATTTTTAAATTTTAGCCGGGCAGTGGTGGTACACGCCTTTAATCCCAGCACTCAGGAAGCAGAGGCAGATGGATCTTTGGATCTTTGTGAGTTCGAGGCCAGTCTGGTCTACAAGAGCTAGTTCCAGGACAGGCTCCAAAGCTACAGAGAAACCCTGTCTCAAAAAAACAAAAAAATTATATATTTAAATTTTTAAATTGTTCAAAATCAGCCTTGTCTCAAAAAAAAAAAAAAAAAAGACGGCCGTGTGTGGTGGTACACACCTTTAATCTCAGCTCTCGAGAGGTAGAGGCAAGAGGATTCCTGTAAATTTGAGGACAACTTGGTCTACATAGAGAGGTCTAGATCAGTTAGTGCTACGTGGTAACACCCTGTCTCAAAACAAACAACAAAAAAAAGTGTTATGATGGCTGAAGATAAGCTGGAGTCTGCGTCTGGGCCAAAGGGTAAAATCCAATGGTGGAGTATGTGCTACGCATGTGTGAGCACCTGTGCTTAATCCCCAACACCTCGAAGCAAAATAATGTCCCATGCTTGTTGATAATGGAATGATGTACCCTAAAATATAAGGAGGGCACTTGAAGAGAAGGCTCAGTGGTAAAGAGCAGTTGCTACTCTTACAGAGGACCAGGGTTTGATTCCCATGGCCCACATGGCAGTTCACAACCATCTGTAACTCCAGTGTCTGGGCATCATGTGTCGTCTTCTCACATCCATGGACACTGCGTGTACATGGTGAACTTACATACATACTGGTAAAACACTTATACACATAAAACAACAATAAATCTTAAAAGATAAGGTAGAAGAATGACAGAGGATGTCGGCCACAGGCATAAGTATGCGCACACCCTCCACTCTCACAGAATGAGAGAAATCCAAGCAGAGTGATGGATGTCTGTAATCCCACCACTTGGGGAGCAGAGACAGGAGGATTGTACCAAGTTACAGACTAGGGTAGCCTGGGTCACAGAGTGAGAGCTTGTCTCAAAGAAACATCTCTGAAAATGAGAAAAGCTGGTAAAAATGTCATAGTATAATATCATTTGTACTATATGTTAATATACATAATAATTTTTTGATCTTTAAAATTGTGTACGTATGAGTGCTATACTTTATAGTGTGTGTTATGATGTGTAGCTGAGGACATGAGATCCCCTGGAACTGTAGTTACAGATGGCTGTGAGCCACCATGTGGGTACTGGGAATCAAGCCCAGGTCCTCTGCAAGAGCAAGTGTTCCCAGCCACTCCAACTCCTACATAATGAAGTTATAGTCTAAAAGAATATACACAAAACTAACAGTAGTAAATTCTGGGTAGTGGGATTTCAGTTGGACTTCAGGCTTAAGTCTAATTTTCTGGAAGATAAAGGATCTGATTGGGAAGTGTGATGAGAATCAAATGCAGCGCTTTGTACAAGGTAGATAAGTGATTAGCTACTTAGCAACACTTTAGGCCCCAGGACCCGACTTTTTTTTAACAAATAGACTTCTTATATTCCTTATTTTTTTGTTTTTATAGTACTAGAGATCATATGTATATATATATATTATAAATGTATTTTTTATAATTTTACCTTTCCATTATAATAGAAATACATATATATTTATATTTATATATTGTACTAATGATTAAACCTAGGATTTCAAGCATTCTAGGAAGCTCTCTACTACTGAGCTGTAACTTTGGCCTATATTCCTTTTTTTTTTCTTTATCAGAAAATGAAACTATTCTCATCTGGGGAAAAAAAACATTTTAGGGCAGGCAGGCACAGAAATAAAAGCTTGTGAAGAAACAAGGAAGGAGCGAGTGGTCAAGAGAAGTACCAGATGATAACGATCTGAAGGCGAGGGATGAAAAAGTACCCAGAAGGAGCGACTAGGTGTTTAGCAATGTTTGCTCCAGTAGAAAGGTCAAATAAGATAAGCCCTGAGAATGTCCACCCGGTTTGACAATTACCTAAAAAACAGCAGTTCTATAGAAAATTGCGAGTAGACGCCAGATAACAAGGCCTGAGAACTATATCAAAAGAGAAGAAATGACATTTTGTGGAAAATTTTCTCAAAAAGCTTTCCCAAGAAAGAAGTGGGGTAGCTGGAGAGCCATGCATTGCCAAAAGCTAGGGATGACATATTATCAATGGCGATGGGGTTGCTTTTTGTTGCTGTTGTTTGGTTTGGGTTTTCTGAAAGGTGGTAGTGTTTGGGGATTTGTTTTGTTTTTGTTTGATTTTCTTTCTGAGACAGTCTCCTGTACTGGCTTCAAATTCCCCAGGTAGCCAGAGCTGGCCTTGAACTGATCCTGCTACTTTCGCTTGCAAAACGCTGAGATCCAGACACACGCCACTGACATACACCATTTTGTTTTGTTTTGTTTTGCTTGGGAGGCACAGCTGAGTTATCCGGTGTTGTTCCTTTTATAAAGATAGAACAGATTGGGACATGTTAAGCAGCTGAAGAGAATGGTTTCATAGACAGTGAAAATTGGAATGTGTAAGTGAGCAAAAAGATAAGGCTTAAAATCACATAACCCTAGGACAATTATGTAAGTTAAACTCATGATGAGATATAAATAGCTGATCCATAGTCTTTTCTTACTGAACTCCCCAAGTCTGTCTTCAGGGTACTGACTTTGGGTGTATATAAGTAAGCAGTCGCCGTCAAGGCGTGGTCCCATCCATCACAGATCCCATCATTGCCTTGGCTCCACTCTGTCAAAAATAAAGTGCCCTAATATGTTGTCAGAACCCGTGTGAAATCTCTTCCTGATACTGTTCTTAATATTAGGGAACATGCATTCTTCATAAATTTTTCACACCAAGACTAGTTTACCACCCCAAACTCCTTAAGGTCTAAAAAATGGATGAGCCAGGCAAAGTTTGGGCATCCCTTTAATCTCATCACTCGGGAGGCAGAGGCAGGTGGATCTCAGGAGTTCAAGGCCAGCCTGGTTTACAGCGCAAGTACTGGGACAGTCAGGGCTGTGCAGAGAAACGCTGTCTCAAAATCAATAAGTCAGAGAAGGACATTGTTACTCTCCTGGCAACAGAAAAGATATTTAAAAGAGACGTTTTGCTATCAGAATGCTGAAAACTAGACCCCAAAGAATTAAAAATTTCCCAGGAATCACATGCTGGCTGAAGGGAAAGGCTGAAGCCCTACTCCCAGGCAGAGAAGGAACTTACATTGTCTTTCTTCCTGTTACATTTATTGGGTTGTGTGTGTGTGTGTGTGTGAGAGAGAGAGAGAGAGAGTTGGTGGTGGTGTTGAGAAAGGATCTCAGTATGTACTCCAGGCCAGCCTCAAACACATGTCTTCCTGTCCCAGCCTTCCAAGTACTGGGATGGCGAGCATGTACCATCATGTCTGGCTAGCATGGTCTTTTTCTCAGAGAAAATGTTTATGGGGTAGAAAGAGGAGAGTAAAGGGCACTAAACTAATTAAACCCTTTGTTGTAATAAATAAGATGATGACAGCTCTTAGCAGCTGTGTCCCATACATACCCAAAGACACACAGACATGTATACTTTTTTACTTTTTCCTGGGAGGCTGAGTTACCAAGTGATGTCAAGCAAAGCACAATTACCCTCTGGAAAGTGCACACACACACACAAGTTGCCCTCTCTATTGAGTTTTCCTTGACTTGAGGAACCAGGACTAGAGAAAAAATAAGAAATCTCAATTTAAAATCTCTAAATTATAAGGAGTTTCACTCACGTGCCATCTTGCCTGCAGGCAGAGATAATTCTCTAAAACAGATACCTATCCATCTTCCTGTCCCGGACTTTTCTTCTTCTGAAAGATTTCAAAATCTCCTTTTGGTGTTGGGCAATCATAATGACATAATCTCTCTCTCTCTCTCTCTCTCTCTCTCTCTAATTCATACTATCTGAAGGAAATAGCAAATCAAAAACTCTGGGATTTGGGGTGCTTGTGTCCTCAGGAGCAGAGAGGAGGTAGTGGGTGTGGGTATGAAAAGAGAGTTAATGTAAGGATGAGAACAAAATGAAGCACACTCGTGTGCATGACCTGGGACCCAAGAGAACCTGGGTTTGGAGATTAGCAGCCTTCTATGGAGCCCCCGTCTCTTCACACAGTCTCCCATCCAGCTGCCTGTTACTCTGGATCTTTCTCTTTCTTAAGTTCATCTAACCCTAATTTCACCTGGCACCTCCCTGAAGGTGGTCTCTAGCTTCAACTAAATCCCTTCTAAAAATTGTCAGTCCCCTCTCTTTGTTGACCAAGTGCTTTTGAACTGTTTGACTTGTCTATGTAAGTTGTTCCATCTCTTTACCTCACCAGAGCATCTCTGGATCACCTAAGGATATGGGCTGTCTAAGAAGGAGCCTCGTGACTTAATTGCGTGGATAAACTATGGATGTTTATGGGGGTTGCTAAAGCCTTAGGCCTTCAGCTGGCCAGAATAAGGCTTTCAGCTCCCAAACAGGTGTCTGTTAATTATGTAATTACTTATCAAGTGACAGTAAAGTACTGTCACATTTAGCCAGCTGTCTTCTAATAGGTGGCAGGCATTAGTGTAAGCACTTCAAATATTTTTTTAACTCAGCTAATCCTCAAAATAATCTAACAAAAGTACTATTTTTATATCAGCAGACAATAATAAGATAAACATTAAACAATTTTCTCCAAACCACCCAGGTAGAAAGTAGAAAAGTCAGGATTTGAACCTGGGTTGTTTGGATTTTGAGTTCAGATTTTTTTTTTTTTTTTGAGTTCAGATTTTTAACATGGCCATAAGAAATGAAAAATTCAGTCTGTATTTTGCCTGAAGATGGAAAGAGGAAAAGATTGGAAGGGTAGGAGGGAGACCCAAAAAGGTGCAGTGGGGAGGGTTTAGTGGCACTAACTACTCACTAGCCTGCTGGTAGAAATTGCCTTCCTCTGTGGCTTCTAGACCTTTTGGCTAAGATCGAGTGGAAAACTGCCTCTTCCTGCCTGGATACTGTTCTCTTTGGTCTTTAGCCCAAATCTTGTGTCGAGCTTTGTCTTCTTAATAACTCTGAGAGCTTCAAGCTTATTTAACTTCTACCCATCCTTCAAAGTCCAGTACAGTTTCTACTCGTCCATAAAAGCTTCCATATTGATCCAACCTATTTGTCCTTCAAAATGTCTTCTGTGCTTCGTGTGTTACGTCCATTTGTCTCTGACTCACATATGTCTCATCTTACCATCCAGACTGTAAACTCCCCGAGGGAAAGGGACTTAGATTTCTATTTCTCTTACATCTTGTAGCCTCCACAATTCCTCTCCTGGTGCACAGCAAATAATAGGCCCTCCGTCAATATTTGTCAGTTGACTGATTGGCTGAAAAGGTCAGTGACTACATCTAATCTTGGTGAACCTCCACATCATTTAGTGGAGAACTATGAACTCAATGTGTACTCAATAAACAACAATATTGCAAAATCTTTCAAAAAGGCTTTCTGGAGTGTCTACAGTGGGAAGAGGCTAACGCTGTAGGACGAGCAAGGAAAGGCAGGCCAGTTTCTAATCAGAAGACTTGTTCGAAGTCTTCTCTCGCCGCTGTAGTGCTGCTTACTGTCTCCTTTATGGGAATTCCTGCTGCTTTTGAAATCACATGCAGTTACCCCTTCCTTGTTTTGTCTCCCTCAATTTGGCTGTGAGCACCTCAAAGGAAATGACTGGCAGTGTGCTAGAAGCACTGTGAGGGAAGGGCAGACACCTTGGAGTCTCCCTAGCCGGAAACTTCCTACTAGAGCCACAGCCCTGATGTAGTTCTTACTTAACATGGCTTCCATTATTCAGGATTAAGTGAGATTTTAAAAAAACACACAGGAAGAACCACATAGTGATAACACACACCTTTAATCCCAGCACTTGGGAGGCAGAGACAGATGGGTCTCTGTGAGTTCGAGGCCAGCCTGGTCTACGGAGTTGGACAGCCAGGGCTGTTATACAGAGATCCTGTCTCAAAAAAAAAATACAGGAAGAAAAACAGGTTCAGAGGCAAAAAATAAGTTAAATTTTTGACTGCACATAGCTTAATATAATTACTAGAGAGCCAGACAGAGACAAACAGCTAAAATGCAAGTTTCAACCTGAGGAGAGAGGAGGTCAGGGCTGAAGATAAGCATTTGGGAGTCTTGGACATAGACAAGGCAGTTGAAACACTGAGATTGAATCAGCCAAGGATGACTGGGGGTGTGGGGGTGTAGCTCAGTGACAGAGACTTGCCTAGCATTTGAGTCCAAAAAAAGACTGTCAAGGACAAGAGAAGACTAGAGCCAAAGACATAGTTTGAGAAGTTCTCCACTTTAAAAAAAATCAGTGAGGTTAAAAATACACTGGAAGACACACACACACACACAAGACTTGGGGTGGACAACAGAGTCAACAGAGAATGAGGCAAGAAAAAGAATAATGCTAAGAAAAAGTTAGCTTATCTGGTGATTTAAAAGGCAACCCTCTGGTACTCTTGTGGGGCTTGAAAGCATTGAACCTAGAAGCCCCTACATGCTAGACGAACATGCTACAGCTGAGTTATGCCTTCGCTACCCAAATCCAGACCTCTGCTGGCCTAGCAGCGATTCCAGTGAAAGGCTGAGTTTTGCTTACTCTTGTTACCCCTAAGTCCGATCACAGCTCCCCCTCTGTACTCACATGCTGAGTAAATGAACAGAAGACTGGCCTCTGGAAGCCCCAACAAACTGAGCTCAGTCACCAGTCCCCAGGATGCTGCTAAAACAGGGAAAGAGTGACCAGCAGGACCGTGAGAGCTATTCAATGTGGCCACACTATAAGAGAAACAAACATATCAAGTGAAACAATGAGCATCCCTCAGGGCCACCTTCTGGGGTCTTAATGCGAGATTTAGAATTCAAAAGGAGAGCTAGGTGGTGGTGGCGCGTGCCTTTGATCCCAGCACTTGGGAGGCAGAGGCAAGTGATCTCTGTGATTTCCAGGCCAGCCTGGTCTACAGAGGGAGGTCCAGGACAGGCCCCAAAGCTACAGAGAAACCCTGTCTTGGGAAAAAAAAATTCAAAAGGGGACAAGAGGTATGCATAACTAAGCAGTCCTCTTAAAGGAGGGTCCTATTCCTCACTGAGCCAGCTCCTGGGCTCCTGTCTGAGCCTATCCTTCAAAGTGCTCTGACAAGTTGTCAGAACTGTGTGAAATCGCTTCCTGGGAGGCAAGTTCCTCCTCTGGCTGCCACCAGGGCTGGAGCCTTTACCTCCTCAGTTTAGGATTCTGGAGAATTTTTTTTTTTTTTTTTTGGATTTTTCGAGACAGGGTTTCTCTGTAGCTTTTGGTTCCTGTCCTGGAACTAGCTCTTGTAGACCAGGCTGGCCTCGAACTCACAGAGATCCACCTGCCTCTGCCTCCCGAGTGCTGGGATTAAAGGCGTGCACCACCAAGGCCCGGCTCTGGAGAAATCTTAATTCCTTAAGGTTTATTATTGAAATGGTCTAGTGGGCAAAGAGAGGAACACAGTATTTTCTCTCCTGACAGAGCGGTTGAAAGGGGAGAAGGGGGAAAGCTAAGCTAGTTGACCATGTTTCTCTGAAATACGAGGAGAACCGAGGATGACACGGAGCGCTGTGCGGATGAGGGCTCTTATTTATTTCTTCCTGGAAAGGGGGCTACGGCTCTCACAGTTCTGAATAGAGAACACTTACAGAATGTGAACACAAAAAGACAGAGAGACCCAGAGAGACAGACAGACTACCTGGAGGTTCCTGGGAATGAGGAAAAACAGGCAGATTTCCTGAGGGCAGTTACAACCTGAAATAAGCCAGCAGCTTGGGGTGAGTTTCTTATTTTTATGGCCTTTGCCCTAGGGCAGGCTGCAATTCAAGCCAGAGCTCTAGACTCCTGAAGAAAAATCTTTCCTGCCTAAAAGAACCAAAAAAAAAAAAAAAAAAAAAAAAGAATGAGCCTGGGACAAGCTTTAGAGAATGAGGGGATGTCCTATGAAGGAAAGAAACTCTAAATTAAATTATCTGGATACCTTTTTCTCAAGATTTACCCAGAACTGTAAGATGCATAGAGCCACTTCCAAGTTTGTTGCGGTCAACACAGTTCCAGATGACACCAACAAAGCAATACTGAGCTGACCTGCCACACAGCACAGACAAGGAGAGTGCTGTGTGAGTCTCGCCGAGCTGACCGTCTCCTGGAATAAGGGTATCCACATCTTCAGAAAAGGGAACAAAATCCAAGGGCTCTGTACCACAGCATTCAAAAATCCAAGAAGACTTCAGTATTGTTCGGTGGATAGGGGGTGACGAAAGTGAGACTCAGTCTCAAGGGAAAACACAACTACCAGAGGTCAATCTTGAGACGGTGATACTCAAAGAAAGAGAAATTCATTGGTAATAAGGTTTTTTGCTTCTTTTTTTTTTTTAAGAAAAAGAAATCACAAGAGAGAAATAGAAAGCATGAAACTGAACTAAATGGAAATTCTAGAAGTGAAAAATGTAATATATAAAGAGAGAAATGAACTGGACGAGCTTAATAACATGAAGAAATAGCAATGGGGTCAGGAAAGTTGAAGATAATAAAAAGTCTATAATCTGAGCCCATCCTGGTGGTGCATGCCTGTAATCTCAACACTGGAGAGGCAGATCCAGAAGACTCAAGGGTATAAAGCGGTTCAGGGCTCCCGAAAGAGACTGAGGGCAAACAAAAGAGAACCAAAAAGTATCAAATCTGATGGAAAACAGCTTGAAGAAAAAGGAACAGAGCTCTCTCTCTCTGAAAGCTGTAGAATAGTATCAAAGGTCTGGATATGGCTACTTGTGCTTATTCTTGTTACCACTAAGTACTACCCCAGTACCCACGCAGTGCACAAATGTTGAATAAATGAAAGAACCGAGGCATGAATTGCATGGCCTGCCACAAACAGCAAGTGATGGGGTTACCAAACCTTCTGGGATAAAAGTCTGAACTCTAGAAGCCCCAACAAGCCAGGCTCAGTCACCAATCCCCAGGATGCCAATTCAAGAGAGAAGTAAACAGCAAAAGGCCGACCGAGCAGAGAGTGTTCAAGGTGTCCGCATTGTGAAGGGGCTTGCTGGGGTTCTGACGAGACATTCCAGTTTGAATAGAAGGCAAGAGGTATGAATAACTGAGCAGGTCCTGGACAGAACTGACCCACCCTTGTCTGAGCTGCGGTTGTCTGACCTAGGAAATCTCCCCGCCCCCTTCCTTAAAAGATGTTGCTGGCGATGTGAACGCACCCAGCACCCACCGCGCTTCTTGTCTGGTCACTTTCAGGGTATTCTCTTTGCCTTCAGTCCGCAGCAATTTGACTATAATGCAACTAGAGGTAGTTTTTCCCCATATTGTGTTTGAGTTTTGCAGGGCTTGAATTTGCAAATGCCTACTTTTTGCCAAGTTAGAGAAGTATTCAACCTGCATTTATTTCTTCAAGTAATTTTTTTTTTTTAACCATTCACACTCTATCTGGTAGAACTGTCCCACGTGTTTTGTTTTGGTAAAGTTGGAGAGTTAAATACAAGGCCTTAAACATGCTAAGTAAGTGTCTTACTACCAAGACAGCCTTGTTTAGTGTGCTCCCAGTCCAGTGAAATTGTCTCAGAAAAATAAAACAAAATAAAATAAAGAAAGCAGGGAGGGAGGGAGGGAGGAGAGAGAGGGGAGGGAGAAGGGGAGAGAGGCAGGGAGAGGGAAAGAATGATAGACCCAGATGACCAAGTGTTTGTCTGTCACGGAGTATACAATTTAATGGAGTTCACTAGTAGCCAACAAGTAGTTTCAGTATAAGGAAATCTGGAACGAGGTGGGAGAGTGTCAGGTCCTAAAGAAACTCTGGACAACCAGCTCTCTGTGGTCCTATTAGCATACCAAAGTTCAGGCTGGCCTCCAGGCTCACTCAGCATCTGGGGCTCTCCTCAGCTCTTCTCACCCTGCCCCCTACCCTAAACTTCTTCAGCTCATGCCCCACCCCAGCTTCTCATTCCCATATAACCCTGCATTTCAGCCTTCTCTTGGTTCTCCATTGTCTTCCTCTTTTGACTGCCCTCATGCTTGTCTGTCTGTCTGTCTGTCTGTCTCTCTCTCTCTCTCTCTCTCTCTCTCTCTCTCTCTCTCTCTCTCGGTGTGTTCTTCTCTTGCTCTCTCTGTCTCTCTCTGCTCATGGCCTGGTTCAGTCTGCTGGCCCTGTTCTGTCTACTACTTTCTGTCCTGATCCAGACTCTCTCCCAGATGCCTCTGGCTGTACTCTCCCTCATATCTACAGTAAAAACCGGCCCCTCAACCACACCATGAAGCAGTCACGTCCTCACGTTATACAGAGAGTAAGGTATAGAAAAGAGGATCACTCAGTTGTCTGGACAGGGAACTGGAGGAAAGGTTTACATCTCAAATGGACAAGTGTTGGACAGCTGGAATCAGTCCCCATGGAGATTGTCTTAATATATATATAATATATATTATTAAATAATATATATTATATATATATATTTGTTCTGGGAAATAGCAGAATTTGTTTTGTTTTGTTTTCAAAACTCTGCTTCAGCAAGATGTGAAAAAAAGAAAAGGCTATGGAAGCTCCTTTGATTCCAGATATGGTGAGAGGGAAAAGCCACCAGGAAACTCCCCAGGAAGAGCAGGTCGGATCGTCTTTGTGGCCTCGGCCTTCCTCCAATGACTTGTGGATGAGGAAGGTAAATGTCTGCTCTAAGCAACACACAACTAGACACGCACAAGCATAGAAGGAAACCATCAAGAGGTGAAGAGCCGCTCAGCCGGCCAAGATGAAGGTGTAAGCCTGAACAAGCATTCTGTGTCATCTTAGATAATGAGGTCATGCTGGGGACCACAGCTGCAGGATCTGGCCTGACTGACAGGCAATTCTATAAATGTACCTATTTGTCTCCTTATCTTTTCTAGTATAGTTTAGTAAAGTATTTGTATAGCTTACTAAAGTACTGATAAAGTTTTAGGTTGCAAACCTTGATTTGTCATTGTTAGTTGTTTAAATCTAAAATGTCTGAGCTGAAAGAAATAAAGCTCACATATTCAATCCTGGAAGAGAGAGAGAGAAGGAGAGGAGAGGAGAGGAGAGGAGAGGAGAGGAGAGGAGAGGAGAGGAGAGGAGAGAAGAGAAGAGGATCTAACTCAAACTTGGGACAATCTAGAAGGCGTAAACATAAACTTTAAACATAAGATTTAAAACCTTATGTTTTAAACTTTTAAAAATCAAAGTTCCTTCCCCTAGTATATGAGTAGTGTGTCTATTTATTTATTTATTTATCTGTCTATTTATTTGTTTGTTTGTTTGTTTTTCAAGCCAGGGTTTCTCTGTGTAACAGTCATAGCTGTCCTAGAACTCACTCTGTAGACCAGGTTGGCCTCGAACTCACAGAGATCCACCTGCCTCTGGCTCCTGAGTGCTGGGATCAAAGGTGTGCACCACCACCACCTGACACAAATTATTATTTTAGGGCTAGCAAGATGACTCAGTAAGTAAAGGTGCTTGCCACCAGGCCTGGTGACCTGAAGGGAAGAACTGGCTCCATGAGCTGTTCTCTGACCTCCACATGTGGTACACACGCACATACACACACACACACACGTAAATGAGCTGTTCTCTGACCTCCACATGTGGTACACACACACGCAAATGAGCTGTTCTCTGACCTCCACATGTGGTACACACACACACACATGTAAATGAGCTGTTCTCTGACCTCCACATGTGGTACACACGCACACACACACACATGTAAATGAGCTGTTCTCTGATCTCCACATGTGGTGCACACACACATACACACACACATGTAAATGAGCTGTTCTCTGACCTCCACATGTGGTACACACGCACACACACACACATGTATATGAGCTGTTCTCTGATCTCCACATGTGGTACACACACACACACACACACACACACGTAAATGAGCTGTTCTCTGACCTCCACATGTGGTACACACGCACACACACACACATGTAAATGAGCTGTTCTCTGACCTCCACATGTGGTACACACGCACACGCACACACACACACACATGTAAATGAGCTGTTCTCTGATCTCCACATGTGGTGCACACACACACACACACGTAAATGAGCTGTTCTCTGACCTCCACATGTGGTACACACACACATACACACACACATGTAAATGAGCTGTTCTCTGATCTCCACATGTGGTACACACGCACACACACACATGTAAATGAGCTGTTCTCTGATCTCCACATGTGGTACACACGCACATGCACACACACACATGTAAATGAGCTGTTCTCTGATCTCCACATGTGGTACACACGCACACGCACACACACACATGTAAATGAGCTGTTCTCTGATCTCCACATGTGGTACACACACACACGCACACACACACACATGTAAATGAGCTATTCTCTGACCTCCACATGTGGTACACACACACACACATGTAAATGGATACAAAAAAGGAAGCTACAAAATCTCATTTTAATACCTACTTCAAGTCAGATACCTAACAAAACACTAACAACACAGAACTGATGAGACATCCAGCCTACAGAATATATTTAAATTTATATTTATGAAGTATCAAATTTATATTTATGAAGCCCTACAGTAATTTGTAAACCAGCTTATTAGTAAATGGAAAAGACAAGAGCACAAAATTTTATGTATGATGTGATTACAACAGCTATTCAAAATCCATATGGAATGAACAGCTGATCCCAGAAGGGAACACAAAAACTCTGGTTGTGGGGCTGGAGAGATGGCTCGGGGCTTAAGCGCATGTACTGCTATCGCAGAGGACCTGGGTTTGATTCTCAGCACCCATGTCGGAGAACTCATAACTGCCTATGAGTCCAACTCCAGCTGGACCTGACCCTTCTGGCTTCCAAGGGCAGTTACAATCACATGAATATGCATACACATAATTACAAATAATTTTTAAAATACTGACTGTAGTTTTCAGTGGGTAGCGTATCAGTATGAACTTTTTAAATACATTATAGGTTTTTCTTAGTCAAGATGTACTACTTGTGCCAGGTGGTGGTGACGCACACCTTTAATCTCAGCACTCAGGAGGCAGAGGCAGGCAGATCTCTGTGAGTTCAAAGCCAGCCTGGTCTACAGAGTGAGGGAGGACAGCCAGGGCTACACAGAGAAACCCTGTCTCGAAAAACAAACAAATTAATAAACAAATGGATAAATAAATAGACATACTACTCATACAGTAGGGGAAGGAACTTTGATTTTTAAAAGTTTAAAACATAAGGTCTTAGGGTAAGTGAAAGGGCCCTGGTCCACCAAACCACTATCACAAGTAAGTGGTGCTGTGTTCATGCCTTTGCTCTTTAACTTATATCTTTTTAAAATTTATTTATATTTTCTATGTACATTGGTATGGGTATCGGGTTCCCTGGAGCTGGAGCTACAATGTGGGTGCTGGGAATTGAACCTGGGTCCTCTAGAAGAGCAGTCAGCACTCTTAACCACTGAGCCATCTCTCCAGCCCCTTTAACTTGTATCTTAATGGCCTGGTATCACTTACAGGTTAACTGAATGCAAGATTTTATTGAAGGATGCTGTAAAGCTGGACCCAGCGGGGGGAAAAAAGAAAGGGGATCAAGAGTGGAAACTGCCAGCCGGGCAGTGGTGGCGCACGCCTTTAATCCCAGCACTCGGGAGGCAGAGACAGGTGGATCTCTGTGAGTTTGAGGCCAGCCTGGTCTACAAGAGCTAGTTCCAGGACAGGAACCAAAAGCTTCAGAGAAACCCTGTCTCGAAAAAAATCCCCCCCCCCAAAAAAAAAAAGAGTGGGAACTGCCAAAAGCAGAGGGAGAAAAGGACTAAGCAGAGATCAGAGAAAGTAAACATGAAAGTGCAGGAAATGGGGGCCGGGGGTGGAAAAACAAGAGGATAGGTACACTTTCAATGCCCATATGAGAGGAACTAGTAATGAGTGTTTATTACAGGCATAGCTAGCAAGTTTCGTACCATTTTATTATTGTCTGTATTAAGACTATATGTATCCATGCCTTTAAACCTCTTCCGATTCCTCCCAGGAGCAGGCTGTGTATTTCTTCAGCCCACATGAGCTGTCATAGCTGCCTGATACTACCGTCAAAGACACTAGATCTGGACATTGTGGAGTCCACTCTGAAAGCAAATTGTATAGCCTTACATGCCTGTGTGCGTGAACTAGAGATTTTGCAGGCTATCTGGAAGAGCCCAGAAATCTCTGGTGATAAAGGAGATCTAGCTGGGGACTCAGGGAGCCCCAGAGACATTTACAGACAGCAAAAACACCCATCAGTTCCCTCTGGATCTCAAGCCCATTTATGACACACAACCAAACTAGCTGAACAATGCTGACTCTTAGCCAAGACCATTTCTGTAAGATGTTTAGACTTTTCTGTTGACTTTGGGACATACTCTGTCATCCTCCAAGCTTTTAGTGAACTAATGGAATGACTGCTGGGGCTTGGTTTAGTAAATGTCAAGTAAAGGTGTTGGGGTGAATTTCTACATAGACTAGTTATTTCTCAGAAAGACAGATGTTCCAGGAACCTTGTCTTTTCCATAGATAACACATGTTTTGACCCATAGAGACGCCAGGAAAATAGAGACAATCCTAAAAGACCAGCACGTACAAGGACAAAGACAAGATCTTAGTGTCATCGCCCTGACCTTTAGAGGGTATTGCAATTGTCTCAGAGTTCTGATGATGCAACTTATAAAAGAATTTTACCCTTACCATCCAACAAGATAGCCACACGTGGCCTAAGTTAGATTTAAAAATCTCCAGCTAAGTATGTTGATGCATGCCTGTAATCCTGGCACTGAGATATGGGCAGGGGATCGGAAGTTCAAAGTCATCCTCAGCCACATAGTGAGCTTGAAACCAGCCTGGGTTACAGAAGATTCTATATCAAAGAGAAACAGTCTCCAGCTTCTCAGTTGCACTGGCCACATTTTAAGTATTCAGTGGTGATATGTGGTCACTTGGCTATCTCCTTGGATAGTACAGATATGGCATTTCCATCTTCACAGAAAGTTCCACGGAAAAGCTCTGTGAATCTAGATGTCCAAAATTATCTTAGGACCAAGTCTCTGCATTTGTATGATGAAGGATTTCATTTTTCTCACTTAGGTTGTCTGTTTGCAACTGGTGTTGCAGAGTGATAAGGAGTCAAGCAAGGCATCTTAACAGATGAACCCTCTTACCATAATGTAAAAAGTGAGAATTCATCCGGGAGTGGTTAAATAAAATATGGCAGATTTACTAAATGGTATAGAACATAAAAGTTAAGGGGAACAAAGTACATATATATTAATAAAGATGGACCTCAAAAGTATCTGTATGGGAGGGACACAACTTGCTAAATGTAATTATTGATGCAAAGAAAAACACAAAACAATGGCTATAGTTCGAATGTGTTGGAAACATATTGCCTAATTCAACCAATTCAATAGTTTTCACAGATGAGACTTGAGAAGTGATAGATTGGGAGGCCTCTGCCTTCACGAATGGACTAAAGCCATTATCATGACAGTCTCTTTGACATTATGGGGCCGGCAACCTTAGGAAGGCTGAGTGCCTTCCCTGTCCCTCGTGAGTGCCCTCTAGTCTTGTGACCCCTTTCGCCACCTTATGGTGCAACACAAAGGCCCTCTCCAGGTGCAGCCTTTGATCTTGGATGTTTCAGCCTTCAGAACTGAGGCAAAAGCTTCTACTTCTTAGAAATGACTGAATCTGGGATGTTCTGGTACAAGCAGTAGAGAATGTACTGAGACAACATTGCTTAATTTTCCCTGTACAAGAGTAAAAGTGGAAGAGCTGAGTACATGAGGTCCAGAGATACATCCAAAAATAAAAACAGGTAAACTCGGGACAGGAGTTTCTTCAGGGAGGAGCGGACAGAAAGGTCTGTGGGCTACAGGGCCAAAAGGACTTTTAGTTTTATTCTATAATGATCAAAATTGTCAAGAAAAACACATACATGCATACTTGCGTGATTACAATTATCAAAACGGGACGCAAGCTGGTGTGAGCACAAATATGTAAAAGTGTGATGAGAAAAACAAGGGAAGCTCTTTAACCTTAGTCATCGTTGTATTAAAATGCAGGATTGTAGTTAGATTCTTCATTTTCATTATTTAAAAAGAAAAAAAACCTTTACACTTTGTACTGTAATGTCTATATAATAAAAAAAGTTAAAGAAGCAACTTTATGCTACTAACATAGTTATCTTACCATAAGAGGTATGGCTCTGTTCATATTTAATTGTTATTTCTATTGGGGGGATGCAGAGAGACCCGGAGGACAACTCTGTGAAGTCACTTCTCTCCTCCCAACTTTATGTAGGTTCCGGGGATTGAACTCAGGTTGGTGGGCTTACATAGCAAGTACTTTACTTGTTGAGCCATCTCACTGGCCCTAGGTACAAAGAAGAGACTGGTTTCTGGCACATGGTTAGTGCTAGAAATATCAACTCAACATCATTCAAGTAAAACAATTTGTATCATCCTTGGTGACAAGCTCCAAAACTCAATTGGTCAAAAGAAAACCTACTCAGTAGCTAATCTGTACTGGCAGGCACAGTGGAACACTATAGCTCCTAAAACCAAAGCTTCCATTGGGACATTTTGAGACTTCCTTTTTAGACACACACAGACCATACGACTGGTTATGAGCTTTGCAACCAGTTCAAATAAAAAATAAAATCTCTCCTTTGTGGCGTGAAACTCAGTTTCAAAAGAAACTGCGTAAAAGAAAAAAATCTGGATTTACCTGCACCCTACCTCCATAGGGACATGAGGTAAACTTCCGTGCAGGCAACAACACTAGCCAGGCTTCTCAACTTTCAAGCCAGAATGGTTACCCTGTCACCAGGCCACCTGTTCATCTGACTCCCAAAACATATGGATCCTGACTGGGCCAACAACTAGGTCTGGACTTCCCCAGAGAATAAATGGAAGTTGGCCTCTGAAGTCCTGTCAAATGCTTGACTCTGAGAAGAGATATTTATGGAATATATTGTAAGGGACATTCTAGCCACACACTCCTTTAGGTGGCATTTTAAGTTGTGTCCTCAGATCAAGTTAGAGCACCAGAAGGTTACATGCTTGAACCATCTGAGCTCAGTCCCAGCAGAAGTGTTTTAATGTTATGCCCTGGCTTTCGACCAGGGTAGTTATGAGAAAGTAATATGGAAATCTCTTCTGTGCATTATTAAAGTGCTACTGAGGACATTGTCCCCTACGTTAATTCCACAAGAGATATTTCTTATAGAATTTAGTGCCAACAATGGACCACTATGTAGCTGTTAAAAATTGTAATTATGGAAGACTAAATGTGAAAACCTGTTTATGATATATTCATAGAAAAAAGCAGGACACAAACTGGTATATAGACTCTAATTGCAGCCATGTGAAATTATGTGTGCCCATGGGCAAAGACTGAAAGCTGATAGGAAGGACAAAATTATACGAGGGCGATGGGACTTGAAGTATTTTTGTTTTGTAAAAACAATTTTGTTTGCTCTCGTTCTGTCTTTTCAATTGGGAAAAAAAGATGTTAATGACAGAAAAGTCTCTCTCTCTCTTTCCCCCTTTCTCTCTCCCTCTCCCTTTCCCCACCCTGTTTAAGAAATGCTTATCTTCTTTCTTCCTGACAGTCTTGTGTAATTTGTTGCATGTCCCCTTCCCTTAGGCACCCCAGGTTCTTGTTCCTATGCTTCTGGTTTGCTGGTTAGAGGCTTAGGACTGTGGACTCTTCGAACCCCTTGAAAATTATGCCTCTAGGAAGAGGCAGAATTTAAAGTAGTTCCCCCAGTTTGAAATCTACACAGAAGCCAGTGAGACCCTGATTTGTTTGTTTGACTGATTGATTTTTTTTTAAGACATAGTTTCTCTGTGTAGCCCTAGCTTTTCTGAAACTCTCTGTGCAGACCAGGCTGTCCTCTAACTCACAGAGATCCATGCCTAAAACCAATATTTTTTTTTAATTAAAAAATTCTAAGCCATGTGTGATAGCGCACACCTTTGATCCCAGCACTCAGGAGGCAGAGGCAGGTGGATCCCTGTAGAGACCAGCCTGGTCTAAGAGTGAATTCCAGGATAGCCAGGGCTGTTACACAGAGAAACCCTATCTCAAAGGAAAAAAAATCCTTCTGCCTATAATTTTCAATAAATCTTAGCCAAAATTATGAACAGAAAATAATAAACTAGTCTACTCTCTTAACTGGTTCTTTTCCTGTAAGTTTAAAGCATGATCATATGCTCATGTTCGGTAAACTCATCCTGTCCTGTCTTTTCTGTACGACACATAAAACCCATGGGCCTCACACATGCTAGACAAGCACTCTACCACTAAGCTATGCAACTCAGTTTTTCTTTTTCCTATTTTGTGTTTGTGCCCACAACTGTCTCAAGTCTTAAAAAGAAGGAAAAACAAGCCAACAAAATAGAAAAAAAAAAATCAGCCAGTGTCGTTGCCCATACCAGTAATCGTAGCACTTCGGAGGTGGAAGCAGGAGATCAGCAGTTTAAGGTCTTCTTCAGCTACCCACTGAGTGGCAGGCCAGCCTGAATCATATGAGACCGTCTCAAAAAGAATAGGAAAAAAAACCACTTGAGGCTAGAGAGATGGCTCAGCCATTAAGAGCACTTGTTGTAAAGGACCTGGGTTCCATTCCCAGCACCCACATGGAGGTTCATGAGGCCCTTTTCTGACCTCTACAGGCACCTAGCACACATATGGTACACATACATATGTGCAGGCAAAACACACATAAAATTAACAAACTAATTTTTTTTTTTTTGGTTTTTCGAGACAGGGTTTCTCTGTGGCTTTGGAGCTTGTCCTGGAACTAGCTCTTGTAGACCAGGCTGGTCTCGAACTCACAGAGATTCACCTGCCTCTGCCTCCCAAGTGCTGGGATTAAAGGCGTGCGCCACCACCGCCCGGCTTGATTTTTTGAGACAGGGTTTCTCTGTAGCTTTTGGTTCCTGTCCTGGAACTAGCTCTTGTAGACCAGGCTGGCCTCGAACTCACAGAGATCCACCTGCCTCTGCCTCCCGAGTGCTGGGATTAAAGGCGTGCGCCACCACCGCTTGGCTAACAAACTAAATTTTTAGAAAAGGGAAAAGGAAACGGAAGAAAGGAAGGAAGGAAAAATTGAAAGTAGGAAGGAAATAGTAATTGCATTTAGCTTATTTAGTTGCATATCTTAAGCTAGATAATTTGTGTGATGCACTTAGGAAAGGCTCAATACTTAATATAATCCAATAAATATTACTTATTAATATCAGTGTAATTTGCATTATTACTCAATTAGTTCTTTTTTTTTTTTTTTTTTTTTTTTTTGGTTTTTCGAGACAGGGTTTCTCTGTAGCTTTGGTGCCCGTCCCGGAACTAGCTCTTGTAGACCAGGCTGGCCTCGAACTCCCAGAGATCCGCCTGCCTCTGCCTCCCGAGTGCTGGGATTAAAGGCGTGCACCACCACCGCCCGGCTACTCAATTAGTTCTTAACATGACCAGGATGACAACTATCCCTGTGGTTACTACCAAAATCCTATAAAACCTCAAGTGAGGTTTTCGGAGCTAAATAGGGTACAAAGAAGTGAAGAAATGTCTGTCTTTGTTCAAATTAATAGAGCCAGTTTGGCAGCAGGCTTGGGGGTGGCGCCAGAGAAGAGTGGGCAGTGGCAGCAGTGATAGCAGTGATAGAGGCAAGACAGCCAAACCCCCATGACCTTCAAGGGAAAGAAAGAAAATGTAACAAATGGGATCCATTTGAGAGCATGGACTGTGGGAGAAAAGCCTTTGACTCCCGAATCCTGCTGTGTCTTGTTCATCACTCAGACAGCCTCCTGTTGCTCCACTTTCCTCCTCTACATCTCTTCTATTCTCCACTGCCTCCTTGCTGACTCTACTTGACTACTCTTGTGTTGTTATTTGTTGCGTTTGACTAGTTGGATTTTGCTTGGTTGGTTGGTTGGTTTGGTTTGGTTTGGTTCTGTGTTTGAGGCAGAGTCCCCTTGTGTATCCCTGGTGGGTCTGGAGCTAGCTAACTAGATCAGCTTAGCCTTGAACTTGCAGTGAGTGATCTTTTTTGCTTCTGCCTCATAAGCACTGAGGTTGCAGACATATCAGCTTGACTAACATTATTCTAACACTCCCACAGCAATGAGTTGTTAACCTGACCTTCATAGCTTCAAAGTCATGTTTTCTTTTTCTTTATCATTCCACCAATCCTTTGCTCACTCTCCTCAAACATCTGGTTCTACAACATATCATACACACACATACACACACACACACACACAGAGAGAGAGAGAGAGAGAGAGAGAGAGAGAGAGAGAGAGATGCGTGTGTATCTCCATGCACGGTGGTGCATGACTTTAATCCAAGAACCTGGGAGCCAGAGGCAGGTAGATTTCTCTTTATATAGACAGATCTCTATAAGTTCCAGACCAGCCAGGGCTACACTGTGATACCCTTTCTCAAAAATAAAGATATACTTTTATCTTGTGACAGCTTAACAAATTTCTGTTGATTGATGGAAGAGTTTGAAGTCTGATGAGGGAGACAATAATACTCCCATGAGATAAAAAGTCATGCAACCACAAGCACAAAATTCAAAAATATAAACCAAGTTTATAGAGGTTCAGGAGGTACAAGGTAAATAAGTGATTTGTCAGGTCGGGCTAGTTAAGAAAAGTTTCTAGGAACACTCAAGTGTTGGCATTTGAGTTGGAGATTTAAGGGGGTAATGGGCATGAGTTAGTGGAGAGGTGGACCTTTTCAAACAAATAGATCAAGGAGACAATGCAAGACATAACTCAAGTCAGGACAGATTCTTGCCCCACCCTACCATTTTTCCATCTCAGCAACTCTACATGATCTGACACCACACCTGCTTCAGTTAGAGGAGCGCTTCCTGTAACGTAATGCCCACTAGACTCTTGACCATCAAATTTGATATTCACAAAGCACTTATTAAAGACTCTAGGTGGGGCTGTAGGAAGAAGAAGCATATGTAGAAGATGTTTACAGTCATTGTGAGCAAGTATCTCCCATCTTCCTATCCTAGATCTCATGTAGCAGCCTATGGCCTTCTGTATGCAACAAAGGTTGTGCACAGGTAGGAAACAAATCAATGTTGGAGAAGAGCAAAAGAATATGGAGGGACTAGGAGATAGTTCAGTGTTGGCTGGACATGCCTGAGGACCTTAGTTCAAATACTCAACATTCAGGTAAAAACAGGCCTTAAGGTATGTGTCGATACCCCCAGCTTTGTGAAGAAGGCAGACAGGAGAGTCTTCCTTGCTGGCCAGTCAGTCTTGCTAAATCAGTTAGCTCTGGTTTAAAAAAACAAGGCGAAGAGTGAGTGATCGAGGAGGACACCTGACATCAACCTCCGGCCTCCATCCACATATATGCACAAATGTGCATGCGCGCACACACAAATATATGCACATTAGTTTTTAAGAATATGGCAAATCCAGCCCCTTCAAATGTTTCTTCCTCTTGCAGTCCCTCCTAGAGTCCTTGATAAGTGCTTCCTGAGTATCAAATTTGACGGTCAAGAGTCTAGCGGACAAAAACAAGATGGTTTCTCATACCACGAACAGGCTGATACCACCACATTGAAGGCCCAGAGTGTGAAGACTGCTGAAATATCATGGTTGTGTCAACATTTTTCCTCACAGGAGGAGAATCTTTTTTTTTCCTTCTTTTGAGACAGGGTTTCTCTGTGTAACAGCCTTGGTTGCCCTAGAACTTACTCTGTAGACCAGGCTGGCCTCGAACTCATAGAAATCCACCTGCCTCTGCCTCCCGAGTGCTAGGATTAAAGGTGTACAACACCACCACCTGGCACAGGAGGCAGAGAATCTTAACCTAACAGAAAATCAACTGGGCAGGTAAGACGCCTCAGTGAGTAAAGGCACTTGGCCTCAAGCACCTCACAACCTGAGATTGATCACAGGAACCCACATGGTGAAAGTAGAGACACCATAACACCACACACACACACACATTTAAAAAAAACTTCATTGATGGCAAATGCCTCTGATCCCATCACTGGGTGCTGCAGCCAGCACAGCCTGGATGCCGAGACTGGCGGGCGGTGCCGGGATTGAGACACAGAGGCTTCTTTTCAGGTGGAAGAACAGCAACCTTTATTTTGTCCTGAACTAAAGCCTTTTATACCTCTACTGCTTCTGTGGAAACCCACTGGCCAGAATAAACATAAACATTTTTGTCAATTACAGAACACAGGAAGTTCCACTGTTGGTCAGGGGGAGTGAGGGCAGCTGGATCACAACAACTGGGGAGGCTGAAGCAGATGGATCTCTGTGAGTTAGAGGCCAGCCTGCTACACAGAGAGAGTTCCAGGACAGCAAAGGCTATACACAAAAAAACCCTGGCTCAAAAAAAGCCAAAAGAAAAAAGAACTATTTTTTTAGTCAACTGTATAAGTGCTGGGGGAAAGTCCTATTATACTAGGACTTGAAAGGTAGAAGCAGAATGATCAGCAGTTCAAGGCCAGCCTGGGTTTGTTACTTGAGATTCTGTTTCCAAAAAGCAAATGAGTAAGGAGTAGGAGAAAAGTATATACAGCAACAATTCAAACAGTAAACAAGTTACAGTCTCTCTAGCCTTGCTATCTAGCAGAAAAATTGCAATATGACCAGGCAAAGAAAAGAGTATTTAAAAGTTGTTAAATATTTAAGTGTAATATGTAATTCTTGATCTTTTTGTTTATTCATTTGGCCAACTGTTAACTGTGACCCAGAACTGAGGTCACACAGACTTCTGCCCCCGAGGCCTCACAGTTTACCGTCAGAAACAGAGCAGCAGAGATGCCCTGCAGCTATAGAACAGGAGCTTGCCAGAGGTGCTTTAAAATGCACGTAGGGAACAACAAGCTATGCAGGAGGAAAACCTGAAACAATGGATGGGATTTTTCCCAAGACAGAGACTGGAGGGAGGGATGATAAGGGCCATCAGTTTCCTTGACTTGATTGCTGAGATCACCAGCATTTTCATCTATAAAATGGATATAACAGCAGTATCCACTTTGCATGGTTATGTGAGGAGTAAGGGAGCTAACATTTGTGTGGTGGTTTGAATATGGATGCCCCCCACAGGCTCATGGGGACTGCTCTATTTGAAACTATTTGATCAGAAGGATTAGAAGGTGTGGCACTGTTGGAGGAAGTGTGTCACTGAAAATGCCACTTTGAGCCCAAGCTGTGCCTACTGTCATACTCTTTCTCTCTCTAGATCAACAGACAAGGATGCAGCTTTCAGTTACTGTCCCAGAGTCGCATGTTCCCTGCCATGATAATAATGGACTCCTCTGAAACTGGAAGCCACCTCCCAATTTTCATAAGAATTGCCTTGGTCATGGTGTCTCTTCACAGCGATAGAACAGTGGCTAAGACAATTGGTAAACTACTTAGAACAGTGACTGGCACAAGTTCTATTTCGAATTACCAGGTGTTTCTTAGAAACAAACTGTAGCAGGAGTAGTGGCAGTGTTAGGCTAGTAGGGGTGATGAATGAACAGAGCTTCAGTTAGGATGATGAAGCCATTTAAACGCAGAGATTGTTGGTGTTGGTTGTTGGGGGTTTGGTTTGTTTCGAGAGCTCAAGTTGTCCTGGAATTCACTATGTAGACCAGGTTGGCCTCTAACTCACAGACATCTGTCTGTCTCTGCCCCAGTGCTGCAATTAAAGGCAAGCACCACTGTGCCAAAGCCCTTAAATGCAATTATAATGCCTCCATTTGGGATTTGGAAGTAGCAAGTTACGGAACTGGAAAGGTGAGCAGCAAGTGTGATTTGGAAGGCTGTGCACACCCAGGACAGCTGCTAACCAAGGTTAAGAGTAGCAAGAGGATAGGGGAGTGGGTGCAGGAAGAGATTTCTGAAAGAGTTCAGTTGGGGATCTGTTGAATGAGAAGCTGTTGAAGATCGGGAAAAGGAGACAATATCTCAGAGGAGGCCAGCAGAGCCGAGGGAGGAAACTGGCTAGAGATGCGTCTGTGAACTGCACACGGAGGATGGATGGGGTGGGGTGGGGGGGACCACCACCATCAGTTAACACCATTTGTTATGCTATACAAGTTCCCCACTCACCTCCCCAGCGTGAATGTATGTTATTTTCTAGTCAGTTCCCTACTTGTTGATACTCATTCGGCTTTTTATAGGGACAATACTTTTCATTTTGCTTTTTGAAGACGGGAAAGTCTAGCGCCTCTCCAAACAGTCACTTGGGCGACCCTGAAACTCGAAGGAGAGGGTGGTAAGGGAAGGAATGAGGAAAATGATTTTTAAGAAAAGAGAGAGAGTCCGGGACGACCTCTAATCATTAAAGTTCCACCTCCCCATATCCTGCCACGCGCCGCGGTCCTGCTGCCGATCTCGGTCTCCTGGTCGCAAGGTAAGACGGGAGATGTAGTCCTCGAGACCGACCTGGGTGGCACGACTGAGGAACTCGGTTTCCCAAGTGGCTCTCGAGGCGCGTGCGCAGATGGCTGCCCCGGCGAGTGGTAAACAGAGACGTCAGGCGGGGGCTGCTGCTTGGAGCAAAACAAAAGGGAAACCCGGGGGGCGGGGGGTGGGGGGGGTCCGATAGGGGATTCTGTACGGGAAAAAGGGAGGCTGGGGCGGCTGGAACCTTGACCGTATCAAGAGTGACCTGGAGGGAAGAGGAGGGGGGAGGGCGAGCCAGGGGAGGGACAAGTGACGCTAGGGAGAGGGGGCGTGGGGGAGGGCAGCGATCCGGGTGGAGGAAATTTGGGAGGAGTGTCCGGGGGGCAGCAACTTGAAAGGGGGAGGGAACTGCGCTGAGACGTTCGGTGATGGGAGCGCAATGTATGAGGGGATACGGTGCCTCAGGTTTAAAAGAGCAGGAAGCTGAGTGAGAGGGTGCAGAAAGTGCCTTCGCTAGGCGGAGGTTACAGGTGGTGCCTCAGAGTAGCGCTCTGAGGCTGCAGCCTGTAGTCGGGAAGGAGTTCGGAGAACTGAGTAGAACGGACAGTTTGGGGGTTAGAATCCTGAGACAAGGGAGAAGTTCTTGACTTTCTTAGAACTGGCAGGAATGTGCCTCCTGGCCCTCGTTGCTTCCCCACTGAGGGGAGGCATGGTGAGGGACTGTGGCAGGCTCCACTGAACGCTGAGCTGCAGAGGTTCAACTCCACGTATGGATCCTGAGAATAAGAAGTCAGCCACAGAGGCTGCCGCGATCATAGACCTCGATCCCGACTTCGAACCCCAGAGCCGTCCGCGGTCCTGCACCTGGCCCCTTCCTAGACCAGAGCTCGCTACGGAGCCACCTGAACCGTCCGAGGTGGAGCCCAGTGTGGGACAGAAGGTACACTCGGAGGGACACTCCGAACCGATCCTGTTGCCCTCACGGCTCCCAGAGCCGGCAGGGGGCCCCCAGCCGGGAATCCTGGGGGCTGTAACAGGTCCTCGGAAGGGAGGCTCCCGCCGGAATGCCTGGGGAAATCAGTCATATGCAGAACTCATCAGCCAGGCCATTGAAAGCGCTCCGGAGAAGCGGCTGACACTTGCCCAGATCTACGAATGGATGGTCCGCACGGTGCCCTACTTCAAGGACAAGGGTGACAGCAACAGCTCAGCAGGATGGAAAGTAAGTATGACCCTTACCTTCACGCCATCCACCCTTGGACCCCTCTGGGTACTCTCACTCCGGGGCCCCAGTTACCGCCTCTCCACTCCGTTGGGAAGCCCAAAGATCCACCTTCAATCTTCAGTTAGACAAACATTTACTTAGTACATAGTATATGCCACACTCTGAGCTTGAAGCGGGAGGATCAGCGATGAATAAGACACTGTCCCTGCTCTGAGGAAAATCGAATTCTCTACTCGCTCCTCAGCACTTTGGCTTGAGCTGCTCCAAACATCTATTCCCACAGAGAAGTCTTTATCCTATGTACAGCAGGAACTGTGTGGATTCTCCACCCGCACCTAGCCTTCCCTCCTCCCTCACCTCCCACCCAACACCTTTTGGCCCATTCCTGCGGGATTACTCGGATTCCCTGCTCGCCTTCCAATACCTCAGTGAACAGGAACTGTTAGAGGATTGCTCTGCCCAAGAGGGAGTGGGCGGTGAAGGGGGTAAAGAAGGGGTTGGTATGCACGAGGAAAGGTAGCTGATACTGTGCACTAAGGAAAAAGACTGTGAGCTGCTATCTGCCTCAGTTTACCTTCTACTGTCGAAAATTCTTCCTCGTAAGGAACTATCCAAACTCTCGGGGAAAGTCTTTGTTGTTGAGGAATGCTACTCGTGAGAAGAGGTCTCGTATAACTCTGATTTTAGAGCCTAGGTTGGAAGTTCTCCGTGGTCTTTCTTGAAGAAACTGGGAAGATCGCAGATGATAACTGAAATTTGCCAGAGAAATGAGGCTCTAACCACAAAATGAGGGAATCGGAGAGTTCAACCCATAGCAGTGCCGTGTACCTCTGTAGGTGGTTAAGATTAGCGTACCAAGTACAGGGGACAGAATGAACGAAGGAGCTCTCCGTAGATGTTAGAGCGAGGGAACAAATCTGCAGTATGCGTAGGGGCCAGACAGAACAGAAGATGGGACAGCTGACTGAGACCCTTGGCACTATTTCTGGGTAGACTGCCATGCCACAATCTCAGGCTCACAAAGAGCTCCCCTCCTTGGACCCAGCCTGCGCAGCTGTTTTTCTTTTCTCTTAAGTTGACTTTCCAGGGTAGAATGACCAGGAGTTAGTTGCTTGTTATACTGTGGGAGTAATCCCTCCTTATGATTTATGCTTAACACAGCCTTTATAGTTTATGAAATCTTTTTTTTTTCTTTTGGTTCTGGGAACTGAACCCAGGGCAGTGCAGTTGCCACTAAGCTGAATCTATAACCTGTGAAACAATCCGTGAAATAATTTTAGATTTTTTTTTTCATTTTGTTAGTCTCGGTGGCAGCTTAAGAATCTACATCTTGCATATGAGGAAATTCAGGCACTGGAAGTTAGGTGCTACTTTCATTGCCAGACCTAGTCAGATGGGGTCTAGAGCTTCCAAAAGCCCCCCCACCCAACAGGAAGCTTCACACTTCCCTGGTGTTGTGCCAAGGTCACTCCCACCCCACCAGGGGGCGGCACTCACTTGAACAAGAACGCTTAAGTTGGTGGCTTAGTGAGCAGTTTATCCGCCCCCCCCCCCGCTCCCCCCTCCCCCAATACACACACCTCAAAGAGTTCTAGGCACCTGGGAACTGACCTCTCCTACCTACTTGTCCCAAGGTCTGACAGAGAGGTGATGTGGATGGAAAGGTAGCTCAGTAGTTAATCCTTGCACAGCATGTGTGAGTCTCTGGGCTTGACCCCAGCACCACCATACATGCACACGCACACACGCGTGCTCAGTTACTAAGAGTCGATGTGGATGGACGGGCTCAGGGAGGCAAGAAGTCTTACCCTAAAGAACCCTGGCACAAGCTGGTCAAGCCACGTTCTTCAAGACAAGGGTTACCATTCAGAGAGAAATGATTTCTCTCTATATAGAGCCTCCGTTTCATTTATTTATTTATTTATTTATTTATTTATTTATCGGTCTTTCGAGACAGGGTTTCTCTGTAGCTTTGGAGCCTGTCCTGGAACTAGCTCTTGTAGACCAGGCTGGTCTCGAACTCCCAGAGATCCGCCTGCCTCTGCCGCTGGGATTCTTCATGGTTCTTATCATGAAGCTTCCTCCTGAACTTATTTCTAAAGTAAAGAGCTCCATGTGGGAGGTCAAAAGACCTTTAAGGTGGAGGGATTATGCTCAAATTCTTAGCATAAGACGGGTGTGTGTGTGTGTGTGTGTGTATACACTGGGAAGGAGCTAGAGAAGTGATGGGAGGTGGGGCAGACAGCGTATACAAAGCAGTAAAAACAAGCAGCACCAGAGGCTCAAGAAGTATCAGTTTCCATCTTGTACCATGGACTACTAGGAGGAAAGGTATATTTTTCTAAATGTCAGCAGCGAAGCAGAGTAAATAATAGGTAGGTTCCAATACCCAAGACACCCGAGAACTGACAGAGCCTCAAGGAAAATCTCACTGTAGACATTTAGGGGCTACCTACCAGTTAGACAAGTATTGATTATATATTGTGTACTTGATATGCTGTGGACTTGGCACTCTGAGGGGGCACTGTTGGGAACAGTGGGACTGGGGGCATTGTCTGTGCCTTTGGTATTTACAGTTGACAAGACTAATTACATGAACCCCTAAACCATGTCATATAGATTGGGGAAAACTGGAAAACAGATGAAAAAATACTAGACAAGAAATTTGGGTATGGGGGAGAAGCAAACACTTTTTTATTAAAAGGCATAGGATTTAAGCTTGGCCTCCAGTAGAATTGTGAGAGGGAAATGTTTTCCTAGGAAAGAGGGACAGAGAAATTACACCTCATGAAAGTGTTATGTGTGTCCCCATTGGCAGAAATAAGACTGGGATTTTTTTTCTTCTTCTGGTGTTTTGAGAAAGGGCCTCACTCTATAACTCTGGTTGTCCTGGAACTTAGATCTGTAGACCAGGCTGGCCTTGAACTCACAGAGATCCCCTCTCTGCCTCTCAAGTTCTAGAATTAAAGGCCTGGCTTGGGATCCAGTCTTAGAGAGTTATCTGGCTGACCTAAAGGGGTCTAGAGAAGAAAGGAGTACCAGCTGAACTGAACTTCTAGCCCTTTAAGCTTATTCAGAGAACCAGACAAGGACAGGTCATACCCAGGCTGCTATGACCACCACCATCCTGTACCCTCCACCATCTTGTATCCTCTACCCAAGCCTGCACATCAGGAAAAGAATGGTACTATGGAATGCTTTTTCCCATCTGAGTCTATTTTTTCCAAGGTCAAGTACTCCTCGGTGCCCACCAACCCAACCCTACACCCAGAGATCTGAAAGGAGCTATTCTAGGGTAGATAGCTGCTCTCCCTGGAGAGTAGGTTGTTACTTTGTCTCCCTGTGAGAAGTCTGGGGAGACACTGAGCTTAGGAACTGTGTATTTCTCCCTGATTTGACTTTTGAGTCTTCTGCTGCTGTTTCCCAACCTCCCCTTAGATTAGACTGCTGGCTACCAACCTCCCCTACACATATCTCATGCCTCTTTTCTACACCTCTGTCCATCCAGAACTCCATCCGTCACAACCTGTCTTTGCACAGCAAGTTCATCAAGGTTCACAACGAGGCCACTGGCAAGAGCTCCTGGTGGATGCTGAACCCCGAGGGTGGCAAGGGTGGCAAGGCGCCCCGCCGCAGGGCTGCCTCCATGGATAGCAGCAGCAAGCTGCTCCGGGGTCGCAGCAAAGGCCCCAAGAAGAAGCCATCGGTCCTGCCAGCTCCACCTGAAGGTGCCACTCCAAGGAGCCCTCTAGGCCACTTTGCCAAGTGGTCAAGCAGCCCTTGTTCTCGAAACCGCGAAGAAGCTGATGTGTGGACCACTTTCCGTCCACGAAGCAGTTCAAATGCTAGCACCGTCAGCACCCGACTGTCCCCAATGGGGCCAGAGTCTGAGGTGCTAGCAGGAGAGGAAATGCCAGCCTCAGCCAGCAGCTACTCGGGGGGTGTTCCTCCCCCCCTCAGTGAAGATCTAGAGCTGCTGGATGGGCTCAATCTTGCGTCTCCCCATTCCCTGCTGTCTAGGAGCAGTCTGCCTGGCTTCTCTTTGCAACATCCTGGGCTTGCTGGCCCCTTACACAGCTATGGTGCCTCCCTCTTTGGCCCAATAGATGGGTCTTTGTCAGCAGGAGAAGGGTGCTTTTCAAGCTCCCAGTCTCTAGAGGCCTTGCTCACCTCTGATACACCACCACCTCCTGCTGATGTTCTCATGACCCAGGTAGATCCTATTCTGTCTCAGGCTCCTACACTTCTGTTACTGGGAGGAATGCCTTCCTCTAGCAAGCTGGCTACTGGAGTTAGCCTATGTCCTAAGCCGCTAGAGGGTCCAGGTCCCAGTAACCTGGTTCCCAACCTTTCTGTGATGGCACCACCTCCAGTCATGACAGGGGCTCCCATCCATAAGGCCCTGGGGACCCCTGTGCTCTCATCTCCTACTGAAGCTACCAGCCATGACAGAATGCCTCAGGATCTAGATCTTGATATGTATATGGAGAACCTGGAGTGCGACATGGATAACATCATTAGTGACCTCATGGATGGCGAGGGACTGGACTTCAACTTTGAGCCAGGTATAGCAGCCCCTGATCACTACAGCATCTCTGTTCTTGAATGCTCAGCTAATTCTATGATCTGAGCCAGAGGGAGCATTAGAGCTGATAACAGGCGTTCCTGGAGAGTTGGAGGGAGGATGGCATATTAGCATAGCATCACTTCTAAGTGGGACTTCCTGGCTCCTCATCAAAGAAGGGGGTGGTGTGTAGAGGGAGGGGAGGAAGTGTCTGCTTGGTATAGGTCTAGATGGTGCCCCCAAATGAATCTTTTATCTTGTCCTCCGTTTCTTTTTTTTCCAACAGATCCCTGAGTCACAACCAGAAGCTTTGTCCCCTGCTTCAGAGGTGGAACCCGGCCTGTCCTTACCCACTTTTTCCCCTTGAGCCCTCACCTAGAATTTGGAACCCTGCTTTCTAGCTAGGGTTAGGAGGTCACACACATGAGTGCTGAGGAAATCATAAGGCTAAAGCTATGGCTTTTAGGGATTGTGGAGGAGGGCAATGGGAGGAGAAAGGGGAGAGGGCTTATTCTCACTGTGCCAATTAGGGGGCAATTATGGCCCTTTCTCAGGAGCCATCATTGATTTCCCCGTTCCCACCTCCTAGGCCTTGTAGCAGGGGCCAGCAATGCTGTTAGAACTGTGAAGTCACCAGTGGCCTTATTACCCCTGCCTTTGGGAGCAGGATTTTTTTTTTTTTTTTTTGGTAGAGAATCTTACTAGAGCTGGGCCAGGCCAGGTTGGGCCTGGATTTTTATGCAGGGGGGTGGGGGGTTAGGGGACCTAGAAGGGCCAAGTTTTGAGCACTGGAGTGGCTCACCAGGCCAAATCACTTTTGGAAGGATACAGATAACAGACAGGCTTTTTATAAACTTTTAAAGAAATATAAACACAAATATAGAGATTTTTAACAGTGGTGAGGTGCTAGTAATGGGGAGAATGCTTTTTTTTTCTTTCTGAAGGCTTTGGCATAGTGACATGATACAAACACTACAAATTCTAGGAGGGAGACACAGGAAGCTGGGGAGAAGTGGGTAGCAAAGGCGACTGGAGGGAAACCCTCCCTTTTGAACCAGGTCTAGAAAAAGTTCCATGCATATTTAGGTTAGAGTTTAAGGAAAGAAACCTAAGGCAAGCCCCTGCATCCTCTCCACTTGTGCCTAGAAGAAGGTCCTGTTGTGGAGTGGGCACACTCTGTCTGACTACCAGAGAGCATCCAATGCCTGAAATTGGCTTAGGGCCTGGGAGGGGCGTGAAAGAAGGAAGGATTTAGGGTAGTAAAGTTAGGTACAGAGACCTCCCTGTTCAAGGCTTGGGACAGCTGTCCCTGCCCTTCTTCCCAGTCATGTACTGCCAGGGTTCTGTGGAAGACTGTGTGGTGGCAGGCTGGGCTGTGGAGAGGAACAGGGAAGGGGGAGCTTGGGGAGTTTGGCTGAGGGTCTGGGAAATGAGCAGGGATGGGGGGAATGTGGATCAGGTTTACTAGCACCTGCCAGAGAGGCCATCTGGGGCTCCTCCACCCCAGCCCCCAAGCAGCCCCTCCCCCTAGCGTCCTTTGCATTGTCCCCTCCCCCACCCCTGCTGTGGGTTCCCATCATTTCCTGTGTCAGCGCCTGGCCTACCCAGATTGTATCATGTGCTAGGTTGGAGTGGGGAAGTGTGTCAAATCAATAAATGAGTTCAATAAATGTCTATAATCAGATCTGGTTTCTGGTTTCTGCAGCCTTGCTGCCCCCCTCCAATATAGGGGAGGGAGGGAGGCGGAAAGGCGAAGGGCAGTTAGTTGAAGGGCGGGTGGGAGGGACTGCCCACAGGCTGGGAGGTGGGGGAATTTCAGCCTGGGAGGTAATGGAGTGTGGTGGGGGAGGGACACCTAACCCCAGCCGGAGTGGGCGGCAGCAAGATAGGCCTCCCCCGAGGGGAGGTAGTCTGGTTTGAGAAGACCCCACCCCCTTCTCTGGCCCTCAAAGGCTCATTGTACTAAAAGTCTAGTAACCAGACTTCACAGTCTTTCCTCACTGCCCCCCCCCCAGTGTTCACTCCAGCCCTCTGTTGTCGCTCAGGTTCACCCACAGCGTCCCTGGTGCCTGCAGCCTACTGAAGCCTTTGTGCAGATATGGGGAGAAGGAGTCTTTCTAGAAAAAGAAGGCCTCACATAAAATTCCACTAATTTCATGCTCTCCCCTGGTAGTTGCTGCTCTCAGTTGGTCATTTATTGAGTTAACGATGTCTCTTGAGAAAGTCTGCTCTAGTCTTATAGAATGGTCTGCGGGTGGGAGCCGGCCCATCTTCATCTGATCGTCCAGCTTTAGACTAGAAAAGAGAAATAAAGCTATTAATGTCGAGGCTCTGCAGGAAAGGTTTCTACTGTCTAGGGCCGAAGGAAGGAGAAGAGAGGTTGGAGTCAGGTGATGAACATAGACATGAGATTTAGACAGGAAATTCTGAGGGGTCAGCAGGGCACAAACCTTCTGTTGACTGCTTTGACTAGCGCTCTGCTGGGTTCCACCACCCTTGGGGGATCTTGCTGGAAGATTTACCGAGGATTCCATGGCTGCCAATCTCTTAGCCTCTAGAGTTCTAAGCATCTTTATTCGGCTTCTCTCCAGGAAGTCACATTGTGTGCGCAGGGACTCTAAAAAACAAGAAAAAGCAGCATCACCTCTGAGGAAGAGATATGGAACCCGCCATGACCCTCCATCATTCCGTTGATTAGTCAGGGTAACTTGACCTACAGAGGAAGTGAGGAGAGGGTGGTGTTTGGCTGGCTCCCACAGGTGGTTGGGAAATGGAAAAGACGACAAGGACGTGGGGGAAGGAGTGACATGCATAGTTAGTTTAAACTAGACAACCCCCTAAAGAGTTGACCTAGACCCTTGTCCCCCTTTTCCTAAGCTCCTATGATCCCACCTACCCCAGTGTGCTAGCCCCACCCCTACATTCATACCCTCCCTTCCCTGATAGACTTCACCACATCCAGCCTAGGCTGCCTTTAACTCAAAATCCTCTGGAGTACCAGGGTTACCAGTGTTGGTACTATGCCCAGCACACAGCTACATACACAACTTCCTATGCCCTTCCTCCCCCATCACATGCCTTACCAACTAGTTCGGGTTCTGGATTCTTCAAGAGGGGCACAACAGCTTTGTAGGAATTCTCGATCCTGGTGCCTGTAAACATAGCATTGTGCTATTTCCAGCCTCTGATACATACCAAGTTTCTATACTTTTTTTGGTTTTTTGAGACAGGGCTTTTCTGTAGCTTTGGAGCCTGTCCTGGAACTTGTTCTGTAGAACAGACTGGCCTCGAACTCACAGAGATTCGCCTGTCTGTGCCTCCCTAGTGCTGGGATTAAAGGCGTGCGCCACCACTGCCCAGCAAGTCTCTGACTTTTTGAAGCCCATGATTTCAGGATTCTTCACTAACTATTTACTTGAGCTCGTGCACGTTTCCCTCCCCTTTGGCATAAAGCTACAAAAACCGTAGGATGAAGTAGGGTGACATGGTATATATATGAACCTAACCTCTGCCATCAAAGCAGTGTTCCTTCTTTGAGCTGATTAGACATGGTCAATTTGGATCTGGTTAAGGATACCCTATTTTATTTACTAATTTGTTGTCAGGGGGTGTCTTGAGATAGAATTTCATATAGCCCAAGTCCACTTTGAACACCCAATGTTCCTGGCTCCAACCTGTGGGTGTTTTCTGAGGCAGTGTCTTGCTATATGGCCCAAGCTGGCCTTGAACTCTCAATCCTCCTTACCTCAGTTTCTAAAGAATGTATTTATGTTGGGTGGTGGTGCACACCTTTGATCCTAGCACTTGGGTAGCAGGGGCAGGCAGGAAACTAGGGAACTCTGCAAGTTCCAGGACAGCCAGAGCTCTTACAGAGAGAAACCGTGTCTCAGAAAAAGAAAAAAAAAGAATGTATTTATTTTGAGGCAGGGTCTTATGAAACCTAGGCTGTCCTCACAGTTGCTGTATGGTTAAAGATGACCTCAAACTTCTGATTCTCCTGTCCCTACCTCCAAAGTGCTAGGATTATAGGCATGTTCCACCACATAGAGCATGTGCTGGGGATGGGACCCAGAACTTCATGCATGCTAGGTGAGCACTCTGCCAACTCAACTGAGCTACATCCCAGCCAGCCCTGCTTTATGTTTGTTGCTGTTGGCGTGTGTGTGTGTGTGTGTGTGTGTGTGTGTGTGTGTGTGTGTGTGTGTGGTGTTTGGAAAGAGATTGTGCTATGAAGCCCAGGCTGCCCTGAATTGAATTTACAATCCCAATCCTTCTGCCTTAGTTCCCCGAGTGCTGGGATTACAAGAGAAAGTGGCCTTATTTTAATCCCTTTTGAGGGACTCTGGTGAATCCCCCAAGCCTCTACCTGCTGCTCCACGCTCTACTTTACAAACGTAGTAGGTATTTCGTGCTGTAAGGAATTTGCTGGCGTAGTCCCCAGGTGTCTTTGTTAAGAAAAGTAACTTCATGGTCCCAGTTTCATCACACAAATCGATGGTGTCTAAAGGAAGGCCAGAGAGTAATTGAGACAATTAAGGAGAGAGAATGCGAGTAAGAAGGGCTAGTGACCCAGTACAGAATGGGTTCGAGTTGAGGAGGGCTCAGGGATGTGAGGACAGCTCTTGTTGCTGGGAGGAAAGTTTAGATGCCAGAGTCAGCTTATGGCTTCTGACCTTCAGCCATTGCTCCTCCCCAAAGCACTTACCTGTTTTACGCAACCCCATTTTCTTTCTAATGTAATGTAGCAACAGGAGAACAGAGCAATTGCTGTTGACCAGAAACTCTTGGTTATCTACAAGAGATGGGACAGAGGTATGCGGGCCCTTCTCTGGGTCCATCCCCTCTGTGATCTCTGCCGTCCTCAGCCCTCCCCAGGTCCATGCCCAGACTTGCTCTGTGCTTGCCCCTCACCTCCATGTTTGATGAAGATAAACATGCTATCAAGATCATCTCACTCTTCAAAGATCTCCTGGTGAGTCATGCAGAGGGCAGGTGTTCTAGTGGCCCCAGGCACCTGAGAGTGCCCATAGGGTTGGATGACCAAAGGGGCAGGTGTTTCTTACAAGGTGAAGAAGGCCCAGACCGGGCAGACAAGAGAGTGCTTTTGGCAGCTAGGGATGACCAGCATCTGGAGGGGTGGGGTCTGAGGCTGCAGCTGAAGGATTGTGAGGTCATAAGGGGCACACAGACTAGATGAAATGTGACCAAGGAGCGAAGACACTCGGCTGGGATCTGTAAAAGAACTCTGAGGAGCTGGAACAACACGGCAAATACAACTCTGAACTGGCCCCCAGAATAAGCCCAGAAATGTAGCAGAGAAAAGTAAGTTAGAAGAACAGTCCCCCCTTTAGTTACTTTGTAGCGCTCTTGCTCCTGTAGTACCATTGTCTTTTTTTTCCCTACCCTTACACCATTCCTCCCAACTCCATGTTTCCCCTGCTTCCCAACCCCACAACAGACATTTTTGATGATCATTGGTAGAAACTTTATTTCTTGTTGGTTCCCGAACAATTGAATGGTAGATGGGAAAGGGGAGAAAGGATCCTGTAACAGAGAAGGGCCATGCTGGGCGTGGCCATACATGCAGATAACCGGAACACTCTGGAGGCTGAGGTGGGAGGGTTGCCTGAGTTATAGGCCAACCTAGCCTACATAGTGAGTCCACAGCCACCCAGAGCTATAGGGTAAGACTGTCTCCAAAAACAGGGGAAGGTGCCAGAAGGGGGTGGGGTGGGGCTTGCACAGGGAAAGGGGGCAAGGGGCATTTCTCAAGAAGGGCATATTGAATGGACGAGCAGCTACATAGGACATGAAATTGAAATTTAGCCACAGGGGGAAGCAATAAGCATTGGATTCAGACTGGCAAGATGAGCAGGGGGAAGTTAGCATCACTTAGGGTGAGAGGACCCTGAGGTTCCATCAGGGATTGAGTCTTAGGTTTCAGGCTTCAGAGAATAACATGGAGGAGGCCAGTAGGGGCTATGCAGACTGCAAGGAGACCCTCCAGGCCCCTCTCCTAGGGCCCCTCCTTTGGGAGGAATCTCACTGACGAGGCAGAACCGTTCACTGTAGTCTGGCTGCAGACTCTCAGTCAGCCCTTTAGACACACCACTCCAGGCCTAAAGACAGATATCCCCAGGTCAGAGGTCAATTAGAGGCAGGAAGCAAAAGACCCATGCTTGGGGCCAAAGGAGCCCTCACAACTCTGCAACCATTGTGATTACAGAAAGGATATCCCGGCTCCAGGGCCCCTAATACCACAGTTGCCAACTGCGTCACAAATCTCTTTTGCTCTGTCTCTCTGCCTAGCCCACCCTCCACTTGGTCAGCCACATTCTGATGATGCAGGCCCCCTCCTGCCTCCACTCTGCCCCCCTCACAGTCTGTCTCGCTAGCTGCTAGCTGGCAGTTGGCAGCTGATAGCCTGCAGTATGCGTATGGCGGTGTTCTCACCGAAAAGTTCCCGTTGTATTCAGTAACCAGATCCTCTAGATTCTTGATGGTAGGAATTCGAGGCATTGCCCTGAGAAGAAAGAGGGGGGAGCAGAAGCATTAAATTAAAGCTCCTTTATGACCCTGCATTCAACTGGTCAGCGTGGAACCTATAGCTTCCTCTCCAAGCCCTCATCATAGCTCTTGATGCTCTCCCTCTGCCAATCCTGAAATAACCTCGCCATCCCCCCACCTCATTTTCAGGGCTTCCTGAACTCTCACCGTTCCAGCCAACAATACACAAAGATCAGGGTAATAATCAATCCCATGGAGCCAACGGGGATGAGCACAGCTTCCAGTGCAAACACGGAAGGATTCTCTGTAGAAGAAAAGGAAAGGAAAACGAGCCTTGCGTTTGTGGCACTCATAAGACATGGATGCCAGGCACCCTGCCAAACACACTCCTTATGCTTACTTTCTCCACAGCTCCTGAAAGGGAGGAACAGTGTTTATCTACATCTTACAGATGGATAAACCAAATCAAAGAGGTCAGCTCTGATCCAAGGGCATCTCCACTATGCAGATTCTATGGAATGCTGTCCAGGCCTCCTACACATTCCATATTCCCCTTGAGCACCCTTTGGCCTCCTTGGGGAGCCACTCGCCTACTCTGGCTGCACCTCTTCTCATCCCTACATAGAAAACACTGCTTCATAATGATTGAGTTTGAACAGTGGGTGGAGGTAGAGGCTCAGGAATAGCGAGATAAAGCTAACAATAGTGGTAGTGTGTTACAAAGGTTGGGATACTGGGTTTATGATTTAGGGGTCATGTATTTGGGTCACTTTACCCTTTGCCATTTGGCTTCCCCAATGAATAGGTTGGCTCCATTTACTCCAGTGTTGAGCACTTCCGCAGAGTGGGTTAAAGCGGCTCCGAACCCGGAATGTGTACAGTTTCTGCCCATCCACACTAGGCAGGGAGAATCTAGGGTTCTGATCCACTATTTGTTCCTGGGGAAAAGAAGGATGGGGGAAAGATGGTTGTTTATAAAGGAAGAGAGAATGGAAACATTCTTGCCTATACCTTAATGTCATCTTCTGATTTTTCCAATTTATCTTCGGGTTCTTCCGACTTCTGGTTCTTTCCAGTTCCAGGAAAACAAAACAAAAAACTGGTTCTGGTTCCTCCCAGGTCTACTTCGCTCCTTTCCTGACTACTCACAACACGCTGGTCCCTTTTCTAACTTGGCTCAGAAGTGGATCTCCCCTCCAGATCCACTCACTGTCTCCCTCATGTCTGCATCAGGAAGAGGATGGGTGGGAGAGTCAGAGTGAAAGCTCACTGGCGGTGATAGAAGAAGAAATGAAGCCAGGCGGTGATGGTGCACGCCTTTGACCCCAGCACCCAGGAGGTAGAGGCAGGTGAATCTCAGTGAGTTCAAAGCCAGCCTGGTCTCGGAAAACGAAAGGCAAAAAGAGAAAGTATGGCTAGAGGAGCTGGGAGGCAGAGAACTGGAGCTTGGCATTAGGTCTTTCTATCTGGCTAGTTGAGTCCTTTCTCCTCTCTTGCTTGGCCTTAGCTACCGCATCCACACCCGCAAGTCTCTCACCGTCCAACTTCGATCTCTGTCACTCCGGTACTGCACCAAGTGTTGCAAACAGTGTTCCGTATATGTGCTTTTCCAGCTCAGCTCTAGCTGGGATTCACTCAGGTTGTAAAGTGTTAGATTCTCTGGAGCCCATGGGATCACTGGAGATATGTGTGCGTGTGGTCATTGCCCTGGCCTAGACAAGTTAGGATCTTGGAGGTAATTCTCCTTATCCCTCCCCCTCCCCCATCCCAAACCCCTATCTTCTCCCTTCTGCCCATGGCCAACAACGAGGAAGGAAAAAAAAATCCTTAAAGTTCAGTGCCCTCAAACTCCCTGGCCTCTTGGTTACTTCTTTCCTGATTACCAAGATTCTGCAGGTTTAGCTTCTGTTCAGCCTGTCTCTGGGGTCTCCGGGGGTCCTGGAGCTGGATCACAAATGTCTGGTAGAGCTGGATCTCCTCTTTTTGTATGTGACAGCCGGAAGTAATCTCTTCTGAGAACAGATAGTGGCGACACTCCCGGAATTTATTATCAGATCTCTGGTACCTAGAGAACGGTTATAAGAAAGAAAGATGATAGGGCAAATGTGGGCGCTGCGTACATCCATAGCCTAGCCTCATCTCATGGGAACTGACAACTTAGCCCATGAGAAACCAGTATGGTGCCTGAGAAGCTGGCTACCCTCTTTTTGGATTCCCATGCAGTCTCTCTCAGCTAGTCCACCTTCTTTTCTTTCCTGTGCTACCCACCCTCCCTTCTCATACCTATAGTGCAGAGTCAGGTTGGTTGGCTGGTGCTCAGAACTGCTATTCCAAGTACAATTCATATACTCGACATTGAACACAAAGCATTGAACCTCTGGGAGGGGCCGAGGAGGAACACTGATGTGTCCATGGAAGAAACCTAATTTGGGAACAAAATGAAGTGGTGGAGTAGAAGAAAAGAAATCTTGATCAGAAGAAGCAGAGTGAGGCAGAGAGCCCTTCCCCAGGCCCTCCCCACTCTTTAGAGTTATTATAATGGCCACTATCAGGCTCCAGATTTCTTCCATATAGTCCTTTCCCCATAGCCTTTCTCCTCTCAACAACCCCCTCTGGTCCTAGATTTCCTACCAGCTTTGGTGTCTTCATTTCCACTGGGCATGAGAACCTTGGAGCTCCACCCTTCCCCTAGAAGGAGCAGCTGAAGCAGTAAGAAGGATCTAACTGGCAATAATGGTTTCAACATGGCGCTTGCTCCTCTCTCTCTCGGAGTAGTGGTGTAGTCTGTGTGGTTTGAACTGGTTTCTGAAAACCCCGCCCCACCCATACATTTCCTTTTGTCGTAGCATCCGGTGGAAAGAACCTTAGAAACCACGTCTGTGGGGGGGTGGGGTGGTAAGTGAGTTCAGTGACATAGGCTAAGTCCTCTGGGAGATTGGGTTCTGCTGCAAGGTGATGTTAGGTCAAGATTAATACTTGATAACAACAGTGTCGCAGAGTTAAGAATCTTCAGGCCACCTAGGTCAAAGAAGGAGCTGCTGAATCCCCACCCCCCACTACACTCCATCATTCCCAATCACCTTCTCCACTAAGTTATCTTTTAGAGTAGAGGGTCTGAACACCCCTCATTCTGTGTTATGATCCTTCCTTGACTAAGTCACCCTTAAACCTCTATCAAAGTTCTACAGTCTTGGGAGGATGGAAAATGCTGGCTTGATTCATGTGGGAACATATATAGCTGTCTTTCCTCTGACCTAACCTGAACTAGAATAGCCACCCCTGGCTGTTGCCTGAGCTTGGTCCCTCTTGACACTGCTAGAGCTGGCTTCTCAAATGAAGGAACAACAGTACTAGCTTCAGGCTCCTCCATTCCCTGCACATCTGCTTCTCTTCCTGTCTTTCTTGTCCTGGTTAGAGGTATCATCACCTGCCAGACTTGAAACCTCAGGATCCTCTTCATATCCCCTTCTCTCCCATGCTGAGAATCCAATCAGCCCTGGTTCCTCTTTTCTGGTACCACAGCCACTGCGCTAAATCAACCTCTCGTCACCTCTAAGTCATGATTATCCCTGTCCCCTTTCTAAAGGGCCTGCTCTCTATCTAGTCCATTCTTCATTCTGTGGCTAGATTTACCTTCCCTCAAAGCACAGGGTTGATTAGAGAAGCCATTTACTGAAATTGTTCATCCAGCCAACATTTATTGAGTCTTTATTATGTGCTAGGTACAGTGTTTATGTTCTGAGAACACAGGACAAATAAGATGTCATCATTTTAGACGCTCATAGATAAGTGGGAGAACATATAAATAACACAATATACTGTAATGAGTTCTCCAGAATAGATGTGGAGATTCTCTGAAACACAGTTGTACAAAGGTCGGAACCAGCCAGATGCTCTTTTCCTAAGCTTGATTTGCTACTCCATTTTCTCTCTGGTAAAATTACACTCATTTTTTCAGATTCTGCTTTAAAAGCATCTCTTCAGTAAAGTGCCCTTGAACTACCCTCTTTCCATCTTGGTCAATTTAGTTACTTCTCTTTTTCTGGGAAAGGTAGGGTGGTGATGGTGAGACAGGGTCTCATGGACGCAGCTGGCCCCAAACTTGGTGTGCAGTGAGGCCAGCTTTGAACTCTTGATCCCTCTGTCTCCTTCTCCTAAAGTGCCTGGAATTACAAGGAAATGCCAGCATGCTTGGCTTGTGATCCTCACCTTAACCATACCTTCTAAAAACTGCTTTGGTCAAAGAAAATCACCAAGTTGGAGTGCACATGTCTTTTGGGAGGCTACCATTTGGCCTATGACAGAGGGGGTTATTCACCTTCAGTCTTCAGACACTATCCATAGCCTTTAGGATTAAGATTCCATTAATCTATACCAGCCACACTGCATACATGTTTGCATACTCTTTGATTTCACTACTGCCTAACATAGAGAAGGATCCCCTCTTAGAATGGCCAAAATCTACCACCAAACCTGAGTTACCAGGGGAACCAACAGGAAGCAAGAAGAACTCTCATTCAGTGGTGGTGAGAATGGAAGACTCCAGGTTAATTCCCCCTTCTTGATTTTGTTTTGTCTTTTTGAGACAAGGTTTCTCTGTGTAGCCCTGGCTGTCCTGGAACTCGCTTTGTAGACTAGGGTTGCCTCCATCTCAGAGATCCACCTGCCTCTGCCTCTCAACTAAAGGCATGCATTACCATGCCTGGCGGCATTTTTCTACCCTCCCCTTAAAGCTCTCTGTACATATATATATATATATAAAAGCTTGCTGTACTTTGGGTTATAATGATGTACCAATGTAGAATATAAATTCAGCAATTTAACAAAATGTACCACTCTAGGGTGAGATGAGGAGGCCGAGGGAGTAAATTGGAGCAGTTTCAGGTTCACAGCAATATTAAGCAAACGGAACTAACTCTACCTTGCCATGAACCTGAAATTGCTCCAATTTTTTCAAACAAAGTCTCAAATTCACTGTGTAGCTAAAGGTGATCTAGAATCCTGATCTTTCACCTCCAGTCGAAAGTGTTGAGATTACAGGCATGTACCACTATCCTTAGCTGCCATCTCTGTCTTTGAAAGCCTTCAGAGGTGACTCAAAAGTCACATCAGTAGATTTTCCTCTACGCAATAAGATTATAGTTTTTTTAAGGCGGCCTTTGTAATTCTCCTCCTCCAGTGGCCCCACTGCTAAGGATTTAGACTTGTGGACCCTTATCAGTATTTCACTTGCTACTTATTCATTCATTCGTTCATTCGTTCACCTATCTATGTTTGTTTGTTTGAGACAGAGTCTCTCTATGTAGCCTTGGCAGTTCCCAAACTCTCCATGGGCCTCAAACTCAGAGATCAGTCTGTCTCTCTCTCCAGAGTGCTAGAATTACGGTCATTACATCACCATGACCAGATACTTTTTTGTTGTTGTTGTTGTTTTTCGAGAAAGGGTTTCTCTGTGTGTTTGGAGCCTGTCCTGGAACTAGCTCTTGTAGACCAGGCTGGTCTCGAACTCACAGAAATCCACCTGCCTCTGCCTCCCGAGTGCTGGGATTAAAGGCGTGCGCCACCACCGCCCGGCTCAGATACTTATTTTGTGTGCATGTGTGCATATTTGTGTGAACAAGTAAGTTCCTTCCAGCATATGGGTCCTGGGGATTGAACTCAGGCTATCGGGTTTGGTGGCAAGCACCTTTAGTTGATGAACCTTTTTGCTGGCCCTGATTTTGGTACTTCAATTATGGCACTTTAACGTTTTTTTTCCTTTAAAAAAATGCCATAATAGACAGACTATCACCTATGTAATACTGGGCACGCAAATTTTTTTTAAAGATTTATTTATTATGTATACAACATTCTGCCTGTATATATGCCCACACGCCAGAAGAAGGCGTCAGATCTCATTACAGATGGTTATGAGCCACCATATGGTTGCTGAATATTGAACTCAGGTCCTCTGGAAGAGCAGGGAGTGCTTTCAACCATTGAGCCATCTCTCCAGCCCCCTGGGCAAGCAAATTATCACTCTTTGAAAACCAGCTTCCTTGAGCCAGGTATTTTGGTACACCTTTAAGCCCAGTGCAGGAGAGGCAAAGGCAGGAGGATCTCTGGGACTCTATATGGTCTAGATACAGCAAGCTCTAGGACAGCCAGTACTACATAGTGAGACACCCCCCACCCCCACCCCCGTCTCAAATAAAGAAAACCAGCTTCAGCCGGGTGGTGGTGACGCACACCTTTAATCCCAGCACTTGGGAGGCAGAGGCAGGTGGATCTCTGTGAGTTCGAGATCAGCCTGGTCTACAAGAGCTAGTTCCAGGACAGGCTCCAAAACCACAGAGAAACCCTGTCTCGAAAAACCAAAAATAAATAAATAAATAAATAAATAAATAAATAAATAAATTTTTAAAAATTAAAAATAAATTTAAAAAAGAACTTGCCAGGTGGTAGTGGTGCATGCCTTTAATCCCAGCACTCAGGAGGCAGAGGAAGGCGGATGGACCTCTGTGAGTTTGAGACCAGCCTGGTCGACAGAGTGAATTCCAGGACAGCCAAGGTGATAACACAGAGAAACCCCGACTCAAAAAACAAATAACAAAAAAGAAAAGAAAGAAAAGAACTTTTGCTGTAGTGAGAGACACCTACTATGTCACATGCTTTAGACATTATCTTCTTTAATCCACACTCCCCATGATTTTTTTTTTTTTGGCAAAGAAACTATTTTATTAAGAGAATAATGACACATAACTCCAAATTATCGAGGACATAGAGATCTTTGTTCTTGGAGATCTGCATTCCATTCACAAGCTCCTCCTTTCTTCAGACCTCATTCCAGCAGAGTGAAGATGTGCTCAACTTTTCGGGCAAAGTTGGTTCCTCATCTCTAGGGCAGACACCAGATTTCTGAACCAGCAAGGATGCCACTGCTAACAGAACCTTTAGACAAGCCACCAGGATAACCTGTATTCATCCTGGGAGGTCGTCTGCATTCCTCAGAATATTGCTACAGGATGCTGAACTGCCAGCAAAGCGTCTTAGTTGTAAGGTCAATCTAGCCTGGTTCCAGAGTGTAAACTCCGCTTTCATCAACCATATCTCGCGCAGGGAAAAATGAGCTCCCCGTGATTTAAGAACTGTTTGTGTCTCCATTTTCTGGACGAGGAAGCTGGTTTTCTTTTTCTTTTCTTTTCTTTTTTCTTTTTCTTTTTTTTTTTTTTTTTTGGTTTTTCGAGACAGGGTTTCTCTGTAGCTTTGGAGCCTGTCCTGGAACTAGCTCTAGTAGACCAGGCTGGTCTCAAACTCACAGAGATCCGCCTGCCTCTGCCTCCCGAGTGCTGGGATTAAAGGCGTGTGCCACCACCACCCGGCGTTAAAATTTATTTTTAATTTAAAAAAGATTAATGGATGGATGGCGGTGGCGCACGCCTTTAATCCCAGCACTCAGGAGGCAGAGACGGGTGGATCTCTGTGAGTTCAAGACCAGCCTGGTCTAAAGATCATGTTTCAGGACAGCCAGGGCAATACAAAGAAATCTTGTCTCAAACAAACAAATAAAAATATTAATAATTTTTTTAGATTTATTTATTTTGTTTTTATGCATACTAGTGTTGGATTGCATGTATGTATATGTATGACATGCCTGTGTGGTGCCTGTGCAGGTGAGAAGACGTCAGCTACTCTGAAACTGATGTCATGAAGAGTTGCGTGCTACCATGTGGGTGCTGGGAGTCCGATTTAGGTCCTCTGTAAGAGCAACAAATGCTCTTAAGCACTGAGCCATCTCTCCAGCCCTAGATGTATTATTATTATTTGGTTTTTCTAGACAGGGTTTCTCTGTGTAGCTATGGAGTCTGTCCTGGAACTCACTCTGTAGCCCAGGCTGGCCTTGAACTCATAGAGATCCGCCTGCCTCTGCCTCCTGAGTGCTGGGACTAAAGGCGTGCACCAACCACTGCCCAGCTCCAAGATTTATTAATTTACTGAGTGTTTTGCCTGCATGTCAGTCTATGCACCATATGCCAAAAGAATCCAGAAGAAGGCGTCAGAACCTTAGGAACTGGACTTAGAGGCTATTGTTAGGTCATCAGATAGGTGCCATGAATTGACTCCTTGCCCTCTGGAACAGCAGGCAGTGCTCTTAATCCTTCTGCCACCTCTGCAGGTCCTCTTTTTTATTTTTTATTTTTTTATTTTTTTTTGGTTTTTCGAGACAGGGTTTCTCTGTGGTTTTGGAGCCTGTTCTGGAACTAGCTCTTGTAGACCAGGCTGGTCTCGAACTCACAGAGATCCGCCTGCCTCTGCCTCCCGAGTGCTGGGATATAAAGGCGTGTGCCACCACCGCCCGGCCAGGTCCTCTTTTTTAAACTGATTATTTATTGAGACAGGGTCTCACTATGTCACCCTGGCTGTCCTGGAACTCACAGAGACTGCCTGCTTCTGCCTCAGGAATGCTAGGGTTTAATGCCCTTTGCCACCAAGCCTGGCAAATATTCTTTTTTCCATTTATTTATTTGTTTGCTTATTGTATGTATATGTACATGGAGGTCAGAGGACAGGTTGCAAGAGTCATTTCTCTGCTTCCATCATATAAAAAGTAAGGATTCTATTCTGGTACTATGCAGTGGCAAAGATCTTCTGCCTTCTGGCTGGCCTTTAACTTGGAAGTGCATGGATACTTTGTGGGTTCATAGATGCAATTTTTCATGATAGAAAATATCTGATACTTTGTATAAACACTGTTCTGTGAAGAACATGACCATTTTCTCCTCTTCCTTTTCCCTTTTCCTTTTGATAGGGCCTGGAAGCTTTAGGGGGCACGTGGCTCTCTGGACTTTCTGTGAGTTCTAGGCCAGCTTGCGCTATATAGAGAGTTCCAAGCCACCTGTGGTTACAGTGGGATGACCCTGTCTCAAAAAGGAGGTGTGTGTGTGTGTGTGTGTCACTATGTAGTTAGGTAGTTAGGGCTGGAAGTGAACTTGCCCGTCTACTGAGTTGTGGGAATTACAGGTGTGCAACACACTAAGCTTTGGTCTTTTTGAGATAGGGTGTCAGTATGCTGCTGTGGACGGCCTGCTGACATCACCACATCTGTCTCTGTGTTGGCATTTTTTGTTTGTTTGTTTGTTTGGTTTTTTGGTTGTTGAGACAGGGTTTCTCTTTGTGTAGTCCTGGCTGTCCTGGAGCTAGCTCCCTGTGTAGACCAGGCTGGCCTTGAACCCAGAGATTCTTCAGTGCTGGGATTAAAGGCATGTGCCAGCAACATGACTTTTTTTTTTTTTTTTGGTTTTTTGGTATTTTGAGACAGGGTCACATTACATAGACTTGGTTGCCCTGGAAGTCACTATAGACCAGGCTGGTCTCAAACTCACAGAGTAAGCCTGACTAAGGGTTAATAAACAACAGAAAACAAGATTAGAAAGTTTTGGAGTAGAGGGGCTGTAACTGTCTGGGGAGATGAAAGCAAGCATTTCAGCTTTATACAGATGCTTTCTTTTTTGAGACAGGATCTTTTGTATCTCGGTCCATAGGTGCTTTCTTAAACAATGATAGTATCTAATCTTTACAACTGTCGTTTAAAGGAAGTATTAGTATACCCATAATCCAGATGTGGAAACTAAGAAACTCAGTGATTAGTAAAAGAAGCAGTTATTAACCAAATCAAACATTCTTGAGCACTTATTTTAGGCCAAGAACTGAATGAGGCGACGGGAACCCAGTTCCAGTTAGAGCTCAGCCCAGCGGCAGCCTTCCCCATTTCAGTTCTGAGCCTCCAGCACAGGCCATGCGGGTGGATTTTTAGTGGGTGAAATTGACTTTCCCTCCTAGGGCCCAAAGCTCCCGGGCTGTGCTCCGCCCCGCGCTGGCGAGGCCCCACCCCCTCTGCAGTCAGTATTGTCCGACGGTACCCAGCGTCCCTCGGCAGTTTCCGGCAGTATTCGAGAGTTTCTAACGTGCCCCGCCTCCGCCACCCCCCTTCTTTCGGCCTCAGTCCTCTCCACCGCCGCCCGGCTTGCTCCCTCCCGTCCTCCGCCCTCCGCCCCTTCCCTCCCCACCTCGCCTGGCCCTGCAGGCGCCTCCGGCGGTACGGGCTGGGCAAGATGGCGGCTTTCGGGATCTTGAGCTACGAGCACCGACCCCTGAAGCGGCTGCGGTTGGGGCCTCCCGATGTGTACCCTCAAGATCCCAAACAGAAAGAGGTGCGTTCACAAATCCAGGTTCCCGCGGGGTCCGGGCAGGTGATTAGTATAGGAAGAGACACTGACAGTTCAGGGAAGGGGGGGCGGGGCGATTAGGTGAGAGCAAAAGTCCCAAAAGGGGGAAGAGTAGAGTGGACTGGTGCCGGAGAGTAGGGGCTGCCGGCAGTTCCGGTTGGTGTGCAGGCAATGGCTCGCGAGCCACGCCAGAGGTGCCCCCCTCCACACTCGTGCGGGCGCTCACACACAAACCTCAGAAAGTTGTTAGGGCCAGCTTGGTGAGGTGCCTGCAAGGGAAGAGTGCTGTTGAGGTCGCTCTGGGGGATGTGGGAATCTCATTGACTGTGGGGGTGAGGGTGGGGTCCGAATGAACATTAGGGCTGGGCTTTAAATAACAACCTCTTCTGCTCGGAATCCTCCTCCCTTTCTTCCCTTCTGCCCTTTTTTACACCCTCTTCTACAAGGCGAATGGGGGTGAGCTAAAATGCTGTTTTTCTGCCTTAGGATGAACTGACGGCTTTGAATGTAAAACAAGGTTTCAATAACCAGCCTGCTGTCTCTGGGGATGAACATGGCAGTGCCAAGAACGTCAACTTCAATCCTGCCAAGGTGAGAGAACCCTGCCAGGCTGAAGGAAAAGGCTGGAAAGCATCTGGGAAAGAGCAAAGGTTCTGGGTTGGGAAAACTTAAAGGGATAACCTAAATGGCAGAGTTCTTAACCCAGGGCAGCTGCTAACCCGGTGCTCCCTACCACAATGGCACCTGGCTACCCCTTCTTACCACACTGAGGTACACTTTTCTTCCTCTAGATCAGTTCCAACTTCAGCAGCATTATTGCCGAGAAGTTACGCTGCAATACTTTCTCTGACACCAGTCGCAAAAAGTCCCTCATGAACCAGAAGGACAACTTCTGGCTGGTGACTGCACGCTCTCAGAGTGCTATTAACACCTGGTTCACCGACCTGGCTGGCACCAAACCACTCACACACCTAGCTAAAAAGGTGAGGTACTGTTTCTTGTTCTCAGGGTCAAGGTGGGGAATGTGTCAGGTACCTACCTATGTTCTGGTACTAAGCTACGTGGTATCAGCTCCTGGGGTAATAGAGACCTCACTGTTTGTGATGTCCATCCAGGTCCCCATTTTCAGTAAAAAGGAAGAAGTGTTTGGATACTTAGCCAAATACACAGTGCCTGTGATGCGGGCTGCTTGGCTCATTAAGATGACCTGTGCCTATTATGCAGCAATGTCTGAGACTAAGGTTAAGAAGAAAAATACTGCTGACCCTTTCACGGGTAAGTGACTGCACACCTGGTGTACCACCGATGGCTTCAAGGAGTGACAGACGCCTTAGTCTGTATTCCTTGCTTCTGCGTGAATCTCACACTCACTCAGTTGGTAAGCATGGAGTGATTTGCTTATCTACCGTGTTCAGGTACTGGGCTGTAAAGATGACCAGCATATAATCTCTGCTCTTTAGATCTTAGTGGAGATGCGAAGGCATATGTAGCATAATTCAATATAGAAAGTGGTGAATGCCAACAGAGTAGGCAGACGATTCTTTGCAACTTGCTTTAAGGAGGTGACATTTGTCTCCAGGGTAAGAGGATGAGTAGAGCTCAGGATTGTGGTGATTGTGAGTGGAAGCAGGGGAGACAGGAGTATTCGAAGCCTAAGAATACTAGCAAATAGCTCCCTTTTCCGTATTTTCTTTAGAATGGACTCAAATCATTACAAAGTACTTATGGGAACAGCTACAGAAGATGGCTGAATACTATCGGCCAGGGCCTGCAGGAAGTGGAGGTTGTGGTTCTACTATAGGACCCTTGCCCCATGATGTAGAGGTGGCAATCAGGCAGTGGGACTACAATGAGAAGCTCGCCATGTTCATGTTTCAGGTAGGCGCAAGGGCATGTCGTACATGGCATTGAATTACACCTTACCCTGTGTTGTCGGTATAGAATGGAATTTGCCCGTTGCCTTGCCCTTACTGTGGTTCTCTTCATCCTTCCATTTCCTTTATCTGCCTTACCTCTAATAGTTCCCTGCTATCCATAGGATGGAATGCTGGACAGACATGAGTTCCTGACTTGGGTGCTTGAGTGTTTTGAGAAAATACGCCCTGGAGAGGACGAATTGCTTAAATTGCTGCTTCCTCTACTGCTTCGAGTAAGACCTAGACCTAAAGAGGGAGTGTTTGAAGGGATCTGAGGAAGGATTAGGATCAGAGCAGTGTCTCTTGGAGAAAACTAGGGGCTCTGTTGGTCATGTCTTCACAGTACTCAGGGGAATTTGTCCAGTCTGCCTATCTGTCCCGCCGCCTTGCCTACTTCTGTACCCGGAGACTGGCTCTACAGCTGGATGGCGTGAGCAGTCACTCATCTCATGTTATATCTGCTCAGTCAACAAGCTCTCTGCCCACCACTCCTGCACCTCAGCCCCCAGCTAGCAGTACACCCACGACTCCCTTTAGTGACCTGCTTATGTGTCCTCAGCACCGGCCCCTGGTTTTTGGCCTCAGCTGTATCCTTCAGGTAGGTCCTAGAGGGCCGAAGAAAGTGTAAAGAACTAACAGCTCATCCTGGAGAACGGGGTGAGTCCAACTCAGAGGTGGGAGCTGGCACTGATGATTCAAGAATTAGTGTTTCTCTGCTTTTTTTGTTGTTGTTTGTTTTTCCGAGCTGGTCCTGGAATTTGTCCTGTAGACCAAGCTGGCCTTCAACTCACAGAAAACTGCTTGCCTCAGCCTTCCAGGTGCTAGGATTAAAAGCAGTCACCACCACCATGTGGCTGATTCTCTGTAATAGGACGATCCCTTTTAGAGGTTTTGGAATTTTCTCCCAGAACTAAGTAGTAGGCCCAAGGCTTCTTAGGAAAGCGCTGAGAAGCTGGGTATGATGATAGTGTTTACATTCCCAAAACTTAGAAAGAAGAGGCAGGAGGATTGTGAGTTCAAAGTCAGCATAAGCCCTATAGCCAAATGAACCCTTGTCTGAAATACTATACAAATAATTAAAAAAAGGAAGGTGAGGAGGAGGGGATGATACTTGCCCCAAGGACTCAGTCATAGTAAACCTAATTCAGATGGGAAACCTAAGGGAGGTGACTCGGAAGTGGGGATTCTAGAGAGGCATCCATACTAACTGGGTTTGACTTATCTGTTTGTCTGGCAGACCATCCTCCTGTGTTGTCCCAGTGCCCTAGTTTGGCACTACTCATTGACTGATAGTCGAATTAAGACTGGCTCTCCACTTGACCACCTGCCCATTGCTCCCTCCAACTTGCCCATGCCAGAGGGTAATAGTGCCTTCACTCAGCAGGTAAGTTTAAACACTACCTTGGTATTTCAAAGTTGTGATGCGATGCTAAATTGTTTTTCCAGAAATAGTGGTTTGGGGTCTGCTACTGTTTTATGTTTCTGTTTTGTTTTTTGAGACAGACTCTTGCTAAGTAGCCTTTGCTGACCTGAAAGTTGCTGTGTAGACCAGGCAGGCCTCAAACTTAATGGTGATCCTTCTGCCTCTGCCTCCCAAGTGCTAGATTACAGGCAGGCATATACTACCATGCCCAGCTTTCAGCTATTCTTCTTTTAGCTTTTTATGTATCTGGGTGTTTCCTTAAAGCTTTTTAAAAAAATTATTGCAGGTGCGTGCAAAATTGCGGGAGATTGAACAGCAGATCAAGGAGCGAGGACAAGCAGTTGAGGTTCGCTGGTCTTTTGATAAGTGCCAGGAAGCTACTGCAGGTGGGTGTCAGAGGGCAGAAGCTAAGAAAGGATGGTGATAGGCGCCTAGATATCTGAGACTCGGAATGCACGGAACCTCTGGTTAACTCCCCTCTGCTGTTTGTTTTGTCCTCAGGTTTCACCATTGGACGGGTGCTCCACACTTTAGAAGTGCTGGACAGCCATAGTTTTGAGCGCTCTGACTTTAGTAATTCTCTTGACTCCCTTTGTAATCGAATCTTTGGACTGGGGCCTAGTAAGGATGGTCATGAGGTGAGTAAGAGAAACAGAAAGAACAAAACCCTTGCAGGAGAAGCAGTCTGGATAAGGGTAAGTTTAGTAACACATTGATAGTAGGAGACCCCTGAACTGATGATCTTCTTGGTGCCTGGTCCCAGGATGTTTTTAGGTGGGGCCTATGTTTTTGAAAGAGGAACTCAGTTCTTTTGTCCCCAGCCTTCTGTTACTTATCCTCATCCAATCCTTTGCTTGCAGATCTCCTCAGATGATGATGCTGTGGTATCATTATTATGTGAATGGGCTGTGAGCTGCAAGCGCTCTGGTCGACATCGTGCTATGGTAGTAGCCAAGCTCCTGGAGAAGAGACAAGCCGAAATTGAGGCTGAGGTTAGAGGCTAAGAAAAGGGAGTGAGTTGCCCAATGGAAAGAATAACTGGGTTTGGACACATTGGAGTGATTGATTGAGATAGAAGTGGGACTGGGACTGGACCTGAGGGATTGGAAAGAACCCATAGAGAGCTCTTGTCTTGGCATGTACCGTAATTCCAGCATGTGAAAGGTTTATATAGAGGAGCATGGTTACAAAGCCAACCAGGCCTAGCTAGAGAGACTGTCTCAAAAGTTAAAAAAGCTGAGTGTGGTGGTGGATACCTTTAATCCCAGCACCCAGGAGCCTGAGGCATGCAGATCTCTGAATTTGAGGCCAGCCTGGTCTAATTTGGAACAGCTAGTGCCACATAGACTCTGTTTCAAAAAAAAAGTTTTAAAAAAATGCTGTGCCGAGCCATGGTGGTACACACTTTTAATCCCAGCACTTGGGAGACAGAGGCAGGCGGATCTCTGTGAGTTTGAGGCCAGCCTGGTCTACAAGAGCTAGTTCCAGGACAGGCTCTAAAAGCTACAGAGAAACCCTCTCTTGGGAAAAAAAAAACCTGGGCATGGTCTTGCATGGCTTTAATCTCAGCACTCATTTGGGAGGCAAAGTCAGGCCAATCTCTTATGAGTTTGCGACCAGCCAGAGCTGCAGAGTGAGACCTTGCCTCACGAAACTAAATAAGCAAATAAATAAAAGTGGTAGAGACCTTACAGGGAATGTTAAGGACATAAGGCACAAATAGAAAAGAGCTGATGGATTAATTGGTTAGAGAAGAGATCAAGGCTGTAGTTGGGAGGTGGCAAAGGAAATGAGAAGTATGGGATGGAGGCAAGACAGGTGACTCTCCCAAGGTTACACAGTGAAGAGTGAAGAAGCAGGGAAAAGTCGCTCCTCACTTTGTTCTCTCATCTTGCAGCGTTGTGGAGAATCTGAAGCAGCTGATGAGAAGGGTTCCATCGCCTCTGGTTCGCTTTCTGCTCCTAGTGCACCCATATTCCAGGATGTCCTCCTGCAGTTTCTGGATACACAGGCTCCCATGCTGAGTATGGACACCTATAATCTTCTAGTTACCTTGCCTAAATTCAGTTATAAGCTATGTACTCAGAAAACTTGAGGAAGGACCTTCTGGCACTGGACAGTGGTGGTGCACACCTTTAATCATAGCACTAGGGAGGCAGAGGCAGGTGAATTTCTGAATTCAAGGTCAGTCTAGTCTACAGAGCAAGTTTCAGGACAGCCAGGGCTACACAGAAAAACTGTCAAAAAACAAGCCGAAGCAAAAGCCAGGCAATGGTAGCACACACCTTTAATCCCAGCACTCAGGAGGCAGAGGCAGGCGGATGATCTCTGAGTTTGAGATCAGCCTTTTGTACAGAGTTCCAGGATAGTCAAAGCTACACAAAGAAATTTTGCCTCAAGAACACAAAAAAGGACCTTCTGGTCTGTACTTCTGTCTTTGACTCTGAAAAATTACTTTTAGGCATAATTCTATTCCTTGATGGTCTCACAATTTTCATAAAATAGAGAAATGCAAAGAATAAACACAAGAACATTTGAGCAAAGCATTTCTCCTATATGCACAGGAGCAATGATAGTCTGTTCATTCTGAGGTGGTGGACAGCATGAAGTGATGTAGCCACCCGTTTTTTAAATATTTGAGTATGGTTACTTTTCCTGCATGTATGTTTGTGCACCATGTGCGTGTCTGGACCCTGCAGAGGCCAGTGGAGGGCTTTGGATGCCCTGGAACTGGAGTTTATAGACAGTTGTGAGTTGCTATGAGGGTGCTTGGAATCAAACCCTCTGGAAGAGCAGCTAGTGAATGCTCTTAACCACTGAGGCATTTTTCCGGCCCCACCAACCATACTTTGTATGTCTAGGCAGTTTCTGGATTTTTTTCTTCCTGTTCTTGCCTCAGGGATGTCTCTCTGTAGTATTCTAAGAGCACCATTACTGAAGCGTGTCCCTATCTCTTTTTGTCCCGTCTTGTGTTCTGCTAACTTAGCTTTTTTCATTCCTTTCTAGCTGATCCCCGCAGTGAGAGTGAGCGAGTGGAATTCTTTAACTTAGTACTGCTTTTCTGTGAACTGATCCGACACGATGTTTTCTCCCATAACATGTACACCTGCACTCTCATCTCTCGGGGGGACCTTGCATTTGGAGCCCCTGGTCCTCGGCCTCCCTCTCCCTTTGATGATCCTGCAGATGACCCAGAGCGCAAGGAGGCTGAAGGCAGCAGCAGTAGCAAGCTAGAGGTGTGTGTCCTTTTCCTTGCTAGTAATATTACATTTTGACACTCCCATTTTCACAGCTTCTAGAAGCTTCCGAGCATCTCTTTTACCCAAGAGTGGTATTAGAACTTCGTGGTTTATAGAATAGTCTCATGTCAGTTTCTCACTTGCTCTTCACGAAAGGTCTGTGACGTACTCCTGCCTTCCTTTTAAAGCCGATGGAAACTGAGGCTTTACTTACTGGTTAAGTAACTGGACAAGGTTTGAATGCAGAACTTGGGCTTTCCTCATGCCTCCTTGATTCAGTTCTCAGTGAACTTCCTGGACAGTGAAGAAGCACTCCGTGGGACTAAAGCAGGGAGTTGTTTTTGCATTTAAAGCTGCATTTAAGAAATGCAGTTTGTTGTGTGCCTGCAGGATCCAGGGCTCTCTGAATCTATGGACATCGACCCTAGTTCCAGTGTGCTCTTTGAAGACATGGAGAAACCCGATTTCTCAGTAAGATCCTGAGCATGGAAGAATCTAGCACCTTGGTTCTCCCCTTACGCCTCCTTTGGGAATTTCTTTGCCTCCTTTGCTTCTCCTGAACGTGCTGCCTTTCGCCCTCTTAGTTGTTCTCTCCTACTATGCCTTGTGAGGGGAAGGGAAGTCCATCCCCTGAGAAACCAGATGTCGAAAAGGAAGTGAAGCCCCCACCCAAAGAGAAGATCGAGGGGACACTTGGGGTTCTTTATGACCAGCCACGACATGTGCAGTATGCCACACATTTTCCAATCCCACAGGTACTGTTCTCCAACATTTGTGATGGCTTGTTTTGAGCCCAGATTTTCATCCAAGGAATTTGCTGAGGGGCTAGACCTGTTCCCAAGGGTGTGGGTGTGTTTGAGAAGGGGCTTGAACATGGGAGTGTTGAGAGATACAAAGCATGCTCTTAAGAGGAGGGCAGGAAGCCGGGCGGTGGTGGCGCACGTCTTTAATCCCAGCACTCAGGAGGCAGAGACAGGCGGATCTCTGTGAGTTCGAGGCCAGCCTGGTTCCAGGACAGGCTCCAAACAGGCTCCAAAGCTACAGAGAAACCCTGTCTCGAAAAACAAAACAAAAAAAAACAAAAACCAAACAAAGAAAAAAAGAGGAGGGAAGGAGACCTGTGATGGAGTCTGACGGTGCTGCTGGGTGCAGGAGGAGTCATGCAGCCATGAGTGCAACCAGCGGTTGGTCGTACTGTTTGGGGTGGGGAAGCAGCGAGATGATGCCCGCCATGCCATCAAGAAGATTACCAAGGATATCCTGAAGGTTCTGAACCGCAAGGGGACAGCAGAAACTGGTGGGTTTGAGCCTCCTTAAAAGTCTCCCCCAAAGAATGCCCTAGTCAGTCTTCCTATGCCCAGAGTAGGGCACTCCCGAGTCATGTTCCAATATCCTGTCTCTTGGAGTCTCCTGAGAGCTCTAGCCCTTTTGAAACTTCCCCCTCATTCCCCCCTCTACAGACCAGCTTGCTCCTATTGTGCCTCTGAATCCTGGAGACCTGACATTCTTAGGTACCTCACAGTAAGCCCCTTACAGCCCTCCCTCCGCCCCTCCTTAACCTAGCACCTCCCTGTACATATTCCTCTGAGGTCCACATAGTCTGTGGTCCTTTAAACCTGTGCTTCATTGTCCCTGCCCCAGCCCTTCCTTAACCACCCTTCCCTTTTCTCTTCCTACCCTCATTCCCCTTTCCCCTCCTCCCTCGCAGCACAGTCCCTTCTCCACACCCCCTACCCGACCCCTAGTCAACTAGTTTTCTTTATTGTCCTGACTCATTGTTTTCACCTGTCCCCTCAGGTGGGGAAGATGGGCAGAAGCGCCGCCGCAACCGGCCAGAAGCCTTCCCCACTGCTGAAGATATTTTTGCTAAGTTCCAGCACCTTTCTCATTATGACCAACATCAGGTCACGGCTCAGGTGTGGGCCTAAGCCAGCCCCCTTCCCACCTTCTGGCCTCCTGTCCTGTTTTCCTTTTTGTCTTATCTTCCCCCCACTAAGCAGGCTAAGCCTGCTGGTCTCATCCCCTTCCACCATCATCCTTTCCTGCGTCCCTAGGTCTTCTTTCCTTCCATTCCTGTCTCACTCACACTGCCCTTATCAGGTCTCCCGGAATGTTCTGGAGCAGATCACGAGCTTTGCCCTTGGCATGTCGTACCACTTGCCTCTGGTGCAGCATGTGCAGTTCATCTTCGACCTCATGGAATATTCTCTGAGCATCAGTGGCCTCATCGACTTTGCCATTCAGGTGGGGATGTTGGGGCAGATACGGGAAGAAGAAGGAATCCATGCTCTATAGCGTCCCAGAGACAAGAGTAGAGGCTCCAGGCAGTTTCCCAGGCTATTCAGATGGCCCAAAGACCAGCACAGTGGGAGTGGAACTTGAGCTAAGAGGGCCAGAATAGAGACTTAAGTGCTCCCTGGGGAGGCCCAAGAGACAGATTAGAGCTTTGGGTACAGAGCATCCTCTCCCTGTGGAGTTTACAGCATGCTGGCCTGGAGACTGCTTAGAGATACTACTAGCGGAGACGCAGGACACTGGCACATGGGAACCTGACCCTTCTCTGCTGAAGTGACTCCGGCAGGAAGGGGCACAGGCTTGGCCATGGCAGCTTCCTTACAGAAAATGGGTTACGTCCAATGAAAGGGGCTTCTTCTCATGGTTCATCTCCATTTCTCTGATAGCTGCTGAATGAGCTGAGCGTGGTTGAGGCCGAGCTCCTCCTCAAATCCTCTGATCTGGTGGGCAGCTACACAACCAGCCTATGCTTATGTATTGTGGCTGTCCTTCGACACTATCACGCCTGCCTCATCCTCAACCAGGACCAGATGGCACAAGTCTTTGAGGGGTAAGCAGGGTTTCAAAGTAACTGAAATGTGTGGGATTCTGGTGAATGCCAGTTAGAAATGGCCTAGGAAGGACATGTGGGGCCACACAGTGGGGCAGAGTCTGCTACTAAGGTAGGGTAGAATAGTTTTCCCAAGACTCTTAAATTGGTTTGCAGGGCCCCCGTCCCCTGTCTACCCCTGTTGATCCTCCCTCCCCTGCTTCTGTGACAGGCTCTGTGGCGTGGTGAAGCATGGAATGAACCGCTCAGATGGCTCCTCTGCAGAGCGCTGTATCCTTGCTTATCTCTATGATCTGTATACTTCCTGTAGCCATTTAAAGAGCAAATTTGGGGAGCTCTTCAGGTAAGAGAGGTGAAGAGATAGGAGAATGGGGCTAGTCCTGCCTCCTTCCCATTACCGCAAACCTCAGCACCCAGCTGTCTGTGCGGGATCACTTATGCACTGTGTCCTTTACCTGTGACTTCCTTGCTGAAAGTGAACCTTCTTCCTCCTTGCCTTCACAGGCCACTCTTTCTTAATCACATGTGGTTTCCTTCCTGCCATGTCTGCTGTGGCCCAGCTCCCTTTTTCTTCTCCCAAGGTCCTCCATCCTTCACTCCTTTTTCTTTTCTCCCCTTTCCTGCCCATCCCTGTACCCTACCAGACCTCCTTCAGTACTGCTATTTCCTTTCCCTACCCCTGCAGTGACTTTTGCTCAAAAGTGAAGAACACCATCTACTGCAATGTGGAGCCATCAGAATCCAATATGCGCTGGGCACCGGAGTTCATGATTGACACTCTGGAGAACCCTGCTGCTCACACTTTCACCTACACGGGGCTAGGCAAGAGTCTGAGCGAGAACCCTGCTAACCGCTACAGCTTTGTCTGCAATGCTCTCATGCACGTCTGTGTGGGGCATCATGATCCTGATAGGTATGGGGCATACTGTGTTGAGGAATGGGCATCATGCCACCACCTGATTATGGGAGGGGTGGCTTACCTGAGAGATGCTGTACCTTCCATTGTTACTGGGGCAGAGACAGAAAGTTGTGAGTCTGACGTTTTGTAAAGCAAGACTTTTCCTGAGGGCTTTTGTACTTCTCCCTAGGGTAAATGACATCGCAATCCTGTGCGCGGAGCTGACCGGCTATTGCAAGTCACTGAGTGCAGAGTGGTTAGGAGTACTTAAGGCTCTGTGCTGCTCTTCTAACAATGGCACTTGTGGTTTCAACGATCTCCTGTGCAATGTAGATGTAAGCCTTTGGGTGGGGTCTTGCTGGAGAATGAGACAGGTACCTATTTGGTAGCGATCTGGCCACACTCAAGACCATAGAGGGTCAGAGTTGAGTCGAGTGGAGGCATGGCACACTGGCGAAGTCTCCTTCCTCCACACTGAGTCACGGTGTCTGGCTACTTTTTTCAGGTCAGTGACTTGTCTTTTCACGATTCCCTGGCTACTTTTGTTGCCATCCTCATCGCCCGACAGTGTTTGCTCCTGGAAGACCTGATTCGCTGTGCTGCTATCCCTTCACTCCTGAATGCTGGTAAGGTTCCAGTCCAGAACTCCTAGAATGTCAGTTCCCCGCCCTGTGCTAATACGTACTCCATAACCAGCCTCTTCTTGGGGAACGCCCTGCTGTAGTTCCCCGGCCAGCGCTTGTACTTCAGGCTGGAAAGCTCCAAGGGCCTATTTTGAAATTGCAGCCCCGATAACACCTCCATACTGTGTGGAACCCGATGACTCCCTCATGTGAGCCTGAGCTTCAGCCCAGCCTCTGAACCCTTTTGGCTTTTGCCCCTTCAGTTGTATAACATTTCTGTGCTCTGCTGCTCCTTTCACCTCACTTGTATTTCATCTTATTTTTCCTCCCAACACATATACACATGCATAGAGTTTGGCTTCGTTCTTTTCAGATCTGCTGTCTGTCTTTTAGCTTGTAGTGAACAGGATTCTGAGCCAGGGGCCCGGCTTACTTGCCGCATCCTCCTCCACCTGTTCAAGACACCACAGCTCAATCCTTGCCAGTCTGATGGAAGTAAGTGACTCTGGAGCCAGGCAGCTAGAGAAACTGTGGCTCTCCCAACCCGCTGCTTTTTCTTCTGCTTCCCCTGACTGTGGCTCCTTTACAGACAAACCTACTGTTGGAATCCGGTCCTCCTGTGACCGCCACCTGCTGGCTGCCTCCCAGAACCGCATCGTGGATGGAGCTGTGTTTGCTGTTCTCAAGGCTGTGTTTGTACTCGGTATGCAAGGGGGTAGGAAGAGAGACATGCCAGAAGTGTGTATAGGGTGGAGTGCCAGCAAAACTACAGGGACAGTCTTTCTCCCTCCCAAAGGCGGTCTCTCTGACCTTTGGAGAAAAGGGGAGGGAGATAAATATATTTCTGTTTCATAGGGCAGCATTTGGGGAATTTCTGCCTCTGTGGGACAGGGCAGGCCTCCACACACCGTTCTGATCACACTCTGCCCTCCCTATCTCCCACCCATGAACCACAGGGGATGCGGAGCTGAAAGGTTCAGGCTTCACGGTGACAGGAGGAACAGAAGAACTTCCAGAAGAGGAGGGAGGAGGTGGTAGTGGTGGTAGGAGGCAGGGTGGCCGCAACATCTCTGTGGAGACAGCAAGTCTGGATGTCTATGCCAAGTACGTGCTGCGAAGCATCTGCCAACAGGTTAGTCTCACCTTCCCCCACTCCACCTAAATGCTTCCATGTAATATAGCCTTGTTTCTAGCCCTTGAGCACACTACCTCCCTGCTATACATCGGGTCCTTTACCTGCCCCTGACACAACTTCCTGGGATTGCCTGTAGTCTTCAAATTATCATTCTCCTTAGGAATGGGTAGGAGAACGTTGCCTTAAGTCACTGTGTGAGGACAGCAATGATCTACAAGACCCAGTGTTGAGTAGTGCCCAGGCCCAGCGCCTCATGCAGCTCATCTGCTACCCACATCGACTGCTGGACAATGAAGATGGAGAAAACCCCCAGCGGCAGCGCATTAAGCGTATTCTCAAGGTAGGTAAAGATGCTGGCTTGCTGGGAGCAGCAGCAGGATCCTACTGGGAAACGGTGGAACTGTTCAGTAGGTAGGAAGATGAATGAGCATGCAGGAGAATGGTAGCAAGGAAAACAGCTCCAACATGGTCTTACAGAGCAGATCTGCGGTCTGGTCTAGATTCAAGAGTTAGGCTGTTAGGTGATGACTGCACAGTCTGCATTGAGTATAGCTCGTCTGTGGCAAGAATTGCCTCAGGGAGGCCCGATTCTGCTTTGCATGGATGGCACTTTGGTTGTGATCCAGTAAGTGAACAGGAATAGCTACTGTGGTTGAAAATGTACTTCATGCTCTGGTACTCTGTGCATGGCACTGTGCATTCATTTCTTTCATTTGATCTTTATGGCCCTGTGAAGTGAATAGGAATATCCTTATTTAACCAGTGAGGAAACTGAGGCTGGTGAGGTTGCTTCACACGAGCTAGGAAGTTTAGGGCCAGTATGAGGACATAGGTGTGCCTGTGTCCTTTCACTTCATCATACCGCTTGCTTCAGACATATGGCTGATGGGGGAGGGATAAGGCCATGGAGGAAGAACTAAAGGAATGAGGTCTCTTTAGCTGGAGGGAGATAATGCCGGAGGGAGATTACCTACCAGTAGCTTTCCAGTCTCTAAAGGACTTTGTGTGCCCTGTAAAGGCCCTGTGGGGGACTCTGAGCAGCTGCTGTGAAACAGAGTCAGGTTTCAACCTTAACATTAAGGATTTAAAGGTTAAGCATGAAGCAGAACTTTGTGAGGTGCTAGGACAGGAATCTAGGGGGATATGGAGTCATTTTTAACCATATGTAAAATATGCTTGTTTTCAGTGATTTTGGATTCTTATTTAAATGTAGTCTTTCCTAAAGAGAGGGACACAGAGGACCCTTTCCAACTTCTAGGAATCTGTTATGGGGGATAAGGAATTAGCCCTAAAACAGTAGGTCGTCATCAATGATGACTAGTGTGGGAATGGATTTTTAACCACCAGAACTTGGACCAGTGGACCATGCGCCAGTCCTCCTTGGAGCTACAGCTGATGATCAAGCAGACCCCCAACAATGTAAGTAATGTTTCCCAGGCTCACGTGCAGTTCCCCGTGTCAGGAATATCAGTCATCATAGAAGAACTGAGGTCCTACCCTCAAGCTCCTGACTGAAAGAGATAAGAGGCCGTGAGAATGGCAGACACATGGAGCTATTGATAAGGGAAATGGGTTGAGAGTGTTGGTGCTTTCAGCTGTGAAAGGTATGCCTATGGTAGGAATAGAGCCTGTTTCTGTGGCCACGGATGGAAGGAGGTTTGCAAAGGAGCAGACAGTGGCGAACTGTAAGAATACAGAGGTACAAGAGGGCACAGCGGACAGTTATGTCCCTACTGTGGACTGCCACAATGCTGTCTCTCCTTCAGCCTCCTCTCCCATCTCTCCTGCTGTGTTCCCCTCACTGCTAGCTGCCTCTTTAGCACTTTTACACCTTTTATCCTCCCCAGGAGATGAACTCCCTCTTGGAGAACATTGCCAAGGCCACAATTGAGGTTTTCCAACAGTCAGCAGAGACAGGGTCATCTTCTGGAAGTACAGCAAGCAACATGCCCAGCAGTAGCAAGACCAAACCTGTGCTCAGGTGTGTAGAAACATATTAGAATTTGTCTCAAAATGGTGATGCTGGGCACTCGCAGGGAACAGAAATGTTTGTTCAACCTTGCCTACCTGGCTCCCCTGAAACCCATGTCCTCTGTCTTCTAGCTCTCTAGAGCGTTCTGGTGTGTGGCTGGTAGCTCCTCTTATTGCCAAACTGCCCACCTCAGTTCAGGGCCACGTATTGAAAGCTGCTGGGGAGGAATTGGAGAAGGGTCAGCACCTGGGTTCCTCTTCCCGAAAAGAACGAGACCGACAAAAACAAAAGAGGTAAAGAGACTCTGTGGGTAAGGACTGAAGAGTAGGAAGGAAAGGAGACAGCAGGCCAGGAAGGAGAAACTTTGGGGCTCAGGGTAGAGAATAGGCCTCATGAGAAAGTGGCGCTTGGGTGGGGCATGGTAGTACATGTCTCTAATCCCAGCACTTGGGAGGCAGAAGCAGGTAGATCTCTGTGAGTTCAGGGCCAGCCTGATCTACAGAGTGAGTTTCAGAACAGCCAGGGCTACATAGAGAGACCTGTTGCAACAAAACAAAACAGGAAAGGGAGGAAGGTGTGTAGTTGGATTTTTACTCTTAGTCTTTCGGCTTTTTTGCTTTTGGGGGGGGCCCACCACTCAGCTCCCAAATAAATCACATGGAGGCTTAGTCTTTCTTATGAATGCTGGCCTTAGCTAGACTTGTTTCTTTCCATGTTTTCTTATCTTAAATTATCCCATCTATCTTTTGCCTCTGGGCATTTATCTTTCTCTGTTTCTTTTCTTTTTTTTTTCTTTTTTTTGATTTTTCGAGACAGGGTTTCTCCGAAGCTTTTGGTTCCTGTCCTGGAACTAGCTCTTGTAGACCAGGCTGGCCTCGAACTTACGGAGATCCACCTGCCTCTGCCTCCCGAGTGCTGGGATTAAAGGCATGCGCCACCACCGCCCGGCTCTTTCTCTGTTTCTATATACCTTTCTTTACTTCTTACTCCGTGGCTTGCTGCATAGCTGGGTGGCTGGCCCCTAATCTCTTCTCTCCTTTTCCTGCTCCTTGATCTCTCTTCCCAGATCTTTCCTCCTATCTATGCTCTCTGCCTGCCAGCCCCGCCCGTCCTTTCTCTTGCCTAGCTATTGGCTGTTCAGCTCTTTATTAGATCAGTCAGGTGTTTTTGACAGGTACAGTAACACAGCTTCACAGAGTTAAACAAATGCCACATAAATGCAGCACATCTCTGCATCCTTTTTTTTTTTTTTTTTTTGCTTTTTCTCTGTGGTTTTGGAGCCTGTCCTGGAACTAGCTCTTGTAGACCAGGCTGGTCTCGAACTCACAGAGATCCGCCTGCCTCTGCCTCCCAAGTGCTGGAATTAAAGGCGTGCGCCACCATCGCCCGGCTCTGCATCCTTAAACAAATGTTCCACAGCATAAACAAATGTAATACATCTTAAAATAATATTCCACAACAGGAAGGGAGGGAGGGAGGAAGGAAGGGAAGAAGAGAGAAAGAGAAGAAGAAAAAGAAAGGCAAGAAAAGTGGCAAGTCAAGAGCTGAGTGGCGTGGCTAAGCAAGAGGTCATACCTTAGGGGTAGAATCTAGGGTGCCATGGGTAAAACCATGTTTGCTGCCAGCCCTGAGCTCGGTTCCTAGGGTCCACATGGTAGAAGATGAGAACCAACTCCTGCGAGTTTTCCTCTGACCTCCAAATATGCAGCATGTCATGTGTACAAGGATAGCTACTGGGAAAACCAAAAAATAAAAAATACATAGAAAACAGAAATGTAAAAAAAAAGTTTTAAGAGTAGAATCTGGGACAAGAAAGTTGGAAGGTGCTTGACCTGCAGTCTCCTGTCTGTCCTTCCCCTCCACGCGGCTCTAGCATGTCCCTGTTGAGCCAGCAGCCTTTCCTATCACTGGTGCTGACATGTCTGAAAGGACAGGATGAGCAGCGTGAGGGACTCCTTGCCTCCCTCCACAGCCAGGTGCACCAGGTATGGCTATCTGGGCCATGGAGGTGGTGGTATCGGGGTGGGGAAGGATGCACCTGAGAGGCCACTACATGCTTGGACCTTTCATTATTTTCTGATAAAAAAAAATTCGGTGACTTGGATTAGAAAGGAGAAGATTCCTGGGCACATGTTAAACTTGTTTCTATCCTAGATTGTGATTAATTGGCGAGAAAACCAGTACTTAGATGATTGCAAACCAAAGCAGCTAATGCATGAGGCCCTCAAACTGCGGCTCAACCTGGTAAGGGGGAATCTGGGGTGAAGGAAGAAGGGGTGGAGCTGGAAATACAGTTAAGAAGCCCCAGGTTGGGGAAGACAGGTTTGAGAATGGAGGCCCTAGGTTTTTTGAGGTCTTCCAATATTAACCCTGTTGTATTTCTAAAGGATGCAGGACTTTAAAATGGTTAGAGGAACTGAATCCCTGTGGTCAGGATCCAATAGACTGAATACCCTGTGTGCTTGCAGGGACCCTGCCTCAGTATTCGACACTCTGCCTGAGCCCTAGAAATACTAGAAACCTATTTTGGAATGGTGAATGTAATTATAGAATTTATTTAGTACAGATCCCGTCTCTTTATGAGTAAGGAAACAGATCCCAGTATCTCAAATTCAGCCACTGACCCAAGGTTGGATGGTAAATCATAAGTACAAATGACGGGACAGGGCATCAGGGGTCCCGGCTCCCACCCACCCAGGTTCTAACCTAAGCTTTTCTCAAACACTTATCACCTTGAACCATCTGACTGATTTGTGGTCCTGGCAGGTGGGGGGCATGTTTGACACAGTGCAGCGTAGCACCCAACAGACTACAGAGTGGGCTCAGCTCCTCCTGGAGATCATCATCAGCGGCACTGTGGACATGCAGTCTAACAAGTGAGCATCCCCAGCCCTGCAGGCCATGCCCTGGAGTCTCTACCGCATACCAGCTGCAGGAACCACTGACTCCATGACCCTGGGGTTCCCCACACATTCTCAGGCCCCTTAGGATAACATGAGTATCCCTTCCTGCCTGTGACCTCTTGGGCCATTTTTTTTTTTTCTTAACTTCTTCTCTGGTTTTTCTCCCTACGGCCACAGTGAGCTTTTTACTACTGTGTTGGACATGCTAAGTGTGCTTATCAATGGAACATTGGCTGCAGACATGTCTAGCATCTCGCAGGGCAGCATGGAGGAAAACAAACGTGCATATATGAACTTGGTGAAGAAGCTTCAGGTGAGCAAGGGAGACAAGAACAAGGTTTGGGGGTGCTGGAAGCTCAGTGCCTTCTACCCTGCCTCTGTTTACAGTGTAGCCTGGGAGTGGGGAGTGAGATGACTTGTTTTAGTCTGAGCCCTCTTTCTCCTCATTTCCTGTCTGTTTTTTTTTTTTTAAATATTTATTTATTTATTATGTATACAATATTCTGTCTGTGTGTATGCCTGCAGGCCAGAAGAGGGCACCAGACCCCATTACAGATGGTTGTGAGCCACCATGTGGTTGCTGGGAATTGAACTCAGGACCTTTGGAAGAGCAGGCAATGCTCTTAACCTCTGAGCCATCTCTCCAGCCCTGTTTTTTTTTTTTTATCTGTGCAATGGGGATTTACTCAATGCCATTACTTTTTTTTAAATTTACTTTGTTTGTTTGTTTGGTTTGAGACAGGATCTCATTTGGTAGTCCAGGTTGTCCTGTAACTCACTACATAGCTCATACTGCACTTGAACCCATAGTAATTTTTCCTGCCTCCGCCTCATTAGTGCTGAGATTAGTTTTGGTTTTTGAGATGGGCGGCTCTTTATATAGCCAAGGCTGGCCCACAAACTCAAAATACTATTGCCTCAAGCCTCCCAAATGCTGGGATTATAGTTGTGCACCACCATGCTCAGCTCTGAGTATTTTCTTTTGTGATAATTTATTTAACTTTTATTTTATATACATTGGTGTGAAGGTATCAGATCCCCTGGAACTGGAGTTACAGACTGTTTTAAGCTGCCATGTGGGTTCTGGGAATTGAACCCAGATCCTCTGGAAGAGCAGCCAGTGCTCTTAACCACCGAACCACCATCTCTCCAGCCCCCTGAGTGTCTTCTTTATGTTCTGTGCTACTCCTTGAGACTTCCTGTCCCTCTTGTTCTGTATCTTTGAACTCATGACCTATCTTCCTGTCCCTGCAGAAGGACTTGGGAGAACGCCAGTCCGACAGTCTGGAAAAGGTTCACCAACTGTTGCCACTGCCCAAGCAGAACCGAGATGTCATTGCCTGTGAGCCACAGGGCTCCCTTATTGACACCAAGGGCAACAAGATTGCTGGCTTCGATTCCATCTTCAAGAAGGAGGCATGTTCTCTTGTCTCCCATGACCTCTACCTTACCCCCTACACCCCATGTTAATTCTGATCTCACAATTCCAGCTAACACACCGAGTTCAGGAGCCCAATAGGCTGTCCCCAATAAAACCTACAAACCATCTGGGACTTTAAGCAAATCACTTAGCTTTCCTTACCCTTTATGTCCCCTTCTTTTGGAGTCTCCCTTTTCTTGGACTCTGCTTTACTTCCAACTGTCTCATCCTGACCCTCTCCCATTTTCCTTCCTCTCTGCCCACCTGTTTTCTTGTCCTTTCACCATCCCACTGACACCCTGTCCCTTTTCTCGTGTCTGTTTGCCCAGCTCAACTTCCTTTTTTTCACGTCACTGTCAGTATATGGGTTAAAAAATTTATGTATATGGGTGTATGTATGCCACTTATCTGTGTAGGTCCCCACACAGGTCAGAAGTTGCAGTCTCTGGAGCTGGAGTTATAAGTGGTTGTGAGCCACCTGAGTGGATTCTGGGAAACACACCTGGGTCCTATGCAAGAACAGCAAGGGCTCTTAACCACTGGAACATCTATCCAACCCTTAGTTTCAGAATTTTCTTGGTTAGCCATATTACTCTGCATAGAAGAGGAAGAAAAGGGACTTTAAATGCAAAGTGAAACCCCTTAATATTCACATTCTCTTGATTTTTCTTTATCAGTCTCTCTCCTCCTGCCCTCCCTGTCTCTCTACCTCTCCTCTGTTTTTCTCTTCTGTTTCTCTCTGATTGCCTTTCTTTGCCGTCTTTAGTTTTTCCTTGTCTCTTCTCTCCTCTCCTCTCCCTTCCCCTCTTGCCCCTCCCTCCTCCCTCTCTGACTTCTTCCTATCCCTCTCATCTTCTGTCAGCCTCTGACCTCCCCATCATGTTTCCCTGTCTGCCCCTTCAGTACCTCTTTTTCTCCTGGCCTCGCCCTTCCCCTTCACACCTTCCCCCTGCAATTCAACAGTGTCCCAGCAAAAATGTTCTCTCCTGCAGACGTCTGTATCAGTGTTTGTCTTTCCTCTTCTCATCTTGTCCCTTGATCTACTTAAAACTCTTTCCTTGTTTGAAAACTTGTCCACAGGTATTTTACCCTTTCTTTAAGTTCTCAAGTCCTGCTTCCTGTTTTCCAAGTCTCAACGGCTCATTGTTTCTCATTTTCTGGAGCAGGGTCTACAAGTTTCTACCAAACATAAGATCTCTCCCTGGGATCTTTTCGAGGGCTTGAAGCCGTCCACAGCATCGCTTTCCTGGGCCTGGTTTGGCACAGTCCGAGTGGACCGCAGAGTGGCGCGAGGGGAGGAGCAGCAACGGTTGCTCCTCTACCACACACACCTGAGGCCTCGGCCCAGAGCCTACTACTTGGAACCACTGCCACTGCCCCCAGAAGATGAGGAGCCACCAGCCCCTGCCCTACTAGAGCCTGAGAAAAAGGCTCCTGAGCCCCCCAAGACTGACAAACCAGGAGCTGCTCCTCCCAGCAGTGAGGAGCGCAAGAAGAAATCCACCAAGGGCAAAAAACGCAGCCAGCCAGCCACCAAGACTGAGGCCAGTTCCCCATCCCTCTCCAACCCCTCTTCCTGACTTTGTGTAGTAGGGGTTAAAGTTGCTGGTTTAAGGGAGGTGTGGGGTGTATGGAGAAGGGGTGCCATTAGAATTGTGATAACAGTGACTGTATCAGTACCGCTCTCCTTACACCCTTCTCCCTCACCCACCCCCAGAACTGCTATAACCCACTTACCTTTGTCCTCTGCACCCATGCAGGACTATGGCATGGGCCCAGGTCGGAGTGGTCCCTATGGTGTAACAGTGCCTCCAGACCTTCTGCACCATGCAAATCCTGGTTCCATATCCCACCTTAACTACAGGCAGAACTCCCTAGGCCTGTATACCCAGAATCAACCGCTACCTGCTGGTAAGTGCTACTCACTAGGAATGGTGGAGTTGAACATTCCTTTCTCCCCAGGGGAGATGTGGATGGCTGGAACTGTTTTTGAAAAAAAGTTGAAGGGATGAAGATCTCAGAGAGGTCAATTTGCTCTCCTTTCCAGGTGGCCCTCGTGTGGACCCATACCGCCCTGTGCGATTACCAATGCAAAAACTGCCGACTCGACCACCTTATCCCGGTGTGCTATCCACACCTGGTATAACTGCTGTCATGGGCCTAGAACCCACATCTTATAAGACCTCTGTGTACCGGCAGCAGCAACCCACAGTGCCCCAGGGACAGCGCCTTCGCCAACAGCTCCAGGCAAAGATAGTGAGAGGGGCAGTAGGGAGGACTGTCAGGGGGAGGGGTTTTAGTGGGTCACAGGCCTGAGGAGATACTTGGGACCTTCACAAGAACATGCAGGGTAGGAGGTATAGAAGAGACACGGCAGAAAGCATTTCCTGAATTTGACTTTTCCATTTCCTCTTTAGCAGAGTCAGGGGATGTTGGGACAGTCATCTGTCCATCAGATGACTCCTAGTTCTTCCTATGGTTTGCAGACTTCCCAGGTAAATGCCTGGGACTATGAGCATCAGGGAGAGGGCAGCAAGCTGCTGAACATCCTCATGCCCAACTCTCTCTCATCCTTCCCTCTAGGGCTATACTTCTTATGTTTCTCATGTGGGATTGCAGCAACACACAGGCCCTGCAGGTACCATGGTGCCCCCCAGCTACTCCAGCCAGCCTTATCAGAGCACCCACCCTTCTACCAATCCTACTCTTGTAGATCCTACCCGCCACCTGCAACAGCGGCCCAGTGGCTATGTGCATCAGCAGGCCCCAACCTATGGGCATGGACTGACTTCCACTCAAAGGTACCCAAAGTAGTGGTGAACGGGGAAAGGACACTGAGGTATGAGCAAGCATCTGATTTGGGAAATCCCATACTTGAGGTGATAGATGGGTCTGAACTTTGGGAGCCACAAGGAACAGTAATCTTGTCACATAACCATTACCACAAACAACTGGAGTTGGAATGGATCCTAGAGACCAATAGTCTCCCATTGTGACAACCTTGTCACTTCCTTGAGGGTCAGAGAGAAGAAACAAATGTAGCTAGCTTTGATAAGAAGGGATCTAGAGTTTTTAGACATAGGAAACAATAAGGAATCCTAAGTCCGGTATTAAACAGTTAACTCTAGGGCTAAGGATATGGTTTAGTTGATAGCATACTTATCTAGCATCATGAAGTCCTAAGTTTGATCCCAAGCACAACATAAAACCTGATGTATTGATGCACGCCTGCAATACCAGCACCTCAAGAGGAGGATCAGAAATTCAAGGTCATCCTTGGCTACATAATGAGTTTGAGGCTTTCCTGAGCTACATGACACCCCTATCTCAAGGGAAGAAAAAGTAGTTGAACTCTAGAATGGTCTAACAAATGAATTTCATGGATAATTTTAGTTGACTCTTAGTTAAGACTTGGGTAACTGTCACAAGGCTCTGCACCTTAGGATTAAGAATACTCTAAAGTGGACTGATTAATTGCCTGCTGTGTAGCCAAAATTGTGTTAGGACTAGAGTGAAGAAAGATAATAATAAAAAAAGAAAGTACAAGGTTCCTCACCCCAAAGATTTTTTTTTTTACCCTAGTTGAGAAGTAGAGGTCTTATGTAGAAGAAGATACCATGCAGAAGAATGTTTAGAGAATGGTATCAACAAAGTCATAATCAGGTGTTCAGTTGGGTGCCAAGAAGTAAAATGGGACTTGAGAAAAGATGGGTTACTGCCAGTATAGATCAGAAGCACTAGAAAGATCCGTGGATTCGAGCTGGTCATGGAAGAATAGCTGTGATTGGGATTTGTAAAGAAGGGGGAAACGAAGGGCATTCCAGGTAAAGGAAGGAGCATGAGCAAAACCATGGGAGTGGGTCGAGCATCTGAAGACAGAAAGGAGCGGAGCTTACATGTAATGTCAAACTTGTTCAAGGGAAGGAGCAGGAGCTAGGTTAGAGGGGGCAAGTTGACATACGACATTACAGTGAGCTACAGCATTGAGACACAACCCCAGAAAGGACTGCTTTGCTCAGGGGAGTGATAGGAACTTGGCATAGCCACAGATCACTGTGGACAGAGTGTAGGGGAAGGTGGGAGAGGACGAGCGAGGGAGCCCAGCTGCAGATTGTCAGGGATGGGCAGATTTGGGTAAAACGGGCATATGGAGTAGCAGAACAACTGGGGGTGTTTCTGGGGCACAACAGCAACCATAAACCCCTTGATAGGTGTTTATAGAATGCTTATCATGTGCAGACTGTTTTTCATAAGAGAAAAATAGCTAAAAGAGAATCGAAAAATTCCTGAGCATTAAGGTTATGAGACAGTAAAATGGAGTATTGTCTTTGTGTTTTATTCCCTGACCTAGAAATCTGTCAGACTCCAGAAGGGCTCCTCTAGTTAGTGCCAAGAGGAATGAATACAATGACTTGTTAGTTTCTTTCAGGTCAGGGACCCAGGGTTTGTACCACCCCCTTTCTCTGGCCTGTGCTTTGACCTCTGGACCTCTTGTCTTTGGAGGTTTTCACACCAGACACTGCAGCAGACACCCATGATGGGTACTATGACTCCATTGAGTGCCCAGGGTGTCCAGGCAGGCGTCCGTTCAACTTCTATCCTGCCTGAGCAGCAACAGCAGCAGCAGCAACAACAACAACAACAGCAGCAGCAGCAACAGCAACAGCAGCAGCAGCAACAGCAGCAGCAGCAGCAGTATCACATCCGGCAGCAGCAGCAGCAGCAGCAGCAGCAGCAGCAGATCCTACGGGTAAGGCCCTGGGATTGTGACTGAGTCTTAGGCGCCCCAGAAGGAAAGGGTATATTCTTCCCACACTGGCCCCAAGATGAAACATGATGTAATGTGCTAGGCACCCAGCAGAATGGGTATGGTTGTACTTTTTGTTTTCTTTGGTTTCTTTAGGCAGGGTCTCATACTCATGGCAATCCTCCTGCCTCAGCTTCCTGAATGCTAGAATTTCAGACCTACACCACCATATTGGGTTTGAACATGGTGCTTAGGTGGCTTCCGTTCCCCTCTTTTTCATTTCCTGAGTATCATAATGAAGGGGAAATTGGATACTGTCTGCCAAATATACTGTTTGGGTTCTTTCAGATGTGAACACAGAATTCCCTCACTGTTCCTTGGCTCTAACTTCCTTTTCCCTTCCTGCTCCCATTTTTTCAATACAAAGTCATAGCTTCCTTGCTCTCCTTTAAATTATCTCTTGTATGCTTATAGCAACAGCAGCAACAGCAGCAGCAGCAACAACAACAACAACAGCAGCAGCAGCAGCAACAGCCGCAGCAGCCGCAGCAGCCACAGCAGCCACAGCAGCCACAGCAGCCACACCAGCAGCAGCAGACAGCTCCTCCCCAACCCCAGCCCCAGTCCCAGCCCCAGGTAGCTGCTGAACTACAGCCACAGGCTCAGGGATGGCTGCACAGGATGGGCACGCAGCCATCCTATGCTAGGAACAGTGTGTGATGGGGTAGCGTCGGGAGGTCAGGCACAACACGAATAGGTTTGGAGGTATGGGTGAAGAAGGAGGTGGAAGGTTGGAGTTCCATCTTCCACTTTCCATTTCCACCCAGTTCCAGCGCCAGGGGCTTCAGCAGACCCAGCAACAGCAACAGACAGCAGCTTTGGTCCGGCAGCTTCAACAACAGCTCTCCAGTAAGCCTGCCTCCTTCCCAAGAAGAAGCTGGGGAAGAAGTGGGGATGGGGTAGGCAGAGGTGGCTGAGATGCTGGCTTCAGGCCCAGATTATGGAGTTCCTTCCCCATTTCCCTTTCCCTTCTTCATGAATCTGAGCCCTGATTGGTCTTCCACCCCCTGACAATCTCTCATTTTTCACAGATACCCAGCCACAACCCAGCACCAACATATTTGGACGCTACTGAGTCACCTGGAGGAACTGCTTGTACACTGGAAGCGGCCCAGCATTTCTGCTTAATTCCCAGTCCCGTTCCTGGGCGAGCTCCAGTAGTGGTTGGAGCCCTTCCCTCAGGCTCCATTTTTAATGAATTTTTAGTATTTTTGTTAATGTGAAGCATTGAACTGTCGGGTTTTGTATATTATTTATATAGAGACCCCGGAGCTGTTGCACCCAATACATAGAGCTTCTTTGCAAAGGAGGTGTGTGGGTCTGCACATACAAGGGTCTCCTCTGAGATGAACAACTCAGCCTTCGTGCCTTCCATATTACCACCACCACCCCCAAATCACTCTACTCTCTCCATTTCAGAATTCTAACTGCTATCCTTTCTTCCTGCTCAAGCAACCTGCAGTGAGCTCCAAACTCTCAGTCCTTTAGGGCGGCTTACCTCCTCACCTAAACAGTGCAGCTTCTTCAGAGCTCTCTTCCACTACGGATAGAACACTAGAAGAGGGGTTCATTAGACTGGAGAGAAGCCGGTGGAACCCTGTTATCCTTTCACAACACCCCAGATACTTGGTCCCAGACAAGCTGAGAGGAGGAGCAGAGATGCCAGACCTTTCCTTTTGTCCATGATAATGTGGTCCTCATCATACACCAGGCTAGCTAGAGAACTTCCCCAAAGGTGACATTTCTGGGCTGAGAAGTTGCTCTCCAGGAGCATGTGATGGCAGATAGGTGACAGAAGTCCAGAGTATCTCTAGCGGAAAGAGAGGCCAGCAAAAAGCCACACCTGCTTCTCTGGCCTGCTGCTGGAACTTCATGTTTTTACACAACCCACCTCGGCAGTTTCCCGGGGTAACTTGCTCGCTCCCAATTCAAAACTTCCTTCCAAGTCACTTTTGGGACAAGGACTGGGCCATTCTCAGTCTTTGTGGTCTCTCTTCCTTGGGCCTTAGACCCGAGGCTGTGCTGGAGACCCCAATTGCTTTATGACAATGCTGATTTCTGGTCTACCCAGCTGGGGCTGGAAAAGGACTACACCAGCCAGGTGGTTGACTGACAGCTGGAGGGGACCCTCCAGCTGTGGTTGCACCCTATCACTGGGAAGTGTTCAGTATGCTGATAAAAGCGGGAGTGGCAGTCAACATCCAAGTTAATTTTAAAAGTCCCTCTGAGCCCACAAAGCTCTCCTACACATGGGATTTGTCCAAGTTGTGAGTAAAGAATGGGGCTCCCAGGTATGGTAAAGCTCAACACATGTGAAGCATATTTTTCCTGACTCTTTCTATCCTGGCATAGATAGTCCCGGAGCCCCAGTGGGTAGAAGTTTGGCTGGGATAAAGGACATTCAGCAGGGAATTGGGTGCTAAGTCAAGTGGGCAGGCGCATTACATACAAAAGCTAGGTAAAGACATTGGCCATTGGGCTTGGGGTAGAAGCCACAATGGTCAGGCAACTAGTATGCTGGCAGTCGGAGTCTAATTTGCCTTAGTAGAAGCAGAAGTGGATGACATTGACCTCTGGGAGGGTAACAGGATGAGGGCGAAGCAGCCCCACTGGTGCTTTGCTGCCTGTGGTGCTGGGGCTGAGGAGAGGTGATGGCTGCCAAGTGAGGTCTCTGTGGCAAGAAACGGATTTTCTGCATACAGTACCTCAGTTTCTCCCTGTGTGTCAAGGTCTCAAGCTTTGCAGATAAAAGTTTGTGGACTTGCAGTCCTGGAAGATCACCTACCTGTCTGATAGCTTGGGATATGAGGTGTGGAGGGGTAGGGAGAGTGCGAGCAGAGCTTGCTTGAACATGGACTGGGGGTATTGGGCCATGCCCCAGGACTTGAGCCATCACTGGCACAAAAGGAGTTAATGCCAGGGACCGCGCCCCCCCGTGTCCGGGCACGCGCAGCGCGCCCCCTCGGTGCGCGGGCACAGCAGCCAGGCTGCCGGAGAGCTGATCTCGGGGATTCGGGTGCGGAGCCCTTGGCCTGGAGGCGATATGGGTGGTCCTTGGCCGGGTTCAGTCGTTTGCAGCCGCCTGGGGAACAGGTGAGGCCGCCTGCTCCGGTCTCTCATCCTCTAGCTGCCCATACCTTTCCCCAATCCTGTCCCCTCCCAATCCCGGGTCCCCTCCACCTCCCCAGCCAGTGGCTCCCATCCTTCTCAACCCCATGTTCTCCATAGGTACCCCTGACCTCCCAACCCTCCCTCTCTTTGCTTTTTTCTTCTACCTCCTCCCTAAATCCTGCATCCCTATCATCCTCCCGCCCATGGTCCCTCTATTTCTATGGTCCAGCCTGCATGCTCACCAAAATACCCCTAACGAGAGCCCCCAGCCCCATTCTAGTATTGCACATTGCCAATACCCCCTCCCCTGCAGTGCACCCCCATCCCCCTTCCATCATAGCATCTTATAGCCAGGTTCCCTCCCCCACTCTCTGCAGCCCCCCCACCCAACGGAGGCCTTTATTCTATCCTCCCCATTCTAGGGCAATTTCATCCTCCAATACCATTCCAAACCCACATAGCCCCCAATTCTGCAGTTCTCAACACTGGTCCATTCCAACACAATGCCCCTTACCCAATACCGCTCCAGCCCCCAAAGTCCCCTTAGATGCCATTCTCATCCCAGCATTGCTGCCTCCCCTTGTCTTCTCCCAAATTGCAAGTTGGACCAGAATGGAGATCTTGGCCTTGGGAACTCACAGTGGGTCCTAGGGTACAGAGGGCATTTGGGGGTCGGTTGGTTTGTCTAGGTGTTCACCAGAGGGAGGGGCTGCAGCGAACAGACTCAGTAGGGGAATTTGGCATTTGGCGCCGAAGGGTTACTGGAAAAGAAGGCCTCTAGAAAGGGTTAATGGAATTTATGAGGTGGGGGCAGCATCTAGGGGGTTAACGGAGGGGGGGTGCTGGCAGGGAAGCTGTGTGAATGAGCGGTCTGTGCCCCAGAGTTGCCATGGAGACGGTGAATGGGGGGATTGTGTGAACTCAGCTGCGGACTACCCCCCCATATACACACCCACCCACTCCCTCCTGCCCCACCTCCCTCTACCCCTTCCTTCCCCTTCCCCTTCCCCTCCTCCTCTCCTCCTCTTCACCCGGGTGCATTCTGGGCAGTGTCTGGGATCTCCCCACCCCATACTTTGCTCCCCATTTCCTCTGAGCCCCCATCCCTTTAGTCACTTTATCTGCCTGCCTGCTTTCCTGCCTCTCTCTCTCTCTCTCTCTCTCTCTCTCTCTCTCTCTCTCTCTCTCTCTCTCTCACACACACACACACACACACACACACACTCATTCCCCTCCCTTGGTGGCCGTTTGCCGGTCGGTCTTCCCAATTTCCCTCCCCCACCCCTTCAGCCACTTCTTAAAGGAACATGCCTGCAATCTCGGAAGGCGGGAGAAAGGGGGGGGAACTAAATGTGCTTCTGTGTGTGCGTGTGTACAAGTGCGTGCTTGCATGCTCATTGTGTGCATGTGTGTCCATGCGGGACACACATGTCCGTGTGCCTGTGTATGTGTTGACTGTAACTGTGTCAGAAGACCTGCGTGTCTGAGTGTGTTGCTATTTCTGTTTCTGTCTCCACCTATGTGTCACCATTATGCCGCTTGTGTCTGGATATTTACCTATGCGGGTATGTGTGATTTTGTTTCAGTAGGTCTCTGTGTGTGTGTGAATGTATCACTGTGAGGCTCTGGCTGTGTGAGGCAGTCTGTTTTGGAATGTGGGACTGAATGAGGGGATCTCTGTGGGTTTGGAATGTATGTCTCTACCAGTGAATATTGCAGTGTCTGTGATCCTGGCTTGGTCTCTCACTCCCTTTTTGAGTCTTTGTGAGTTTATTTCATGAGTTCCAAGTGTATGTCCCTACACCCTGTTGTTTATTTTACACTAGACTAGCATCCACAATGCCTAGCATGCTCAGCAGACGGATTTTTGCCTTTGGTTCTAGCATTGGCTGTGAATGAAGAGCTAGACAGCAGCAATGACAAAGGTTTAAGGACTTGGCAGCAGCGGAGGCTGGGGAGAACAGTCAAGGAGGGGCAGGGAAGGGTCTTTGGACTTAGGGGAATGGCTGTGGTGCTCCCTGCCCTGCCTGAGGGGAAAGGGCATATCTCGGTGGGACCCTCTGCCTGGCTGCAGCTTTTCTTTTCTTGTCCTGGAATGAAGTTGGCAGCCATACTGGAAGCTGTACTTCCAGCTCTCCCTGTCACTGCATGCTCTGACTCCAGAAGACCATGGTAAACTCCACTAATGATGGAGCCAGAGTCGGGAACTGAATTTGCAATGGCCACAACTGTCACTCTGTTCATCCCCTTAGATTTTCTTTTTTCCCAACCATGGCCAGGCACATAAAATAGTTTTGAAAAGCAATGGGTCGCCTGTGAGTGCCGGAACCCTGGGCATGTGAGACCTCTAATTGTGGGAAATAGGCTAAGCCCACCAGGGTCCCACAGACTGATTGTCCAGCCCTCACAGACCATCTTGGATGACACATGCTTCCCTCTTTCCACAGGCCTGTCTGGCCCTAAGGGAGCCCTCTTTCGAAGTGGTGGTGCTTGGACGACCTGCTCTCTGCTCTGCGTTGCTGGGCACCTGTAGGTGTCCCTCGAGAGCTCAGTTTTGAGGTTCAAGTCAGTGTGGCCATGAAGGGGCTGCCTATTGGGCTGATGCTGTGACCCCGGAGTCTGCCTCTCCTGCCAGTACCCCTGCCCGGAACATGTGGCTGCAGCTTGGCCTGCCCTCGCTGTCCCTGAGCCCCACGCCCACAGTTGGCCGGAGTCTGTGTCTCACGCTGTGGTTCCTCAGTTTGGTGCTGAGGGCCAGTACACAGGCCCCAGCACCCACAGTCAATACTCACTTTGGGAAGCTAAGGGGTGCCAGAGTACCATTGCCCAGTGAGATCCTGGGTCCTGTGGACCAGTACCTGGGGGTACCCTACGCAGCTCCCCCGATCGGCGAGAAACGCTTCCTGCCCCCTGAACCACCCCCATCCTGGTCAGGCATCCGGAACGCCACACACTTCCCCCCAGTGTGCCCCCAGAACATCCACACAGCTGTGCCCGAAGTTATGCTGCCAGTCTGGTTCACTGCCAACTTGGATATCGTCGCTACTTACATCCAGGAGCCCAATGAAGACTGCCTCTACTTGAATGTCTATGTGCCCACGGAAGATGGTGAGTGCTGCGGCCAGGCATTGTGACCTCCTTGCCTCCCGCCTGCCCTGTTGTGTTTGTGACTTGCATGTGGTTGTGTGCCCTGCAGCATGCGTCTGTCTGTCTGTGAAGATGCTTCTAACCATCACTCCGCTTGGCCTTTCCCCTCCCTGTTCTTCCTCTCCCAGCATTGTCCGAGCTCCCATGTATGAGTGACACTGGTGCCAGAAGGGGGCTGGCCAGGCCTGAGAGTTTTGACAGGTCTAGGTCCAGTGCTGGATGGGGATACCCTGGGGGAGTATGGGTGACTGCTGGCAGCTGCCCGCGGGAGGATGCTGGCTCCACCAGGCCCCCCGTTGCCATTTCCACCTGCTTCAAAAGGTGGTAGGTGTGTCTGGCTGAGGGAGCTGGGTGTGTGTGGGGGGCAGGGGGGGCAAGCCTGGTTGGAGATGCTTAGGTGCCTCCTCTTCCACTAGCTGATGCCTCCTCCCGCGGGGGTCACATTAAGGTAAGTGACAGAAACAAGGAGATGGTGGGACAGGCTCTCTGCCATGCGCCGCCGCTGCAGAGCAGCTCAGCTCCTGGGGCCTGGGTGGGGGGGATGCATGCCCCTGGGCAGAGGCCTCCTGTTATTTTTTAGTTTTTTATTCATTTTACAGTAAAGCGGATTTCCAAGGAATGCGCCCGAAAGCCCAACAAGAAAATTTGTAGGAAAGGAGGTAGGTAGCGAGCCGGCGGGGAGGGAGAGAGAGAGAGAGGGAGGGCTGCTTGCCCACCTGCCCCTGCCCCTGAGGACCCAGCCTTCCTTCAAGTAGCCCAGGTTGAGAGGGTTGTAAGCAGACTTAAGGTCCCAGGCTTAAGGTTCCACCTCCTCCAAGGGCCCTGGCTGTTTTGCCTAAGGCAGGTTCAGAACAGAAGCAGAAAGCCCATTGCTTCCAATCTTCCCAGCTTCCCTAAGGAGTGTGCCGAAGATAGACCCAGTGCTTCTTTTGGTAACACCTCAGAAGAAAGCCGGCAGTCAAGATGGAGCCAGAAGCTCCACCTTCCCCTGCAGCCAGTGCAGATATGAGGACCGTCTCTCCGTCTCTCCAGTACTCAGTCCTGGGTTGAAGGTCTATACTTGACCCTCCCCTACTGAAACCTAGGAGAAACTTGCACAGATTTAGCTGCTCTTATGTAGCGCCTACCCTGCCCCTGCCTCACCGCCTCTGACCAGAGCTGAAGGAGTCAGGCTACTCCCTACTCCCGTGGCAGAAACTGGAAACCTTGGCACACTGGAGACTCTAAAGAAAGCCAGTTTGAGATTCACCCTCCTGATGAAGGGATTTGTTTCCCCATATTGCAGTGTTTCCTGTTTGCACACCACTTTATGTTTTCTGCCAGGGTTCTTATATTTACCTCATAGATCCCTCTCCACATTAGGGAAGCAAGCAAGGCAGGAAGCAGTATTCCGATTTTACAGATGAGGAACGGAGCCCAGGGGAGTGACTTGCTGCACAAGGCCCTGTTGCCAGTCTAGAGCAGATCTGAGGCCAAAACCTAGGGCTCTTAGCCCTCAGGGAATGTTCTTTCCACTGTAGCCCATGGAGGCAACTACCACCTGGCCAATACCACCTCCCTAAAACATAGGTCAGAGGTGACTGGGTTGGTTCAGTCGACTCTGACAGCCTAAGGAACAATGACAAGCACAACTCAACCCTTACAAGCCTATGGCAAGCCTGGCCTTTGTTTTCCTCTGCTGCTCTAGGGTAGGGTTTCTCCTGTGTCATCAGGATTCTTGGGATGGAACAATCCCTACTGAATGAGAATCTCTAAGAACAGCCGTAGAATCAGCACATTCTATATAGCACCTGATGTGGAGGGCTTTTGATGTACACTGGAGAAGGGAGTCCGACTCGCTGCCCTTAAGAACAGTGTTTTACCTCTCTTGACATTCAGCCCAGGCCCCTCCTGCGCAGTAGGAAGTGAGCAAAGGCTCTCATGCAAATGAAGGATTTCTCTAGTACCGCCAGCCCGCCTGAGCAAAAAACGCTGGTCTAGGAAACACAACCCCTGTGACCTGGCCTCCGCTGCCAACTCATGTCATTCTTTTGATTCTCTCTCGTTTTTCTTTGCTTTGCTGTGTTTTGTTTTGCTTTTGGAGGCAGGGTCTTGCCATGCAGCTTGGGCTGGCCATGAGCTCTTTATATAGCCCAGGCTCAGAGGTCAGTCTTCCTTTTTTTTTCTTTAAGAGCCTCCATTTCCACATGGAAAGGCAGAAAGACCATCGTGGCTGTAACCTTCCATTAACCTGCACGTGTATTTAGGGAAAGGGTTTCGAAACTGCTCTCCTGAGGTACTACTTAGTGGGGTGCAGTGGGGTGAGGAAGAGATGGTATTACTATTAGCCACTGCTTAGGAAGGTCTTTCAGGGCTCCAGGAAGAGCCTAGGGCAGACCAAGCTCATACTGAGATTTTGGCCAGATTGCTGACTGGAAGCCACCACACAGTGTGAATATTTTGCCAATTTTAACTGTGGACGATGGGCAAGGTGCTGTTGGGATGTGAACGGAATCTAATCATTGTTCTGAAGAAGCTCCCAGGCTGGTATTACAGCTCTACTGGATTCCTTAAGTTCTTAGGCACTGGGAAGGGGGCTTTAGATAGGATAGGGGAGGTCATTTGTTTAGCTGTTCAAATTAGTTCCCTATCCTGGGCCTGTTAGTCATCTGAAAAATCTACAAATCTTGCCTCTTTGGGCACACAGGGTGTGTGTGTGTGTGTGTGTGTGTGTGTGTGAGAGAGAGAGAGAGAGAGAGAGAGAGAGAGAGAGAGAGAGAGAGAGAGAGAGAGAATGAGAGAAATGTACAGGACAGGGCAGCTGGGGTGGCCTTTGTAGGATCCTACATGGTGCCATGTCTGGGGGTGGTACCTGGTAAAGCCCATGGCAGCAAGGAATTGTTCATCAAGGACATGCTGAAGGAGCAAAGACATCTATCTGTACAGGGGAGACTGAGGTGATGTAGCAAGCCAAGAACCCCCAGAGCTTCGCAGAAGGAGTCCCCGAAGTCAAGGGTATCCTGGGAAGGACCTGCCCTAGCCCTGCCTCCATGGAGTTGAAAGGAATTTATGTTTAGGAAGGAGTGATTCTGCTGGGTGGCTGATTCACTGTGTGGCCATGTCTCATTGAGATTCTGAGGGCAAGACCGGCAGGTGCTGAGCTAACGTGTTAAGACAGTAGGTGCCACGGGAAGTTCAGGAAACTAGAGGTTATTTCTACTAGAGCTGGGTTTTTGCCTGAGTTGGAAAGGCATCTTGTAGCGTGACGGTTGTTACTGTTTTGATCGATAACTCTAAGGATATTCAGTCACCAGAGTGCAGACCAACAGAGAAAGAGGGCCATCTGCTTGCTCCAGGTTCAAGGTATCTATGATCATGGAAGCAAGAGGGTAAGGTGTGGTACCAGCAGAATTACTTCCATTTTGACACTGACCAGCAACCAGGCAGTAGTAGATCATGTCTTTTTACAGCCATTCTAAGATGTTCTTCTAGTCTCCTCAGAACTAGAAATGGCACCAGCCAACCCTGCCAGGTCCTAAATCCCTTCCTTCCTCCTCTAGTCTCTTTCCTCTCCTCTCCTGTCATGCTCCACCTCTTCTCTCATCTATTTCTTTGTTCCCTTTCCCTCACCCCTGAGAGGTGGCATGATGCAGTGGAAAGACCATAAGGGCTTTGGAGTCAAGCAGACCTGGGTTTGATCCACACTCTAGCACTTCCTAGCTGTGTGATCTTGAGCAAGTCACTTTACCTCTCTGAACCTCAGTTTCCCCATCAGTGAAAGAGGAATAAAAATGATGCCGACCTCATTGGGATGTGAGGATCAAGCAGTAGAAGTAGAATATGTCTGGCGTGTGGTAGATATTCAGTACTCAGCATATGGTAGGATCCATTTCTCTCTCTCTCTTTCTCTCTCTCTCCTCTCTCCCTCCCTCCTCCATTCCCTTCTCCTCCCCTCCTCTCCTCCCCCTCTGGCTCTCTCCTAGAGCAACACTTGCTGCTCTTAAAACTGGTTCCTATTTACCATTATCAAGAGCAGGGGGGGCCCAGTGAACAAGCCAGAGGAAAAATTTCATCTCCCATCTTCTCCTGCGGGAATCAGGGTCAGCTGAGGCCGGGCTCGAATCTGCCCACTGGGACCTGGGAGCTCAGACCCAGGGTCCCAGGTAATCACTTCCGCCATAAATATATCACATAGATATCCACAGATGCTGGCAATGCCACTCCTCACCTTCAGGACCTTTCCCTGTCCTCCAGCTCAGCCTGCCTGTGCCTACACATGCAGCCCTTCCATCCATCCCAAATGAAGTTTCCACAAGTGGGCCTCCGGCTCTGTGCCCCAGCCCACCTGCTGCTACCTCCTTCCTAACTAAATGAACTTGGTTGGGGACAGGGAGGCGGGGCAGGGAGGTGTAGGGAGGTCAGCACAGCAGAGGCCTGCAACACCATCATCCTGATGAAGGTCTGGGCCTCAGCCCACCCATTCCCTCAGTTCTTGCCATCCCTCCTGCCTGTCCTGGGCCCAGGCCCAGAGCTGGCTTGCTGGGCCACACTGCAGTCATGCTGTTTTTGAATTCTCTCTCTGTTTTGTTCTCTGTTCTGTGCTGTTGTGTCTCCCCGTGTCTGGTCCCCAGGATCCGGCGCTAAGAAACAGGGCGAGGACTTAGCGGATAATGACGGGGATGAAGATGAAGGTATTTGGGGGCTGCAGGGCGCGGCGGCTGGTGCATGGCACAGAGCCCCTCCCCTTCTCAATGGGGAGAAGCCCCGTCTGTCTGTCTGTCCGTCCGTTGGTGTGTTTCTGTTCCTGTACAAGGCCGCTGGGCTGTTCCTTCGTCTTTGGCCTTATTGGCCACTGGGACTTCTGGGGTAATGGATACGGCTGGCAGGAGCAAGAGACTGACCATAAGTAGAGCCATAGGGAGGGTGTCTTCCTGGCCCTGGCCTCTGCCCCTCTCCCATCTTCTGTGATTGATAGGCACCTGCCCATATGTGGTAGCAGAAATGGTGAAGGGCAAGCAGGGCCAGGGAGGGTGGGAGGAGGTACAAGTAAAACTGGGTGGTGACAGGGTGCCTGGGATTCACTAAGGAAGCCCCTGGGTCTCATGAGGAGCCTAGCTCCCGGGAGAGTGACCCTGCTAGGATACACCAAGGGGCAAGGGAGGGACATTCAAGGCTAGCACTCCCCAGCTTTCTCCCCCAGAAGAAAGATGGCCACAGGGCCAGAGGTTGCAATAGGTTGGGTACAGAACCAGAAAAACTGTGGCCTAATGAGCCAGGCTGTGGCCCAGATACCACAGCCATCAGTAGATGAACTAAGTTTCTCGAGTAGTGATGGGACCAGCCTTCCTCCATGAGGTAACAAGATTGTTTGTGCTGCAGCCGAGAGCAGTCCCTTCTCCACCCACGCTCTGGGCCTGCCCCTTTGGAGGCCCTGGAGGGGCCAGGCAGTTCAGGGGATTCACTGGTGACTGGCAGGGCTGTGCCGGTGTGGCAGAGAGTGGGCCAGCTCACAGACTGACAGGTGACAGACAAGCCAAGGTCGGGTCTGGAGCCTTCTCTTGACTGCTCCAGCCCAACACGGTGCTGACTGGGCTCGGGAGAACCCCTTGCTGAGCCCTTAGGCACTGGCCTGGGTAGAGACTTCTACATCTTAACTCATGCCACGTTCTGCTCCACCCCAGTGTTTCCAGCTAAGTTTGCCCAGGAAGAATGGGGGATACGGGCATGTGGTTAAGAAACCATGTCTATAAGGTTCCCCTACCCCATCTCTACCATCCACTCCCCCCCTTTCCCTACCTTCCTGTTCTCTCCCTGTGCCACCCCTTCTCCCCACCCTTTTCGTCTTTGTCTGCACTGGGGGGATCCAGCTGCTGCCAATGGCCGTTTTTCCATGTAACTGGTCTAGTCCTGGGGGTTTCAGGGCTCCCCAGCTCCTGCTTTCTAAAGCCATGTCAGGTCCCAGGACTCCTGGGTGCGCAGGGCAGGAACTCACCTGGTGCTGCTAAGGGATTACCAAGCCCTTGTTATTCCTTACTATCCCAGAAGCCAGCTGTGGTCACCCAGGCCAGAGGAATTATGCCCACAGGGCCATCTTCAGTTGGGAGGTGCTTGAAACTCAAATCTTTCAAAATATTATACAGGTTCAGCTCTCTGGCCAATACTTGAACTCTGGGCCTAGCAGCTCCGTGAGTCCTGCCCTCAGGGATGGCGGTGGTGTCCTGGCACCTGGAATAGCTTTGCTGCCCGCACCCCCCCCCCAGGGCTGGCGGGGGTAGGGGAGCAAGGGCATCCTACCTAGCCTGTGTCTCACCCCTTCTCCTTACAGACATCCGCGACAGTGGTGCTAAGCCTGTCATGGTCTACATCCACGGAGGTTCTTACATGGAAGGGACAGGCAACATGATTGATGGCAGCGTTCTCGCAAGTTATGGCAACGTCATCGTCATCACCCTCAACTATCGGGTCGGGGTGCTAGGTATGGTTCTCTGCCAGGTGCCTAGAAGGAAGGCTGGCTTTGAAGGGAGGGGGAAAGAATCCAGGGGAAGTTGTTTCTCTAACTGCTGTTAATGACCAGTGACCAGGGGCTTTCTTGCATTCCCAGGCCCCATTTCAGAATATTTAGATGCCAATGGAAATTCAATTCAAATTTTATACTTTTTTAACAGGTGGGGTTAGACAGGGTATAGCTTAGGCTGGTCTTGAACTCCTGGTCTTTCTGGTTCCACCTCCCCAGTGCTGAGATTTTGGGCATGGGCCACCAGTTATGGTTTAAACTTTGCACCAACTCTCAGGTCAGGCCTCTATTACCAGACCTCTGCTTGGCTGGGTTTTGTAGGCCCTGTTAGTTTTCTGGAGTCTTATCTTCATGGCTACCCACCCAGCCCCACAGTCCTAAGTACATATGCACATACAGATATGCCTTCTAATCCACCCTGTAACCACACATCATATCCATCCACCCACTCCCACGCATACAAATACTTTTCGCTCCCTGAAGCACATGCGCACACAGCTCCAGCCTCCTCCTACACAACCCGCACAGAGCGAGACACATCCAGTCTCGCTCACACATATCCACAGAACCACACACTATATGCTCCACATGCACACCCACACAGATTTCTCCCACCTTCCCTATATATACACGCGCTCTTAAACATGCTGCGCTGCATCTTTTAGCCACAGCCATGCCATAAATACCACACACTCCCAGAGTCGCAAGTTTTGCTGCCCTTCTATTGACACCTTACATAAACACCTAGACTCTGTATATCCACACCCAGATTCCACATAGTTATGTATACATAGCTATGCCTTCCACTACCCCTACATACACACCACACACAACACATGCACACGCACACATCTATATCCTCCCACATGGCCCACTTGTACATTCACTTCACACATGATGTACTTCACACATGCATACACCTCTCTCTCTTCTACTCTACACAGCACAAACCAACATTCTTTCTCTTTGCATGCATTTAGCTTCCTACGTGTCCACAGCACCCACCCACAAATTTACAGCTACACACATGTGCGCACACGCGCACACACACACACACACCCTCTGCTTCCATACTGGTTACCATTCCAATTCACTGGACATATAACCCCTCACACTTGCACACCAAATAGACCCCTCCCTCCACATACCTAGTTGGATGCACATGTCCACAGTCTTCCCACATATTCTCTGCCAAGATATACCCAATACATACACATGTGCTCACCCCCTTACCACTCAAATACTCATACCTAGAGCTGCATCTGTGCGCACACACACCTGCACACACACCTCTATCTACCCTAGCCACATTCAGACTCCCTCATGTACATACGTGTATACATTCATCCCTTCACTCTTACCCATTATGTGTACCTATCCATACCCACACACATGTATTTGTCAAAGGCCCTCCCCATGTACCACCGTGGATCCTACCTACCACATACTCTGGCTGTTTGGGTGCTTTAGGCTGTTCCTCTATCTTATTTATGCCTCTTTTGATGACTGCCAGGACCCATCGGTAGCCAAGGTCTTGAGGTAAACAAACACCCAGAGGAGGTTACAGAGCACATAGGCCCTTGCTCCCTTTTAGATGGTCATCCAGCTTCCATATTCTGGTGGTGGCATGAGGAAGCCATCTTCTTCCCTGGGGGATTGTGTCCTCAGGGTTTCTGTGGGGGTCTGTGGGCCCAGATGTTGAATCAGCAGTTCGTGTGCTTGCTGGGCGGGAGCTTGTTTGAATTTGCCTATATTGCTTTGCCAGTTCCAAGTCCAGCGGCCCCCATGGCCCTGCATTTTGCTTCTGGGCGGGGTTATATACACAGAATGGCAGTCTCCTCTTGACTTACCCACAAGTCTGTGTGGGATATACACCTATTTGGTGTCAATCTGGAGAAATGAGGCTAGGTGTGGTGGTGCATGCCTTTAATTCCAGCACTTAGAAGGCACAGGTAGGTGGGTCTGTGTGAGTTCAAAGTCAACCTGGTCTACATATCGAGTTCTAGAATACCCAGGCCTACATAGTGAGACTATCTCAAAAACAAAACAAAACAAGAAACAAAGGAAAAAAATACCAAACCTCTGGGGAAATGATATGCCTGAAAAATGCTTTAGACTGTGTCTTCTTCAGTAGCTCCCTGGGATCTTGGGTATGGAACATGTAGGGCACCTCTTTGGTCTCTTCATGATCTGATGGGCTTTAGATTTCATGCTTCTTCCGTGTCCCCCTGTCTTCCTGTACTGCCTCAGACACCATGGCAAGGCTCCTGTGTCCCGTTGAGAAAGGGGATCTAAGTGTCATTGTACCACAGAGGTGACTGTAAATTTACACACCAGGGCCACACAGTTCTGAAAGAGCAACAAAGGCACAAATGTAACCGCAGACAGACAACATACATCCACACACAGTAACCGCAGACAGACAACATACATCCACACACAGTAACCGCAGACAGACAACATACATCCACACACAGTAACCGCAGACAGACAACATACATCCACACACAGTAACCGCAGACAGACAACATACATCCACACATAGTAACTGGTGGCCCAAAGCAATTTGCTAATTTCTTTCCTCTAACTAAAAGAAAATACTCGATTCAGTGGCTTTCAAGAATTCTAAATACGAGAGTGCATTTTACAAGGTATCCTGGGATGTGCAGAGAATACTAAGCATATGAGCTGATGCTACGTTAGCAGAGCGGCAAGGAATGGAAGAAAAGAAAGGACTGGAGGAGAAAGAAAGTGAGGTGAAAGTAAGGAAAAGAATAAAATGACAGATGAGAGAAAAGAGGTTGGGAGTGCCACTGGGACGTGAGGCAGAGAGGAAACACCAGGTTTCAGTAGGATTCAAGGTCTCCATGTGATCAGCCAGGAGCTGTGGGCTGTATGAACGGTGGCTGGTCGGGAGCCCTCTGTGTGCTGTCCTGGTCGGAATGTCCCTCTTGTCTCCTCAGCCACTCTACTTTTCAGCTTCTCTATGAGAACTCCTTACACTCTTCTGAGGTTATGGATCTTCATCAAAGTCCTCTTTTTACAGACACACACACGTAATTTTTGTTTTTAAAGACTGAGTCTTGCCAGGCAGTGGTGGCATACACCTTTAAGAGGCAGGCAGATCTCTGTGAGTTGGAGGCCAGCCTGGTCTACAGAGCGAGTTCCAGGACAGCCGGGGCTGGTACACAGAGAAACCCTGTCTCAAAAAAGCAAAAGCAAAACACCCAACTAACCAACCAACCTAACCAAACAAACAAACAAAAGACTAAGTCTCACCGTGTAGCTCAGGCAACCTTAACCTTGAGACCTTCCTGCCCATGCATCTAACTACTGGGAACAGAGGCACACATCACCACACTCAGCACACTAGTAGTTAAAAAGAGGACTTGGCAGTGCCCCCTGAAGCTCAGCCATGGCACTCAGGCTAAGAACACTGACTTTAGCACCTCCTCTCATCTGGGTAATCAGAGAAGTGCATCCTTGAGCTAAGCAATTAATGTTACAAAGAACACTACTCCACACTTCGACAGAGTTCTGGGCTGAGATCCGGTCAGGAGTTCCCAACCACTCCCTACATCCTCTTCAGTGCCTGTTCTGGAACACAAATATAATCAATAAGCCACTGATTGCCTTCTGGGTACATACAAGATGTTTTTGTCTCTTGGCACTCGCTGTAGAACATGAGTTTGTTCCTGATGCTTGGGGAGCTTGCTGTGTAGCTGAGGCCCTGTTGTTTTGTTTTCCAAAGTATATTTTTTTTAAAAAAAAAAAAAAGCAGGTGGCCAGTTTTGGACTCCAGTTACATGCATTCACTTGCCTGCCCTCCCACCAGCATCTCCTGAGCACTGAGTACAGCCAGCCCATGGAAGAAGCTTCCCTAAGAATCTTGAGAATGTCAGCAAGTTAATTCCGGAAGATCTCCCCCAACCTCTGACCTGCCAAGCCAGAGGGGTAGCTGTTATTTGAGACACTCCCACTGGGCTTGGGGCCAACAAAACAAAAGGAATCCTCCATATAGGATGTGGGTATATCTAGAAGTAGTGGATATACTGAGAACATACGGGCTTGCCAAGTTTTATTCGGGGTTCCAAAATTAACTTAATTCCACATCATTGCTCAGGTATCTTCCAGGCAAACTGACTGCATGGTGAGTGACAGTCCTGGAGTGACACAAATACCTAGTTTTGATACAGTCTGCCAGATTCCTCCATCTTCTGTTGACAAGCAGCTTATGTATACTGCAGTATAAACTTGGGTTCAAGGAGGCTGACTCAGATTTATTTTGACAACTTGTGGAGTCGGGTATTGGAGTCTTTATTCTCACATAGTTTCTGTGAATGGCCACAATTCTAGGAAGCAATCAATGAGTGGCTTCTTTCCTAGACTGCAAGGCTTTGTGCACTCCTGGTCAGTCATTCTTAACCCATCACCTTCTGAGCCTGCTGGCTAGGGTACCAGAAGAACAACTCTGGGCAGTGAGGATCAATGGCTGGCCCCAGCCACATACTTCACTATTCCTTCTCTGGAAGTTCATGAGATTTGAGGGAACAGAGGTATGGGCAAACCCTCTACTCGGGCTTTTCAGGCAGATCTCTGTCTGTGTGAATCTCTGTCTCCCTCCCTCCCTCCCAACTCCCTGCTTTCTCCCTAGGACCTTGCCCTGTAGTCCAGGTGGCCTTAAACTCACTCCATGAGGCCTTGAACTCAAAATTCTCCTGCCTCTGCCTTCTGAGTGCCATGGAAGTGTACACCAACCATGCACAGCGAGGACAGACAACTTTAACATATCTCACTGAACATGCCTTGACAAAGACTGAAGCCAAATCGGCTATTGCTAAGTGAAAAAAAGGGAAAAATGAATACAGGGGAGGGAGAGGAGAGAAGGCAGACACATGATAAATTTTGCTAGCACACCTCAAGGCTTGGGTAGCTGAGATGGGTGTTGACTGGCATAGGGTTTTTTATTGTTTGTTTGCTTAGTTGGTTGGGTTTTTTTTTTTTTTTGCCACCACCTCTAGCCCAGTCTAGGTTTTTTTTTTTTTTTTTTTTTTTTTGGTTTTTCGAGACAGGGTTTCTTTGTAGCTTTGGAGCCTGTCCTGGAACTAGCTCTTGTAGACCAGGCTGGTCTCGAACTCACAGAGATCCGCCCGCCTGCCTCTGCCTCCCGAGTGCTGGGATTAAAGGCGTGCGCCACCAACGCCCGGCTAAAGTAAGATTCTTTTTTTTTTTTTTTTTTTTGGTTATTCGGGACAGGGTTTCTCTGTGGTTTTGGAGCTGTCCTGGAACTAGCTCTTGTAGACCAGGCTGGTCTCGAACTCACAGAGATCCGCCTGCCTCTGCCTCCCAAGTGCTGGGATTAAAGGCGTGCGCCACCACAGCCCGGCCCCAGTCTAGGTTTTAAGATTCACAGGAGTCACTTGCATTTCTGAATGGGACCTCCCACAACAGAGATGCTGCCCACCCCGCCCCATCTGAAGGAACTAGAGTCCTTCCACTTACTGTTGCTCAAGCTTACTCTAATCTCCTTTTCTTATCTGGAACCTGGGGTTATGAAAGACATGTGCCAAGGTTCTGGGGGGAATTAATAACTACTTACATACTTAATTTCACCAAAGGAAATTAATAACACCCTCAAAGATGGTAAAATGAATTTTTTTTTGCAGAAGCTAGGCACAGAAAGACCTGGGAAAGACAGAGATGTGGTTTCTGCCTGCTTGGCTCTGCTCTATTTGAATTAAGTTTTTGCCTGCAGACTGCCAGAAATGCCAGCCAGCTCTCTGCGAGCTGTGGGCTCTTCTAACATGGCCCTGAACCAAGCTGATTCCAGGTGCTGTGAACAGGCTTTTAACTGCAGAGTCAAAGAATACTGATCCAAGTTTGGATTTCCAGTGTGTAGGAGCACAGCAATTACACCCACCTGGAAAGGACCCTTCCAGAAGCCTAGGACAGGAGAAAATAGATGGAGCCTTCCAAGGAACCCAGGGATCAAGGAGGAGATAGAGGAACCGAGGCAGCAGGATCAGCCTAAAATGGGAGGGGGTGATATGGGGCATCTCTGTGGGATAGCCAGCAGGTGGGCGGGAAGGTAGTCTCCATGGTAACAAGTCTCCACAGCAGCAAATCCCAGCAGGTGGGTGGGAAGGTAGTCTCCATGGTGACATGTAGTCTCCTCAGCAGCAAATCCCAGTGGGTGGGCGGGAAGACCTGTTTCTGTGGTAACGCAGTGCACTGACTTCCTCGTCTCTCCACCAGATGAAAAAGATGATCTGACCCAGTGGCTTCTCAACTTTAGCAGGCGTCAGCAGCACCTGGAGAGCTTGTTAACACAGACCGCTGGGCTGCATCCCCTAGAGTTTTTGATTGCTTAGGTGTTGGAGGAAGGGAAATGAGGACCTGCCCTGAGAGTGATGGGAAGAGGGCCATACCAAAGCCCTGGGAAGAATTGGAGCTGGACAGATTTGCACGGGGTGGGCAAGGCGAGCATAGGGAGTGCTGCCTGTGTGCTCTTCACTTCAGAGAGAGAAAGAAGGGAAATGTAACTGTAGCTCTACCATGTGCTTGCCTTCTGCTCATTTTATCCTCGTTACAACCCTTTGAGGTATTTTTATCCCCATTTTACAGAAGAGGAAACTACAGCCCAGAGATTTTAAATAACTTGCTGAAGGCCACATGTCTAAGATGCTGAATTTAACCAAGGGCTGTTTGGCTCCAGGGTCCTTGCTTTCTGCACCGTATCTTGCCTGATGTTAGGATCACACCCCTAGATACTACATCAGGGCAGAGAATGCTGAGTTCTGGCCACTTGCAGGCCCTTCAGTTGTTTCCTAGAGGAAACAACCACTTCAAATGTTCTGGCCCCTCTGTCCAAACCGGATCATGGGAGGGAAGCAGGGGCTTTACCCTGCCTGTATCGGTGATGCTGGACCTTGCAAAAAGAAGCAGCGGTTTGTGTTAGCATTAGTGAGGTGGGAAGTGTTACATGGCTGCATGCTTCTCCTCCATGTGACACTTTCCCAAATCCATTCCGTGCCATCATAACCCAAGTCCTGCGTCCCTTCATCCTCATTCTCCTCTGCCTTCTGTTGAATCTAGGTTTCCTGAGCACCGGGGATCAGGCTGCCAAGGGCAACTATGGGCTCCTTGACCAAATCCAGGCCCTCCGCTGGGTGAGTGAGAATATTGCCTTCTTTGGAGGAGATCCCCGTCGAATCACAGTCTTTGGCTCGGGCATTGGTGCATCCTGTGTCAGCCTCCTCACACTGTCTCATCATTCTGAGGGTGAGTAGTTCTTGAGGGCCAATGTAGAAGAGTTTGATGCTGGTACACCTTGAGTTCCAGGTATCCCAGGCCCCAGAATGCCTGGCTTCAGATCCCATATGTGCCTAGGAGAACCAACCAGGCCTTTGCCACCAGTTCCGTGTCCCTTGAGGGGGAGGGGGTGGAAGGGCAATTGTTCCTGCAGGAAGAGCTACTTCTCCTCATGTGGAAGAATAATCTCCATTTGCACCCTGAGGACGATGTTCGGCTCACATGGGAGGCTTATTTGGGAGAGTGGGAACAGATCGCCTCTCTGAAGGGACAATAGTTCCTTACAGGCGAGGAAATCTTTCCGTATGAAGGGCATGTTACTTCAGAGTCAAAATCTAAGGTGAAAATTGGTTTCTAGGTGTAAGAAACACTCATTGTCTACCTTTCTTGGGGAAGAAGTCTGAACAAGAAGAGAAATGGTCTAGCATGAGAGATGGGTCTGAAGTGAGACTCTGGCCTGGGGCATAGGCTGCTCTGAGGGAGGCAGACCGTGTTAGACCAGAGACTCCCTCCAGGGCTCTACCCCTCACTTAAAGAACACTCATTTTTACCCTGTTTCTGATGTGGGTCCCTCTGCCAGTGAGTTTCCGAAGGACTTGCATAAGTCCTATTTTGCTAGGCAGGGGAATGTTCTCTTTCCATCTAGACTATAGAGAACAATATATCTCTGAGAGGCAAAGCTGAGCTTCTTATGGAGAAAAATTGTCCTTGAAACAAGTGCCCTTCTCTAAAGTGAGGAAAAACGTGAGCGAGAACACATTTTTATAGTTGAGATTGACCCCGTGAGGGAGCACTCTTTCAAGAAGCCTGGCCATCTTTTGAAGAAGGCTTGTCTCTGAATGCGAGGAAGGATTGTTACCGCACCAGAAGCTATGTCCCTGTGTCCCTCTAGAAACGACACTGATGGAAAACTAAAGCATCTTCAAAGAGAGGGAATGGGAAGTCGGTCATGGTGGTGCATACCTGCAATCTCAGTGCCTAGGAGACTGAGGCAGGAGGACTGCCACAAGTTTGAGGCCAGCCAGGGTTACCTGCAGGACTTTGTCTCAGAAAAAGAAGGGGCACACACGCACGTGCACACACACACAGACAGGGAGAGAATATGAATTTATTTATTTATTTATTTATTTATTTATTTATTAATGGAAGGAGACCTGAGTTACATCCCCAGCACCACCAGAAAGAGTATCTGTTTCTAGGTGAAAATAGAGAGAACAGAGTCCTCTTTTTTTCCTTTAGAGGAGGGTGAGATGACTGACTGTAAGGGTGCCCGTGTCTGAAGAGAGGCCTGGCACCTCTTCTGACTGGAACAACACTGTACTGTGTATCTTAAGGGGGATTGTGGCTCTAGAGACCTGGCTTCTTTAAAGATTTGTTCTCTCTGGGTAGAGGTGTGGCTCAGTGACAAAGCACTTGCCTACCCCGTGGGATGCTCTGGGTTTCATCCCCGCACTAATAAATGTATCATGGAGGAGATCTGAGAAAATGGCTCTCTCTCTCTCCCCCTCCCTCCATCCCTCCCTCCTTCTCTCTCTCTCCCTCTCTAATCCATACTTCTCTCCTCTCTGCTCATGCAAAAGCATCTTTCCTTTGGCCCTGAGTACGTGAGAGCCAAATTCTCCCTTGGGAGTATTGCGGCTAGAGAAAGATAGTTCTTTCTTTTGAGAGCTGGAGGAATCTTCTTTTTGAATTTTGGGGGATGGGGTCCCTCTAGCTATGGGGAATCTGGATGTGATATGTCCATAGCTTCAGCGAAAGAGGATCTGTGGAGAATCCACACTGCCAGGGCACGTGCCAGGAGATTCTTAGACCCCAGGGCCTTTGCTCTTGGGATTCATCCCTCAACTCCCAGAATGTGGGGCTCTCTCCTGCCTGCATTTCTCATCTCTCATGAAAAAGACCCCTTTGTGGTGTAAGCGCCAGCTCTCTGGTGGTGCGTTGGCACAGAACTGGGCCCAGCTGGGCAGGAAGCAAGAGAGAGAGACGAGTGATAAAGAGAGGAAAGAGCATAAGGAGGCCCATTTCTGGGCCCCAAGGGGTTAATTCTCCCTGGCATTTCCTTTAACCCCCAAGTTACCAGCCCCTATACCAGGACTGGGAAACTGTGTGTGTGTGGGGGGGGGGGGGGGCAGGGTGGTGGGGGGAGGGATCCACAGGAAGGGAATCAAAGGAGCTCGGCAGCCCCACTCTGGTTCTGCCCTGCCATCTCCTCCTTCCTAGCCAATCCACAGCACAGGGTGACCTCAGTGAGAAAGGATAAAAGGTGTTTTATGGTCATATGTGACATGACAGCTCTGACCCAGTGCCACCTATATTCTATAGGGCTTTTCCAGAGGGCCATCATCCAAAGTGGCTCTGCTCTATCTAGCTGGGCTGTGAACTACCAACCAGTGAAGTACACCAGTTTGCTGGCAGACAAAGTGGGCTGTAATGTGCTGGACACCGTGGATATGGTGGATTGTCTTCGACAAAAGAGCGCCAAGGAGCTGGTAGAACAGGACATTCAACCAGCCCGCTACCATGTGGCTTTTGGCCCTGTGATTGATGGTGATGTCATTCCTGATGACCCTGAGATCCTTATGGAACAGGGAGAGTTCCTCAACTATGATATCATGCTAGGTGTCAACCAGGGTGAGGGTCTCAAGTTTGTAGAAGGGGTGGTAGACCCTGAGGATGGTGTCTCAGGCACTGACTTTGACTACTCTGTCTCCAATTTTGTGGACAATCTGTATGGCTACCCTGAGGGTAAGGACACCTTGCGGGAGACCATCAAGTTTATGTACACAGACTGGGCAGATCGTGACAACCCTGAGACCCGCCGTAAAACCCTGGTGGCACTCTTCACTGACCACCAGTGGGTGGAACCTTCAGTGGTGACGGCTGATCTGCATGCCCGATATGGCTCACCTACCTACTTTTACGCCTTCTACCATCACTGCCAGAGCCTCATGAAGCCCGCGTGGTCAGATGCAGCTCATGGGGATGAAGTGCCCTATGTATTTGGTGTCCCTATGGTAGGTCCCACTGACCTTTTCCCCTGCAACTTCTCCAAGAATGACGTTATGCTCAGCGCTGTTGTTATGACCTATTGGACCAACTTTGCCAAGACTGGGTGAGTAGAAAATGGGGTGTCTTCTTTGGGACCCCAGCATGCTCCTCTACCTAACCTCTTCTATTACCTCCCTTCCTGTGAAAGTCCCTAGATCTTGCTTGGTAACACCTTTATTCCCCTTCTTGTCACGGTTCTGCACTATTTTCTCTCCTTCAACTTTTTGTTGAAGGAGGTAGTAGAGTTCTTGCTTAGCACGCCCCAGGCCCTGGTACCCAGCACCATCAAACAATAATTGTGTCTGTTGAGGCATCCGAACTGAACAGGAAGGCATTACTGGTAGAATCGTGGGAGTCAAGGTTAGCTGGCCAAAGGCAATATGAAAGGGAAGAACGCGCACTTGGAAAGAGTCTTCCAAGGGCTCTTGATAAAACTGGGCAGCTGAAAGGACTGATAGATACTCAGTGGCGTGTGAGAAGACAAAGCATTAGCACAGCCTGATGGCAGCGGATGAGCTCAGGGAAGAATGAGAGGTTTTCATGCTGCCTGCCATGGGAACTAGTTCAAGCCCTGGGGAAGAAAGGAGTGGGGGCGGCGACAGGACCCTGAAAAACATGGGAGCGGTGGGAAATTTTAGAGCGGTGGGTGTGAGAGGAAGGAGGCTGGGCCTTTTCCTTTCTCCAGGTAGCATGGTGACCCTAGGTTTCAATGTGGTATTTCAGGGATCCCAACAAGCCGGTACCCCAGGATACCAAGTTCATTCACACCAAGGCCAACCGCTTTGAGGAAGTGGCCTGGTCCAAATACAATCCCCGGGACCAGCTCTACCTTCACATCGGGCTGAAACCAAGGGTTCGTGATCATTACCGAGCCACCAAGGTAGCCTTTTGGAAACACCTGGTGCCCCACCTGTACAACCTGCATGACATGTTCCACTATACATCCACGACCACCAAAGTGCCGCCCCCGGACACCACCCACAGCTCCCACATCACTCGCAGGCCCAATGGCAAGACCTGGAGCACCAAGCGGCCAGCCATCTCACCCGCCTACAGCAATGAGAATGCCCCTGGGTCCTGGAATGGGGACCAGGATGCAGGGCCACTCCTGGTCGAGAACCCTCGAGACTACTCCACTGAACTAAGTGTCACCATTGCCGTGGGGGCCTCCCTCCTGTTTCTCAATGTGTTGGCCTTTGCTGCCCTTTATTACCGTAAGGACAAACGGCGCCAGGAGCCCCTGAGGCAGCCTAGTCCCCAGAGGGGAACTGGTGCCCCTGAATTGGGAACTGCTCCAGAGGAGGAGCTGGCAGCATTACAGTTGGGGCCCACTCACCACGAATGTGAGGCTGGCCCACCCCACGACACACTGCGCCTCACAGCATTGCCCGACTATACCCTGACCCTGCGGCGGTCCCCTGATGACATCCCACTCATGACCCCCAACACCATCACTATGATTCCCAACTCCCTGGTTGGGCTGCAGACCTTGCACCCCTATAACACCTTTGCCGCGGGGTTCAACAGTACTGGGCTGCCCCACTCACACTCCACTACCCGTGTATAGCTCTAGCGCGGAGCACAACCCATCTCCCAGCCCCCTCCCTCCCAGCCCCACAAACACACATGCACACACATACACATATATGTACACGCACGCACCCACACCCTACAGCAGACCCATCTGCACAAACACAGACAGATGTGGACATGCACCCGCATGTACAAAAACACAAATCCAGAAGTGAACCTGAACAGGCCCTTCAAATGGGGACACATATGAGTCCTTGGTACCAAGGGCCCATGGAATAGCAGCTGGAGCCAGCTCCCTGAACCCGACCAGACACTCCTGGGGCCCTGGAAAGCCACAGCCGGACACCCCCTTGGTGCTCGACTTCTTGGAACTGCACCGTCTACCAACTGCAGACTTGGGAGCTTTAAAGAGCAGGATAGCTCTTCCTCCCCCAGACTTGGTCTTTTCTCTGGGTCTTGTTTTTGTTGATTTTTAAAAAAATTGGAACTAATGTTTTTCCAGCCCATTGAATGCTAAGCAGCTCTGGAAGGGAGGGCTTGAAGATCAGGACTCTCTGGTTCTGGGACTCCCAGTGTTGGTTCAAACGACCAGACCAAGGAAAAGGACCCTCCAAGACAGTAACAGATGGGAGCAAGACTATGGGGTGAAAGGAGGAAGAGGCTAGCAATGGATGGGGCTGGAGGGCCATCAAGGACAGAGCACCAACTGGCTGTGGCCCTGTAGAGGACTGCAGCGTCAGCCTGGCTAGACCAGGGGAGCCTAGGTTCGGTAAACTAAGTACTGTGGAGGCCCGGATCTTATTGGACCTCTGGGTATATAATCTGGGTTCTGCCACTGCCCTTGGGGAAATGACATCAGAAATTTGCCCCCTTTTCTTTACAGTCTCTTTGTGTCTGTCATTTCTCTTTCAAAACAGCGGTGGTTTTTGTTTTTTTGGTTATTTTTGGTTTTTGGTTTTTGGCTTTTTTGGTTGTTGTTGGCTTTTTCTTTTCTTCTTCTTCTTCTTTTTTTTTTAAAGAAAAGTTCTTAAAACACTAATGGAAACCCACGGAGTTTGTCCTTTGTAAAAATTTTAAACACAGTGTCTTGATATAAAAATAAAAAATCCAGTTAGCACTCCCAACCTGCCTCCCGTGCACAGGCCTGCCCGAGCAACTCCTGGAGCCAGGCGCCTGCTCAGGCTGGAAGCGCAATCCTCCAGCAGCCTGAGACCTCCTGCCTGGTAGCTCCTGCAAGTCTGGGCTGTGCTCTACTTGCCCTGGGCCCCCTGCCTAAAGCCTCTCTGATGCTAATCCATGCTGCTCTACCACCCTCCTGCCCGCAGTGCTCAGAGTTCCTGCAGCTGAAACCTGTCATCGCCTCGGGCCTCCTAATGAAACAGCAAAAATAATACTTCCTTCCTCCTCTGCCACCAGGCCACCACCACTGCTGCCACCACCTCCTCCGATGCCACCACTACCATGGTCATCACCCTGCCCCCAACTCGGACTGGGGGCTGGGGGAGGCTTGACCTCTGACCTGCTGAAATTCTTTCTCCTTTGGAAATGCAGTACACGTGGCCTCTGCCTCCATTGACTTACAGAAGGGCCAATCTCCTTCCCTCAAGGGATGCAGGTTTCCTTTTCTGTGAATTGGAATGGCAGAAGTCATCGGAGATCAATTTCTCTCGGGGACTGTCACTAGTGGCTCCCTGACAACTCTGGGGGATGGAGTCAGGAAGAGGTCCCATAGGGTTAGTTAGCATCATGGGGTTTTCTATTGTCCTCTGTGACTCAAAGGGCTGAACTTGAAATCTGTTCATCAAGTGTGACAGTTGGGCAAGGTTGCTGATACCTCAGAAGCCAGGAATAGAATTTGTTCAAAGTGACCCTGAGAAAATCGGGAGATGAGCCATCCCACGGCAGACTGATGTGCAGAGGGAGCAAGGGCGGGCAGTGCACACAAAGACCCAAAGCCAGGACTAAGAGGCTAATGTCGTGTCTGGCACTGGAGCGGGGGCAATGGTTAACAGAAGGGCTGGGAGAGGAGTGCGTTTTGAGTGATTTCATGATTGGGAAATAGCTTTGGGCCCTCTCTTCCTTCTTTTCTTTATTCTGTTTGAAACAAAGATACTAGCATATAGTAACAAAAACATCAGGGAGGACCTGGGAAGTGATCATAGAGTGACTCTTAAAAAATAAGTCACCCCAGAGGTGCATAGTCCAGCCCACTTACACCTGGGAGGAGGAATAGGAAAGGGAAGGTCAGGAGTTCGAGGTTATCCTCAGCTACATAGTGAACTTGAGGCATGCCTGGAATACCTGAGGCTCTGTCTTTTTTTTTCCGTGTGTGTGTGTGTGTGTGTGTGTGTGTGTGTGCCATACATATGCAGGTGCCCTGGAGGCCAAATGAGGGTATCCAGTCTCTGGGAGCTGGAGTTACAGGTGTTTGCAAGCTGCCAGACATGGGTGCTAGAAACCTAACTCAGGTTCTCTAGAGGAGCAGGAGGTGCTAATCAGCCATTCTTCCATTCCCAAGACCCTGTCAAGAAAGAAAAACAAAGTAAATGAAAAAGAGACCTAGAATTTGACCCAATAGTTTATGAGCCTGTCATCAGTGCCATGGACTCTAGTCCTGCAGTGGTTAGGCACCCAAAGCAGCAGCAGCTCTAGCTTTGGTGAACACACTTCAAGTTGGTGGGGAAGCAGGAAAGCTCTGTAGAAAAGTGACATCTCTAGGCCAAAGGCTCTGCTGATGGGTTGCTTTGTTTGGTTTGATTTTGATTTCTTTTCTTTTTCTTTTCTTTTTCTTTTTTTTTCTTTCTTTCTTTTTTTTTTTTTGAGACAGGGTCTTACTATGTAGCCCTGGCTGGCCTGAAACTTGCTGTGTAGACCAGGCTGGCCTGGAACTCACAGACATCCACCTGTCTGTTTCTGGAGGGCTGGAATTAAAGGTGTGCACCACCACATCCAGCAAAATGTTCTCTTTTTAAAGATTTTATTTTTTTTTAGATTTATTTATTTTATTTTATATGTATGAATGTTGTGCCTGTATATATGGATGTGCAACATGTGTGTGCCTGATGCCCATGGAGGGCAGAAGAAGGGATTGGATCCCCTGCCTGGAACTGGAGTTACGAATGATTGTGAGCTACCACGTGGGTGCTGAGAACTGAACCCAGGTCCTCTGCAAGAGTAACAAGTGCTCTTAACTATTGAGTCATGTCTCCAACCCCGGATTTTAGTTTCATGTATATGTGTGTGCGCATCAGATCCCCTGGAGCAGTAGTTACAGGCAGCTATCAATCACAGGTCAAGTGTGCTAGGAACTGAACTCAAGCCCTCTGCAATCATAACACATGCCCTTCGCCACTAAGTCATCTCTCCAGCCCCCCCAGGTTGTTTTTTATGTTTGTTTTGTTTTGTCTTGTCTTATTTTGTTTGAGACAAGGTCTCTCTATGTAGCCCTGGCTGTCCTGGAACTCACTCTGTAGACCAGGCTGGTCTTGAATTTACAGAGATCTGCCTGCCTCTGCTGCCGAGTGCCGGGATTAAAGGCAGTGTGCACCACCATGCCCGACCCTAGGTTGCTTTTTTTTTTACTATAGAAAGAAGGAAACTGATGAAGAACATCCAATGGTTTGCCAAATACTATGTAACAAGTGTGTTATGAGCATCTTTAAAATGTGACTCCTGAATAAAGACCGAGCTGTGTTCTTTTATGGCCTGTGTGCTGCACTCCTTCTGAGGTTGACAGAGTAGAAATAAGACTAAGAGAAGACCAACGAGTGGCGAAGGTGTGGTGAGGAGGGGCTCTGGGTACCCTAAAAACCCTCAGCGGCAGCTGCCGAATAGAAGGACCGTGAGGTATCTTTCACCCTCTGAGAGCCTGGCTAATGCCACCTTTTGGGGTCATTTTGTCTGTATTTTCAGGTTTAACCTTTAGATGCTCCATTTCTGGTATTCCCTTGAGAGAGGCTCAAAATTAGGGTGATTTAGACAGCATTTCTTCTCACACCCTCAAGATACCATAACAAAGTCAAGGACCCCACCCCGTGAGAAGCTTCAGTTGCTCCCCACACCTTTCTTTTTTTTTTAATATTTATTCATTTATTATGTATACAATATTCTGTCTCTGTGCCTGCCTGAAGGCCAGAAGAGGGCACCAGACCTCTTTACAGATGGTTGTGAGCCACCATGTGGTTACTGGGAATTGAACTCAGGACCTTTGGAAGAGCAGGCAATGCTCTTAACCGCTGAGCCATCTCTCCAGCCCCTCCCCACACCTTTCAAAGGCTTGAAGAGATAAGGCGACTTCCAAGTCAGACAGGAATTTAAGATGACTGACAGCCATTCTAGACCCATGGTGTTTTCATGGTCTGGGCCTCATTGCTGAGCAGCAGCCCTGAGCCCACATCTCACAGCTCATTGGTATTTAAGTATAGGGCGCTGGACACAACTATCTTAGGATCTATATTTGCAGTGTGTATGAATACTCAGAGCTTTAAAATGTCCATGCAAGAATGGTAGCCATGACTGGAGGGGCTGTCGCTGTGCTATCTTATATAACTATCAGGACTGAAGACACTCATCTGGGCACATATTATCAGGAACCAGGCTGAAAGGAAAACAGTGTAGCCCCCGGGAGCCTCTGGCTGCTCACAAGTGCTCCACGTCACGTCACAGTTTGCTCGGCAACAGCCCACACAGCATATCTGCAGAGCACCTGACGGTCGTTTTGAAAACCCCACAGAAAATGCAATGGATGTGTTCTTCAGCCTCGGGGTGACCTATTATGAGGAAAGGTGAATCCCACAGTTACAGATCAACAAATGTGGAACCCATGGAAGGCAAATGAATGCAAGGCTCCTCGGGGTATCACTCACAAAACAAAATAAAGATTGCTCAGCCCTACAGAGTCCAGAAACAGAAATCATTTCCCCACTCGGCTCACCCCTTTCGTTGGGGAGACCAGAAAAGTCCATGAAGAGAAGGTCATGGCCACATTTGCCTGAAATTAGACAAAGCATTCTTGGGACAAGACAGAAAATTTCTGAGTGGGTAAAGGTAGCTGTGTGGGGGTGGGGACACGACTCTTAACTGCTCAAGCGATCATATGCAAAAGATTCTGTTTTGGTCACTAGGTCAGTTTTACCAACTAACTAACTTTACTAGAGGTAAATTCCCTTTCCCGAAGTCCGAAATGTAGCAGTGTAAGTGAAGGATGTGTGAAGTGTCACTGAGAATATAGCCCTCAAAATGAGAGAGGAGCAGCTTGTGTCCTCTCTGTCCCCCTCAGATCACACCTAGTACCCGCTCTTCAGTTCCAGGCACCAGACTTCAACAAAGATGACCACAAATGCTTAGAGCAGAGTGGTGGTGACAGCAAGAGGAAATGGGTGTCTAATGTGGGCAAAGTATTATGGGATCGTGGGGGAGAAATGTAGGCCTGGTATATTGGTTTGGTTTTGTTTGAGACAGGATCTTCATATGTAGCCTGGAATTCTCTCTGTAGACCAGGCTGGCTTCAAACTCACAGAGATCCACCTGCACCTACTTCCTGAGTGCTGACTTGAAGCTGTAGGCTTGTTCTGTGGATGTGACTCCAAATGCTCCAAGAGCTGATGGGCAGACGTTCTAGGAAAGAAGATTTGGATTCAGCATTAAAAAGCTGCTCTTTTAAATAAACAAAAACTGCTATTTTTGCCTTTTAAAAATAATTATTTACTTGCTTATTGTTTTGTGGGGGGGTTGTTTTGTTTGTGGGTTTTTTTCTTTTCTTTTTTCTTTTCCTTTGCTTTCTGCATGTAGCCCAGGCTGGCCTCAAATTCTCTGTGTAGCGAATATGACTCCAGTTTTTGATCCTCCTGCTTCCATCACCTGAGTCCTGGGACCACAGGTGTGTGCCATCATGTCCAGATTCGGCACTGGTAGGAATGGAAGCCAAGGCCTTATGCATGCTCACTAAGCTCTGTACCCACCGAGCTCCATTGGCAACCCTGCTTTTTCCTTTTTTTAATAAAGAAAAATTGTGATAAAAGTTTCAGTTCATGATTGCAGTCCCTTGGAGTCTTTTGGAATTTCTTATCGATGGTTTTAAGGGGTGGGGGGGGTGGGGAGAACGAATGCCCTAAGATCTTAACATGCGCGCTTTGATGTGTTAATAGCACTCTGCAATTAGAGCGGACTGCCTGAAGGCCAATAGTCCCTATCACCAGAGACAGTCAAGCTGTGACTGGACAATCACTGAACAGGGCTGATAAAAGGGCTGACCAGGTAACCTCTAGGCTCACTGAGATCTTGTGATACTTGATCTGGAAGGTCCAATGAGAAAGTATTGAGGAAAATATTTCTGGAGCAGAGGGTCAGAGTGGGTCAGAGGCAGGGAGAAAGCAGAGCGAACAGCTGGTTAAGAGGTACCTTCTCAGCCGCCTACAGCTAGTTTTCATCTCTAGTCTCTACTGGAATTCCAAATTCATGCTGTATGGCCTCACTCGGTTAGGCAAACTCTTCACCAAGTACTGATCTTGCCCCTTTTGAGTAATTCCAGGGAAGGGAAAGTCTCCTTATCACAGGTCGGACCATTGCAGACTGGATCTTCTCAATCTATTCTGGAGACCTGTATTGGAGGGAGCTCAAGTCCATTTTCCATATTACCCACAATCTGGCTCTTAGCGATGCCTTTGCCTCAAGCAAAACAAGGTGAATCTTCTGTTGTGCAGGGTTGCAGGCTGGTCCCTGGCCCAGCACACTGTCAGTCTGTCCATCTCTTCTCCAGGATAAGCAGCTCCAGCAGCTGGGATGCAGTCCTCTCCCACCTCCGCATTCTCTTTTCCGTACTTTGCTCCAGATTGCTAATTTCTCTCTGTAGTGTCCAGGTTCAAGCTCAGAAGGATCTTGGATCCTCGGTGGCCTACTGTGCACAACAGAAGGCAGAGCTGCACCCTCCCCTCTTAGAGAGCTGAACTGATTAGTGTCTGAGGAGCTAATGCCCAAAACTGATGAGCACACAGTCACCTCCAACACTTGAAAGCATGCACGGATGGGAAGTCACGTCTCTCCTACCAAGTGCCGAAGCATTTGACAAATTGGGTTCTGAAGATTTACATTTCATTTCATGATGGCCTTTTGGGAGCTTTCTGAAAGCAGGTTCATGGCATTTAGTGTGCGTGAATGAGTGTGTGTGTGTGTTGCTGGGGATTGAACCATGGGGTTTGTGGCTGCTAGGCAAGGGCCCTGCCTCTGAGGTACATTCCTTAGCTTTTCAAATTTGAGCAGCATGCTATCAATACCTCATCCAAGTCATTAATTAAATTACTGGGCAGACGTGGAGAGTGTGGAGAGTTGGCTTAGCAGTAAGAGTGAGTACTGCTCCAGCACTCGGGAGGCAGAGGCAGCTGGATCTCAGTGAGTTCGAGGCCAGCCTGGTCTACAGAGCTAGTTCCAGACCATCTAGGACTGTTACACAGAGAAACCCTGCCTCGAAAAACCAAAAGAGGAAAAAAAAAAAAAGAGTGAGTACCTGCTCTTACAGAGAACCCACATTCAGGGCCCAGCACCCACATCAGGGGGCTCTCAACTACTTCAAGAGTCTCACACATAAATAAAAATGAGTCTTTAAAAGGGGGTGAGGTCTGGAGAGATGGCTCAGCGATTAAGAGCTCTGGCTTCTCTTCCAGAGGACCCAAGTTCAGTTCCTAGCACCCACATGATGGTTCATGACCATCTGTAACTCCAGTTCCAGGGGATCTGATGCTTAACAGAAGTGTACAGACATACATGCAAGCAAACACTCATACACATAAAAATAAATCTTACTTTTTAAAAAATAAACAAAATTATCAGGCAGAACCAGCATTGGTGGATCATGTTTCTCAGCCCAGTATGGGGGGGAGGGGTGCCGCGGCAGGAAAATCTTGAGTTCAAGGTCAAGGTTACAGAGTGAGATGAGCTGCTACCCCCATACCAAAAGTGGATGAGCCAAGGACTACTGTCCAAACTGACACAAATTCGTTAGTCACCAACTGTGAATACACATTCTTGCCTGCTCTACCCCAGAGTTCCTCCTTCTTCTCCACCACAACATCTCATGCCAATCATTCTTAATCGAAACCCCATTGCACTGAAACACCGTTGGAAACAGGCAGAAGGAGAATGGGGAGTAGGAACGAAAGGAAAACAGCCTGGCCTTTGGATGTTCCCCCCTACTCTCCAGGCCTCAGGATGAGCCCTCATGGTTTCAGACTCCAAGAAGGAATTTTCAGACAAGAACTCAGGCGCAGACAGATGGAAGAACTAGACAGGGGCTTAGCAATGCCGCATGCAGGTCTACCTCTGCCTACTCCCAGCAGGATAACCCTGGGCAAGTTGCTTAACTTGTCCGTTTGTTCATCTGCAAGCTAGAAAGATAGCACCTACCTCACAGGGCTGTCATGAGACTGAAACGTGAAAATGTAGTGGCTATGCTCTGTAAAGTGTAAGCGCTTTGCAAACATAACATATTGTTCTGATGACATAGTGGGCCCCGGCTGTTTTCAGCAGAATAGGGTACAAAAAGGTAAATAAGACCTGGTCCTTGTAGAGCAGATTTGTTCACAAGTCATAAGATAAAGTACAAGAACAGGGCATAGGGCACACGTCGTTCTGACAAGAGGGATGATCCCCCTGGGTGTGGTGACACATACCTGTAATCCCAAAGCTCAGGAGTCAAAGGCAGGAGGATCATGAGTCTGAGCCCAGCCTGGATTCCAAGTCACAAAAGCAAAACGAAATGTGCGGGGAGTCCATCAGACTCAGGGACAGAAAAGACAGACTTCCGGGCATCCTGATAGGAGCTCCAACAAACGGAACATATCGAACAAAAGAAATGACTGAGGGGCCAGGCAGTGGTCTTAATCCCAGCATTTGGGAGGCAGAGGCGGGCAGATCTCTGTGAGTTCGAGGCCAGCCTGGTCTACAAGAGCTAGTTCCAAAGCTACAGAGAAACTCTGTCTCGAAGAAAAAGAAAAAGAAAGAAAGAAAGAAATGACTGAGGGAAGACAGTATTTCCAGGGAGAAGAGTCCAGGAGCGAGAATTTCTCAAGTGTGACTTGAGGTGCTGGGAACAGTCATGGCTGACAGAAAGAGGCAGTGGGGTGGGACGGTCACATCACAGTGTTCTGCCCTTCACAAGAAGTGGGTGGCCTAACGTGAGCAGAAACACTTAGTTCTCATGTTTGACCAACTGACTTCCTTGGAGGATTCTAGGGAGCAAAGGCATCTAGAAACGCCCCCTATAAGATCACTTTTCTCCTTTTTAGGAACATTTTTGTTATTATTTTATTGGTATGGGTGTTTTGGCCCCACGTATGCGCATCACTTTTACGTGGGGTGGGGCTGGCTTTTCAGACTACGCTGAGCCGCACTGTGGGTGCTGGGAATTGAACCCAGGTCTGCTGGAACAGCAGTCAGTGCTCTTAACCTCTGAGTCATCTCTCCAGCCCCTCTTTATCTGTAGGCGAGAAACGGGTGTCTGGGAAGAGCAGGAACTATGGCCGTATTTCAGGCAATCAGTGCTCCAACAATTGAATAGAGCTAACAGGCAGAGGTGGCTGAGAGAAGGCAGCACTCCTAGTGAAGGAGTTGAAGAAGCTTCAGCTGGAAGTGGCTCCCTGAAGAATGGCTATCCATCACACCTGAAAGGCTTCTTATTCTCCAGTTCTGTGTGGGGAACATTGAGTAGGAAACTAGTTCAAGGGCTCTCAAGGTCCATTTTCCAGATGGGGCTTTCAGAACTACTGTTGGGATTTAGCGCCACCTGGTGTCCATGATTTGCTACAGCCGCCACCTTTCCGAAGGCTTTTCCAGCACTCAGGGACAAGACAGGCTTCCTTCCCTAAAGGCCTGTTATAAGATGCTCTTTGGGGTCTGTGGAATGGAAGAGGAGAGGGCAAGTGCCGCTTGGAGCCTCGAGGAGCTCTTTTCTATGTTGTCAGGGTTTCCATTTCCCCAGAGTGCTTCTGGGGATGTGTATTTTTCCGGAACACTACAGGATTGGGTTTGCCAGACTCTCTCATATGAGGACGAGTATCTGTAAATCTCTTGGCCAGACTGCCCTGAGCCTTTACAGTGAGCAAAAGGGTCCCGTTCTCCATGAACTCAGGCTTACGTGATGCTTCCTCTAATTAGGTTAGCCTTATACTTAGGACTCCTAAAGCCCCACTGAAAGGTTGAAAGAGAAGCTGTGCCTCAGAAAACTGAACTGAGAGATGACAGCCCTGCTTTCTCTCAAAACCCATTTTGTATTGGGTTCCCAATGAGCTGTGAAACATGAAAAAAAAAGTTAGGGCCCAACTGTAACCTCAGATACAGAAGAGGCTGCTGCAGGAAGATCACAAGTTCAAGACCAGTTTGGACAACAGAGAAAAATCCTGTCTCAAATTGAAAATATCCACTAACATTGTCCTGGCGATGCCTCATACCGTGGTATTGGAGAGCATAGAGGAGCAATAGCGTGGAGGGGCGTGCAGAGTGGTGCACGAAAGACTAAGTAGTGAAGACATTACTTTCTGTCAGTCTCCATCCCAGCTACCCTTGAAGTTTGTTTCCGTCATAATCCATCCCAGGCTTAGGCTTTTCTGCCTCTTCTGTTTGCTTATGAATTGTGGGACAGCTCTCAGCTTAGAGCACCAGTGAAGAGGGCACATAACTGCAGAGGGTATTGAAAAGCAGCAGAAAGAAAAAAAAAAGGGTCATCTCTACTTTAGACAGTCTGGACTCTTAGATAACTGCCTTTTAATTTTTCTTTCCTGGTCCCCACAATACAAGCAGGGCTCGGCGAGTAAAGGTCCCTTAACTATACCAGCTGAGAGGTGAACACATCCCTTTAAATCCTTTCATTAAGATGCTTTTGGAGCCCGGCGTGGTGGTGCACACCTTTAATTCCAGCACAGAGACAGGGGGATCTCCATGAGTGAGAGGACAGCAAGGTGTTTTATAAAGAGAGTTCCAGGACAGCCAGAGCTGCATAATAGAGACTCTCTGTCTTTCTTTTGTTTTTTGAGACAGGGTTTCTCTGTGTAGCCCTGGCTGTCCTGGAACTCTCTACGTCCATCAGGCTGGCCTCAAAACCCAGGGATCCATCTGCCTCAGCCTCTGGGTGCTGGGATTAAAAAAAAAAGTGCAATACCACAGCCTGTGGGGGGCGGGGGGAACTTTTCCAAAGTAACATTTGTGAGCAATTTCATAAATTACATAGATTGACATATTTTATCTTGTAAATTGTAAAGATTTCTGACCCTGAATTAACTACATTGTACCCAGCAATGAAATGGATACCAAATGACAGCAACTTTTCTAAACTGGAGAGGGCTCAGACATTAGACCTCACTACCTGGAACTAAGCCTTATATGGGCCTTTGGGATTCAGAGTATTAGGCAGAATCGGCTTTCCCTTTCTGCTCTCCCAACTGTAAAGACCTGGGTGGGTGCCTTCTGTCTGCCTCGTGCTGCGCTTCTGCAGTTTCTTCCACCATCCTAGCCTGGGCTTCGCCCCACCCCTTTTCAAGCTGGCTGAGAAAAAAAAAAGAAACCAGAGAAAACCCCGCCCCTTCACATAGCTGTACGACGTGTTTAGAATATGAGCGATAACTAGAACAAATGTGCTTGCGAAATTGGAAAAAAAAAAAAAACACTTGGAATTCACACAGCTTCTGAAAATCTGGCCCCATAATGGCCGTCCCTACTGTTCTCGGCTAGTCTTTCGTTTTAGTGCCCTAAAGTGGCCATGTGACCTTGACGGCAAACGCCATTTTCCTGCCAGGGGGCCTGCGCATTTAAGCCTCCGCTTGCGCCCGCGCCCAAGCTTTTCGGATCTCAGCAGCTTTAGACCTCCTCCCAAGACCCCCTTTCCGGTCTGCGAGGCCCAAGAGACTCCCAGATCATTGGTGGAGAAAGTATGATTGACATAATCTGCGTGTAATGACTGACCGGCTCTTTCCCAGCTTGGATGACTAGTTCCGCTCTCTTTCCCAGAGTCTTTTTGATGACTCATCCCTCAGTCTTCGCACCGAGGCCTTTCCTGGCCCCGCCCCTGCCGCCCGCCACCGCCCGCCACCCCCCCCAAAGAGAAGGAGCTGTGGGAATCCGCGCACACTCATGTGTGTGTGTGTGTGTGTGTGTGTGTGTGTGTGTAGTTGAGGCACACAGAAGCTAAAATCACTATTTCTGCACCAGAAAGAGGCTCGTTTCCTTATAAGGAACTTAACCCCTTATTGTCCCTTGAGGTTTCTCTTGCACTTGGAGGCCTGGAGGGAGAAAAGATTGTGGGGGGTTCTACTCCAGCTTCCAGTTCAGCCCCAGATGGTGGACTGAGTTACTGCTCCAACAGCTAGCCACTCGGAGGGAGGAGCCTGGGAAGGTGCAGTTAGGTGGTGGCTTACTGATCACCCTGTAGATCTCTGGGGACATGCGTGTCAGGCACCTAACAGAGATTGCAATCCTAAAGAAAAATCCAGCCTCCTGTTGATAATGGGAAAATAGGGAACCCAGGCCGAGCTAAGAAACTGTCCTGGACCCAGATGAAAGAATGGATGGTCACCTGAGCCAGGGGTCCTAGCCATGTCATGTTCCTGCGTGTCCCCACAACAGGTTTTCCTGGCCTGGGTTAAAAGAAGCCCGAAGCTCTGTAAAAGGAGCTGGCTACAGCTGTCTCCTTCGGGCTGCTTCCTATAGTATCGTTTGCTCTTTTCTACAGTCACCCCTTTGCCAAGTTTCCCATCCCACAGGTAGATCTCACTGAAAGTACCAGCCTCACCTAGATTGTAATAAGCTCCGTGCACAGTAGGTACACAGTAGGGGTGCAATAAACACCCCTAAGCCTGAACATCGCATCGAAGACTGGAGACTCGGGAACCACAAGGTGGGCAAAGTGCTCTGAACTTGAGCATACATTGGTGCTGGGGGATGCGAGAGATTGTGTTTAGGTATCTTCTGTAAAGGAGACTTTTCCAGCTTGAGGGCATGAAGCCGGTGGTAAGAGGTACTGGCACTAGCACCTTCCTTTCTAGCCTGCAGCCCCTGCTCTCCCTTGACTAAATCCCACCCACAGTTCATTTGCCTTGTCCAGGCTTGCCCCTCTGACCTCTGCATGGAATGTAGCCAAGGAACAGGAAAGAGGCAGCATGCTTTTTGCCCCTGCTGGGGTGAGGAGGAAATGGAGACACAAATTCTATCCCTCCTCGTCTGCTTCCAGTTTCTCATCTTGACTGTAAAGGATTTCTCCACTCACTGCCCTGCCTGCGTTAGTTAGTTTACCTGCGGTACTTGCTCCTATCATCAGTGACACTGAAAGCTGTGGCAGCGTGCACATTGGTGGGGAGGATGGGGAGCAGGTGAGTGCGAAATAGGTAGGTAATCATAGCAGCGTATCTGGGAGTAGTGCCAGTGGGAGGCAGGCAATCACGCTAAATACAATGATTGTGGCAGTTGTCAGTCTAAGATGTTTCTAGGCAGATTGCGAACTGCAGAGCCATTGGCTTTCAGCTGCAAGAGAATTCCTAGAGGAAGCTGGATTCATTTTACATATTTACTAATTGTGTGTTCATGTATGTGTGTGTGTGTGGGTACGTGCATGCCATTGCACAGGTGTGGAGGTCACAGGACAACTTGGGAGTAGTTTGCTTTTACCACACAAAGCTCAAGGGTAAAACTCAGGTTGTGTGGCTTGGTGGAAGGTGCCTTTGGACAATGAGTCATCTTCTCAAGATGTGAGATTTAAGAAGTAGCCCCAACGGAGGCTGGAGAGATGACTCATTGATGAAAAGCACAGCCTTCCAGAGCAGTAGGGTTCAAGTCCCAGCACCTACATAGCAGCTCACAGACACCCATTACCTCTGGTCCTAAGGGATCTGATGCCCTCTTCTGGTCTCTGTAGGATTTGTATGCACATACAAGCAAAAAAACCGGCAATTCACACAAAAATTCTGGGGGGGGGGGGTTGTGAAGAGAGTATCAATTAAGAACATTTGTTTTTGCAGAGGAACAGGGTTCAGTTCCCAGCACCCACATGGCACTCACAGGTGTCCATCACTCCAGTTCCAGGGGATTCAGCACCTTCATCTGAATTACGAGGGCACCTGAGATGCACGTGGTGATCAGACATACATGCAAGCAAAATAGTCATAACGTAAGATAAATCTAAAAAAAATTAAAGAGAAAAAAAGAAAATAGGACAGTGACAGACCCCAAAGGCCTTAAAATGTTTGCAACCTGAGGGAGGGGTGGGATTAGCAGGAGTTGTTAATCCCTTAACCTTTCTCAACACGTATTTGTTGAGCGCTAATCCTAGCTATCCTCCCTACTCGCAATGTATAAACAGCAATGCTAGCAGATGGTTACTGGATATATATTCTGTGTGCCAGGTATTGTATTATGTGCCTTAAGGACAAAGCCGTGTCTTATGCTGACTCAATTTACAACTCTTGGGACCATCCAATGGGGAGAAACCACTACACCAATGGTAGAAAATTTGTCTTTTCCCAGTCTACTGAAAGACTGTGTGATCCTCTGTCAGGGCACTGGGCTGCGGTGTAATCACCAGCAGCTGGAATATTCTACTAAGAGACTTGTGCCCCTTTCTTCTGCTATCAGACTAAACAGGGGACACCAAAGAATACCAATTTCCTGGTGATCCTGTGCTGGGAGAAGGGGAAAACTGAAGCCCTGATGGCAGCCAGCAGAGGAACTTGTTTATCTGGAAGAGAGTTCATATAGTTCTGGCAATTTATCAGACCATCTTATTGACTAGACTGAGCCCTGACCACACCTTGACAGGGCTACTTGCCCTCTATCGAAATTTGAATTTCATGCTAGCACCCCAGAAAATGGACTTGGGGGTCATTGGGCCCTTTATTTGTTGCACTTTTCGATATGGCCACAATTGACTGAATCTCCTTTCTCTCTACTTGCTGTATTGGAGACAAGTGGCTAAGTCTATTTAAGAACTACTGTTAGCAGTGGAACTGAGCCCAGCTCCCAATCAGCTGAACGATCGTGATTTCGAGGGGGAATAGTACTCCACAGTATATTGAATTACGATGTCCGGTAGGTTCAGTATTTTCTTTTCTTTTTTCTTCTTTCTTTCTTTCTTTTTTTCTTTCTTCCTTTTTTTTGTTTTTGTTTTTTGTTTTGTTTTATTTTTCAGGACAGGGTTTCTCTGTATCTTTGGAGCCTGTCCTGGAACTAGCTCTTGTAGACCAGGCTGGCCTCAAACTGACAGAGATTTGCCTGCTTCTGCCTTCCGAGTGCTGGGATTAAAGGTGTGCGCCACCACCACCTGGCTACGTTTAGTATTTTTAACCTAGGATATTTCCAACTCTATGAGGCTGGTCTTGAACTTCTGATCCTTCTGTTTCTGTTCTGAATGTTGGGTTTACAGCGCTGTGTCACCATGCCTACCTATGTATCACTTAATTCTCATGGTGGAGCTAGGGATGTAGTTCCGTGGAGAGCAGCTGCCTAGCCCTAGCATGTGTGGGGCCCTGAGTTCAATCCTCAGCACCACAACAAAATAAATAAATACCTCAGTCATCTTATGGTATAGATATTATTATCCTGCCTTTTTGACATGAATTTCTCTGTGTAGGCCTGGCTGTCCTGGAATTCGCTCTGTAGATGACCAGGCTGGCCTCAAACTCAGAGATTCGCCTGCCTCTGCCTCCTGAGTGCTGGAATTAAAGGTGTGCGCCACCAAGGCCATCTTATCCTTCTTATTTTTAAAATGTTTATTTCATTACTTTTTATGTGTCAGTTTATGTGTGTATGCTGCCTTTGCATATGTGCCTGCTGAGGCCAGAAGAGGGCATTAGATTTTGTGCCACTACAGTGGTTGTGAGCCACCTGCAGTAATTGCTGAGCCATCTCTCCAGCCCTTGTCTGTCCATGTAGAAGATAAGTAGGCTGTGACTCAAGGCGATGAAATGACCCGTCCCATGATCATACAATCGGTTGTAGTCAGAAGAGTTGGGATTCATACACTGGTAGTCACAATGTAGAGCCTATGACTGTAATCAGTACGCTCACCTGAGTCTTCTAGTTGGACAGTTACATAAACCGGATTCATTTTGTGCCAAGAGAAAGCAAGCAGTGTTAGAAGTTTTTTTCAAAACATAGCCTCTCTGTGCAGCTTTGGCTGTCCTGAAACTCGCTCTGTAGACCAGGCTGGCCTTGAACTCACAGAGATCTGCCTGCCTCTGTCTCCTGAGTGCTGGGAATAAAGGTGCGCGTCACTATCACCCAGAGAGTTAGAAATTTAAGAACACATAGATGGGCTGGGCTAGGGTAAAGCAGAAGATCCCAGAAGTAGCAGCAGAGACTCTAGTTGGCTGCTTGGCACTCAGGTAGAAGAGGTAGGCACCTGAGGGTGCAGAATGTCCAGAGGGAGCCTAGATAGGCAGCTGGTTGGCAGTCACAGTATCTGGCAGCCAGTGACAGAGGCCCAGACTTGGGGTTTGGGCTTCCAAAACAGGATGCCAGATGTCAAAAGGTCTGGCAAGAACTGGAGGCCGGGCGGTGGTGGCGCACGCCTTTAATCCCAGCACTTGGGAGGCAGAGGCAGGCGGATCTCTGTGAGTTCGAGACCAGCCTGGTCTACAAGAGCTAGTTCCAGGATAGGCTCCAAAACCACAGAGAAACCCTGTCTCGAAAAACCAAAAAAAAAAAAAAAAAAAAAAAAAAGAACTGGATGAAACATTATTCCTTTAAAGACAGAAGTACTCTGCAAGACACCAAGGTAGGACTCTGGAGCTGGGAACATCAGAATAGGTGCCTAAAGCAGGGATTTTATTCAATAGACAAGAAATAGCCCAGTTATTAGAGTTAAGGAACAGCTCCATTATGTCTCCTTTCCAGAATTTTTTTTTTTTTTTTTTTTTGGTTTTTTGAGACAGGGTTTCTCTGTGGTTTTGGTTCCTGTCCTGGAACTAGCTCTTGTAGACCAGGCTGGTCTCGAACTCACAGAGATCCGCCTGCTTCTGCCTCCTGAGTGCTGGGATTAAAGGCGTGTGCCACCAGGGCCTGGCTTCCAGGTGTTTTTTAAATGATTTTTTTTTAGGCACTTATGTTCCAAATGCTATGCCGGGTACCAGGCCAAGGCACACTCCTGTAAAGGAGTAAAACCTGTAAAACAGGCATGTAAAAGGCTGTGTGATAAGTTCTCTATTAGAAGCACAGATGCGGGGTGGGGTGGGGCAGGGAGATTCATTTGTTGAGAGAATTTAAAGAGACTATATTGATCACAAAGTGAGAGCCTGTAACCACACATTGTAGAGGTGGTAAGATGGCTTGGCAGGTGAAGGCACTTGCCACCAACCCTGACGACTTGAGTCCTTTCCCCAGGCCCCACATGCTAGAAGGAGAAAACTAACTCTGCAAGTTGTGCTCCGACTTCCACCCATGTGCTGTAACACACACACAGAGACACAGAGAGAGAGACACACACACATACACACACAGAGACATACACACACACACACTCATACACACACATAATAGATAAGTAAACATGACCTGGCCTAGCAACAGCCAGGATCTGGGTTGATAGCCCTGGCTCCTGTTGCTCTCTGGGGCTGTGTAGATGCCTGGGGTCTGGCAGTCACCTGAGACCATGTTGGTGTTTGAGGGCCTTACTGCTGCCGGGGCCATACTGATCTGGGTGGCAGGTTAGGCCACCCAGATCAGTATGGCCCCATGGTGACATCTATACCAGAGCCACTGCCAAGGGTCATGTCGGTCATTTCTGGGTCTGTCTTCCTGCTGCAGCTAGGGTCTATGATAATGTTCATGGCCCATGTTACCACAGGGGGTCATGCGAACAAAGCATGTTGAAATCTGGGGACTGTGCTGAGCCATCCCTGCCCTTCACTGGCCCTAGGAGAGCTGGCCCTGCCCCTTGCTGGACACTGCAGCAGGAGAGCTGGCCCCACCTCCCATGGGAGAGCTGCCCCTCACGACCCTCCCCTGCACATGGGAGGGACGACCCCACCCCTTACCGTGGTTGTGGGAGAACTGACCCAGATGGCATGAGCCTAGGAGAACTGGCTCTGTCCCTTGCCTGAAGGGGCCTTCACAGTGTGTGTGTGTGTGTGTGTGTGTGTGTGTGTGTGTGTGTGTTCTGTTCTAGGATTTTAAAGAAAAGAAATTTTTCTTGGCCCAAAGTGTGCAAAAATAAGGGCCGAGGCACAAAAATGTAAAAAGTAGTACCTATCAACCATTTGGCGATCAGTGAAGAGTTCACACTGGGAAACTGGTGTCTGACAGGGAGCAGCGGGGGCGCATGAGTCTGAAGCAGTCTGAGGGCTGCTGAAGATCTTGGGTTTCTTCCAAACATAAAGAGGAGCCAGGTGTGGTCTTTATATTGGCAAATGATTGAATTGCATCTGAGTATTTCAGGAAGACCACATAGAAAACAGTATCCAGAATCATTGGAAGCAAGTAAGTCCCTCAGGATGTTACTGCAGTTGTGGAAGGACCGGTATAGTAAGGGGCAAGCAGGGTGTGGACAGGAGAGATGGCTCAGTGGTTAACAGTGCTGGCTGCTCTTCCAGGGGACCCAGGCTTGACTTCCGACATCAACATGGCAGCTCACATGTGGGGATTCGCCATTGTCTGTAACTCTAGTTCCAGGGAATCTGACTCCCTTCTCTAACATCCATTGACACTCGATATACATGGTGCACAGGCCTAACGCAGGCATGACACCCATACAAAAAAGATAAATACAAAATGTTTAAAGATCTAATGAGCTGGCGCAGCAGAAAAGGCACTTACCAACAAGCCTGTGCCACCAAGCTCTTCTCAAGCTGAAAACCTAAGTTCCATCTCTGGAACGCACGTCGGGGAAGGAGAACACTGACTCTTGCGAGTTGTCCTATGACCTCGACCCTGTGACATGTACTCATGCGCATGCACACACATACATACACATTCCTAAATACATAGATATAATAAGATCCTGACAAGAGAAGATTCGTTTAGGGAAATGTTTCTGAGTGAGAATGGGTATAACTTGATGATTGCTATGATCAGTGATCAAGAAAGGGGTTATTAACAATTTGAGAGATTTTTTTCCCCTGGAGAAACTGCTAATATAGTGACATCCGTGACAAAGAGATTAGGACTCTAGGATATAGAGCAGGTTTTCTATGGGGTGGTGAGGAGGCAGTTTGTGTTGTGTGCAGTTGGAAATGCCCGGAGTGTGCTGGAAGGTGGTTGTGTTAGTTAGGATTTCTTTTTTTTTTTCCTTTTTTTTTTTTTTTTTTTTTTTTTTGGATTTTCGAGACAGGGTTTCTCCGTAGCTTTTTGGTTCCTGTCCTGGAACTAGCTCTTCTAGACCAGGCTGGCCTCGAACTCACAGAGATCCGCCTGCCTCTGTTAGTTAGGATTTCTATTGCTGTAAAGAGACACCATGACTATGGGAACTCTTAGAAAGGACAACATTTCATTGGGACTGGCTTACGGTTTCAGAGGTTTAGTCCATTATCATTGTGGGACATGGCAGCACACAGGCAGACATGGTGCTGGAGAAGGAGCTGAGAGTTCTACATCTGGATCTGCAGGCAACAGGAGGCGAACTAACTGTGTTCCACACTGGGTGTAGTGTGAGCAAAAGAGACCTCAAAGCCCACTACAACAGTGACGCACTTTCTCCAACAAGGCCACACCTACACCAACCAAGTCACACCTCCTAATGGTCTTAATCCTACCCAAAGAACTACAGGCAACCAAGGAATGCTGAGAGCAGGAGAAATCGTCTTCCCCAGGGAAGATCACATCAATTGCTTATCCAATACCAAAGGCTCGGCTCTGAAAACATACAAGTAACATTATATAGATTGAGCGTTTTTTTGTGTTTTTTTTTTTTTTTGGTTTTTTGAGACAGGGTTTCTCTGTGTAACAGCCTTAGCTGTCCTGGAACGAGCTCTGTAGACCAGGCTTCACTTTTCCCCTTCTCCCAGCATGGGATTATCAGGAAATTTGTGAGTCTTAACCAAATTCTTAATTTTTCTGCTTCCTTCAGTATCTGGCTACAACTCTCCAAATTGATATTCCCAGTATTGTTACCGCCCTCCTGACTTGTACCACTGAGAGCCCAGATTCTAACTGAGTCTCTGGGTTGTCTTGCAGATGGCTTTTCCAAAGCAAAGTCTAAAGAAAGTCCTACGCACAGAAGCAGGGTGACTTGCTCTACGTTTCAAAGGGCTAGTTACCACAGCAGACCAAGTTCGGGCACCTCTGATGCCTGCTGCTATATGAGCATCAGAGGAAGCCTCAGCCACAGGCCTTTCCCAGGACATCCAGATCTCCCAAGCTGTGCTGTGGGAAACAGCCATGCAAACTGCAGACCAGAAAGCAATTAGAATTGCCACAGCCATCCTCACATCTCTGTCAAAAGATGCTTTAAGCTGCCTGAGCTCAGTTGGTAATATCCTTGCTTTGCGTGAGGACCTAAATTTAATACCCAGCAGGCTCACAAACAGCCAGGTTGAGTGGCACAAGCTTGTATTCCCAGCACTAGAGAGATGGAGACAGGAGGATCCCTAGAATGTTCAGGCTAGCCAGGCCTAGCCTAATTGGTTAGCCTCGGGTCCCTGGGCGTGAACTTGTCTCGTAAACAACGTGAGAATGAGTGAAATGGTTGAGCAGGTAAAGAGTCCTGCGGCCAACCAATCCTAATCACCTAAATTTGATCTGTAGTCCCACATGGCAAAAGGAAAGAACCAAACTCCAGCAAGTTGTCCTCTGACCTCTGTATTTGTCCCATGGTGTGTGTCCCACCTCCCACTGAAAAAAGTTAAAATGAAATAAGGAACAAATAAGGTGATCAGCTCCTGAGGAACAATATTTGAAGCTAACCCCTGGTCTCTCCACAAACACAGATGTGCACTCGCCATGCTTCAAGATCAATATGTGGAAACCTCATGCCCAGAGGTGGCGCGCGACTTTAATCCCAGCACTCAGGAGGCAGAGGCAGGCAGATCTTTGTGAATTTGATGCCAGCCTGGCCTACAGAGTGAGTTCCAGAACAGCCAGGGCTACATAGAGAAATCCTGTCTTGAAAAACGAAAGAAAAATAGAAAGAAAGAAAGAAAGAAAGAAAGAAAGAAAGAAAGAAAGAAAGAAAGAAAGAAAGAGGGAGGGAGGGAGGGAGGGAGGGAGGGAGGGAGGGAGGGAGGGAGGGAGGGAGGGAGGGAGGGAAAGCAAGAGTTGTAGCTTAACAGTAAGTAGACACTTGCCTAGCTTGTGGGAGGTGATCTGGATTTCATCACCAGTGCCACAGAGAAAAAGAAATGTCTATAGATTACTTGCTGGACTCAAATTATAGTCTGTCTACACCAATCTTTTTCTTCTTTATTGTTTTTAAGCTAGGGTTCCTCTGTGTAGCCCTGGCTGTTCTGAAACTCACTCTGTAGAGTAGGCCTCGCACCCAGAGATTTACCTACCTCTGCCTCCCCCGTGCTGGAAATAAAGGTGTGCACGCCCGGCTTCCAACCATTTATTTTTCAATATTATCCAGGTATGAATAAAGGGCAAATTCTCACTTGTGCTGGGCAAATTCTCTACCTCTGAACTATATCAACAACTCTTTTATTTTGAGACAGGATCTTACCACACTATGTTGCAATGACTGACCTTGAATTCCATAGTCCATTCTGACTTTAAACTTGCCATCTTCCTGTTCTGGCCTCCTCAGTAACTAGGATTAAAGGTCTGTACCACTAGGCTCATCTTGGCCAATTGCTTTTCTTTTATCTTCCTAGAAATCTCTCTCTCTCTCTCTCTCTCTCTCTCTCTCTCTCTCTCTCTCTCTCTCTCCTTGTTTCTCTGTAGCTTTGGAGCCTGTCCTGGAACTTGCTCTGTAGACCAGGCAGGCCTCGAACTCACAGAGATCCTCCTGCCTCTGCCTCCTGAGTGTTGGGATTAAAGGCATGCGCCACCACTGCCTGGAGAAATCTCACTTTTAAAGCCAGGTGTAGTGGTACATTTCTTTGAGACAGGAGAATCTCTGTGAGTTCAAAGACCAGCCTGATCTACATAGAGTTCCAGAACAGCCAGGGCTACATAGTAAGGCCCTGTCAAGAAGAAGCAGAAAAAGAAGAGGAAGAGGAGAAAGGGGAGGAAGGGGAGGAGGAAAAGGAAGTAGTAGTAAAGAGATGGTCTCATTGGTTAAGAGCATTTGCTGCTCTTGAAGTCTTGAAGAGGATACAGGTTCGGTTTCCAGCACCCATATGGTGACCCACAAATGTCTGTAATTCTAGTTCTAGGGAATACAATACCTTCTTTTAGCCTCCCTGGGCACCAGGCATGAACCTGGTATGCAGACATGCATGCAGGCAAAACACACATACACAGAAAATAAAAATAAAGCTGGGCAGTGGTGGCACACGTCTTTAATCCCAGCACTCAGGAGGCAGAGACATGTGCATCTCTCTGAGTTCGAGGCCAACCTGGTCTGCAGAGTAAGTTCCAGGACAGCCAGATGACATGGAGAAACCTTGTCTCAAAAAAAATTTTTTTTAAAGAAATAAAATCTTTTTTAAAAAGGAAATATCCCTTCTTTGAAAGCCCACTGGCTCACCCCAGCTAGCAAATTTACTCTGCTACCAATCTTAACACATGCTCAGCTGCGCCTTAGTGAACTAAATGCAGCTGGGCATGGTGGCGAGGGAGACTGGCAAGTTCCAGAGCGCATGAGCTACAAAGTGAGTCTGTTTCACATAATTAATAAATAAATAAATAAAACAAACAAGATTGGCACAAGGATGAGATGCATTTGTAACCCCAGCACTTGAGAGGCAGAGGAAGGAGGATTTCTGCAAGTTCAAGACAAAGCCACATAGAAAAATCCTGTCTTAAAAAAATATCAAAATGAAGAAAGGGGAGGGGAGAGTGGACAGGGTGGTAGATGAGAGTGGTCAGCACGCAAGGCAGGCATATGTTAAATCATAAGAAAGATCACAAAAATGTAAACTAAAACCACAGCTCTAGGCTGGAGAGATGGCGCAGGAGTTAATAAAAATGGGTGCTTCTCTTGCAAAGGAGCTGAGTTTTGTTCCCATCACCCACATCAGGAAGCTCACAAACACCTCTAACTCCAGCTCCAAGAGATCTGATATCTCCATAGTTACCTGTACTTACTGGCACCCACCACACACACACACACACACACACACACATGCACGCAACTAGGGGGAAAATCTGCCAAGCATTGTGGTAGCTGCCTTTATTCTCAGTACTCAGGAGACAGGAGCCTGCTGTACATGGTAGTGAGTTCCAGGCTGGTCAAGGCTGTACAGTGAGACTATGTCTCACAAAGAGTAATTCTTTTGCGGTACACTAAATTCAGTGGCTGTTAGACCCATCTAGAGAATGGTTGGAAATGTGTATTAAATTATGAAAGGAAAGCACGGGCCAGGAATTTGTGAATCACCTTATAGAAATAACAGTTGATGTGGAAGATTGTGGCTGAGCCTCTTCAGGACTGAGAACTGGACCTCGTAGAATAGTCACCATTGCAGGAGTAAGAGGAGGGGGGCAGGAAATTAGAGGTGTCTTTGGATTGCTCGCTGCAGTGGCTTTCCTCTAATTGCTCAGTCCCTGCCACCTCTGCAGCGGTGGATGCAAACGACCTCTTCATGCCCGCTTTTAGAAAGCCTTCTCCGGTTTCCATGGTATTCTGCACTCTTCGATCTTAACTGATTATGCATAGATGTCACAGCTGAAAGCTTCCTAACACTTCCTTCCTCCAACCCCCTCATTTTACAAACGTGGAGACTGAAGAGCCAGAAAATGGAAGTAGCTGTACCGAGGTTTACAGGCAGCCAGTCCTCCTTTGTCCTTCCCACCCCCTCTCTCTGCCTGTGGCCCTAGGCTCTTTGTTTTCCTACACACTCCTGGCCTCTTAGGAGCTCATCTGTGTGCACGCTTTTAAGCTTCTAATTGCCGAATGGAAATTTCCCACCCACCTCTCTTCAGAGCTGCTATCTCGCCCTTCCTGCAGCCAGCTAAGTGGTCCTCGAACATCTCACACCAGGATGACTGGAAAGCATTTTTTCCCATAGGGCAGAGGGTGAATCCTTCCTCACTGGCTCCACTGTCTTATTAGTGCCTCTCCATTCTTCTAGTTGGCTAATTCTTTGTCAAATCTTTTCGGCTAGTCCTACAAAAGTGTTCACACGTGAGGACTGGTATGTGGCTCAGTAATGGAGTGCCTGCCTAGCACGCACAATGCCAGCACCACAAAAAGGAAATGCCCATGGCAAGCCGCATGCCATGGAATTTGCCTGTAATTTCAGTACTAGTAAAGCTGAGGCAAGAGGATTGTGAGTTCAAGATCTGTCTGAGCTACAGAGAGAGACACAGAGCAAGATCCATGCCAAAGCTGTGAGAGACCTCAGTGATAAGGACTCTCCCACACTTCACTCGTTCTTCAGATGATAAAGGCACACAGCCTGTCAAATGGAAGTCGACACCAGAATTCAGGGCCATTGAAACTGGTGTATTTGGGGTTTCTGATGGTGGTGGTGATGGTGGCGGTGGCAGGTAGTGGCAGGCGGTGATGGTGGTGGTGGTGGTTATTTTGTTTTGAGACTGGGTCTCTTATAACCCAGGCTGGCCTCACATTTACTACATGGCCAAGGATGACCCCGAACTTCTGATCCTCCTGCATCCGCTTCCCAAGTGCTGGCAAGTCTAGTGTATTTTGTGCCCCAGTCTGCTTCATATTGCCCCTTGCGATCCTCCTGGCTCTGTCACTTCTTTTCCACCTGGTTGCCACTTGCTTAGATTAGATCTTCTAACCTCTTGCTTGGGTCGCTGACACCGCCTCCTACCTACCTTCCCTTCCTCTCATCTCTTCCAACCCCAGCTTGTCCTGCCAAGTAATCGCCCTAAAGCATCATGTACCTCATCGAAAAGTTTCTAGTCCTTCCTTCTTGCATACTAAATAAACTTTCCAAAATTTCAAGTCAAGCTTTAGAACTCCAAAATCTGGTGCCCACCCACCCTTTCATGCCTCATTAGCAGCATTGGCCTTTTATGTTCCTAAGGCCTATGGGCAGCCATGCCCAATACTCTGTGTTCCTTAACCAGCTCATGCGCTTCCACGCTCTATTGCTTTTTTACATACCGTTCTCTCCACTCAGAGTGATGTCCCTTTGAGGTTTATTTTTTTCCTTCTACAAAGTTCTTATCTCCCAAGGCCCAACTGAAAACTCCTAGGATACAGACTTCAGCTAATTCTGCTCCTCAGGATTAATGTCTGCATGAGTCTGGGATGTACCTCAGTTAGTAAAACGCTTGTCTGGTGTTAATGAAACCCCCGATTCAGTCCTCAGCACAGCATAAATGAGCCATGGGCGTGGCTGTGTTCCTAGCACTTGGGAGACAGAGGCAGCAGGATTAAGAATTCAAGATTATCCTTGGCCTCACAGCTAATTTGAGGTAACCCTAGAATACATGGGACCCTGCCCCCAAAATGAAAAAACATGTTAAAAACAAAACAAACAAACAAAACCCAAGGTGGTTATGGTGATGTGTGCTTTGAATCCTAGCTCTTAGGAGGTAGAGCTCTGTAAATTCAAGGCCAGCCTGGTCTACACATCAAGTTCACCTGTACGCCCATTAGAGCCTTCTGGTTTACACGGGCTCTGGAGTGCACTCAGGCAAACACACATACAAATAAAATAAATATAGAAATACTATTTATTTATTTATTTATTTATTTATTTATTTATTTATTTATTTGAGACAGAGTTTCTCTGTGGTTTTGGAGCCTGTCCTGGAAGTAGCTCTTGTAGACCAGGCTGGTCTCGAACTCACAGAGATCCGCCTGCCTCTGCCTCCCAAGTGCTGGGATTAAAGGCGTGCGCCACCATCGCCCGGCTAGAAATACTTTTTAAAAAACCACACAGGGTGAGGAGCTGGAGAGATGACTCAGCACTGAAAAGCACTTACTGCTTTCTAGAGGGCCCAGATTCAGTTCCCATACTCACATGGTGGCTAATAACCGCCTTTAACCCCAGTTCCAGGGGACCCAACAACTCTCATGACCTTCAGGGGCTCCTACACACACACGGTGCATAGGCATACACTCGGGCACACATGTACTAAATATTTTAAAACAAACAAAATACAAGGGATTGGAGAGATGGCTCAGAGCAGTTAAGAGCACTTGCGACTCTTCCAGTAGTAATTCAGTTCAGTTCCCTGCACCTACATCAGGCAGCTCACAAGTGCCTGTCACTCCAGCTCCAAGGGATGTGACAACCTCTTCTGGCCTGCACAGGTACACAGTACACACACACACACCACACCCCTAAATAAAAATAATAAAATGGGCCTTTAAAAATGAAAACAAAACAACGAATTAGTGTCGTGCAACAAAGAAAGTGTCGTGCAAGAGTGAGGACCCGCGTTAGCCGGGCGGTGGCGCACGCCTTTAATCCCAGCACTCGGGAGGCAGAGGCAGGCGGATCTCTGTGAGTTCGAGACCAGCCTGGTCTACAAGAGCTAGTTCCAGGACAGGCTCCAAAACCACAGAGAAACCCTGTCTCGAAAAAACCAAAAAAAAAAAAAAAAAAAAAAAAAAAGAACTTAAGTAAAAAAGTCAGGCATGAATCAGCCTTCCAGCAAGATGGAAAAGGGTCTCATAAGACTCACTCTTATTTGGGGACTATTGGCCATTGGTTTCTTCTGGAGACAGAGCCATTTTTCATTGGGTGTGTGACTGCTCATAGGCTGCCCATGCTCTGGTGGATGGCCCTACGCCCATGCATATGCAGGCAGCACTAATTAGACTTGGTAGATCATTTTAAGAAGAGCATATATGGGCTGGAGAGATGGCTCAGTAGTTAAGAGCACTGGCTGCTCTGTCAGAGGACCTGGGTTCAATTCCCAGCAACCACATGGTGGCTCACAACCATCTGTTATCTGATTCCCTCTTCTGGTGTACATGAAGACAGAGCACACACATATATTAGATAGATAGATAGATAGATAGATAGATAGATAGATAGATAGATAGATCTTAAAAAGATTTTTAAAAAGAGGATATAAATATGGCAGCTAAGTGTGTTGAGAGACATGGGGGTAATGGGGGTAAGGAGAACGGGAAATTTGGGTTGGATATGATTAAGGTATATTGCAAACATGAATGAAATTGTCAAAGAAAAAATGTAAAAATGTTCTTTAAAAAAAAAAACAAGAGCCAGGTGGTGACACATGTCTTTAATCCCAGCACTATGGAGGCAGAGGCAAGTGGATCTCTGTGAGTTCAAGGCCAGCCTAGTCTACAAAGGGAGTTCCAGGACAGCCAGGACTGTTACACAGAGAAGCCCTGTCTAAAAAACAAAACAACAACAAGCTTGTTATAATGGCTCACTTGTAATCCTGGGTCTGGGTTAATGAAGATAGGAAGAGCTCTGGGATTCACTGGCCAGTTAGCCTAGTGTAACTTTTGAGACTTGAGTTCCAGTGAGAGAAGCCACACCCACTTCCTCTCCTCCACCCTCCCCACAGGCTGATCTTCAACTTCCAGCCTGAATTCCTTCCTTTTCCCTTTTCCATCTCCCTCTCAAAGAGAGAGCTTCTGCCTCTCTCCACTTCCCCACTTCTCCCCTTCTCCCTTCTGTAGCTCTCTCTCTCTCTCTCTCTCTCGCTCTCTCTCTCTCTCCCTCCCTCTCTGCTCTTCTCTCCCTCTCCCTTCCCCTTCCATAGCCCACTAAATAGATATCCAACTTCAAAAAAAATAAGGTAAGGGGCTACAGGGATAGTTCAGTGGTTAAGAACATTTCTACCCTTCCAGAGGACTCGAGTTCAGTTCCCAGTACATCTGTAGGGTGGCTTATGACCGCCTATAACTCCAGCAGATTTGGCACCTTCGGCTTCCATATGCACCTGTACTCATGCACACACAAACACAAAAATAAAATAAATAATTTAAAAGATAATTTTAAAAAGTTAGCTGGGCAGGGGTAGCGCACGACTTTATTTCCAGCACTCAGGAGACAGAGGCAGACAAATCTCTTTGCATTCTAGGCCAGCCTGGCGTACAAAGTGAGTTCTAGGACAGCCAGGGCTACACAGAAAAACTGTCTTGAAAAACCAAAAACAAACAATGAAAACAAGAGCTGAATGCAGTGGTGTACGCCTTTAATCCCAACACTCACTTAGGAAACAGAGGCAGGCAGATGTCTGTGAGTTCCAGGCTAGTCAGAGCTACAATGTGATACCCTATCTCAAAAAAAGCTAAACACAAATATATATGTGTGTGTGTGTGTGTATAAATACATAAATAAATTCGTGGGGGTGGCTTCTGAAGAATGGCATCCAAGAGTGACCGCTGTCCTCCACACAAATAAGCATGCATACCCACACACACACCAAAAGAGAAAAGAAAAAGGGATTAGCTTTGGTGGCTATAGATACATTTGACAAGACTGCCATCATAATTAGGGGTCCAGTCGACGTGAGTCTGAGTTTCCCCTCCCCTCTCCTTTGCACAGTTGGTCCCAAGAATACATGCATAACTGCTTGCCAGTGAGATTTGTCTCATTTGTGTTTGCACACCTCCCCCCGCCTCACAGCCCTGAGATCCTGGCACACAAAGGGTACTTAACAAGTATTTATTGAAATGAGCACTCTGCAACCACGTCTTGAAATATCAGCTCATTAGGAATGCAGCAAGGCCGACTCCTGTTGCTGATCACGGAGCGACATGTTGAGAGAAGAGAAGTCATGTTGGCAAGTCTCCAACAATGTGCCTCCGAGCAGCCACAATCACTTTCAACCTGACAGTTTGCTTGAGGGTGATGAGGTAGGAGGGGTGACAACTCAGATAAGGCTTTTTTTTCCATGCATGGAAAAGCTCAAAACTGGAATGATGTTAGATCCAATTTGATCTTCTGCTCCAATTATGATCAAATTTCTAATATTTGTTGTCAGAACTTTGATTAGGGTATAACGATTGAACAAAACTATGGGCTTCGTTTCATTATGAAATTTCTGAGCCGGGCGGTGGTGGCGCACGCCTTTAATCCCAGCACTTGGGAGGCAGAGGCAGGTGGATCTCTGTGAGTTCGAGACCAGCCTGGTCTACAAGAGCTAGTTCCAGGATAGGCTCCAAAACCGCAGAGAAACCCTGTCTCGAAAAATAAAAAAAAATAAAAAAAATAAAAAAAAAGAAATTTCTGGCAGATAAGATTCCTGTCCACATATCTGTTCCCCTACACTGCGGTCACGCCCATCATCCTCATCCGGGGGACCAGGGGTAGCTGGAGACAGAGGGGATGGGCACCAAACAGGAAAAGAGGCAGAAGCAGAGCTCCCTGGAGCTTTAAAGAAGACTATGAGGACCCAAAAAAGAATCTTCCCCTGGGAGGGATTGCCGGCTGAGAGCCTGGATCGTTTCTCTCAGAAGATGAATGGCCATGGGTGATGTTGGGCAAGCGCTTGGCGCTTGGCGTGTGTGGTGCACCTTCCTGGCCTCTGGGTTGCAGGATCTGTTTCAGGCCAATCAGGACACCGCTTTGCACTCAAGCTGTTGTGCGGACCATTCTAGTTCTAGAAACAATGTTTTGTATGAGGGCGAGATAAAAGGATGGGTGCGAGGAGCTTGAGAGATGGCTCAGTGGTTAAGGGCACTTGTTGCTGAGCAAGCCATGGGGAGCAAGCCAGTAAGCAACACTCCCCCATGGCTTCTGCATCAGCTCCTGCCTCCAGGGTCCTGCCCAACACCCACAGGGTGGCTCACAACCATCCGTGACTCTAGTTGCAGGGGATCTGACACCTTCTTCTGACTTTCTTAGGCATCAGCCACACACATGATGCACACACAGATAGGCAAAATATTCATAAACACAAAAATAAATTAAGTAAAGCTTAAGCAAAAATTTTTAAAATGTTTCAAGTCTCATACAAGGACATCTTGAAGGCCATAAGTGTTTTCTTTGTTGGCCACTTTCATTCACTGTCACTCATCGACCTTATTCTAAACACCAATATGTGCCAAATATAGAAGTCCCGATTCAGAGATGAATGGGCCTTTTGTCTAAAACTACTTTTCCTAATGGAGGGAACCCAATAGGGTGAACTATGATAAGTGCTACCACGTACATACGCAGAGAGGAGGAGAGACGTAGAGAACTAGGGGGAAACAAACTTTTAGCTAGGCATGGTGGCTCATGCCTGAAATCACAACCCTCAGGAGGCAGAGACAGGATGATCACAAATCCTGTAATAGCCCAGGCTACATACTGAGACTCTGTCAAAAAAAGCCCATACAAAGCAAAACCTAAACTCCTAAATGTGGTGATTTGAGGGACAGGGCAGGCAAGGAAGAAGGCTGCTATAAAGATCTTTCCATATAACCCAGGTTGGCCTTGAACTCGTTTTTATGGCTGTGTGGGGTACGAGCATGTAAGTATAGTTCTGGAAGAGGCTAGAAAAAGGCTTCAGATCCCTTCGAGCTGGAGTTATAGGTAGTTGTACCATGAAAGCAGAAGCAGGGCAAGTCTGGTGTCTCACACCTTTAATCTCAGAGACAAAGGCAGGCAGAGTTCTGAGTTTGAGGCCAGCCTATTTTACATAGCTAGTTCTAGGCCAGCAGAGACTACATAATGAGACTCTAGTGAAGGAGAGAAGGGCGGGCGGGGGGGGGGGGGTGCGGGGTGCTGGGAAGAAAACCAGTGAACAAGCAGAAGGGAAAAGAGAGGCAACCAGTTGAAGGGGAGGGGTCAAGTAGAGAAAGGCAGTTACGAAGGGGAGTGAATGAGGCATTTATAGGAAGATACATATGTGTGCTGGGTAGTTTTATGTCACCTTGACACAAACTATAGTCACCTGATAGGATGGAATGTCAATTGAGAAAATGCCTCCAGATGCTAGAGCTATAAGAAGGCAAGCCGATACGGCATTTTCACAATTAGTGATTGATGTGGAAGGGCCCATCCCGTGGTGGATGGGGCCAACCCTATGCTTGTAGTCCTGGGTTCTATAAGAAAGCAGACTGAGCAAGTCAGGGGAAGCAAGCCAGTAAGCAGCACCCCTCCATGGCCTCTGCATCAGCTCCTGACTCCAGGTCCCTGCCTTGCTTGAGTTCCCATCCTGACCACCTTCAGTGGATTGTGACTTGGATATATATATACCAGATAAACCCTTCCCTCCCTAAGTGGTTTTGGTCATGGCATGTCATCACAGCAATAGTAACCCTAAGACATACATATAAAATTGCCACTAAGAAACCTATTATTTTGTAAACAAACCTAAAAGAGTAACAAAAGAAAAAAGAAATTGGAGCCATCATACTATGTATCCTATAAAAAGTACAAATATTATAGATCAGCCCAAATATATTAATAAATCAATAAAAATAAAAGAATGGACCTGGCTTACATAAACTACCTTGGAAGACTGATCATACCATTAAGTACTAAAGCAAAGTTGCTTACCAAAATGCTTAGGGGTAAAGGACTCTACACTTGTAAGACTGGCCAGAGATGCGGCCCAGTGGTAGAAGGCATATGTAGCATGCACAAGACCCTGGGTCAAGCCTCAGCAACAAAACCCAAGTTGTATAAATGCACATATTTCTTATAGTGTTGTGGAATACTTTCATAACATACCACAGACATCATCTCAGTTACTTTTCAATTGACTGTGCTAAAATGCCCTTACACAAGCAATTTATGGTTTATTTTGGCCCACATTTTAAGGTTCCGGTCCAAAATGGTGGAAAAGTTACAGCAGCAAGAGCTTGAAGTACCTGGTCAGTTGCATCCACAGTCAAGAAGCAAAGGGCTGGACCATTGCAGCAATAGGTTAGTTACTACACTGGGCCTGTCAACAACAGTCATGGGTAGTCATGGGTAGGAGAGGGACTCACGAGCCCCCCCCCCCCCGCCGCACTTCCCTGCTGAACTGTAGGATACTGAGTGATAGTGGAAGAGGGGAAGTCTTCGTCTGCTGTTGTGTACCCACTGGTTATCCCACCAAGATTCAAGGATGGTTAGTTTCAATGCCACTGTCACAGAGATGGCCTTGGTCACAAACAAACATGAATGTGGGAAAGGAGCTTGTAGAGAGACTTGACATGAATGGAGGGAAATTAAAGACACTACAAAATGGGAAGATTTACCTAGGGATAAACCTAACCAACAAGCTAAACATCTCTACAGTAAAAAAGGTAAGACTTTTGAAGAAGAAATTAAAGGCAATGGAAGGGACTGCCCATCCCTAGGGATTGGTGGAATTAATATTGCGGAAATGGAGTTGCAGCTATGACTTAGCTGGCACACACAAAGCCAGGCATGGTGGCGCAGTCCTTTAAGCCCGGCACTTGCGAGGCAGAGGCAGGAGGGTCTCTGTGAGTTTGGCACCAGCCTGCTCTGCTCAGTGAGACTCTGTCTCAAAACAAAACAAGACACGGACATAGGGACCAGATTTGTAGAGAGTGGGAGGGGGAATTGGAATGAGAGAAAATAGAATGATTTTATAAATGCATGCAAATGTAAATTTAATTAATAAAAATGCTTGGAAAACAGTAAAAGGTTAGGCAAAGTAGCTTAGTGGGTAAAGGACTTGCTGCGAAGCCTGGCCACCTGAGTTCAATCCCTGAATCCTACATGATGGGAAGACAGAGATGACTCCTGAATGCTGTTTTCTGACCTCTACAGTTGGACACACTAGAGCACACACACAAATCAAATAAATAAATGCAATATAAAAAATAAAGAATTTAGATAAGTAACTCCTAAAAAAAAACTTTAAGAGTCTTTAAATGTAAAAAGGACATGAACTGCTGGGCGGTGGTGGTGCACACCTTTAATCCCAGCACTCGGGAGGCAGAGGCAGGCGGATCTCTGTGAGTTCGAGGCCAGCCTCGTCTACAGAGTGAGATCCAGGACAGGCTCCAAAGGTACACAAAGAAACCCTGTCTCAAAAAACAAAAGAAAAACAAAAACAAAAACAAATGAACTAAAAGGCATAACTAAGTGAAAACACTGATCATGTTTTGGGGAAGGAAAGAAGAGAGCAAGCAAATGTGTGTGCTCAGCTTCCTTTCTCCTTTTTCCTGCAGCTAGGGTCCTGGCCCAGGGGATGGAGCCACCCACATCCTCCTCCTTCAATTAATGTAATTAAGAAAATTTCATACAGACATCCCCCAAGGCTCATCCCCCAAGTGAATCTGGGTCTCTTTAACTTGACAGTTGAGATTAACCTTCCAGGTACTGTGCCGTTAAAATTCACAAGGTGTATCAGAGCGATGACTTGGAGAGGAAAGGACTTGCTCCCTGCCCTGTAAGCCTGACAAGCAGCATTCAAGAGCCTGTGAAAGGGAGAAGGAAGCTCACTCCACCAAGTGGCCCTCTGGTGTCTACACGTGGGCCACAGCTCACAAGCCTGCACTCATACATCAATATCTTTTTTATAAATTCACATCAATTCGACTAAACCAGGTATCTCTTACCTATAATCCTCACACTTAAATTCAAGATAAACCTCATCTACTGTGGGCCCATATTTTGATTTGGCACAGAAGCCATTAGCCCGGTCCGACAATCTACATAGCAAGTTCAAGAACAGCCTGGGCTACATGAGACCTTATCTCAAAAACAATTCAATAACACTGTGAATATCCTGCTATCACAAACCACACTCCATAGATGGAGGGGAAAAAAGAGAGTGGGTAAAAAAAAAGTCACATTTTTTTTTATTGAAAAAAAATTTTCCGCCTCCTCGCAGCCTCCCATTTCCCTCCCCCTCCTTCCGCCCCTCTCCCCCTCCCCCCACTCCTCTTCTCCTCCCTCTCCAGTCCCAAGAGCAGTCAGGGTTCCCTGCCCTGTGGAAAGTCCAAGGTCCTCCCCACTCCATCCAGGTCTAGGAAGGTGAGCATCCAAACTGTCTAGGCTCCCACAAAGCCAGAACATGAAGTAGGATCAAAACCCCGTGCCATTGTCCTTGGCCTCTCGTCAGCTCTCACATTTTTACGTATTGCTGAAATCTGAAAATACCCTATTATTTGTTTGTTTCTTTGTTTTCTTTGTTTTTTTTTCTTGTTTGTTTTTTGTTTTTGTTTTTGTTTTTGTTTTGTTTTTTTTTGGTTTTTCGAGACAGGGTTTCTCTGTGGCTTTGGAGCCTGTCCTGGAACTAGCTCTTGTAGACCAGGCTGGTCTCGAACTCACAGAGATCCACCTGCCTCTGCCTCTCGAGTGCTGGGATTAAAGGCGTGCGCCACCATCGCCCGGCTTTTTTTTGGTTTTTTCGAGACAGGGTTTCTCTGTGGTTTTGGAGCCTGGAGCCTGTCCTGGAACTAGCTCTTGTAGACCAGGCTGGTCTCGAACTCACAGAGATCCGCCTGCCTCTGGCTCCCAAGTGCTGGGATTAAAGGCATGCATCACCACCGCCCGGCCTGGTTTGGTTTTTCAAAACAGGGTTTCTCGGTATAGTCCTGGCTGTCCTGAAACTCACTCTGTAGACCAGGCTGGCCTCTAACTCACAGAGATCTACCTGCCTCTGCCTCCTGAGTGCTGGGATTAAAGGTGTGTGCCACCACCACATTTTTTGCTGTTGTTTTGACCGCTTATTTCTTTTCGAGACAGTATTTTATTCTGTAGACCTGGCTTGCCTGAGCTAACTAGACCAAACTTATTGTTATCTTCCTGCCTCAGTCTCCTCAGTGTTAGGACTAAAGGCACAAGACACCACACTCTACCCTTTGGTTTGATGTTTTAAGAGGGTTGTTTGTCAGCACTGTACGGATTTGCACAAGCTGGATGAGGATGCACTAGGTGCCTGGTTTGAGACCAACCTGGACTACATGCAAATGAGTCTCACAAATCATTGTATAGTTAATGCTAGCATGGATTCACTTCATCACACATATACACACACAATTAAAATTTTTTTTGAGACAGGTTTCTCTGTGTAGCTTTGGAGCCTATCCTCGAACTCACTCTCTAGACCATGCTGGCCTCGAACTCACAGAGGTCCGCTTGTCTCTGCCTCACAAGTGCTGGGATTAAAAGCGCTTGCCACCATCACCCGGCTAATTAAAAAAATTACATTTAAACTTTTATTTCTATGTATGCCACAGTGCACATGTTAAGGTCAGAAGACAACAGGATCTGGCCTTCTTCCACCACGTGGGTCTGGGAGACTGAGCTCAGGTCTGGCTTGGTAGCAGGTGTGCCTTCACCTGCTAAGCCATCTCACAGCCTCTTCAAATCCAAATAGATTTTTGAGACAGTGTCTCGTGTAGACCAGACAGACCTTGATCTTGCTATCTAACAATTCCCTGTGCAACTGAAAATGACTTTGAAATTCTGATCCTCCTGCCTCCATTTCTCTCCACTGTTTCTAACTGCACCATTGCATCAGGTTTATGCAATGCTGGAGATTAAAACCAAGGCCTCATAATTCTATTAGCTATTCTATCAAGTGAACTACATCTTTAGCTCCACCTCTCTACATTTAAATTTTTAAACCAATGAAAAACAAACAACAATGAAAACAAGAGCCTTGAGTTAGGGATCCTTATCTTCAATACAAAAAGAATTTCAGGATGAGCCAGTATGAAGCAAAGTTGGAGTGTATTAAAAATGGAAAGAAGCCGGGCGGTGGTGGCGCACGCCTTTAATCCCAGCACTCGGGAGGCAGAGGCAGGCGGATCTCTGTGAGTTCGAGACCAGCCTGGTCTACAAGAGCTAGTTCCAGGACAGGCTCCAAAACCACAGAGAAACCCTGTCTCGAAAAAACCAAAAAAAAAAAAAAGGAAAGAAATGTACTCAGGGAAAGAATAAGTCATAGGTGTGGAATTCTCAAAGGAGAGTCACAGTTTATTAAAAGACTTGTGTGTTCTCAAGTACGTGTATGTGGGTGTGTGTATTCTTTCACATATGTATACATGTACTGGAGGCCAGAGGATAGCACTGGCTGTCCTCAATCATTTTCCATCACACACACACACACACACGTACATGAACATATGTGTGTGTGTGTGGAGAGAGAGAGACAGACAGACAGACAGACAGACAGACAGACAAGGTCTCTCATTGAACCTGGAGCTCCCATTTCAACCAAACTGGCTGGAACACAGGGATTAAGGAAGAGATGTGGGGGCTGGAGAGATGGCTCAATAGCTAAGAGCAGTGGCTGCTTTTGAGAAGGATTCAAGATTCCGTTCCTGGTACTCACGCAGCAGTTCACAACGATTAGTAACTCCAGTTCTGGGGATCTTATGCCCTCTTTTGGTCCCCATGGGTACTGCACACACAAGGTGTATATGCAGGCAAAACACATAAAATAAAAATAAATGAAATGCATGTATAAAGAATATATATTAAAAAAAGAAATAAAAATGCTCAGGGGAGAACTGAGACACATTCAAGTATGGATATAATCTTTGGGAGAGTCTCGCTGAAGTGTCTCACCAGCAGCCATATGTACCATTGGGTTGCTCTCAAGTTACATCTCAAAAGATTGCTGGGAAACTTTCCCCTCTATTCTTTCTCTTTTGTAATATTACAGGGTGGCTCCAGAAGTGACTTGGATGGGATTACAGAAGCCACCAGGGTTGCACAGGGGCTTAGGACACTTCTGTTAGTGTAATGGGGTTTCTGGTAAGGTTGGGTTTAGAACTGGGAAAGGAGAAAGGTCTTAAACAAGTATCACTAATTATGTAGGGATCCTTGCTTCTCAATTGGAGAGAGGAATGAATGTACAAGCACACACACACACACACACACACACAGGACTCCTGGATAAGGGCTCCTTCTCCCTTCATGTCTATAATTTCTCCTATTCTCCTATCCTGCCTCAAGATGAAATGCATACAGCATAATTAGAGTTTTTTGTTTTATATGACTTTGAAGTATTGTGACTATGGTGGTTTTAATTTCTTTCTCCTTTCCCTTATTTGTTTTATTTCACTTATTATGTCTTTGCATGTATGTGAATATTTGTCTGCCATGCTGCTTGTGTGGAAGTCAGGGGAAACTTCTGGAAACGGGCTCTGAGACCCGAACTCAGGCCCTCAGCAAGTGCCTCTTCCTCCTGAGTCATCCCACTAGCCTCCCTACAATTGCTTATTTTTTTGTTTCAAAAGACTTTTTTTGAGACAGGGTCTTACTCTATAGACTTGGTTGAACTCATACTCTCTACATAGACCAGGCAGGCTGACCTTGAACTCAACAAGGATCCGCCTGCCCACTTGCCTCTGCCTCTGCCTCTTCCTTCTGCTTGCCGGGATTTAAAAACTTTTAAATTTCACGATAGTTTGGTGCCAGTAATCCTAGCTATTAAGGAGGCCGAAGCACGAACAGCATTTGAGTTCTCGTGTTCCAGACCAGCCTGGGCAACATAGTGAGACCCATTTCCAAACCAGAACAAAACTTTCAGAAGAAAGGAATATTAATAATTTTACCACAAAGAAATGATAAATTCATAAAGTGACAAATGTGCTCAATATCCTGTTTAATTATCACACAATGTGTAATGTGCTAAAATGTCACACTATACCCCATCAACACGAACAATTTTTCTTTGTCTCCTATAGTTTGGATATTTGCTTTAATTTAGGGGTTCAATATTCCCAAAGGCCCATATGTTAAAGGCTTGATCCCCAGCTTGGCGCTGTTGAAAGGTAGTTTGATCTTTATCCCTGGGAAGGCCCGGCTTGCGGTTGTTGAGTGTGTGCCCTGGAAAAAGAAATGGGATGCTAGCCCCTCTTTCTCCCTCTCCTTCTTGCTCTGTCTGATTTCCAGCTACAACATTGAAGGGCTTTGCTCTGCCACATACTCCCACCACGATGTGCCGCTGCAGACTGAGAGCCATACTGGTCTCAGACCGATGTCAGCACACAAAAGAGTTCCACAATAGCCCGGAATGGAGTATAAGAAAGGTTTATTTATGGCCAGGCAGTGGTGGTGCATACCTTTAATCCCAGCACTTTGGAGGCAGAGGCAGGTGGATCTCTGAGTTCGAGACCAGCCTGGTCTACAAGAGCTAGTTCCAGGACAGGCTCCAAAGCTACAGAGAAACCCTGTCTCGAAAACACAAACACGAAGAAGAAGAAGAAGAAGAAGAAGAAGAAGAAGAAGAAGAAGAAGAAGAAGAAGAAGAAGAAGAAGAAGAAGAAGAAGAAGAAGAAGAAGAAGAAGAAGAAGAAGAAGAAGAAGAAGAAGAAGAAGAAAGAAAAGAAAGAGCTGGGAACTGGAACCAAATCCAGCAGCCAAGAGACCCACACATTTTCTGTCTGCATTTATAGTACATGAGACCACACCCAAAGTGGGCCGTTATCTTAAAGGCTATTGGCTTAAGGAGTTCCCACAGCGGACTGAACCTTCTAAATCTGCAAACCAAAACCAACCTTTCCTCTTTAAGAGATAGTTTTCCTGAGGATCAGGAATTCAAGGCTAGCCTTGACTACATGACAGGTTTGAGGATAGCCTGAACTATGTGATACTTTCTAAAACAAATAAAAACAACTCCCCCCCCCAAAAACAAGAAAAGAACAAAACAGAGTTGATTTGCCTTAGGTATTTGTTAGAGTAATAGTTGAAAAATTGAGCAGCACATAATCAATTAAAAACAAAGTGAAATTTAAACTGGGCTCAATAGTACACATCTATAATCCCGACACTGAGTCGTAGAGGTAGAACATAGTGATGGAATCTAAGACCATTCTTAGCTACAAACTGAATTGAGGCCGGCCTCGGGTACATGAGATCCTGTCTCAAAAACAAACAATCATGTTTAGGAAAAAAGGGTTCAACAGTTAAGACTGTGTACTGCTGTTCCAGAGGACTCGAGTATGGCCCCCAATACCTACATCGAGTGTTAACTCCACCTCCAAGGGGTCCAACACTCTCTGACCTCCAAGGGCACCCCTACACGTGAGTTATTCACTCACACATATAAATAAAGATAATACAAATAAATCTTTTGGGTTTTTTTGGGGGGGGGTTATCGAGTCAGGCTGGCCTCAAACTCATGGAGATTTGCCCGTCTCTGCCTCTCAAGTGCTGGGATTAAAGGTGTGTGCCACCACCACCTGGCTTGCACCACCACTGGCCAGCAATACAAATAAATCTTAAAAGAAAATAATTAAAGGGTAAAGAAAAAAGAACAGAGAAACAAAATCAATAAGTAAAATAACAAGACATTTTCTCTTTCAAAATAAGTTAAAGGGATGAAGACATATGTATCTCAGTTGGTAAAGGGTTTGCCTAACATACAGGCAACCATGAGTCTGACACCTAGCACTGCATAAACCAGGTACGGTGGTGCCTAGATTTCCAGTACTTGGGAGGGTCAGTGATTCAAGGCCATAATCCCCTAAACAGCAAATTGGAAGTCAGTCTGGGATATCTGAGACCCTGGGCTATTTGAGAACTGGGCCTGATGGCACAGATTGTAATCTTACCTGCTTGGGAGGCAGAAGCAGAAAGACTGCCTTGCAGGGCCTCCCTGGGTTATAGAGTGAGTTCAAGGCCAGTCTGGGCTGATTGTTGAACCCTTGTCTCCAAGTACTAAATAGAGTTGTTGATATAGCAGAGTGTTTGTCTAGCATATGGGCAGCCCTGGGCTCATTCCCATTCCCCACCCTCCCACAAATATGTTGAACCTAGAATAGGGGTGTCTGCCGTCACACCAACTAACCAAGAGGCTGGGGCAGGAAGGTCAAGAGCTTGAGGCCAATCTAGGTTACAGAGAAAAACCTCACTCCAAAACTAAAAAAAAAGGAAGTACATTTTAAAAAGCTGAAGTCACGAGAGTGGATGGGACCACTTAGGACCTAGATATGGTGGCATATACTTGCCATCCTTCCTCTCAGGGCACTGAGGCAGGAGGATTAGAGTTCTAGGCCAGCCTGTGATATAATAATGAGCCCTTGTCTCATCCTCCCTACCATCCAAAAAGTATAAAAAGCAATAAGAACAAAGAGCAGAGGACAGAGACTGGGACTCGGAAGAGAATCAGCATTTAGGGGTCGTGGTGAAAGGAAGGCATGGAGCAGTCAAAGACATTAGCAAGATAGAGCCGGACAAAAGGCATAGAGAACTAACCAGCTATACCTGCAAGCCTACGGTCTCATCACTCAGAGACAGGGACCAGCCACAAGTTCCAAACCAGCCTTGGCTACATAATAAGTCTCTCTCTCTCTCTCTCTCTCTCTCTCTCTCTCTCTCTCTCTCTCTCTCTCTCTCTCTCTTTCTCTCTTTCTCAAACAAAACCATAAGAAACTACAAAATCATAGGTCACGGTGATGCACACCTTTAATTGCAGCACTCAGCAGACAGAGGCAGATGGATCTCTGTAAGTTCAAGGCCAGCCTGGTCTACAGGAGCTAGTCCCATGACAGTCAGGACTGCTCCACACAGAAATCCTGCCTCCAAAATAAAATAAACTAAAGACAAAAGAAACCTACAAACCCACTAAAATTTATGTTTAAGAGAAACATTTAATGACATCTGTGATGAAATACCATGACCACAAGGAAATTGGGGAGGAAAGGGTTTATTTGGCTTAGACTTCCGTGTTACCATTCATCATCGAAAGAAGTCAGGACAGGAACTCAAGGAGGGCAGGAACCTGGAGTCAGGAGCTGATGCAGAGGCCATGGAGGGGTGCTGCTTCCTGGCTTGTTTCTCATGGTTTGCTTAGCCTGCTTTCTTATAGAACCCAGAACCACCAACCCAAGGATGATACCACCCGCAATGGGCTGGGCCCTCCCTCATCAAGAACTAATTAAGAAAATGTTCTATAGGCTTGCCTCCAGCCCAGTCTTCTGGAGACGTTTTCTCAATTGAGGTTCCCTCCTCTCAGATGACTACAGCATGTGTCAATATTGACATAAAACGAGCCGGCACAACATTCTGATATGGCTGAGATATAATAGCAAGTGAGAAAGCAGGATTCAGAGTAACATACGGTGCGTGACGACAACTTCCTTTTCCGACAGTGGTGCTGGATATGGAGCCTAGGCAAATACCCTGCAACTGGGCTGTACCCTTAGCCCTAAAGGTGTATGTGGATATTCGTCACTGAAAAAAAATGTCTTCAAGGTTTCACAGCTAGTATCTCAGGAGGGGAGAATTGTTACAGACTATTTTTATTTTCATCCTTGTGGTGGTTTGAATGTGATTGACCCCCATAACCTCATAGGGTGGCACTGTTAGAGGTGTGACTTTGTTAGATGAAGTGTGTCGCTGTGGGGGTGGGCTTTGAGGTTTCCGATACTCAGGGTACCGCAGCGTCTCAGTCAACTTCCTGTTGCCTGCAAGATGTAGGACACTCAGCTCCAGCGCCACATCTGCCTGCAGACTGCCATCCTCCCCATCATGATGATGATGGACTGAACCTCTGAAACTCTTAGTGAGCCGCCCAAATTAAATGCTTTCTTTTTTTTTTTTTTTTTTTTATTTTTCGAGACAGGGTTTCTCTGTAGCTTTGGTGCCTGTCCCGGAACTAGCTCTTGTAGACCAGGCTGGTAAATGCTTTCTTTATAAGAGTTGCTGTGGTCATGGTGTCTCTTCACAGCAGTAAAAACCCCAACTAAGACAATCCTTATAGAACTTTAAAAATATTCTCTAGGTTTTTTTTTTCTAGAAAGCCTATGCATTAGTTGAATAACCAGTAAATCTAAAATTAATATTTAAAAAGGGTGGGTGAAGAAAGAAGGCTGGAGAGATGGCTCAGCATTTAAAAGCACTAACTGATCTTCCAGAAGAACTCAATTCAATTCCAAGCACCCACGTGGCTATCAGTCTCTAGCTCTATGTGGTGATTTGAAAGAAAATGGCCCCCAGAGGGAGTGGCACTGTCTTAGTTAGGGTTTCTATTCTCAGCCCCTTCTCCAGCACCATGTCTGCCTAAACACTACCATTTCCCACCATGATGATAACAGACTAAACCTTTGAAACTGTAGGTCACCCAATTAAATGTTTTCCTACATAAGAATTGCCATGGTCATGGTGTCTCTTCACAGCAGCAGAAACCCTGACTAACACAAATTAAAAATATTTTTTTTTGGTTTTGCTTTTGGTTTTCTGAGACAGGGTTTCTCTGTATGGCCCTGGCTGTCCTGGAACTCATTCTATAGACCAGGCTGGCCTCCAACTCAGAGATCCATCTGCCTCTGCCTCACAAGTGCTGGGATTAAAGATATGAGCCTCCACTACCAGGCTGAAGTAAAATCTCTAAAATAAATAAAAATAGGAAGGAAATAGATTGGGATATGAACCAGGTGCTAAAGCTTTTGCTTGGTACATACATACCTAAAGCCCTAGGTTCTGTCCACAACAACCCACAAACAAGGCGTAGTGCGCATGCCTGTGATCCCAGCAACTGGAATCTAAAAGCAGGGGGATCAGAAGTCCAAAAGTTCAAAATAATCCTTAGCTCCATAATGGTTCCATGCCAGCCTGAGTTACATGAGATCCTGCCTCAATTTTTTTTTATTTAACTTTATTTTATATGCATTGACATGAAATCCCCTGGACCTGGAGTTACAGACAGTTGTGAGCTGTCATGTGGATGCTGGGAATTGAACCCGGGTCCTATAGAAGAGAAGTCAGAGTACTTAACTGCTGGGCCATTTCTCCAACCCCTCAAAAAAATTTTTTTAAGGAAAAGAATTTACTCGGTATGGTGATGGCGCTTGTAAAATCTCAATACTTAGGAGACTGAGACAGGAAGATAAGTTTGAGGCTAGCCTGGACTACATAAAGAGTTTGCGGCCTGAGTTACAAAGTTAGACTCTATCTCAAAAAGTAAAATTAAATTGAGACTGGAGAGTTATCTCCGCATTTCCAAGCACCGGCTAATCTTCCAGCAGACCTTGGTTTGATTTTCAGCATCCATACGGCGGCTCACAACTGGCTGTGAACTCCAGTTCCAGGGGATCTAGCGCCCTCTCCTGGATGCAGACACCAGGCAAGCACATGTCGTGCAGACATACATGTGGGCAAAATCCACCTTAGCATAAAATAAAAGAATTAAATTAAAATGAAAAGTTAAAAAAAAAACAAGAACGTTTTAAGGAAATAGGAGTGGCCAAACACCATAGAGGGCTGGAGAATCTCATTCTGAAGTACGGCTAGCGGAGGACCTTGTAACCAAGTGGCTGCTGAAAATGATTTCAGTAGAGAGAGGAGTGGGAGCAGAAGGCACGTGGAGTGGAACCGAAGAAGGACTGGGAGATGGAAAAATAGGGACATCTCAGGCCAGTGAGATGGTGCAGTGGACAAAGGCACTGTCTAAAGAGCCTGGTGGCCCACATTTGATTTCCAGGACCCACACAATGGAAGGAGGGAGCTGACTCCCACAAATTGTCCTCTGATCTCCACGTGTGGAACGTGTACACACACATGCGTGCTAAGTAAAAAGGAATGAAAATGTTAATAATAAACAAAAAGAAATAGAGGTATCAAGCATAGAAGAAGTGTCTTTCAAAAATACAGTTGAGGAGGCTTGGAAAGAACTCGATGGTGGAATGTTTGCCTAACACACTCAAGGACTCGGGTTCCATCCCCAACACCAAGCTGGGGCTGGGGAACCACAAAAAATGAAAGCAAAAGGGTAGGAGTTCAGCTCAGTTATCAGCCAGACTGGGAGTCACATATGGTGTCCTTGAGACGCTACAGAGAGACAAGCGATGAAGGATTTCTGACACCGTGCAAGGGGTTCAGCACAGCGCAGGACAGGAAGAGCGGCCCACCTCAGGGCACCAGCATCAGCAAAGGCTCCGCTACACTCAGAGACAAAGCTGCCACTGACAAAAACTGCGGAAAGTCCTCCAACGCCCTCAAGGACGCAAGTCAAGCAGCTGCCTGATCACTTGCAGCGCATCTGCTTGGTGTCATCCCTTTGCTTCTGAATGAAGTTTCCTTGAAAAAAAAAAGCAGAACAAAACCAAAGCATAAAACCCACTACAGTGCTGCACACACAACCACGTCATTCAGAATGCCAACTAATCTTCAGAGAAAGAGGCCCAAAAGCTTGTGATGGGTGTGAAGTAGCTACAGAAATGTTTGTGACTCACTCATACGGTAACAGTGACGGCTTCCTTGTCAATATGAGAAGACCAGTCCCATAGGTGATATTGTTTCTCTAGAAATGAACCAAAGCTTGGTGTATTCCGTGACTCAGCCCAGCCCTGACACAGCGGGGTGAAATGTCAGCAAAGAGCAGTTAATGTTTATTGTAAAGCACTCACTCAGCTTCAGAAATCAATAACGGCCTGACTTTCTGCAGAGTGCCCCCACACTGGCAAGCCGAGTGCCACGGAACACTCATTTTCTTAGGAGACAATAAAACAGCTCAGTCATCTTCGTCTTTTGTGGAAGAAAAGCTGCACAAATCGAGGTACCTTTAGAGAATCTGAAACCATTTATACCCGAAATGGGCCTCCCACAGACTGCTGGATAAGCCTGCTTCTGGGGTGAGCAGAAGGAGCAGGATCCTAAGGAGCCAACAAGAAGAGGTTTTCACCTGAGGAAAGTTGGGGCAGCAGAGTCACCAAGGAGAAACAGTCTTCGCTCAAGAGTGAGGCCAGGGTCAGGGTAGAAGGATGGAGACAGTCTTTGGCCTGGAGGCCGGAGAGAAGTACTATCCCATTTAGGCTTTGGCTCGGAACAGACTAAGGACAATAGGCTAAAAAGGTGTACAAAGGGGAGTAGGATGGAGCATGCCTGTAGCCCAGCGCCTGGGAAGCTGAGGCAGCTGAATGCTGAATTCAAGGCCTTCACAGTGAAGGCATGCGGAAGCTGGGTGTGGTGGCACTCTCCTGTACCCCAGCATTTGGGAGGTGAAGGTGTGTGGGCCGGGAGCTCTGGATCCCTCTCCGCTAAACATTGAGTTTCATGTCATCTTGGGCTGTGTGAGGCTCTGTCTCCAAAAGCCGAGATAAATTTTAAAAAGAAAGCATACAAAGCTATATGCTATTTCCCTTTGAGTTGCTCATGCGTTGTATAGGCCAGGCAGAGCTAAACTGGCTTTACGGAGGCACCAAGGCATTACAGAGGGAAGACAAGGTTGGATGAAGTCTACTGCAGATGCTTCTCTGGACCAGGTGCTGGAATCCTCCATGGTGGAATTGTCCAGGAGCCTCAGCAACGGCATGCTCTAGCTCCCTGACCCTGATAAAACTGGTGGACATGTATGGAAAGGGAGGTGGAGAATTTCAAGCAGAGGGCGATGGTGTTCCTAGGTTCTGCAGGTCAAAAGACCCTATGAATCAGTCCTCAGATTTGTATGGTCTTGGCTGGGGCAGGAAGAAGGCAGCCCTCGTTTTTTGCCTGGACATTCCATCATCTCTCCCATGAATAATGTTTGCCACCCGAGGTCTGGGCCCAAGGGTGCTGTCGGCGCTGCCCTATCTAGTGATCTGGAAGTACTGACTGATTCGTGGAAGTAGCAGGCATAGTGATTGTCGCTCCCGAGGCTAGGGGAGTCTGGACAAGGCATTGGTGGGTTCTGTTGGCAAGCTTGACTAATCGAGAGGGGAGTAGGGTAGTCCAAAGTTTCTTTCAACAGGAACGGTGACTACCAGGGATCTACTTAGGGTATATAGTTTATATGCTTTATTATTAATTTATTATTTTTATGTGTATGAGTATTTTGTCTAACTGTAAGTCTGTTTATAACATGCATGCCTGGTGCCCACAGAGGCCAGAAGGGAGCTTTGGATCCCCTGGAAGCCATGGAACTGGACTTACAGATGGTTGTGAGCCACCATGTGGGTGCGGGAATCAAACCCAGGTCCTCTGCTAGAACAAGGGCTCTTAACTGCTGAGTCATCTCTTCAGCCCCCTATGTTCCATTAAATCATCGGTCTGAGGTGAGGGTGATGGATGGGTAGATTTCTCCATAGAACACCCAGGGGAAGAAAACCTACAGGGGTAACCCCTCGTGTAGATCGGTAGCTAGATTTCAATGATGACTGTGCACACAAAGACTGGAAATGGAAGGAAATGTACTTTAACTATTCACAGCTTCATGGGCAGGACAGCAACTTATCAGTTGCTTGACCAACACAGAACAAGCTCAGTTCTTCTGTGTCATTTGTGCCTCACCCTTCAGGTTTGACACTTGGCCTCATTTTCTCAGGTCTGAGACTTGGACTTCTCTGTGATTGCTTTGCCCTACCTTCTAAGTCTCTTGGGTGAAAAATCTAGCATGGAATTTAATGTGGGTACTGTTCCTACCCCCGTGTCTCTCCACAGGTTCTACCATGTTCTACATCAAGGGCATAGAGAAGAGGGTGTGGATACTGATTAGTAGGGCCCATGTTAAGCAATATTATGATAGGAGCTCCAGAGTTCCAAATTTCCCATCTTTTCTTTCCTCCATTGTGCATTTTATTTGATTATTTCGTGGGTGTGCATATGTGCCACCGCATATGTGTTTGTCTGTCCACCGGCCCTAGACCTGTCCTCCTTGTCACTTGATGTTCCTCATGTCTTTAGTCACAGCAATGGCAAATGGACTAGCACAGTCTCTGGGGAAACCTTTAGAAAAATATTGACAATTACCTCCAGCTGGCCTCCTAAGAACATGCATTTCTGGTGCACGGATTCATCCATGTGATGACATAGCCTTTTGCAAGGACATGTAAATAAATAAGTAAGCACGTAAACAATAAATAACCATGACAATTGGAACTGCACAGCCACCTCCGTTTTCCTTAGGAGCCCAGGCTGAGGTGGGAACCATTGAAATGGTATGCAGATTTTCTGGGTCAACCATCTCCCCCATCCCATGAGACCCACTTAGGAAGCTTTTGCCTATGTGTATTGAAAACTGTCATTTGTACTGAAAAGTGTCCCTTTGACGCCTGAACCATACAGCAACACTGTCTCATTGATCAAAGTCACCCAAAATGGCTCATTCTGTTTGGTAATGAAGCCCAGGGACAACCGGATGATGGACTCCATGTGTGAGGCAGTGCGGCTGTCTGCCAGCTGGCCACGCTCCTGTGACGTCATGAGCAGATCTCTCTCACGGCTGTTTATGAAGCCCAGGCTTCTGAACTATGACGGTGTTGCTGGTCAGATGTGCCCTACAGAATACAATCCGTTTTCTCCATCCTTTGTACCAGTCTTGGGTGGAACAGGGATAAGAGCCTTTGTTTGAGCTGACAACAGAGCAGTGCTGGAGACAGCAGGCTCTTGTCTTCAGGGCCTCTTACCTCGTGTGTGTCAGGATCCTTGAGCGGATTCCGGAACTCACCAGGCTGACCTAAAATGCTTCAACACCGGCCCCCAAACATTCATTAGGAGAAGAAAGTCTGCTGAGGAGCCAAGGGAGAAGCTGCCTTCAGCTGCTTGTAGGGAGTTGATAGACAGGCCCTGCGCTGGAGCTCTACTCCCCTCACCCCCCCTTTCCTTCCTCTCGTGCAGCTTCTCGGCAAGGAAATGAGCTGAGTGGTAACAGGCCTTGGACAAGCTGGTTCCAACAGCAAGATTTTAAAATATTCATTTACACCAGGTAGTGGTGCATGTGCTTGGAAGGCAGAGGCAGGGACATCACTGTGAGTTCAAGGCCAGCCTGGTCTGCAGAGTGAGTTCCAGGACTGCCAGGGCTACTTAGAGAAACCCTGTGTTGGGAAAAAAAAATTACTTTTGAGTTTTTTCTTTTGCTTTTAGTAATATCTTTTCATAGCTACAAACTACTCAAATAGACTTCCGGTGGCCCAGGAACTACAAGCCTCTCAGAGAAGCCCTGCCTGAGTTGCTAGGAACCTTGAGTACGCTGATAATTGACCTGGAGTTTCCCTCTCAGGAGTTCTGCCTGCTCATCGAATAGCTCTGCCCACCATTTCTTAAAACATCCACAGCTTCCTGTCTCCTGAAATGTCCAGCCCTCTGTGTCCTGTAACGAGTGTGGTCCTGCCTCTTTTGTGAATTCTACCCCTGGGAGCTATTCCCTGACTGTTGATCTTTCTGCCTATTTCACCCCTCCTTCTAGCTTATCGGAGACTGCTTCTTACTCACAGTCTTTTGTGTGTTTTGTTTGGAGTGTATGTGTGCTTTGAGACAGAGTCTCACTATGTAACTCTAAGAGGCCTGAACATCGCTATAGAGATGAGACCCAGAGTCTTCTGCCTCCATCTCCCAAGTACAGATCCCTAGTACAGAGCTCTGCAAATACGCATCTCCATGCATGACTCTTATTTTGATTCTTCTTTCTTTTCTTTTCTTCCTCTTTTTTTGTTTTTTTTTAAATATTTATTTATTTATTATATATATAATGTTCTGTCTGCATGTATACCTGCCCACCAGAAGAGGACATCAGATCTCATTACAGATGGTTGTGAGCCACCATGTGGTAACTGGGAACTGAACTCAGGACCTCTAGAACAGCAGCCCGTGCTCTTAACCTCTGAGCCATCTCTCCAGCCCCAAGATTTATTTTCTTGTTGTACATAGTGGCACACACCTTTTATCCCTGCACTGGAGAGACAGAGACAAGCAGATCTCTGAGTTTGAGGCCAGCCTAGTCTACAGTGTGAGTTCCAGGACAGCCAGGACTGTTACACAGTGAAACCTACCTTGAAAAACAAAACACTGATTTTATTTTAACTTCTATTTATTATTTATTTATGTATCTATCTTGTGTGTGGGTGTTTTGTCCACAGGTATATCTGTGGATTGCTTGTATGCCTGGTACCTGTGTTAGCAAATTTAATATTACTTTTTTGCTAGTTTGTTAGTCTATGAAGTCTGTGCCATGTGTGTCTAGGTGTCAGACAGTTATGAGTTGCCCAATGTGGGTGATGGACACCCAACCTAGGTCCTCTGAAGAGTAGTAATTGAGCCATCTCTCCAGACCCTTACACCAATTATTATTGTTGTTGTTGTTATTCTTAACTAGTTTATGTTGATGGACATTTTGCCTGCGTGTCTCTGTGTAACATGTGAGTTCCTGATGCCCATGGAGGTCAGAATAGGGCATCGAATCCTCTGGAACTGGAGTTACAGATGGTAACTGAAATGTGGGTGCTGGAATCAAACCCAGGTTTTTCAGAAGAGCATCCAGTGCTCTTAACCTCTGAGCCATCTTCCCAGCCTCGTATGCCAGTTCTTGATGGAAACTGCAGAGCGCATCAACTCTGGTGTAGTGCTAATGCCAGAGTGCCTGGGTTCAAATCCAGCTTTGTTACTCACTAGCCAAGAGACCTTAGCTATATTACTCCTCCTCTCTGTGCCTTAATTCCTCAATAACATAGTAATATTACTTCATAGAATGAGTTTGAGGCTCGAAATAGAACTTGCAAAAACAGTTTGGACACTGCCATTCAGCCATTAAGTACTCAAAAAATGCTACCCTTCCATCCACTCCAGCCCATACTGAGCAAGAATCACTAAGAATCAAAATGACATTTATCACCCCCATTGCACCCCAGGGATTTTGGCTTGGTGTCATATACCAACTTCCGCAGACACTCACTAAAGGAATTCTCTAGCTGACTTTAAAATCTACCAGTGCTCCGAACCCCTGGCTGACGGGAAGACAGCTCCTTGCTGTCCCACAGGTAAGCCTTGCTCATTTCTGCTCTGTGCCTTTTCTCACGCAGTTCTTCTTCCTTGGAATTCTAACTCTACCTTCTCCCTTCCTTCTCCTTCCCATCTTTTCCTTCTCTGTTCAAACCTTGCCTCATCTAAGAAACCTTCCCTGACTATATCAGTTTCTTCTTACTAGTTTTCTTTTTTATCCTTCTCTCCTATTTTATATCCCAACTGACTGCAGCTTCCCACCCCTCCACTCCTCCCAGTCGGCCTGCATATATCTCTCCTCTCCCCCAGATCCACTCCTCCTCCATTTCCTTTCAGGGAGCAGGCCTCCCAGGGGCATCAACTGAAGTTGGCAAAACAAGTTATGGTAAGACTGGGCATAAACCCTCATACCAAGGCAGGACAAGGCAACCCCCTAGGGGGAAAAGGGTCTCAATGGCAGGCAAAAGAGTCAGAGACAGCTCCACTCCCACCGGTAGGAGTCAGTCTTACAAGAACACCAAGCTATACAACCATAACACATATGCAGAGGCCCTAGCTCAGACCCATGCAGGCTTTGTGATTGTTTCAGTCTCTTTGATCCCCTGTGAGTCCGGTTTAGTTGATTCTGTGGGCTGTGTTTTCCTGTTGTCCTCAACCCCTCTGGCTCCTAGAATCCTTACCCCCACCTCTTCCTGGGGGAAGGGTTCCTTGAGCTCTGCATAATGTTTGGCTTTGGATCTCTGGTCTGTTCCCATCAGCTCCCGGAGGAAGCCTCTGTGACAATGACTGGGCTAGGCACTGATCTATTGAGTATAGAAGGTTATCATTAGGAATCAACTCATTGACTTTTTTTTTGCCAGTGTGCTTGGTTCTAGCCTATGTCTCTGGGCTATCCAGCCTTGGTTTCTGGCCATCAAAGGGGGCTGCCTCTCGTGACATAGGCCCATGAGTTAGACCAGTGGCCATTGGTTGGCCACTCCCACAAGTTCTGCACTACCTTTACCTGTTATGGCTTGTTTGGTGTCCCAGTCCCATCACTAATTACAGGAGATGGCTGGTTCAGGCTCTATATCACCATTACTAGAAGTCCACACTAGGCTCAACCTTGTAGATTCCAGGGAGTTCCCACAGCACTAGGTTTCCATATAGTCCCCCAAATCCCCCCAGTTCAAACTCATCCCTCCTCATACTCGCTCCCTCCACCTTCCCCCACTGACACCTGATCCCTCCTGTTCCCATATCCCCACCCTCATCTATCCATGAAATCTCTTCTAGTTCCCTTTCCCAGGGAGAAACACGCATCCCCCCTTGCACCCTCCTTGTTACTTGGCTTCTCCGGGTCTGTGGGTTATAGCCTGGTTATCTTTACAGCTAATACCCACTTAGGAGTGAGTACATACCATATTGTCTTTCTGGGTCTGGGTTACCTTACTCAGGATGATTAATTTTCTAGTTTATTCATTTACCTAAGACTTTCATGAGGTCATTGTTTTCTATAGCTGACTAGTATTCCATTGCATAAACATACCACGTTTTCTTTATCCATTCATTGGTTGGGGGATGTCGAGGTTGTTTCCAGGTTCTGGTTATTGCAAATGAAGCTACTCTGAACAAAGTTGAGAAAATGTCCTTGTGGTAGAATGGAGTGTCCTTTGGGTATATGCCTAAGAGTGTTTGGTATAGCTGGGTCTTGAGGTAGACTGATTCCCACTTTTCTGAGGAACCCCTATATTGATTTCCATAGTGGTTGTACAAGTTTACATTCCCACCAGCAAAGGAGGAGTGTCCCCCTTGCTCCACATCCTTTCCAGTATGAGCTGTCACCTGTGATTTTGATCTTAGTCACTCTGAGAAGTGTGTTTCTCTGTGTAGCTCTGGCTGTCCTGGATGGAACTCACTTTGTAGACCAGGCTGCCTGCCTCTGCCGGCCTCTGCCTGCTTCTGTCTCCCAAATGCTGGGACTAAAGGTGTGTGCCACCACCACACCCAGCCCTCTATCAGTTTCTTCTTCTCTTCCCCTTTGAATTCCCTCCCAGTCAGAATCGGAACCATGTTGCCAGAAAACACAAAGCAATCATTTTGGTCTTGGTCATGTAGCCTCAAGAGGTTATTAAATTCCATTAGCTTGTTTGAGGACATTCAACACAAGGCTAAGTACATGCACTGGGCCCCACCTCCAGCCCAATAAACACTTTAAGAATCATCATGTTCTCTCTTCCCCTGCCCCCTTGACCCCAGCACGTAGCCTCATGCTGGCTTCCCCGTAGGTATCCAGTAAAGACTCAGCTGCTGACATATCTGGCATAACTCAGATTTGGCTGAGGGAAGCTGGGGCCCTGGCTTGATTTCTGGCAGCGAGTTCAATCAGAAAGTAGGAAATTGGTTCTGCTGACTTCACGTGTTTCCTCAGTGGTTCAGTTTGCAGAATGAGCAGGGTCCTCAGGTGAGCCCTTCGCTGTAGAGACCTTGAGACTAAATGGATCCTTCAGTTAATGGTTGACACTGTCTGTTTACCTAAATGATTGCTAAGAGTCCCGGCTTGCCGATGGCACACTTTGTGGATTAACTGCTTTGGTCCCAAGAGTAAAAGATAATTTCTAGGTTTTTATGGTTTTGGTGTGTAACTGGAAATACTGTAGTCTGTCTCTAGCTAGTAAGTACACGGACAGTAAGTAGATGCTCCCCTGGTATTGCTATCTAGGGAGGGAGCAAGGCTGTCCTCCATTTTGACCTCAGGCATTTTGACCTCTCAATTATCCATAGTTTTAGAGGCTGGGATCTAGAAGAGATGGCATCCAGCACCAGAGTCCTCTCTGCTGCTTGCCCACACAGTGGGTCCCCTGAAGGCCGAGAATCGGGCAGAGCTGAGGGGTGTAACGCGGTCAAGTCCAGTTCAGTACCTCAGATAGGGCCCAACATGACATTTTGGTGACAGTGATGCTTCTCTTCCTCTGGAACAGGGCAAGAACTCTAGGTCCAAATCCATTGGGAGCTCAGGGATCAATCTTGTTTAATGATTGTGTGTGGGACAGGGGTGGGGCTGGTTAATGTTTCTCTGCTTCCTCTTGGGCTATGGGCCATGTAAAGCTCCGGTCCTGGACTTATTGTCCCTCCCCTGGGCTGGGCTTTGACAGTACCTAGTGGCATTGAACAGACACGCCTGCATACATTCCCTGGGAAAAGGTAGCTGCAACCAGGTGTGGCAGTGCCTGGGAGGTGAGGAGTGTGGGGAGGGAGGGGGGCTACGGTGGGCTGATATGGTGCTGGGGTCGAAATGCTGGCTGGAGAAAAGCCTGGGTCTTATCTTCTGACTTCAACATTCAGCCACTTGGGGCCTTTCTGTGCTTCCCTCTGACCTGGGATGGCGTCCTCCTGCCAGGTGCCCAGGCTGCTTAGATTCTCTCTTCAGCCTCCAATTCCTACCTTCTTTCCAGGCTCCGTGTTCTTCTCTCTCCTTTTTCTCAGCCAAAGATTCTTCTCTTGCCCATAGGGTCAGAGTCCCAGGAAGACAGACTTGAAGAACTCGAAACATAAGGTGGCCAAGTTTGCTTTTCTCTGGCATGCAGGGTCAGGGTTCTGTGGGACTGTCAGACAATGCCACATGCCGCTTTCTTTTCTGGGCCACAAGGTAAAGCAGGCACATATCTGACATGGGCCTGCTAACAGGGCCAAGGATGTGGGAGCATGCCTTTCCATTTGCTTGAGTGGGGGGCAGGCAAGCTCAAGTTGGACTTGGTAACTGATGGTTTGAGGATTTACTGGAAGGGTGGCTCCCAGCTGTTAAAAAGCCATTCCAGCTGTCAGGAATGGTATAGCAGAACCCACGGACTTAGAGAATGAGATGGGGGAAAGAGAACATACACAAAAGGTTTGGTTTGGTTTGGTTTGGTTTTTGAGACAGGATCTCACTATGTAGCCTTAGCTGGCCTTGAATATATAAACCAGTCTGGGCTCAACTCACAGATCCTCCTGCCTCTGTCTCCTGAGTGAGTACTAGGATTAAAAGCATGCACCAACCAGCCCAGCCACAAAAGAAGTTTTAATAGGCAGAAACCATTGGTAAGGGACCCAGTCTGGGAAGAGGGGCCAATATGCTTTGCAATCTGAGTTTTACCACTTGTTTACCGGCTGTGTAATGAGTTAAAGTGTTTGCCAGGCATAGCGGCTTATGTCTATAATCCCAGTTCTCAGAAGACTCGAGGCATGAGGAGTGTGAGTTCAAGACTAATCTGACTACATGTGTGAATTGGGGTTGTTCGGAGGATGAGAGTTCATGAGCATGCAATTCCTAATACTCAGGGAGCATTCTATAAATGGTGGCCGTCACAAACAACACTAGCAAGTGAAGTGGATGATGGAGGAGCAATAAGCCAAGCATTGAAAAGAAAAGGAATGTCAGCAGAAGCCTTCTGAAGAGTCTTGGGGGGGGTGGCGGGGGAGAGAAAATTGAACGCACTAGACTGGTCATGGTGAGCAAGCCTGACCATGACAGATGGATGACGGGGTGGAGACTAAGTCAGTACCTGAGATTCTATAGAACCACGGTGGAGGCGTGAAGATAACAGGGAAAGAGACAGAGACAGATGAGGCTGGCTTTAATCACACCACCCTGAGGAAAGCGCCCCCAAATTCAGAAGGAAGTCCCTTCCTGACTATGGGTGGCCTGTGAGACAGGAAAGAACATAGAATTTGGGTTAATTTTTTTTTCTTTTTATTGTTTGTTTTTGAAACAGGATCTTATGTAGCCTAGGCTGGCCTCAGACTTACTAAGTAGCTGAGGATAACCTTGAACTCCTAATCCTTCTGCTCCTACCTCCACAGAACTGGGAACAAATACACAAGTACTATTGCTTCTGGGGATCGAACTCAGGGCTCCTGCCAGCTAGGTAAGCACTCTACCAACTGAACCACATCCTCAACCTTCGTGTCTGGGCCTGAGTATAGTAACCTCATCCAGTCCCACCAGAGTAGCATTGCCCAAACCCACAAAGCACAAGGAGTCACATGCAGGAGGAAAGAGTGACAGGGTCGGAAGGGAGACTGAGGTGATAAATGCGTCATGTGTGCACACACATGCCAACACGCATAGGAGCTTTGGGGCTGTGTGCTCTGTCTCAGAGCAAACATTCCTTCAGAAGAGGGGCCCTCAGAAGCAGCGCTCTGCGCAAAAGCTTTGAGGTCAGAGGAAAATCAATTTGCAATCTGATTCCATTAGCTGGCAGTAGGGCAATTGCCAGTGAAGCAAGTTACTGAACCTCTTTCTCTCTCTCTCTCTCTGCCTCAACTTTCTGGTCTGAAAGATGGGGATGACATTACAGAATTTTTTGTGAGCTCCTACTTTTGTTCTGTGCTCAAGTGCTGGGCAAACCGGAATTCAAAGCCTGACAAGGCCTCAGAAACCCTATCTAATTAAACACAGAGCAAAACATGCCTGCTGCAACTCAAACCATATCAATAGCTGGACTTTAACCTAAAGTCAGGAAAACAGTTTGGATTTCAAAATCAGGTCACTCCTCTCGATGTTTTTAAAATGCAGCTTTGAGGTACTGGTGTTGACATAGACAAAGCAAAAATTGAAACCCCAGTGCCCACACAAGTGTTCTCAGAGGTCCCAAAGGGAGCTACTGGCTGTGTCCCAGAAAACTCAAAGTAAGAGGCAAAGAATTTCTTAGAAGGACCTAGAAACTTGAGGTTGATCAGGAGGTTTATGGGGCACCTCTGAGGGGAAATAGAGAGAAAACACCTATGTTTGCTTTGGGGTTCATGGGAACAGCCTGAGAAAAGGAAAATGAACCAAATCAGGAGGCCAGAGGAACCCTGGGAAGGAAGCTTTGAGTCTTCTCGGCCCTGAACCAACATGGAAAGAAAAGTGGTAACTCTGTAAGATGCTGTAGCATTTACACAGAAGAAAAAAAGAAGGTAGAGCCTCCCGAGTGCTGGGATTAAAGGTGTGCACCACCGCCCGGCGGGGATGACCCTTTCTGCCTCAGTTTCCTCCTCCATGACAAGAGGCTGAAAATAACATCCTACCTCCCCAAGATGTTCCTTAATCTTTTTCTTTTATATTGTTAGCCTATTTACATGTGTGTTTATAATGTGAATGGGTGTCAGTGTGGTTGCGTCAGTGTCCGGGCACACATGGAAATCAGAGGACAACTTTCAGGAGGTGATTCTTTCCTCGGGTCATCAGGCTTGCCCGACAAGTGCTCTGGCCTGCTGACTGTTCTGAGGCTCACTGGAGAAAGCACACGTTCAAGGGCTTGGCACATGATTAATATATACTTGGCAAATGCTTATTCCTGCAGGAGTTGGGTTATTTTTAATTACATTTATGTGTGCACGTATGTGCTCACTCTTGCGTGTAAGTCAGAGGACAACTTACAGGAGTCAGTTCTGTCCTTTCACCATGTAGATTCTGGTATCAGACTCAGGTAATCAGGTTTGGCAGCAAGCACCCTTACTCACTGAACCATCTTGCTAGCCCAGGTTACTCCTCACTCCCAAGGCTGTGTGCACACAAAGCAAGTCCTCTATACCACTGACCCAAGTACCCACGTCTAGTCTGAGAAGCCTAAAACATTTTATTGGTAAAAACATTTTCCCTCTCCATCCCTCCTTTCCTTTTATTATTATTATTATTATTATTATTATTATTATTATTATTATTTTAGAGGTGGGAGGATAGAGACAGGCTCTCTCTATGTAGCCCTAGCCCTAGCTGTCCTGGAACTCACTGACTCACTGTAGAAAAGACAGACCTCAGATTCATTAGAGACCTTTCTGCCTCTGCTTCCTGAGTGCTAGGAATAAAGGTGTAAGCTACCACAACCCACTCTTTTTGGTTTTTGAGACAGGGGAAGTCTCACTTTGTAGCCCTTGCTAGAACTCACTACGTAGACTAGGTTGGCCTTGAACTCAAAGCAATTTGCCTGTCTTTACCTCCCCGAGTGCTGGGATTAAAGATATGTGTCACCATGCCTGACAAGCCTTTTATAAAAAAAAAAAAAAAAACAAAACCTAAATAAAGAAACATCGTGTAGAGAAGTAACTCATGTCCCGTAGGCTGTCCCTTCTTCCTGTCCTCTTGCTTTATTTTTGTGACTGGACCTCCCTAAGTTGCATAGACTGGACTAGAACTCTTGTTTGTTTTCGTTTTTTTTTTTAAATATGTGCATGAGCTTCTCTGTGTGTGTTTGTGTGCTAAAACATGGCCACATGTAATCCAGGTTGGCTTTGAAATCACAGTGTAACTGAGGCTCTACTTTCCAAGTGCTGAGATTACAGGTATGCATCGTCATGCCTGGCCTTAGTCTAAAGCTTCTGAGCTCGTGGGCCTCCTCCCTTAACCGTCACACTCCAGATAGCCAGAATACAGGTGTACCACCTGTGAGGCTCCTCCCTTAGCCATCACACCCCAGATAGCCAGAATACTGGCGTGTGCCACCTGTGAGCCTCCTCCCTTAACCCTCACACCCCAGATAGCCCGACTACAGGTGTGTACCACCTGCCCTGATCTCCTGTTTCTTTTCTCTCACTCCCCAACATTTCCAGTAACTATTTCACTGCCTCTTCCCTCTATAACCAAGAGAGGCACCCAGAAGTGATTACAAGGCTTCTTCCTGCACAGGCCATCCCTGTTGTGGAGGTGCCCTGGGTAAGGCCAAAAATGCACTGCGTTTGCTGTATTTCTGTAGGTCCAGGCCTGAGGTGCTCTCATCCAGCTCCTTGCTTCTAACACAATCTCCTTTCAACTTCAATGGCAGAAGTGGTGGGAGGTGGGGAGAGGCCTTCTTTGTCTGCCTAAGGGAGAGAGGAGAATTTCCTCCCTAGAGTCATTGGCAGATTCATAAGCAGGAGGTTACAATATGCACTTGACATTGGGGCCAGGGCAGCAACTGAGCTGTCTGTTCTATGGCAGATACTCTAGGTGCTTACACGTTACTGGAGAGAAAAAGGAGAAATGTGGGCTTAGCGGACCATTTGGCTGCCTAAGGCAGTATTGTTTCCTCTTCCAGAGACAGTTCTTAACCCCTTGATAACCACTTGAGAAACTGGAGCAGGTATCTTCATTGACACCCGTGGCAACCTTGGGCGTGGGCGCCATTAACGGATGAGCAAGCAGGCCCATGGAAAGTCAGTAAATAGCCCAAGGTGAAGAATCAGGATGCGAACAGAAGCTACATGACCCGTGCATAATTCTTTGTCTAACCTGCCTGATGGCTTTATCACTCGGCTTGTTCTCACCATGAGCCCACCTGCCTACCCCCTGGAGAAGGGTCCCTTTCCTGCAGTTTAAGGATAGTCAGAGTTTGCTGGACAGCTTCTTTATTTTCGTGTGTTTCAGGGTGACATCAAATTAGCCTTCTTTTCTTCTTTAATGGCTAGCTTTTTCTTTGGCTGGCACCGTCTGCAAAAGCGCAAGGAGCCTGCTGCTGTGAGACTCTAGTCTGCTTCAGACTCCTTTGTACTTCATCTTTTTAGCCAGGTGACTTTGCGTGGATAACAGGATTGTTGAATGGGTCAGAATGGGGAAGTGATTACTGCACTTCCTGGCTTGATAAACTCGATGCCCCACGTTTCCTCCCTTCTGGCACATTCATACCCGGAAGGGGACCCAAGACTAGGAAAACTCCTGCTGACTCTTGTTTCTGGTAGAAATATGGAAGAGGGCTTTAGTCCAGAGATTCCTGGCTCCCTGGGGTCCGGGCTTCCATGCACCTGTCTGTGTTCTATCTCCCTCCCCCAGAGCCATTATTCTGGTAGGGCCATGGGGCGGGTGCGGCGATGGACCGGGCGGGCACAGAACAGGTGGGTGAAGGCTGGGTGTCCGGCGCTGGGACACAAGTGCTCTGTGTGTAGGGTGGGCGGAAGTCAGGGCGTTTGATCTGAATTCTAAAGGGTGTTGTTCAGCGCCCCACAAAGGTCCCATTGTACAGACACTGGGTATAAAGCAGCATATGACTCTCCAGCACCGGGAGGCGATGAATTGGGACGCAGGCGCGACCACGGGGACCACTCCCCCTACACAGACATGAGACCATAGGGGAGCTGTCTGGGTGGCCTCAAGGATAGGCGCTCCCCGAGGTAACCGGGCTTTCTGGGTTTGCCATAAGTCAGGAGCAAAGTAGCTAGCTGGGGGAGGGGAGCCAGAAGAGCTGGCTAAGAGCAGAACTAGACAGGCCTGGTGAAGCGAGGGACTCAAGAGGAAAGAATGCTGGATGTATGTGAAGAAAGGGGATGGGACTCAGAGAGGTCAAGTCAAGCGAATGAGAAGGAAAGCCTGGCGCCAAGAGGGATGGATGAGGAAAGCTATGACTCTCCTCACTTTCCAGTCACCAGCTCTTGGAAGAGATGGGGGCAGGGGAGGCAGCAATACTTCGCCCAGCTTCCTGCCCTAACCTTCTGACAGTTTGCTTCCTGCCTCTTGTCTCACAGGTGTGAATGAGGCAGGATGAACTGGACGGGTTTGTACACCTTGCTCAGTGGCGTGAATCGGCATTCTACCGCCATCGGCCGAGTATGGCTGTCGGTCATCTTCATCTTCCGAATCATGGTGCTGGTGGTGGCTGCGGAAAGTGTGTGGGGCGATGAGAAGTCTTCTTTCATCTGCAACACCCTCCAGCCTGGCTGCAACAGCGTCTGCTATGACCAGTTTTTCCCCATCTCCCACGTGCGCCTGTGGTCCCTGCAGCTTATCTTGGTTTCCACCCCAGCTCTCCTCGTGGCAATGCACGTGGCTCACCAACAGCACATGGAAAAGAAAATGCTACGACTCGAGGGGCTCGGGGACCCCCTCCACCTGGAAGAGGTGAAGAGGCACAAGGTGCACATCTCAGGGACACTGTGGTGGACCTATGTCATCAGCGTGGTGTTCCGGCTGCTGTTCGAAGCAGTCTTCATGTATGTGTTCTATCTACTCTACCCCGGCTATGCCATGGTGCGACTGGTCAAGTGTGAGGCCTACCCCTGCCCCAACACAGTGGACTGCTTTGTGTCCCGCCCCACCGAGAAAACCGTCTTCACTGTCTTTATGCTGGCCGCCTCCGGCATCTGCATTATCCTCAACGTGGCAGAGGTGGTGTACCTCATCATCCGGGCCTGTGCCCGCCGTGCTCAGCGCCGCTCCAATCCGCCCTCCCGCAAGGGCTCGGGCTTCGGCCACCGCCTCTCACCTGAATACAAGCAGAATGAGATCAACAAGCTGCTGAGCGAGCAGGATGGCTCTCTGAAAGACATACTGCGCCGCAGCCCTGGCAGCGGGGCCGGGCTGGCTGAGAAGGGCGACCGATGCTCAGCCTGCTGATGCTCATGTACCAGGCAACCTCCCATCCCACCCCTCCCTCACTCAGCCCTGGCCCGCCCCTCCTTTTCCTATGCCCGTGAGCAGGCCTCTGCCTGCTGGGGATTACTCTATCAAAACCTTCCTTCTCTCCCTATTCCCCTTCCTCGGAGAGCCTTCTCTCTAAGAACTAGCCTGCTGGGGAGTGGAGAGCCACCTCTGCACCAGGGCTCAAGGTTACTGAGGGTGTGGGTAGCTCTTTCTGCCTGGACCCCTTCCTCTTCCCTCTCCCTCTCCCTGAGGAGATGAGATGCTCTGTCGGTGTTTCCAATTATGAAACTAATCTTAACCCCCATGCTGTCAGGTACCCCACTTCGGGAGTCACATCAGTGGGGAGGGATGTGGGCAAGCGGAGTGGAGGAGGGGCTCTGCATCGTGGGTGGAGAAGGGAGGGGGACAAGCACAGAAAAAGGAAGAACGGTGCTTGCCTTGCTGTCTGTGGCGAGGAAAAGAAGGCCATGTGAGGGAGTTAGGGAGGGAGAAGCAGGCAGATAAACTGGAGTGGGGATTGGTCAGGGCTGCCCCCAGTTCCCAGTTCCCAAGGCCTCTCTCTCTCTCTGGGCAAATGTTACACATTAAACAGGATTTTACAGTAAATGAAGAGGTGCTTTGAGTGTTTGTTGAAGTTCTTTCTCCTGCACCCTCCTTTCTGACCTCCCCCTGGATAAGCAGGCCTTGGTTGGCATTTTGCTGATCAAGAAAAGAAAAGGGCAGAAGGAAGAGTGCCTTCCCTTGAAGCTGCAAGTAGGAGCCTGGCAAAGCCACCCATGGAGCCGTCTTATTTTTATTCTGGCTTGTTTGTTTACTTATTTCTTTTCTTTTTCATTGTTTATAGTCTATTGTTATCTAATTCACATGCCTCCTTTCTTTTGTTTTAAGAATAAATGACAGCCTCTTCTAGAGAGACAAGAAATAAGAAATGCTACAGAACCGTCTCAGGAGAGAGAGAGAGAGAGAGAGAGAGAGAGAGAGAGAGAGAGAGAAAGAGAGAAAGAGAGAGAGAGAGAGGATGAGAGAGTGTGGTATACCTCAGATAGCTAGGCCCTTCTGCTACACTTCTGAGACAGCTATCCACTTCCTCCCTGGACATTCACCCTCTGGTGCCCTGCAAGTCCCTGATCTCTCTTTCCTCTGGATATGGCCTCTAATTCCATCTGTCTCCCCAGTGTCCCTCCCTTTTTCCTCTCTAAATCCATGCCCCCCAGGACTCCATCAGAGGTCAGGCATGTCCACCAGAAGTTTCCTTGCCAGGACCCTCCTCCCCCTGTCAACTACTGGAGGAAAAGCTCCAGGCTTGGAACTTGACAAAGCAGAGTTCAAATCCTGGCTGTGCCTCTTATTTGCAAGGTGTGGCCTTTCCCAAGCCTGTCTCCCTGTGTGCACACAAGGGATGGCCCATACCTCTCATCCTCCCTCCTATATTTGTCTGTTTCTTAAGTACCCCTCCCCAGCCTCACAGGGCTTTCCCCCACTGCCACTGCCCACACAAAGGGTGCCTCAGGGTCCAAGTCCCCCCCCCCCAGCAAGTTTTCCTCCTCAGCTTTCTCATCTCTGAGCTGGACAGAGCATTGGCCACTTCCTCTCAGAGTAACATGGAGGAAACAACACCAGAAATGAAGAAAATCAGGTGTGACCTCATCAGAATTGTTTTCCCTCTGTCAGTCAATTTTTCCTTTCTAAGAGAAAGCATAAAATACAAAACCAGGAAACAAGCAGGGTACTTGTCTGTAATCCCATTGCTCAGGAGGTGGAAGCAGGAAGATTAAGGCAAATTAGAGGCCAGCCTGAGGTACGTAGTGCCAAGTCAGCTTGGGCTATGGTGTAAGACCCCGCCCCAGGAACAACAGCAAAACCACTCCCATCCTATACGAAGTCTCCTTTCTCCTTAGAAACTAACATCACACTCTGTCAGTGGAGAGGTTCTTATGTGCCTGACACGAGGGCCGCAAAATTCCTCTTCCCATAGAAATCCATCCCCTTTTCCCACGATGCAACAAACATAGACCATCTCCTCTTGTGTAAATGGTCCTCAAGAGAAAGATTTTCTTTTGCAAAATTCCATCCTGGGGGCTGGGATGTAGCTCAGTCAGTAGAGTGGGTTTCTAATACGCTTGCCTTGGTTCTGTCCCCAACACAATTAATTAATCCTAGTCCTTAAGGGATCCTCACACCCGTGTCTGAGCAAGAAAGGATAAACTGCTCATCATGTCAGAAATTTACTGTTCCAATCCCAAGCCCTGTGTGGTGGCGCACGCCTTTATTCCCAGCACTTGGGAGGCAGAGGACAAAGGCAAGTGGATCTCTGTGAGTTCCAAGCAAATCTAGTCTGTATAAAGAGTTTCAGGACAGCCAGGGCTGGCTAGAGAGCTCCTGTCAAAAAAAAAGGAAGGAAAAGAAGATTCCATTTCCAGATGGAGGCTACCTCTGCGGGGCAAAGGTGGGGAAACAAATATCAGACATTAGGAACCAGAGAGAGGTTAGGACACGGGATTCTTGTGCTAACCAGGTGGAAACAGGCTGAAGGAATCTTGAAGGGAGCTCCAAGAGGCAAAGTCTCAAAAACGTAGTGGGAGCGGCTGCCCCAGGACTGATGGTTTCATTTGAGGGAAACACACTGAGGGCTTAGTACGTATAGTTCATGATGTGCTGAGTGAGCTGGATAATGAAGAGGGTGCTGGAGTTAGGAGACCGGGCTTTCCACTGGTAGGCTTGACCCCTTCGCCACTTGTAGGTCTCAGTATTTATACCTGCAGTATAGAGTACATAATAACTACTGTCTTTCACAGGGTTGTTTTGTTTTTTCGAGACAGGGTTTCTCTGTGTAACAGCCCTGGCTCTCCTGGAAACTCGCTCTGTAGACCAGGCTGGACTCGAACTCATAGAGAGCCGCCTGTCTCCGCCTCCCAAGTACTAGGATTAAAGGTGTGCACAACAACCACAACCAGCTAGGTTTTGATTTTTATTTATTTTTTTGAGACTCAAACAAGTTGTGTTCAAAAACTGATTATAAAAATAAAGGTAATGAGAGATGACTCAGCAGTTAAGAGCACTGGCTGCTCTTCCAGAGGACCCAGGGTCAATTCTCCGCACCCACATGGCATCACACCTGTCTGTAACTCTAGTTCCAGGGGATCTAACACCCTCATACAGACTTACTTGCAGGCAAAACCTCAATGCTCATAAAATAAAAATAAAAATAGATAATTTTAAAGAAATCTTTAAAAATTATCAAGGTAATGAGTTAGGAGTGGTGGCATACCTGCAATCTCAGCACTTAGAAGGTGGGGGCAGAAGTTCAGGTCCAGCCTTGGCTAAACAGGGAGTTTGAGGCCAGTCTGGGCTGTATAAGACCCTGTCAAAAAATCAATAAGAACGTTAAAAGAAATCAAGTTATAAATATAAGATAGTTTTAAAGGCACCTAGAAAGTGTGTATTAGAACTCCCCGGGAGCCAGGAAGGGGGAAATCCAGTTCAGCCAGGCTGAAGCTTATGCAAAGAATTTGGCTCTGTGAGCTAGGATTAAAGCACGCCTTTAATGCCAGCACTCGGGAGGCAGAGGCAGACAGATCTCTCTGTGAGTTCCAGGCCAGCCTGGTCTACAGAGTGAGTTCCAGGCCAGCCAAGGTTACAAAGAGACGCTGTCAAAGGAGGAAGAGGAAGAAAAAGAAAGAATTTGGTGGTATAAATCCAGGTTTGACACACATCTATAATCCCAGCACTCTGGAGGCTGAGGAAGGAGTGAGACTTCAAGACTGGGCTACTTATCAAGGACCCTGTCTGAAACCAAAAACAAAATCTTGGCAAAAATAAGGGTTCTCCAGGGAGCAGGCAGCAGTTCAAACAACAAAGTCCAGAGATGTTGCAGACTTGGTCATGACCCATCGAAGGGTCAATATTGAAGGGCTCTCTCTTGAGGACAGGAAAGGTCGAGGAGCAGACCTTTTGGCGTACTCGCTATCTGCTGTTTGTGGGGTGGCAGGAATCTATGGCCTTTCAGAGGTGTGCAGATGCCAGAAGCTGCAGGGAAAAGACGGAGTCGGTTCCTGGATGGAAGCAAGCTGAACTACGGACAGTAGTCAAAGCAACAGCTAATGAGTCGAGATTACAGAGCAAGCCGCAGTATCCATAGAGAATTGGCATGGCAACCACAAACTGGCTCAGATGCTCGATCAGATAGCCTGGGCACACAGAGTGGGGGCTAGAGGGGGATGGTCAGTTCATTTCCAGATTCCACAATGTTTAAATGCTGGATCTGACCTGTAGTATACTGGGGCTAGACAATTCTACTGACCTGAGCTCGCTTTGATTGCCAGACTAGGCCAGGCTGAACCTAAAAGGGCAAGCAAAGAAAGGATTGGGGCATTGAAGTGAGGGAGAATAAAGCAGGCGGCAGACGTCTGAAAGGCGTGCTGTCTTCAGAGTCAGATAAATAATCTGTCATGGAGGATCCAAGAAATGGAATGGTTACAGCAGAGGGAAAGACAAACTGTAGCCAGAGTGTGGCAGGCCTTGTGTGTCTCTCTAAGTGGTTAAGAATATCTTTTAGAGAGGTTGGCATGGTGGTACACCCCTTTAATCCCAGCACTGGAGAGGTAGAAGCATGAGGTCTCTGTGAGTTCAAGACCAGCCTGGTCTACTAGTGAGTTCCAGGAAAAGCAAGACTATGTAGACAGACCTTGTCTCAAAACAAAAACAAAACAACAACAACAACAAAACAGAAACAATATCTATAAGAGAGCAGAAGAGATGTCTCAGTGGTTAAGTGCACTTGTTTTTGCAGAGGACCTAGGTTCAATTCCCAGTATCCATATGGCAACTCCGAAGTGTTCATAACTCCATCCAGTTCAAGGAGATCCAAGGTAATCTTCTGATTTCCATGGGCACCAGGCACACATGTGGTACACAGACATACACTTGAGCAAAACATATAAAACAAATCTTTCTAAAGGCACTATCTAAAAAAAACTATAAGAATATCTATAAGAGTTAAGTATGTCAGTACATGTCTGTACTAGCACTTGAGAGGTGAAGACAAGATCACAAGTTCAAGGTCATCCTCAATTACACAGTAGGTTTGAAGTCAGGTTACATGGACCTTATCTCAAAGTCTGCTTATGGAAATAGCTCAATATAGACTAAACTTTATAAAGCCCTGAATTTGATCCCCAGAGCTGCACAAAACTGGGAACATGTCAGTGGTACATGAAAGTGGAGGTTTGAGACTCAGGAGTTCAAGGCCAGCCTTATCTACCAATCAACTTTGAGGCCAGCCTGGGTTTTCTGACACCCTGTCACAAAAAGGAAAGGAAAAGAAAAAGGGCAGGTGAGATGGCTCAGCAGGTAAAGGTGCCTGCTGCCAAGCCTGACAATCTGAGTTCGATCCCTGGGACCTACGTGGTGGAGGAAGAGAACCAATGCCTCACAGTCCTCCTCTGACTTCCACACTCTTGCCATCACATGTGTGCATACACATATATATGTGCACCCACACAGCACACAAAAGAGATAAATGTATGTAATAAAAGAGAAAAAAGACAATCTCTAGGTAGTTGGGGAGTGGAACCTCAGACTAAAACAGTTCGAGGCCAGCCTGATCTAAAGAATGAGTTCCAGGACAAACAGGGATACACAGAGAAACCCTGTCTTGAAAAAAATATATTTATTTTTGTTTTATGTTTATGAGTGTTGTTTTACCTGCATATAAATATATATACCACATTAGTCCATGGTGCCAGAGGTCAGAAGAGGGTATCAGATGTTGTGAGCTGCTATGTCTCCAGCTCTCCCCACCCTGCTTTAATTTTAGCCTACTTTATTGTATGTGTATAAATATTTTGTTTGCATGTACTACCGCCACCCAACATGAGTTTAATTTTTTGAGACAAGGTCTTATGTTGCCCTGGCTGGCCTGGAACTCTCTATGTAGACCAGGCAGGTGTCAAACATTTACTTTTGAGAAGCAGGGATCTCATGTACCCCAGGTGGTCCTCCAACTCTCTATGTAGTCAAAGATGACCTTCATCTTCTCTTCTGGCAGTCTTGGCCTCCTGAATGACAGTATTACAAGCCTGTACTACTATTGCCCACTTTTCTGTGGCACTGGAGATCAAAACCAGGGTTTCATGTTGTGGCATAACAAGACTTTTCCTGGGATGTGGTGCTTTGAATAGAATGGCCCCATTGGGCAAGCTGGTACTGGCAGTAGTAATATTTCACACCTTTAGTCCCAGCACTTGGGAGACAGAGGCAGGTGAATCTCTCTGAATTCAGAACCAGCCTGGTCTACAGAGCAAGTTCCAGGACAGTCGGGGCTACATAGAGAAATCCTGTTTCAAAAAACCAAAAATGGGTGTGTGTGTGTGGGAGGTTGCATAGGTTCATATATTTGAATGCTTAATTCCAGGGAGTGGAACTGTTTGAGTTTAGAAGGATTACAAAGTGTGGACTTGTTGGAGGAAATGTCACTAAGGGTGCACCAGCTTTGAGTTTTCAAAAGCCCATGCGAGGTCTAGTCAGCCTCTCTCTCTCCCCCCTGCAGATCAGGATGCAGCTCTCAGTTACTGCATCCAGTATGCAGCCATGTTCTCTGCCATGGTGAAAATGACCTAAACCTCTGAAACTATAAGCAAGCCCCAAATTAAATGTATTCTTCTGTAAGAATTGCCTTGGTCATGATGTCTCTTCACAGAAATAGACATGGGGAGATGCAGCATACACATCTACTCACCCCAGATAGGGAGCCCATGACAGACCAAAGCACAGACACCACCAAAGTCCAACTTAATGAACCAATGAATTTTATTGGGGTTGCTTACCAGAATATGGGAGAGAGGCTGGTTACTTATGGATGCAGAAACAACTCAAAGCTGCATCACCAAAGCCCATCCCTGCACCAGTAACAGCTCGCAAAAGCTGGGAACCTGGAGCACAGCCTTCAGGCAGCTCAGCAGATCAGAGAGTGTTCTTTCCATGGGACTCAGTTGGCCTAAGTCTCTTCCAGGCAGCTGTTCTGTTCTCGGAATCTTCATTGTAACTTGGCCTGCCTGTAAGTGACTTTCAGCATTCATTGTTTAATTGTGTGAGGGAGAGGCTTAGTGAATCTGGTCAGTTTCAGGAACTTCCTGAAGTTGTGTTGTGTTATTTACCTTCTGGCTCACGAAACTTCCAGATTCAATCTCAGAGGAGACTGCTACACGACACATGTATGCTATACAAACACATTACCATCTGAATTGCATTCTTAGACTTTGGCTATAATTCTTAGACTTTGGCTATAATTCTTAATGTATTTTTCATGAAGAAACTATGGCTCAGCAGGTGCTTGATGTCGAGTCTGAAACTGAGTTCTGTCCCTGGAATCCATACGGTAGCAGAGACTTAACTTCCCTAAATGCATGACACACATAGACTCACACAAAATAAATACAAATTTGCATATAGCCAGTCAGTGGTGGCACACACCTTTAGAACCAGCACTCAGGAGGCAGAGGTAGGCAGATCTCTGGGTTCGAGGCCAGCCTGGTCTATAGAGCATATTCCAGGACAGCTAGAGCTGTTACACAGAGAAATCCTGTCTCAAAAAAGCAAAACAAAACAAAAAATGCTTATAAAAAATAGGAACGCTGGGCGGTAGTGGTGCTTACATTTAATCTCAGCACTCGGGAGGCAGAGGCAGGAGGATCTCTGTGAGTTCAAGGACAGCCTAATCTACAGAGTGAGTTCCAGGACAGTCAAGGCTATACAAAGAAACATTGTCTCAAAAAACCAACAAAAAGGGATAGGAGCGTGCACCATATTAAGCACTAATATAATCCTATTATATTGGTACTAGCAAAATAGCTATTACTATTCCAATACTTGTAGATGAAGAAATGGTGACTCAGAAAGGTTAAGAAATATTTCCAAGCCAGGCAGTAATGGTGCATGCCTTTAATCCCAGCACTTGGGAGGCAGAGGCAGGCAGTTCTCTGTGAGTTCGAGACCAGCCTGGTCTACAAGAGCTAGTTCCAGGACAGGCTCCAAAGCTACGGAGAAACCCTGTCTGGAAAAAACAAAACAAAAAATAAAAAGAAAGAAAGAGAGAGAGAGAGAGAGAGGAAGGAAGGGAGGGAGGGAGGGAGGGAGGGAGGGAGGGAGGGAGGGAGGGAGGAAGGAATAGATAGATAGATAGATAGATAGATAGATAGATAGATAGATAGATAGATAGATGATAGATATTTCCAAAGGTTGCACAGTTTAAACTGGGCGTGGTGGTCACCCTTTAATCCCAATAGGTAGACTTTTGTGAATTCAAAAACATCCTGGTTGCTGGGCGGTGGTGGCTCACGCCTTTAATCCCAGCACTCGGGAGGCAGAGGCAGGCGGATCTCTGTGAGTTCGAGACTAGCCTGGTCTACAAGAGCTAGTTCCAGGACAGGAACCAAAACCACAGAGAAACCCTGTCTCGAAAAAACAAAAAAAAAAGAAAAAGAAAAAAACAGCCTGGTCCACCTACCAAGTTCCAGTCAGGACTTTGTGAGACTTTGCTAAGAAAGAAAGAAAGAAAGAAGAAAGAAAGAAAGAAAGAAAGAAAGAAAGAAAGAAAGAAAGAAAGAAAGAAAGAAAGAAAGAAAGAAAGAAGAAAGGAAGAAGGAAAGAAAGAAAGGAAAGAAAGAAAGAAAGAAAGAAGCAGCCTGGTGTGGTGTTTCTATAATCCTAGCACTCAGGAGGCTAAGCACGAGGACAGAAGTGGATTTTTGTTTTGGAGGTTTTGTTTGTTTGCTTGTTTCTTCTTTTGCTTTTTCAAGACAGGGTTTCTCTAAGTAGCCCTGGCTGCCCTGGAACTCTCTCTTGTAGACCAAGCTGGCCTCAAACTCACAGAGATCCGCTTGCCTCTGCCTCCTGAGTGCTGGGCTTATGGCGTGCACCACCACAACCCAGCAAGACAGAGGTCTTTAAGGTCAGCCTGAGCTATAGCAAGACACTGTTTCAAAACAATGACCAAAAAAAATCCTAAGGCTATCCCAATCTCAAATTTGTACTATTTCCTGTCTATAAATCTTTTTAGGAGGAAAGGTGGTGCTGAAGATGGACCCCACGGTCTTATTCACAGTGGACGGGTGCTTACTGGTGAGTTCCCTTTTGCACCATTTTCTCTATTCCAAAGGCACGCTTAAGGGGGCGCTGAGGCCTGTGGTGGTTTACGCAGAACTCACTCTAGTAAAATGTCCCTGAGCACTAACCTGCAGGGGGGAAATGAGCATTTGATTCTCCCAGCTCAAGAAAGAAATGCTGAAAGTTAAAACAAGCAAACAAACAACCGAAACAAAAAAAAAAAGGAAACAAAATAATGGCCCCTCTGCACCCCTAGAGTGAAGGGGGGGTGCAGGAGAGAGGCAATTGTGGGAAGCTTTGCCCAAAGTGGGCTGCAGGTAGTCAGGGATACAGGGAAGGTGGAAAGAGGCTCCCAACCTTCAAATGGCTAAGTTAAGGTAAGTTTTCTGCATTTATTTTATTTTTATGTATATGAGTGTTTTGCACGCATGTAGGTGCACCACTTTCGTGCCTCGCATTCACGGAGGCCAGAAGAGGGCCCCAGATTCCCTGGAACTGGAGTCACAGGTTGTCATCCGGAGCCCTGGTCGTCTAAAAGAGCAGCCAGTGCTCTTAACCCCTAAACTCTCTCAAGATAATCTTTTGAAATTCCTCCTTTCTCCTCAATCCAGCAGTGACCTTTTAAAGTCCCTCTTGGCTTTTCTACCCTCCCCCGCCCCACGCTGGGGAAGGAACCTGGACCTTACTCATGCTAATCAAGTACTCTACCTCCAACCTCCCTCTGCCTTTTCCAGACTCCTCAAGGGCCTCCCTTCAAGAGACGGAGCCTTGCATTCCCTCAGATACTGAGACTAATTAGTTCAAAACGACTGGCCAGGCAAACTTCGTGAGACTCTGTGTCAACAGAAAGGTTAAAGGGGAGGGGGTGGGGAACGGAGGATAAAGTCGCTGAGTGGTAGAGTGTCTGGCATGTGCAAGGTCCTAGGTTTCCTCCTCTGTAACCTCGACACCTCCAACAAAAACACCCGGGAAAATTAGCTCCAACCTGAACTCATTCTCACAAAAATACATGAGGTTTGGTAATTCTCGTCAAAGCTTTCTCAAATCCCTTTCTTCCTCCTCGGTAGCCATAATGCCCTAACTGATAAGGTGTAGCAGGGGACTTAATACGTAGTAAAGTGCTTGTTCCGTGCCAGGCGCTGTGTTAAATATTATCTCCTTTAATCTTCACCCTTCCTTCGAGTGAGCACCATGCTGTCCCTATTTTACAGATGAGGAAACAGGCCCATGCAGAATAACTAACTTATCCATATCACTCAGCTAGGAAGAAGGAGCCAAACTGTGGAACTGGAACTCCAGCTAGCCGGATGCTGAAGACAAAGAACTAGGCATATCTGGGCCTTTCTGTCCCCTTGGACTGGCCGTCAAGGCTTCTTTAATGCCCTGTCCTCACACATCTTCTCATCCACACACTCAAAGTGGCCAGCACTTTAATCCCAGCACTCGGGAGGCAGAGACAGAGGGATCTCTGTGAGTTTGAGGCCAGCCTAGTCTACAGAGTGAGTTCTAGACCAGCCAGGGCTACCTTGTGAGACCTTATTTTAGATAAACAAAGCATGAAGCCATGGTGGGGCTAAATGGGTAAGAGCACTTACTTGCCACCCTTGCAGAGGACCCAAGTTCAGCTCCCAGCACTTACACTGGGCAGGTCACAATAGCCTGTAACTCCAGCTGCAGAGGCTCTGGCATCTTCTGGCTTCCATGGGCAATGTACTCGTGTGCATATACAAATTCACACATATATATATACACACACACACATACAGAATTAAAAATAAAATATTTTTTAAAAAGCATGACACCATGGAACTGGGGAAGATGTCTCAGTGAGTAAAATGTTTGCCACCTACAAGCTTGAGGGCCTGGGTTTAAACCACAGCATCTGGTTAAAAGTAGGGTCCACGTTATTTTTATGTATGTAAAAGTGATTGCTGTGCATATTTCCTCCTCCCCAATATAGCATAAAAATAACGTGGAAGATACAAAATTGAATAGGAAATGAACATGGAAACTTAAAGATTGCTCTGCCCATGGTACAGTAAGTGATGTGTGTGTGTCAACCGTGTTGCAAGAAACTGTGACTACAACCAACAATGAAGCTGGAGTCAACCTCTTAAAGGATCAGAAACCATTATTATCTAAATAAAGCACCCCAGCAGACTTCTAAATAAAACAAAAGTAGGGTTCAGACATCAGGCATAGTAGTATATGCCATTAATCCTAGCACTAGTGAGGCCTACATAGTGAATTCCAAGATAGTCAGGGTTCTGTAGTGAGAACCTGTCTCAAGAAAGAAAAAAAAAGAAGGAAGGAAGATGGAAGGAAGAAATTAAAAGAAAAAAAGAAAGAAAGAGAGAAAGAAAGAAAGAAAGAAAGAAAGAAAGAAAGAAAGAAAGAGAAAGAGAGAGAGAAAGAAAGAAACTAAAAGCAAGAATAGGGTATATTGGGGTGTGCTTGTTGTAATGGTTTAAATAAAATGCTGCAGGGCAGCAGGTCCGGAGACCATGGCAGCTGGGTCCCAGGCAGGAAGCCACGTGGCAGGCGAGAGACCAAGAAGGATAGGCATGCCATGCAGAATGAAGTTGGATAGTGAATTGAGGAGTTTCAGGTTCAATGAGAAACCCTGTTAAGACAGAGAGTGATTGAGGAAGATACCTGATATTGACCCCTGGCCTCCACACGCACACTCACACACGTCTGCAGATGTTGCACACTCACACACGTCTGCAGATGTTGCACACTCACACACATCTGCAGATGTTGCACACTCACACACGTCTGCAGATGTTGCACACTCACACACGTCTGCAGATGTTGCACACTCACACACCCAGACACAGAGTCTGGTTGGGCTGCCAATTCTTAGTGAAAGTCCTAATTTCATTTTTTGGTATGGTCCTAAGGAGCAAAGCAGAGCTTTGTATTTGTTAGACAAATGCTCCGTCATTGAGCCACACGCTCAGCTCTGGTCAGCTCTGGTCTTTTCCTTAAAATAGGGCCTCTCCAGGTATCACAGGCTGGCCTTGAATCTGTGAGCCTCAGGCCTCTGTCTTCTGGCTGCAGGGCAGTAAGCCTGTGCTACCTTGTCAACACTGTGATGGGTAAAGCACAACGGGGATACTATGCAGGATCAGGTTTGACCACACACACTTGTCAAAAGTGAAGGTTTGCTGGGCGGTGGTGGCGCACGCCTTTAATCCCAGCACTTGCGAGGCAGAGGCAGGCGGATCTCTGTGAGTTCGAGACCAGCCTGGTCTACAAGAGCTAGTTCCAGGACAGGCTCCAAAACCACAGAGAAACCCTGTCTCGAAAAACAAAAACAAAAACAAAAAAAAAAAGTGAAGGTTTCCTTGCCTTGCTGACTTTTCACTTGAAAAAAAAATGTCTTGGGTGAATTCTGTCCTAGCAGGGCATGAAGGGAAGCAGTAATGAATGCCTTTTCCAATCTGATCTTCATTTCCCTAGCAGGACCTCCCACCACCTTCATCCTTTCAGGAAATCCTCCTGTCCACCCCTCTACAGCCCAGATTTCAGCTACTGATTCCTTATGGTATGTATGCATGCATGCATGTGAGCACGCGCGCGCGCGCGCGCGCACACACACACACAAGTGTTGCATTGTGCCTCCTCTTTGGCTTTGTTCACACTGGTTATTGTATCTCCACTAGTGGCCACTCCTTTTTTTTTTTTTTTTTTTTCATTTTTCAAGATAGGGTTTCTCCGTGAAACAGTCCTGGCTGTCCTGGAACTCACTATGTAGACCTGGCTGGCCTCTCACTCACAGAGATCCATCTGCCTCTGCCTTTCAAGTGCTGGGATTAAAGGTGTGCACCACCACCATCCAGCTGTGCCCACTCTTTTTTGAGACAGAAAACCCAGTTCCCATGTCACCTCCGGAGAGAGAATGAGAAATAATTCCATTGGAGCCTGTTAGTTTGTCAGTTTGTGAGTCTTTCCCAGACTTAGAATGAGGGTGAACAGAGACCTTATAGAATGAAAATTTACAGGACTCATTCTCAGGGACCACACAGATGCCAACCCTTGCTCTGTGACCCAAGAGCAAGAGCCTTTGCTGCACCATAGGTCCCTTCATTTCCACCCCCTAGTTGCATCCTGGTCCTTTCTATCAAACTAGAGTGCTCACAAGTGAGGGACCCAAGTTCTTAGTTAGCTGGGCACCAAGTAGAAATTTAGCTAAATAAATGACATCAGATTCTTCCTTCTCTGTTCCAGCAGAGGAAAGAGGTAGAGAAAGACAGCGGCTTTGGGCCCTGCTGCGAATGGGAGACAGAGAAAACAGATGGAATAGACTCACCTTGGCCCAAGCTGTGAAGACAAGGATCGTGTGCGCCTTTGGCATTTAGACTTGGGGCTCCTCCTGCTTTCCTTTGCTCCCCTCTGTTTCCTTCTTTGTTAATGAGAAACATTGTCAGTGGTGTTTTGTTTTAGTTTGTTGTTGTTGTTTGTTTGCTTGAGATGAGTCTGTAGCCCTGGCTGGTCTGGACCTCACTATGTAAACCCGTGAACTCACAGAGATCCATCTGCCTGCATCTCTCAAAAGCTGAGATTATGGGCATATGCCACCAAGCCTAGGACCCTGACTTTTTTTTAAAAAATGTTATGTATGCAAACATGTGCATGCCCACTATGTGTATGTGTGTATCAGAGGGCAACTTGTGAGAACTGATTCTCTCCTTCCACCATGTGGGTTCCAGGGATCACACTCAGTTCATCAGATCTGGCAGCAGGTGCCTTTGCCTGCAGAGCATCTTGCCAGCCACCACCCACTCCCTAGTACTGAATTTCTAAATGCCTAGCATAGACGGTAACATCATCATTTGCTTTTCCTATCAATTTTTTTTCTTATCCTCTCTCTCTTACATTTATTTGTTTTATTTGTGTGTATGTGTGCGATGGATGCGTGAAGGCAAGTGGGGGAAGATTGGGGGCAGCCTGCTTGTGGAAGTTAGAAAACAGCTTTTGGTACGTGTGGGTTCTCTCCTTCTATTTTTGCAGCAAGTGCTCTGACTTAACTTGCCAGCCCCATTTCCACATTGTTACCTGATTTTCTCAACCATGCATACATGTGGTGCACATATATACATGCAAGCAAACACTCATACATAAAATAAAAATAATCTTGGAAAAGATTATTTGTGTGCATGTGTGTGTGTGTGTCCACAGAAGCCAGAGGTGGTTGTGTATGATCCCTTGGAGCTGAAGTTACAGGCATTTTGAACCACCTGTGTGGGTGCTGGGGTCTGAATTTGGGTCCTCTGATAGACTAGTATTCACTCTTTAAATTTTTGCTTGTTTGTTTGTTTTTGAGACAAGGTTTCTTTGTGTATTCCTGGCTGTCCTGGAACTCTCTTTGTAGACCAGGCTGACCTCGAACTCAAGAGATCCTCTTGCCTCTGCCTCCTGAGTACTGGGATTAAAGATGTGTGCCACCACTACCCGACTTTAAAAATTTTTATTATTTTACTTTGTGTATGAGTGTTTTGCCCTCATGTATGTCTGTGTACCACATGTACACTTGGTGCCCACAGACCCCAGAAGGGTGTCAGATATCCTGAGATTGGAGTTATAGATGGTTGTGAGCTGCCATGGGGGTGCTGGGACTCAAATCGAGGTCTTCTGGAAGATCAGCCAGTGCCTGCTTTTAAATGTTGAACCATCACTTCATTCTACTGTCTTGGTTTTGTTTTGAAAGATTTATTTATTATGTATACAGTGTTGCCTGTATGTATGCTTGTAGGCCAGAAGAGGACACCAGACCTCATTACAGATGGTTGTGAGCCACTATGTGGTTGCTGGGAACTGAACTCATGACTTCTGGAAGAGCAGGCAGTGCTCTTAACCGCTGAGCCATCTCTCCAGCCCTTGTTTTGTTTTTAATGAGACAGGATCTTTTTCTGTAATCCAGGTCCACCTGGAATTTGGGATGGTTCTCAGCCTTCCCACACTGGCTTTAGTTAAGGGTATCTCTCCCAACCATTAAGACTAGAAACCAACTCTCACTATCATTTGTTCACTGGATCCTGCAGATGTAAACTTCAAAATCTCTGAATTAATTTTAATGTCTAAACTTTATTTTGAAACCAGGCACAGAGGTACATCCCTGGAATCTCAGCACTTGGAAGGCAGAGGCAAGTGACTCTGTGAGTTTCAGGCTAGCCAGGGATGCATAGTAAGACCCTTTGTTTAGCCGGGCAGTGGTGGTGCACGCCTTTAATTCCAGCACTCAGGAGGCAGAGGCAGGCGGATCTCTGTGAGTTCGAGGCCAGCCTGGTCTGCAAGAGCTAGTTCCAGGACAGGCACCAAAGCTACACAGAGAAACCCTGTCTCAAAAAAAAATGAGAATAAATAATTGCAGTCCTGGCTGTCCTGGACCACTCTGTAGACCAGGCTGGCCTTGAACTCAGAGATCTGCCTGCCTCAGTCTCCCAAGGGCTTGGATTAAAGGCGTGTGCCACCACCACCACCCAGTTTAGATTATGTATGTAATCTAAATCCTAAAACCTAAGGGATCTTTAACAGATGGATATCTTGGTTTTTTACTTGGTTTTTGTTGTTGTTGACAGAGTCTCCCGTAGGCCAGGCAGGTCTCAACTAGCTAGTGGCTGATGATGACCTTGAAAGAATACTGGGACCACAGGCCCAGTTCGGCCTGTTGTTAAGAATTGGACCCAGGACTTTGTGCATGCTAAGCAAATTCTCCATCAGCTGAACTACACCTGCATCCCCTATCCCCTTTTTGAGACAGGGTTTCAGATAGCCCAGGATGGCCTTGAACTCACCGCGTGGTCAAGGATGGCTGTGAATTCCTAATCTTCCTGCCTATGCCTCTCAACTTCTGTGATTACAGACATGAGCCACCCCAGCTCAATAAATGACTGTTGAAAAATAGATTTTTTTTCCTGATGTTTCTGGAAATGTATGACAAAAGGACCAAATTTCTGATATTTGTTGGATGAGGTAAGATTAATTCTCAAGGATCCTCAGGCAGTGTTTTTCCTCTTTATCTCCCACTCCTTCAAAGCCAGCTCTCCCTCCCCCAGAGAAAGCAAAGGACAATTTTAACTCTTTATTTGAAACAAACAATTCCAGAGACAGAAGGTTAGTTGCGACAATAGTTTCTCACTACAACACAAGGGTGGGCATGGCTCACTGGAGGAACAGGCCAGGCACCTCAGTACAATATATACAATTTAAACAGTGGCTAAACTGGTGACAGTTATGAAAACACAAAAAGAAGGCTGGGGAGCAGCAAAGCCAACAGGGAAAGAACTGGGCACTCCCTCTGCCAAACACTACATTTTCTGGGCCCACAAATGTAAGATGGGGAAAAGAGAAGATGTAGGTAGTAGGAGCAGGACCCTTACCCACAGTTCCTCACCTATCTTTTGACCACAAACCCCATCCTGTATGGCCTAGGCCCCCATACAGTGGGCCTGGCTCCGATGATAGGGGGAGAACAACAACATTGGGGAACCCAGCCCCAATCCGAGTCAGAAGGTCATTTTTGCTTTGAGCGCTCTGTTCGTGAAACTAAAGGGAGGCAGTTAGGGGTAAGCATGTTGACACCATGGCTCGTGCCACCCTAAGATGGCAGGAGAGACAAACACATAAACCAAGGGGACAGGAATATGCACAGTAGGAGTCTGCTCCCCATACTGAGTCATTCTCTGCCTTTGAGGAAAAGCATTTGAAACCCTTGAGAAACTACAACACCAGCGGTGCTCAAAGGGCAGGTAAGGGTGCTAACAATCACTTGATTTCAGGAAGGATAAAAGTGTCTGAGCTCTGTGCTTTAGGGAAATGGTCCCCTCATTTATTTCGTATCTCTCAGACAAGACCCTTTCACATGATACTGGGGAAGAGGAGAGAGAGAGAGAAGACACAAGGCAGAGAAGGCAGCTGGGTTCTTCCCTAGGTCAGACCTAGGAACACAGGGCTTCACCTACATAGAAATAGGTCAGGAAAGCCAAAGCCAACAGGATCACCAGAGCTATTATCACTCCATCAGAGTCAGGCCCCAGCAGAAAGGGTTCACTGTGAAGCATAAAGAAAATGGGCTACCTGGTTCATGCCCATCACAGGGGGACTAGCCCATGAGTACAGAAGATTGGGGCCCCAGGGTTACAAGTGGTATGGAAGGTTAAAGCCAGGGATTCCTGGGAAAGGCAGGGAATGAGAAAAATAGAAAGAGGCAGCCAGGGGCCTTCAGAATGGATAACATGGTTCCTGGGCCAGTTGCCCCACAGGACAGACACTGATGTGAAAGATGGATACAAGGTACCACATGGGTTTAGTCTAGGTCTTCTTCCCCAGGACGACCAAGTTCCTCATAAATCTCACGCACAGCCAGAATGCGATTAAGCATGCTCTCCAACATGCTTCGGTCCATGGGAATCACAGAATACCAGAGAGGTGACTCCGCAATGCAGGAGCGCTCAGGTTGCAGGTAGAACACATCATTTCGAGTCCTGAGGCTTTCAGGACTACAATAGTGGGGATGAGGGTGGAAGATAGACATTAGTAATATACCAAGGCAGAGCAGGCCTCTTAGGTCCACATGGGAAACCATTCCTAGGAACTCACTAACTCACCATTTTGAGAGATAGAACTCATAGAACTTGACGGGGCAGCGGAGGGGATTCATGCGATTCTCACGTTGCTCTAAGATAGTTTCATCTTCCCTCTTCCGTTTCCCAGGGCCTGTGTCTATAGTGGAGGGAAATAACCCAGACTCATTAGAACACAGGCCCAATGAGCCACCTCCCAGAGCACAATCAAGAGCACAGAGATAAAGCCACAGGATCAAAAAATACAGCTTCATAAAGAAATAAAATGGTGAATAAAGGAAGGCTAGGAGTGTAGCTAGGTAGAAAAGTGCTCGCCTAGCACATACAAGGCTCTGGGTTCTATTTCTATTACCACAAAAAAGAGAAAGAAAGGAGGGAGGGAGGGAGGGAAGGAAGGAAAGCAGAAGGTTTGTTAGTCTCCACACTAACCAAACATCCTATATGTGTACTACTCTGCGGGCTTCTCCAGCTCTTCCTGACAAAGTGTATATAATCCTTCCCGAGTTGACTTCTTAAAGAGGTGATCTCACAAGTCACACAAAACAATTGGTAAACAGTTTGTTGGAAGGTTAGGCTTCCTTCTAGGTCAGATTAAAAATGATGGCCACGACCTTTGCCCATTAATTTATGTAGAGGCACAAAGAAGGGACCTGAAGAATCACACGCAGACAAGACAGAATTCCAGGGCCATAGAAAATGGAAACCAATAGTTTCTTTTCTTCCCTCTGTACAGTCTTGATTTTATTGTTGTACTTGTGTGTATGTGTGAGTGCATACTTTTGTTGGGCATGGGCACGAGAGAGCAGGTGCATATGTGCGTATGTGGAGGCCATAGGTTGACACTGGGTACCTTCCTCTCTCCTGTCTATATTATGTTGAGACAGAATCTGTTACTGAGCCTGGAGCTCATCGACTAGCAGGACTAGCTGAACAATGAGCTCTGGGGAAACTACCTGTCTCTACCCCTGCTTGCTCCAGCTCTAGGTTATAGACATAGGCCACCATGCCTAGGTTTACATGAGTGCTAGGGATCCAAACTCAGGACCTCATATTACGTGGCTTGCATGGGTGTTTTATCGACTGAGCCATCTCTCCAGTCCTCAGTACGCAGTTTTTGAGTCATTCAAAATTTGTTATTCACTTTCAACTCTCCCTGATAGTCAGACACACGTAACAGCTTACTATCTGTCCACTCTTCATTCTTTCAAGATACGGCAAGCAAATAAACTGCCTAGAAATGATGAAGGTGAGAAGCAGGCGTTAACTGCCCTCCTATTATGAAACAGCCAGCCGCTGTCTATCAGGACTGTTTTCATCTTTTCTGCAAACAGAGGGAAGCTGGGGGCAAAGCAGAGGACCAACCTGGCGGGTATGGTGGGAATGCCAGGAAAAGAACATAAAGGGCAGAAGCAAAGGAGGGGAGAGCCTCATACCTCGCCCTTTCCTCTGTCGGACTGGGGCATAGTAGCGGATGCTCACCACCTTTGTGGTGCCCCGAGGAGTGGTACACTTGCGAGACTGCCGTACCACATTAGTGAAAGAGAGCTGCATGTGTTCCTCAGCTGTCTGCAGTCCAAAAAACTTAGTGTTGAAGAACATGAGGGTGTTGAGAAGGACAAAGGGAGAATAGACCCCCAGCTGCTTGCACTCCCAGAGGTGTTCTTCCTCCACACGGGAGAATACAGTATCTGTGATGGACAAAGAGAAAAACAAAGGGGATGGGCTTCCCAAACCCACCTGAGTTCCTACACATACATACATTAACTGTAGGCTTCTTACTGCATATAAACCCTGATATCTGAACTACACAGTAGAGTTGGGCAATTTGGGGTAGGTGGTGGTGTTGAAACAGGGTTTCTCTGTGTAGCCTAGCCTATCCTGGAATTGGGCATTTTTTATATACTATTCATTTGCATGTAACACTTCTCTGACCATCTCCAAGTTATATGAAAGTAGACCTAATGCTTAGGATTCCCACATCTTGGTTTTTATCTTAACTAACCACCCAAACCTGGACTGTCTTTTTTTCTGGTATCAGAGATAAGTCTACAAACCTGAGTCTTTTTTCTTTTTCCTTTTTAAGAAAAGGGTTCCCCTCTGTAACTCAGACTAGCCTTAAACTTGAGATCTTGTCTCGGTCTCCCAAGAAGCCTGAACTATAGGCACATGTCATTGCCCCTATTCCTAGTGTTCCTCTTTTAGTGTTTCCATTTCAATAAAAAAAAAACCAAAAAACCAAAAAACAAAAACCAGGGTTTCACTATGCAGGGCTGGCTGGTCCAGAACTCACTATTAAAACCTTGAACTCTCCTACCACTGGGATTAAATGCATATACCACCATGTTTAACTCACTCTATAGTCCAGGGTGGTCCAGAACTCACAATTCTGCCTCAGCCTCCCTGATGCCGGGATTATAGGCATGCATCACCATAAGTGGCTCTCCTCCTCATGTTCAAGGACAGGGACTCTGGCTCCATTAGCTTGAAACCCTGAGGTAACCAGGTATATACTCCTACCCTTGAACCCTTAGAGACAGGCCAGACAGTACAGGACTTTTATAGTGGTGTGTTGGAAGAAGGGAAGAGAGGAAGAAGGACTTGCTAAGTTCCTGTCCCTTACTGTTGGGAAGGAGTGTGGGCTGCCAGGTACTCAGAGACTTGTTGAGTTCTTGAACGAAAGTCAAGTAGTAAAGGTCCGTGAAAATGTTCACCATTCGGTTATTTTCCAGCAAATACTAGAGAAAGAAAAACAGAAATACATAAAGCCAGACTAGGATCTACAGGAAAGAGAATGACGATGAAAGCTGCAGTCATGGTCCGCGGTAATTAAAGAGGATGGGAGACAACCGCTTGAGTAGATAACCGAGCGCACTTTCCCTCAGGTATGACTGTTGGTGGACTGAGGCTTTGCTGAAAGAGGTGGAGCTTGGAGACAGATGGCCCTCACAAGCTCAGATACCCTTAGCAGGTCCTAGCTGCTAACTTCACCAAGTGAGAACTAAACATTACCCAACTACTCAAGGAACTCAGCCCTCACATCCTTCCTCAAGACTCAAGGGTGATCTAGAGGATCCAGAGAGCAATGGAGACTGGTGCTTGACCAACAGTCCTGGAACGGAGCACTGATTTTAGGAGGCCATTGACATATATTTGTCACAGGAAATTTAGACAAGCTGCCTATTCAGGGGAAGAGACAAGTGACGAGAAGGGGTGGGCTAGAAGCAGTTCAGTAGAATTGTGTATGCTATGTTGAAAGTGACAGAAAACAAGATGGTATGCAAGAGGTACCTGCTGGATGCCAAGACACAGATAGTAGATACTGTCGGGTTCATATCGTTCACCATTGGGTCGAGTAATTTCTCTCACAAACTGGGCCAGACCGTAGTTGAGCTCAGCAGCCGAACAGGCGAGAATATCCTCTTTGATACGCATGGGTTTGGCTGTAGTGATATGTAGTAGAGGTAAATAGGATTAAGAAAACTCCATGTGGAGAATTTTACATAGCTCCACCATTAACCCTTTCGTCACAACTAGCTCCTGAAAAAAACCATCAATTATGAAAGAAGTCCTCAGCCTTGAACCTAGACAGGCTCTCCCTTTAATCTACAACTGTTCACTGCCTTTACTGGATGGGGAACCCATAAGTGATCACACCCTTACCACTCCTAGACATCTTCAGCTGTTACTAGGTTAATATAGCCCCTTTCTCTTTCCCTCTCTGTGCCTTTTTTCCTCCCTAGTACTTACGACCAAAGCGTAGCTCATCACCCTTGCTGGTTTCTCCATTGGCATATTTTGACTGTACCCAGCACTTCCAAGCATTCACACCATACGAATAGTTGAGACCAGTACAACTAGGCTGGCTGCTCAAAGAGTCCCGGGAACAGCTTTCAGAAAGCATCAGCCTCTTTTGACCCTGGAAAGGAAGACAATAGGAGGATGGTAAGTAACAAAGGCAACAACACCAGGGCACCATGCAGGACAGTGTTCACCATTGGGGATGGGAGCACTGATGTAAGAACACAGAAAGCTACCATGGCAGAGAGCCCAAGAATAGCTTTAATAATCTTGTGAACTCAGTACTTCTAGTGTTGGAGAAAGAAGACCAGGGAAGCTTTCTTGTGTGTCTATGAGAGCAGCCCCACTCCTTCAGATGTCCATTTTCTTTTTGTGGATACAGTAACCCCAGTCCTCACCTTCCTCATGGCTCGAGGAAGGTCCTGTTCAGTAGATACATCCTCAGGCCCTACAAGGCCACAATCAAACAGGAAGTCTACACTTGGGTTAATGTCCAAAGGATCTAATAGAAGGGAAAGAAAGAAGAAATCAATTTCTTTAGGCCTCAACTCTAATGTCCTCTCATCCCATCCTTGTTACTTGCTCATTCAACTCAGGAAGAAGCACTTCGTCAGCTTCATTGAACGTAATATATGAAAGGCAGTCAGAGGTACACAAACACCAGACACAGGCTATGCATGTGGCAAAAGACCTTCTAGGCTACAGAATGCATTCAAAGCCAATCTGGGCAACTCAAAAGACCCTCTTTCAAAATAAAAAGCAAAAAATAGGGCTGGGGGGTAGCTCAGTAGTTGACCTTGCCTAACATACACAGGACCTTGGATTGCATTCCCACAATCAACCACATTGAACACAAATATTCACAAATTCAAAGCAACATGAATATACTTAACATGACCGAACTGTACACATAAAATGGTGACAATGGGGACAGGGGAGATGGCTCAGTTGATAAAGTGCTTGCCATGCCAGCATGAGGACCTGAGTTTGATTCCCTAACATACACATGAGAAGCCAGGAGTGGCAGCATGTACTTGTAATCCCAGCACTGGAGCGGCAAGAACAAGTGGATTCCTGAGGCTTGCTGATCAGCCAGCGTAGCCTACTTGGCAAATGCCAGGGCAGTGAAAGAGACCTCATCTCAAAAAGGAGGTGGGCAGTGCTTAATGAATGATACCCAAGGTTTTCTCTGGCCTGAACATGAACTTTTATACACATGAACATTCATACATACCCATACACACACACACACACACAACTAAAAATAAAAAACAAAGGGTAGGGGATGTAGCCTAGTAGACATATACCCAGTACACATGAAGCCCTGGGTTCAATCCCCAGTACCATATAAGCTAGGAGTGGTGGTGGTACACACCTATAATCCAGGCAGAAGGTTCAGAAATTTAAGCTCATCCTTAGCTACAGAGTGAATTCAAGGACAGTCTGAGCTGGGTTAGTTGAGACTCTATCTCAAAAAACAAAAACCAAAACCAAACAGTACCCTGTCCTGTCTATTTTTGTTTTTTGCTTGTTTGTTTGTTTGGTTGGTTGTTTGATTGATTTTTTTAAAGACAGGGTTTCTCTATGTAGTCCTGGCTGTCCTGGAATTCTCTGTAGACCAGGCTGGCCTCAAACTCAGAGATCTCCCTGCCTCTGCCTCCTGAGTACTGGGATTAAAGGCATGTGCCACCACCATCTAACCCCTGTCCTGTCTTAATCAACATTCTTTAGAGTCATGCTCAGGATCACAAGAAACACTCCTTTCCTAATAGCACAACGCTATGATATTCAGTGGGCATGCCTTAAATCCTACTTACTCTTGGGGAAATCTGCCTCCAAGTCTTGCCCAGGCTCATCTAAGACATTAGCCATCTTAACAGCCATGGCCAGAACATCATCTCGAGCTGTGCCAAACAGGTCACAGTCTTCCAGAAGTCCCTCTGCACTCTGGTTGCTCACAAGATCTGAGAGGCAGAGAAGTCAGCTCAGTCACTGTAGTCTCTTGTCCAACACCCACAACAGGCTTCTGGGGCTTGTCACAGCCATCCCTTCCCCTCCCACTTAGCACCAAGACCACACCTCCCACCCTTATAGGCAGGCAGACTGGTAGCACTGTTTCCGCCATCATTGCTATCTATTGCATACCACAAAGATCAGAAGAGGCCTTGTCTAACTCTTCAGCCTCTGCAATCATTTCCGCCATGGCCAGGATGTCAGCCTCCAAGGGGTTGGAAGGGATCTTCACCTTCAGCTCCTCAATGGTCTCCACAATCTTCTCTGTGCTCTCCAAGGTAGTGGGCAAGAACATGGGCACAGGCACCTAGAGACACAAATTCCAATAAAATGTCAAGAATCACACCAGTGGATAAGGGTACCAACTTATGAGAAAACCAGAGAGAGTGGACCTGAATCCTAGATAAAGAACGACTGGTCAGGATAAAGGAGGACTGGTCAGGAAGGGCAAGTCCACTTACCGGGATAGGCATTGAGAAAGGCACCGGGACTTTCTGGCAGTATAGATGCATAGGCACTGGCACAAATATGGGCACTGGGATGGGCAATACGATCACCTGTGGCTTCCACTCTTCTGCAGACAAGAAAACTCTTTTCAGCACCCCCTTCTAGATTCGTGATATCTGATCTAAGACCTGATACTCATCTATCATCCCCCAAAACTCTAAACATGTGTTCAATGTCATAAAACTGCCTTAAACAAAGAGAGCGTTACCTAGGTTCCTGGCCATGAAGCTAGAAGCGACAACTTAGGAACACAGTCCATGGAATGGAGGTATCATGGCACTCACCTGTTTGACTTCCTTTGGACTTCATTTCCACCTTACAGGAGACTCCCCGGTTCTGCATCAGCGGCTTACACATGGCAGCTTTGTTTTTACGGGGTGTTGCTGGGGGTGGTGGGAGTGGAGGAGTGGGCACACTTGGAACTGATCGAGTCTTCACAGGAATCTGTAGCATCAAAGGAATGTAAGTTCTGCCAATTATAGTACCCTCCTCTGAAACAGTCCTCCCTCTTGATTTTTGTTCTGACCTTGCCCAAATTCCCATTTTCCTCTGGGATCCTCACTGTGTTGTTGTTTTCCACTTTGGTTTGAGAGGGTGTCTGGGGCTTTGACTCAGAAGACTGACCTGTAGAATCAAACAAGGAAATGCTATTACTGGAGGAACTAATTATTTTCCGCACCATTTTTCTAGGAGAGCTTTATGAAAGAGCACCCTTTAGAAATAGAAAGTCTAGGATTTTTCTTCCTTCCTACCCAAGTCTGATCTTCTCTGGGCTTCAGAAACAGTAGCCAAGAAGATTCTTTGCTTCTAGCTACCAAGAAGAATGAAACATTCCTAGTGACTGAAGCACCAGGCTAATGTTCTAGAAATGGTACCAGTTTTCAGTGCCACTGAAGGTAAAGCTTCTGCTGATACTTCCCTTTCTCTGAAAACTAACCATAACCACCACAAGTCCTACCCTACCTGAGTACACCTTCAACTACACATCCTTGCAGAAAACCATCACTCACTCCAAAATTTAAAGAAGAATACTCAAAGAGTCCAAATGATAAAAGAGCATGGTAGTGGTACTCTGGCCAGGGAACAGGCAAATGCAAGGAAAAGGAAGAAGGGGCTTGACCTGACATTGAAAGAGCCCAGGCCAGTTCTAAAAAAGTCCCACTGTCCCAGACTCACTGTTCAGGAGGCTTTCTGGCCCACTCTGAGTATCCAAGTTGGGTTGGTTCTGCTGGCTGTAGAAGCGCAGCAGACACTGTTGGTTGCAGAAATGACGGATTTGCCCACGCCAGTGGATAGTTTCCAGCAGCTTCCCCTGGCGCTTACAGGCATGGCACCGGGCAGCCTGAGGGCATTGACAGAATGGTCAGACTTGCTTCTTAGAAATATGCTGGGCCCTCTCTTCTATAAGTCATGTTTGTCTCTTTGGAGAGCACCCTAGAGACTGGAGATCTGGTGCTGGTGCCAGTACAACAGTTCATGCCCCTGTCGCCTTCTTTCTGACATGCTGACTCTCCTTACCTTGCAGTACCATAACAGGTACTTGGTCTTACAGTCCTCGCTGCAAAAATCCCAGGTGCTGCCATCCAGTTGCTCAGCGACTCCACGCTGGCAGGTTTGGGAGCAGTAAGTACAAGTGATACAGCATAAGCCCAGTTTCTTAGTGAAGTCTTGTTTGTACAGTAGCACACAGCCTAGAAAGGGGAGAACAGGAAAGAGAGCCTGGAGACAGAGTTATTCACAGGTATAAGACCCAATCTTTTCAAAGCGCTGCATCTGAAACCTTGTCTGCCTAAAGCCTTAGCATAAGTGGAGTGGAGCGTTCTGACAAGGCCCTACCTTACACACTGCTTTCTAAGCCTTGCTTCTTTCTCTGCCATCCTCCCTGGTCACAAGAGACAGGGCCTCGGTCCCTACCTCACTTCCTTACCTTCACTGCAGAAGCTTTTCTCCACCCCACTGAACCGAAGTTTCTCATGCAGGAGTTTCTCCTGCCGGCAGTGCTCACACTGGGATACCACACCCCGAAGCCGCTTGAAGTCCTCACAGCAATCACGGCAGCAGAATTGGAAGACCTGGTCCTGAGATGGAAACACAGGACAGGAAGGACACAGCTAGGACATTTGCACCTGAAAGGCACAGCTCAAGAAGACTTCTTCAAACACGTGGCAAGATGTGGGGGGGGGGATCTTACCTGCCACTCCAAGACCTCAGGCTTGCCACTGAAGAGGCTATGGCAGTAGTGACAGCTCAGGTGAATGCCCCCCTCAGGGCTAGTACGCTGGAGGGAAGGAAGACAAATAAGGAGTGGGGGCAAGATGTGTGCAGTGCTGGAGGGGATGGGAGGTCAGGCTTTCTCTTTGCCCTACCCAGACCTACCTACCCCCAGTTCTCCTACCCTTTCCCTGTGGCCACAACCTGTATCCCCTGGTCCAGGGTCTGGAGTACCTGGAACTTGGTCCAGCAGCTGGGGCTGCAGAACTGGTAGACTGTGCGATCAACTTTGTTGTAGTAACAAGGGTCAGAGAGGCTGCGGCGGCAGAAGCTGCAGGGTCGGGGAGGGCCTGGGGCATAGAAAGAAAGAGAGAAAGAAAGAGAAAGAGGAAGAGAGAGCACATAGAAGGTGTAAGGCAGGGCAGAGGTGGAATAGAAAATCCACGGGAAGATGTGGTTGGGGCTGAGGTTGGGCAGCAGAAATTACTCTAGAAGAGGGGAATGTGGGAAGTAGAAGGAAGGCCAGCAGGGATCTCAGAGAAGAGGGCTTTGCACCTACCAGTGAGCCCTGCCTGCTTCACTTTGTAAGAAGTGGTACAGCACAGGGAACAGAACAAGCTGGTCTTGCCATTACGATCCACATGTGATAGCATCTCAAAGTTCTTACACAGGGTCTTGCACCAGACACAGGGGTACACACGTGTGTTTTTCTGTGAGGATGGGGAAGGAGAGGCTGAGGCTGGATTTGTCCCTTCACTTTTATTTTTAAAATTTTTTAAACATGAAATTTTTCAGGCATACAAAAAAAAGTATAGATGATGATATAACAAAGACCTGTGTGTCCACCAGCCAGCTTCAAAAATAAAACATAACAGATACAATTGAAACCCCCTTTATTTGTTTTATTTTTCCCAGCCCTCGACCCTTCAGGCACCTTTATTTATCACCCAAGAACCACACCCCCTTCCATAGCCCTCTAATGCACTACTCCCTCGGCCCCACCTTCTTGTACGCCCCCAAGCACGTTGTGTTGCAAAACCGCTTTTGTTGACCATCATGGAAGAGGAGCTCTGGGCCAAGGCTCCCAGGCCTGGCGTAGATGTAAGCCCCACACTGGTCACAACAGTTGGTTTTCAGTCCCTTGTTGGCTCGGAATTTGGAGAAGCAAGAATCGCTGCAGAGTCGATGAACCACGCTGCCGTTGCTGACCTCATGTAGGACCTGCCACACATACATATACACACCCTGAGCTGAGGCCAGGCCACCACCGCCCACCCCAATCAATGCAAGGACAGAACTCCCACCTCACCCTAGACCTTCACAGCAGACAGTGGGCCTAGGACCCCCCAACCTGTGCGTCAGGCTGTAGACTTGATGGCGAGATCCTGGGAGGTAAGGAAGGTCAGCTGCATACATCCTGGAGAAGCTCTATCCTTGAGTTTGCTCCCTCATAATGGCTACCTTTTCCACCCAAATCCCTTTCTTCCCCGGGGGCTTGTCCCCTGCAGCTCTGGAAACAGGGGGGCAGGTCAGAGCCAGCAGGCTCTGTCAATTGGCCTGTGGTGAGCAGCCTCACCTCTCCAGTCTTCTGGCATATGCTGCAGCGAGTGGCATCGGCAGGATCCCCAGACTGGGGGATTGGACGCTGCTGCTGGGCCTCATACAGAGACAGACAGACAGATGTGCAGAATTCCTGGAAGGAGCCTCCTGAACCAGTCTGTACCACAACTGAGTCCTTGGTGTTCCAGATCTCCCTGGAGGTGGGAACAGGTTTGAGCATTCCCAGGACCGCCCTCTTATCCCAGCAGTAACCCCTGTACTCCCTAGGATTTGGATTGAGGACCACAGAATCAAATACTCTAACCACTTCCCTAAATTAACCCTATCATCTCCATCCTGCTTGGTTTTGCCAACACAATCTCTCTTACCCAGAACTCCCACCCCTGGTCCCTGCCCCCTCCCACCCTAGGATCTCCACGCACTTCTTGCAGAAGGTACAGGTCTTTCTGCCCAAAGGCTTCTTGGAGAAAGTAGTGAGACAAGATGAAGAACAGAAGAGCTGAGGCAGCCCCTTGCGCTGATAGGCCGTCTGCCCCTTCTGCAGTGGTGTCCGGCAATGTGCACAAGACATCTTGGTGCCCATTGAAGAGCGCCCAGCCCTTTGTGCCATACTTGAGCGCAGGGACATGCGAGGAGAGCGCCGGGGCCGGAATGGCACAAAGTCCTCATCATTGGGGTCATCTACCATGGCATCAGAATCCTCATCTGACACTGGAACTGTGGGAGTAGGCGGGGCAGTGAGAAAAGACCGCCAGAACAGATCTCTAGCCATTAGATGACCAGACTAATAGTAACTTCAAAACTGATCCTGGGATCTCTGGGACTCCTCTTGTTCTGGCTGTTATACTTCCTCTCCCTTTACATTGGTATCTTAAGCTACTCATGCTTATTATACAATATTAAGGAGGGGGCTTCCAAGAAAGAAGTTTATGGACAGGGACAGTATAGTTGAAACGTAAAACTTTCTATTCTTATTGTTCTTGTTTTCAATTTTCCCCCACTACCTCTTGGTTCCCATGCCAACCCACAGCAGAGACAGGCACTTCTCTTTCTGCAGAGAGGAACTACAGGAGCCAGAAGATCCGTGCCCTGTCATAATCCCACCTTCAGCTCTTCTCTACACCAGGAATTCCCAGGTCACACTTCCTCAAATCCTACTTACTGCTCTCAGTGGAATCCACAACCTCAGGCTTTGGAGGTTCTGCTCTTCTAACGCGCTCGCTTCTCTTCTGTACCTTGGAAAGAGGGGCAGGGAGGAAAGCTGAAGCTAACCGCTAACCGGAGCCCAAGGTTGGGGAAGGAATAGGAGATGGAAGGTGGGGTGTCAGGGTTGGGACCCTTGGCCCATCCCTGAAGAGAAGGGGGAAATGGGAGCTGGACTTCATACTTAAGAGTCAGTAGACACAAGAGCTCCTCCCTTCTCTGAATCTCCTGACAGCACCCCCCCCCCCACCATCTAGGAAGGAAAATGAAGCGTCTGTCCTTCTCAGGGCTATGGGGGACCCAGACTCTTTCCGATTCCCTCCCCCTCACCCTCTCAGGCGGCTTCTCAATCTCCTTCCCAGTCAGACCATCTCCTGCAAAGGAAGCAAGAAAGTAACCTAAATCTTGAGCCCGCCCAGGCCCAAACCCCACCTCCCCTCCTGGGGAAGAATTTACTCAAAACTGAAAGGGAAAACTCAAGTGTCTGGCTTCTAACCCTTCCAGGGTTACCTCAGACTCGGTACTAGGGTGGAAGTGGGGAAGGTATGTGTGCGGCTCTTCTCCGTTAAATAAATGCATTATCCTACCCTCCTACTCATTTCTGTCCCACTGGTCATGAAGAATTTATATTGTACCAACAAAAACAAATGTTATGGGTAGATTCCTCTGGGCTTTGGTGGTATTTAAGATTATATATCTGCAGACCCTTATCACAGCCTAGAGGAGGGATATCACTAGGTAGATTAAGGGAGAAACTAGAGTCTCAGGTCTAGATGGCCCCTCCCCTACCAGAGATGCATCCTAGATCCTGCCTCTCTACTATCCCCCTGAAATCAGTATGCTCTTAGGGACTTCGGAGAGGAGTTACCATTCACCAAACCCAGAAACTCCACTCCCTTTTAGAACCAAACAGCTGGAAAAATTTTAGCGCCTAGAAGCCTGCTATTTTTCTTCAAATTCTGAAGGAAGGACCCTGGGAGTGAAAGCCCACTGGGATGTGATAAAGGGAACCTATGCCATCAAATTCAGCCCCTCATACTACCCCATTCATCCTGCGCAGCCCCCCCCACTCCTCCCACCTCTATTTTCCATAATCTTCACCACACCCCACTCTTCCTTCCAAAACCCCAACTCCTTCCCCACACGGATCCCTACTCTAATCTTTCCCCCCTCCTGCCCCCTCTTTCAGTTCTCAAAGAACATCGCCAGCCCTCCTTACCACCACCCTTTCCCCAGCACCCTCCAAATGATTAGGCAACCTACCTGGCAAAGAAGGATGTGTAGCAGGGATAGAGACCCCAGGTTTGCTCTGAGAACTGTTGAAGCCATCCCCCAGAGTCTCTCCCACTGAAGGGCTAGGGGCTGCATTTGGGCTCTGTGGCTGCCCTTGGGTATGCTCCTCCTCCTCCTCCTGCCCAGGGGAGCCCCTTCTCCTTGTAGCTATGGGGGGTATCTCCTCCTCTTCAATATGAGGAGACTCCAGGATTATTGGAGAATCCGGAGCCAAAGGTTCTAGTAGCCCCTCAGGTAAAGGGGGACTAGCCCCAGCCCCTGGATCAGGTGGCATCACCTCAGGGGTCTGGCACCCTGGTCCAGGCTCTAAGGTCTGCTCCCCCGAATCCCATGCAAGGGTCCCCTCAGGACCATGGTCCACCTCTGGGGGAGAGGGGACTTTATAAAGCAGCCCCCCCAGCCCCAGTAGCTCAGTGGCTCCATCCAGGACTACTCCAGGGTCTTTTTCCAGGCCAGAAGGGGTATCAAGCAGGTCCAGGGCTCCAGAGGATGGAGACGGACCTGGGGGGGCCCATCCTCGAGTGGGAGCAGTCTGAGATTCCAGCAGATCCTCTCCAAATTCCATGTCTACTGGAAGGTCTCCAGCCAGGGGCTTCTCTGGCAGGGTCAATGGGTCAAATGGACTGGGGAAATCACTGGGATCCATGGCTGGGTATGGGCTGCAGATCGGAAGAGGGGGCAATAGAGGTGGTCTTAGCCTGAATTTCTTATGTAGGCTGAGACACACCCCGTCATGCACTTGGATTTCTCATTAGCAGCCGCCCCCCCCCCAACAACCGATGGGCATTTCCACAGGCTTCAGTCCCAATGTCCACTCCCCCCCCATACAGCGCCCTCTGCGGGGAGTGGCGTTCCCCGCCCTGGCCGGGTGCCCACACTCGCCAGGCAGTTGGTCTCTAACCCGCCCGACACCCCCCACCGAGACTCGTAGCTCCTTCCTCCCTACCTCTCACACACCCCCCACCTCAGGCTGAACGCCCCCTCAGAGTCTCTTCTGGCCGCCGCAGCCAGAAGCCTTTCCCGCTCCAGCGATCTCAGCCCCCCGGTCCCCCCTTACTCTCCAAGAGCCCCCCAGGTTTCCAATCTCTACCCATCCTGTCCAGCCCCGCTGCCCCTCCCCGCAGAGCCTCGTCGTCCCTCAGCCCTTCCCCGCCCCCACAAACTGCCCTTCCTAACCATTCCCCCTTTCGGTTACCTTTCAGGGTAGACCACTTCCTCAGCCCCGTCCCCCTTCCCTACTGCTCCCCTAGTCTTTCCCTTCTCCTGTTGCCCACCCCCCACCTCAGGCATTTACAGGAAGACATTTTGGAGCTACGATTTCTCCTTAGACCCCCCTCCCGGCTACTGCGAGATCCCGCCTGCAGGTTCGGTTCGGCTTGATCAGTCCCGACCCCTACCTGAGGCAGGGTTAGAGTAACGGCTACAAGCCTAGAACTGCAGACAGCGACGGCCCCGCACTCCTTCTCCACCTCCCTCCCTAGCAGCCGGGACAGGGGTCGCGGCCCCTTTAAATGGCAGCGCTGCTTGCAGCGCTGAGCGCTCTGCACCAGGCAGGCGGGCGGTGCCAGCAACCAATCCCATTGGCTGGCTGGAGGAGGGGGCTCGCGAGACAGCGCCGGCCCCCGGCGCGAGACTCCCAGCCCAGTGGCCGCCTGGAAATTGTGGACTGGAGTCTAGTCACTGGGGATGGAGTCTGAGCCCCCGCCCGGGGCCCCGTTAGTTGAGGGAAAGATAGCCTCTGGAGCTTTGAAGCCCGCCCCTGGGGAAGGCGGCGCCCCCTTTCTACCGAAGGGCCTAGTACACTAAAGACACAAAAAAGGAGGAAAAACCCAGATCTACGCACCTGCTTTCCTTACCTGGCTCAAGAGTCTGGCCCCGTCACACCCGTGCCCGCCCTACCTCCAGAGCCCACTGTACCCGTGATCCCCTCCTCTCATTCAAATGGTTCCCGGTCCCCTCCCCCTCTCCGTGTCCCTCTTCGCTTCCCACTCGTGTTCAACGCCCCCCCCCCCGCATCCCCCCTCAGCAGTCCCTACCTACGCCATGCAGCAGACGCCTGCCAAGATTACCCTCCCCCATCCCCACCTCTCCGGGGCCCGCCCCCCGGGCGACTGTTGGGGTAGTGAGTGACAGCAGAGAATGGGGGGGAGGCAAAGACCCAACCCTCAAGTGCCCCTCCTCCCCTTGTCTGCAAGCCTCAGCCCCCCTCCAACCTGTCTAAGAGTCGTAGTTATGGGGTGTCTTAAGCTTGCTTCCAACCACCCTTGTCAGTTAAATGGCTCTGGCTTCTTGACTACGCCTATGCAGTAACGGTTACTGCCTGATGACCCCCAAAGCAGGTTCTGCAAGGCTACACCCCTTTTTCCCTCCATGGCCTTTGGGTAAGTTCTGGGATCATTTCACTGAATCTTACTGTAGGAGCTTGAATTATCTCTTGAATAGTTTTCCTCACCAGAAGCTTCCACCCCCCCAACACACACACACACACACACACACACACACACACACACACACACACACGCTCGCGCGCTCACGCGTGCGCGTCCCACACACACACACTCGCGCTCACGCGTGCGCGCTCACACACACACACACACACACACACACACACGCACACTGTCCTTCCTTCCCTCTACCCTCTTTTTTCGGTTCTTATCTGTCCCTGTCCCTCACTGTCTCCCCGTCTCTGCCTCTGGAGCACTCAGGCAAACACAGGCTCCAGGGATCCTACTTGATGGTGGGCGTGGCTACGGTTAGGGCGAGAAGAAGGGTAGGGGTAGGGACCACTTACCTTAGGTCTATTGATTTAGAAAAGAGTAAGTGCTAGTGTTCATTTTCAGGCCTCATGCTAGGGCCCTTTACAACCCCTCTCCCCCAGTCCCACGATAGTTCCTAAGGGCTGTACAGCACTGACTAGCTTAAATATTAGAAACTCGGCCGAGAAAAGAGTCCAGTGTTGCCCGTTGCCCGTCTAGCCTGCCTCTGGCCTTTCCTCCTTCCCACATAAAGCCTTCCCAAGCCTAGTCTCTGGGAGTTTTACCCACGTTTTCACAGAAACCTTGTTTTTCCTAGCTTCCCCTATCAGACTTGAGATTGTCTTTACTTTCTCCTCTATCGGAGATAAATGTAATTTTTTTCAGTGTAGGTTGCCTAAACCCAGCTTTATCTTAATCAGTAGCCTGTGCACCTGTCTCCCACTTTCTGCTTCTTTCTCTTTGTACTGCCTTTGTATTTTCTGTTGGGCCACCCAGTTCCTTTTTGTCTGCCCCCATCAACACCGGTGGGCCTGTCTCCTCGGCTACTGTGGTGGTAGAATGCTTCATCACTAATTGTCAGACCATCTGAGAGGGAGGGGTGAGTTCTCATGTGCCATAGTGGTCTGGGATTCCAGGATTTAGGAGGCTGTCAGGAGGATTATGAACTTGAGAATACCTTGGGCTACACAGTGAGACCCTGTCTCAAAATAAAAACAAAGCCTGACCGGGCGGTGGTGGTGCACGCCTTTAATCCCAGCACTCGGGAGGCAGACGCAAGGGGATCTCTGTGAGTTCGAGACCAGCCTGGTCTACAGAGCTAGTTCCAGGACAGGCTCCAAAACCACAGAGAAACCCTGTCTCGAAAAACCAAAAACAAACACACCAAAAACCAAAACAAAACAAAAAAACAAAACCTGGGTGTGGTAGCACACACAGGGAACCTGAGGCAGGATGATTCCGTGCAGTTCGAAGCCAGCCTGGAACTGCAGTCCAACTACAGAACAACTGGGGTCGTGAGATGGCTTAGCGGGCAAAGGCTCTCGCTGCCAAGCCTCCGGGACCAGATCATAGCAGAGAACCTAGGCCTCCGACCTTCACACCTGTGGTGCAGCACCTATGCACACACACAGGCGCACAAAATCAATACATTTTTGAAAACTAATGACAAGGAACACAGGGTTCTACAACTACCATCACTCCACATGATGTCCTAATGATACATACAGGTCAACATCCGTTATTCAACTGTAATATAAAATACTAAGAGTAAGTGCTAATGTAAACCATGGAGTTTGGCTAGTGCTCATAGGCATCCCTGTCTATTGATGGATTGCAACAAATGTACCTGTCTTGCCCTGGATGTTGACAGTTGGAAAGGCCATGTGTGCAGGGACACCAGCTATACAAGAAAGCTGTGTTCTGCAAATTTTACTATGAAACTAAAACTCTAGCCCCCTCCCCGCAAGTCTTTGGTTTTGAGTGAGATTTTGTTTTTGTTTGTTTTGTTTTTTTTCTGCTTTGGGTAAGGGTCTTATTGCCCTAGTCTGGTAGTTTTTGAATTTGCTATGTAACTCAGGCTGGCCTAGAACTCTGTTTGTATCCAAAGATGACTTTTAACTTTTGATCTTCTTGTCTCTACCTAGGATTACATGTGTGTCACAGTGCCTGTTTTATGCTATGCTGGGGGGTCAATCCCAGAGCTTTGTGAATAATAGGCAGATATTTGACCTCAATTTCCACCTCCGCTGAGTCACAGCCCTAGCCCAGAAGGTTTTTGTTGTTGTTGTTATTTGTTTCTTTTTATTTTGGTTTGGTTTTTCAAGACAGGGTTTTTCTGTAGCTTAGGAGCCTGTCCTGGAACTAGCTCTTGTAGTTCTTCAACTCACAGATCCACCTGCCTCTGCCTCCCAAGTGCTGGGATTAAAGGTGTGCGCCACCACCGCACAGCATGAAGATTTTATTTCAGCTTTTGCAGTGCTGGGATTTAAACCCGAGGCTTACACACGCTAAGTGCTATATAACTGAACCGCACCCTCTTCGTTTTATATATTTTTCTGATTGCATAGGTATAAATAGGTCAGTCATGGAAACACAGGTCTGTAACTTCAGTACTCAGGAGGCTAATAGGAGACGACTGTGTTCAAGGTCAACCTATTACCTATTAAGAGCATTTCTCAGACCTGGTAGTGGTGGTGCGTGCTTTTAATCCCAGCACGCTGGACACAGAGACAGGCGGATCTCTGTGAGTTCAAGGCCAGCCTGGTCTATAGAGCAAGTTCCAGGACAGGCTCCAAAGCTACGGCGAAACCCTGTCTCAAAACAAAACAAATAAACAAACAAACAAAAAGAAAAACAGCAGGCCGGGCGGTGGTGACGCACGCCTTTAATCCCAGTACTCGGGAGGCAGAGGCAGGCGGATCTCTGTGAGTTCGAGACCAGCCTGGTCTACAGAGTAGTTCCAGGACAGGCTCCAAAGCCACAAAGCCACAGAGAAACCCTGTCTCGAAAAACCAAAAAAAAAAAAAGATATACACGGGTTTTTTTGTTTGTTTGTTTTCAGAATAAAAGATAAAAAGAGGATTTGGGGATAGAATTGTAGAGCACTTGCCTTGCATTCTGCTAGGAGTTGTTGCTCATGATACTCATAGCACATGGAGGAAGAGGCAGGCAAATCCTTGAGTTCCAGGCCAGCTTGGTTGAAAGTGAGTTCCATGACATCCATAACTATGTAGAGATACTGCCTCATAAGCCACAAAAGCACACATGCACATACACACACAATCTCCTCAGTGCTGCAATAAATAAATAAAACCATGTCTCACCTATCATTCATCTATCTATCTATCTATCTATCTATCTATCTATCTATCTAATCTATAAATGTTCACTCCTTCACTCTAAAGATTTTGGAAAGCACAGAAAGCTTTAAGAAAGAGAGCCGGGCAGTGGTGGCACATGTCTTTAATCCCAGCACTCAGGAGGCAGAGGCAGGTGGATCTCAGTGAGTTTGAGGTCAACCAGGTCTACAAAGTGAGTTTTCAGGAAAGTCAGGAATGTTACACAGAGATAGAAAAAAGGAAAGGAAAGGAAAGGAAAGGAAAGGAAAGGAAAGGAAAGGAAAGGAAGGAAAGAAGGAAGGAGGGAAAGAAGGAAGGGAGGGAGGAAGGAGGGAAGGAAGGAAGGAAGGAAGGAAGGAAGGAAGGAAGGAAGGAAGGAAGGAAGGAAGGAAGGAAGGAAAGAAAGAAAGTAGAAAGGAAGGAATAAGTGAGCCAGATGGTGGTGGTGTGTGCCTTTAATGCCAGCACTTGGGAGGCAGAGGCAGGTCGATCTCCAGGTTTGAGGCCACCCTGGTCTCCATAATAAGTTCCAGTATAGTCAGGGCTACAGAGAGAACCCCTGTCTCAAAAGAAAAAAAAAAACAGCGAGGTGGCACACAGCTTTAATCTCAGTATTTAGAAGGCAGAGACAGGTGAATCTCAAGTTTGAGGCCAGTCTGGTCTATAGAATGAGTTTGAAGCCAGCCAAGGCTTCACAGAGAGACCCCATCTTGAAAACAAACAAAACAAAACAAACCAAGGCTGGAGAGATGGCTTAGAGGTTAAGAGCACTGGTTGCTCTTCCAGAGGTCCTGAGTTCAATTCCCAGCAACCACATGGTGGCTCACACCCCTCTGTAATGGGATCTGCTGCCCTCTTCAGGCCTTCAGGCAGACAGGCAGACAGAACACTGTATATACATAATAAATTAAAAAAAAACAAGCTTTGGAGAGATGGCCCAGAAAAAACAAGGGTTGGAGAGATGGCCCAGAGGTTAAGAGCATTTGCTGTTCTTCCAGAGGTCCTGAGTTCAATTCCCAGCACCCACATGGTGCTCACAACCATCTAAATGAGATCTGGTGTCCTCTTCTAGTCTGCAGGTATATATGCAGGCAGAACACTATATACACAATAAATAAATAAATCTTAAAACAAAAACAAACAAACAAACAGAGCCAGCAATATGACTCAGCAAGTAAAGGTACGTGCTGCCAACCCTGATGACTTAAATTTGATCCCTGGAACTCACTGTCCACACAAAAGTAAAAAGCTACAAAGAATATGTTAATTCTTTTATTTCACTTTTGTTGTTGTTGTTGTTGTTTTGAGACAGGGTTTGGAGCCTGTCCTGGAACTAGTAGACCAGGCTAGCCTCAAACTCGTAGGGATCCTCCCAGGTGCTGAGATTAAAGGCGTGCACCACCGCTGCTCGGCTTATTTGCACTTTTGACACTGGGTATCAAACCTAGAGACTTTTTACCTGGGAAGCACTTGCTCTGCAATGAGTTACCAGAGGCTCTTGTTGTTATTGGGACATTTCTCACTATGTAGTTCTAGTTGGCCTGGAACTTGGTCTCAAACACAGAGATCCTCCTGCCTGCTTTTCAAGGGCTAGGATTAAAGGCTTATACCTCCATAACCCGGTTATTTTCAATTATGTTTATTGATGTATAAGTGTGTGTGTTGAGCTAGGGCATTTATTTATTTGTTTATATACCTGTCTGTTTTTACTGTTTTGATTTTTTTTAAACTTAATTTATTATGTATACAATATTTTGTCTGCATGTATGTCTGCATGCCAGAAGAGGGCACCAGACCCCATTACAGATGGTTGTGAGCCATGTGGTTGCCGGGAATGGAACTCAGGACCTTTAGAAGAGCAGGCAGTGCTCTTAACCTCTGAGCCATCTCTCCAGCCCCCTGTTTTGGTTTTTTGAGACAGGGTTTCTCAGTGTCGCTCTGGCTGTCCTGGAACTCACTCTGTAAATCAGGTGGCCTCAAACTCATCAGTTGCCTGTAGTGTGCTACCTTCATGCAGTACCTGCAGAGACCATAAGGGGGCACCATATACCCTTGGAACTGGAGTTGTAGATGGTTGTGAACCATAACTGAGTGCTGGGACTCAAATCCAGGTCCTCTTCAAGAACAATCAGTGCTATGTCTTACCCACTGAGCTATGTCTCCATTTGCAATACTAATTTATGTGTGTATGTGGGGGACATTCATGTGCCACCGTGGATAGAGGACAACCTGTGGGAATCTGTTCTCATTTCTTCTCAGTTCTAGGGATCAAACTCAGGTTAAAAGGCTTGACAGCAGACACCTTGACTCACTGAGTCACCTTGACAACCATGGTCTCAAACTCTATCCTACTGCCTTAGCATCTCTAGTTCTGGGATTATAGGTGTATGGAATGATATACTAGCAATATGGGGCTAAAATTAACTTCATTAAAATGAACTAGAAATTGGATGTGGTGGTGCAGGCCAAGCCAGGAGGATGGAGAGTATGATGCCAGACTGGGCTACATAGTGAGACTGTATCTTACCTCTACTCTCCAAAAAGAAAAGTTATAGTAGATCATTTCCTATATGGAAAGACAGCTAAATAAGCCAGATAAGATAGGCCTGTAGTCTCGGGTACTCAGGAGGCTGAGGCAAGAAGGGCTAGAGTCTAGCATATGCAACATAGACTGTCTTTTTTTGTTTGTTTGTTTGTTTTTTGTTGTTTTTCGAGACAGGGTTTCTCTGTAGCTTTGGATCCTGTCCTGGAACTAGCTCTTGTAGACCAGGCTGGTCTCGAACTCACTGAGATCCACCTGCCTCTGCCTCCCGAGTGCTGGGATTAAAGGCGTGCGCCACCATCGCCCGGCTCTTGCCTCTTTTTTTTTTTTTTTTTTTTGGTTTTTCGAGACAGGGTTTCTCTGTGGTTTTGGAGCCTGTCCTGGAACTAGCTCTTGTAGACCAGGCTGGTCTCGAACTCAATGAGATCCACCTGCCTCCGCCTCCCGAGTGCTGGGATTAAGGCGTGCGCCACCACCGCCTGTCTTTTCTAAAGAAACTTTCTGTGACTAGAGGATGGCTCAATGGTGAAGAGAATTTCCTGTTCTCCTGTAGGACCCAAGTTTGGTTCCTGACATCCAAATTGGGCAGCTTACAACTACCTATAATTCCATGTGGCACACACCACATACAATAAGTAACTTTTCTATTCTTTATGTATTTGATGTATATATGTATTTATAAATGTGGGTGTGCACATGCCACAGCACATGTGTGGAGGTCAGAGGACAACGTGAAGGAGTTGGTTCTCTCATTCCACCTTGTGGGTCGTGGGGCTTGAACTCAAGTTGTCAGGATAGTAGAATGCCTTTACCTGTGAAGTTATCTTACTGGCCCTGACTTTTTGTTTTGTTTTGTTGTTTTTGTTGTTTTGAGAATGCCTTGCTATGTAGCCCTGCCTGGCCTGGAATTGACTCTGTAGACCAGACTGGCCTCAAACTCACAGAGATCCTCCTGCCTCTGCCTCTTGAGTAAAAACTCAAATTAAAGACATGAGTCACCAAAACCAGCTTTTTAAAAAAATCAAAACAACAACAAAAACAAACCAAAGAAATCCAGTTTCATTCTGTAGCCTGATCTAGCCTCACACTGAAGAGTTTCCTTGCTCAGTCCCGAGTGCTGAGATTACAGGTGAGCACTATTGGCATACCTGGCTTTGCTAACGTTGATTTTGTTTCTGAGCCTGGGTTTCTCTGTGTAGCCCTGATTGTCCTGGAACTCACTCTGTAGACCAGGCTGGTCCTGAACTCACAATTCTACCTGCCTTTCCCTCCTCCTCCTGAGTGCTAAGATTAAAGGCATGCAACACTGTTAAAGTATTTTTTTAAATATCTGTTTTTATTAAGTTTTGTTTGTGTGTGTTTTCACCTGAGTTTTTTGTTTATTTGTTTGTTTATTTTATGAGACAGGGTTTCTTTGTGTAGCCCTGGCTATCTTTAAACTTGCTCTGTAGACACGGTTGGCCTCAAACTCACAGAAAATGGGATCACACCCTTGATCCCAGCACTGCCTCCCAAGTGCAGGGATCAAAGGTGTGGGCCACCCCACCTACATGATGAGCTATGCCTGAGTGTATGTATGTTGTTCATCACAAGCGTGCAGGAGCCCGAAGAAGTCAGAAAAGATGTTAGATCTCCTGGAACTGGAGTCACAAATAGTTGTGAGCTGCCATGTGTGTGCACGGAATGGAACCAGGTTATCTGCAGGAGCAGTCAGTGCTCTTCACTCTGAAACCATCTTTCCAGTCCCCGTGTTATGTTTTTTCCACAAAAAAAAAAAAAAATCGTGGTTTAGAAAATTGGCACTTCGGAGGAAAGAAGGGGGGGGAGGTATAGATTAATTAAAAACAATAAACTAATAAAAAAGGAAAATCTGGCACTTCAAGGATGGCTCAGAGGTTAAGAGCACCGTCTGCTTTTTAGAGGACCTGGGTTGGGTTCATTGACCTACATGGTGGCTCACAACTATCTGTAACTCCAGTTCTAGGGGGATCCACTGTCTTCTGTCCTCCTTGGGCACTGCATAGAGATGGCGAACTTACATACATGCCGGCAAAACACACACACACACACAAAATAGAAATAAACCTTTTGTTGTTTATTCTTTTTTTTTTTTTTTTTTTTTGGTTTTTCGAGACAGGGTTTCTCTGTGGTTTTGGAGCCTGTCCTGGAACTAGCTCTTGTAGACCAGGCTGGTCTCGAACTCACAGAGATCCGCCTGCTTCTGCCTCCCAAGTGCTGGGATTAAAGGCGTGCGCCACCACTGCCCGGCTTGTTGTTTATTCTTTCACTTTACGTATGACTTCTCTCATTTTATGTATATGGCTGTGCAACAATTATATGCATGCAGTGCCCACAGAAGCCAGAAGAGGGCGTCAGATACAGACAGTTGGCAGCCACCAATGCGTGCTTGGGTAGGTACTCTAGTCCTCTGGAAGAGCAGCCAGTATTCTTAACTGCTGAGCCATTTCTCCAGACCCCAATAAATCTTTTTTAAAAACAGAAAGTCTCAGCTTAGAAAAGTATATCCATCTTTTAAATCATACATACATATACATGTGGATGTAGTTTTGTGTGACTGTGTGTCGAGACAGAGTCTTGTCTTCTGCACTGGATGGTCTGATCCTCACTATGTAGACCAGGTCGCCTCCTGGGTGATCCTCCTTTCCCAGCTTCCTGAGTGCAGGTATTAAAGGCATACTAATTTCCCTTTGACTGGAACAGTCATACACAGAAGGCAGCTGTCAGAATTGGGTAGTGGGTATAGGAGAGTAGTAGAAAGGGTGAGATTTCTTTTTGTAATGTGGAGCATTGTTTGACTTTTTTCCCACACGAGTAGGAATTCATTTTCTTTTTTCATAATACATGTGTTATTTTTTTCTCTCAGAGTTTGGGAACCACTTGGCTAAATATACCCAATATATAGTAGCTAGTAGCCATATGCTGACACACACACACAGCGGGGTGGTATAGAATATGGCTAATCTCTACCGTATTGAACGGTGCCACAGAACCTTTCCAGCATTGGAAGAACTCTTGTTAGACAAGCCAGGTCTGGATCATCATTCCCATGTAAGGTAGGTAGTACCTGCTTGGATAGTCTGCCATCCAGAGTACGAATTAATTAGATAGGAATTAACTACTGGCGCCTATCAATTGAAGCTTGCAATCCTCGGTTAACCGCCTGGGTGAGTTAGGCATTAAGGAACAACGAAGGTTATTATTACCTGATCGGCTTTCTATGAGATATAGTGGAGGTCTGATGTGAAGACCTCCAACATACTGGCTCCAGCACCGCCGACCAACCTGTTGAATCTCTCCGCGACGGGAACCTTAGTGATGTCTGGCCCATCGGGTTCTCTGGTTACCATGGAAATAGTGCTGGCTACAGTTTCTGGGTAATCAACAGAGATTAAAGTGTCAAAATCTCTTAGCCTCCTGCCCCTTTCTATAATCAATACCGTTTCAGTTGCACATCCCAAATATACTCAGCACTGGGAAAGGAAACTAAAATGGGACAGTTAGGGTGCAAGCTTTAAGGAAGTGTGAAAAAAGAAACATGGCGGGGCACTTTTTTTCCAGTAGCAAACGGCTAGCTCTGCCACACCGAATACAATGACATTGTTACTCTTGATTTTTGCACAGGCGCAGTGCATAAACTCTTAGCGCACGCCTACACGCGCATTTTCTCCCTTTTCTCTCCACTTTTCCTCTCACTAGTTTTTCCTTTCCTCCTCCCACCACTAGGTCTTTCAGTCCTTTCGTGGGCCGGTTAGTCTTTCCTTCCGACCTCCTACCGTCCAAGGCTACCTCCCATCCCCCTTCCTTTTCCGTCTCTCACGCTGTGCCTCTAGTGCATGCGCAGAAGGTACAAAGCCTCGCTCTTTGTCCCCCATCTGTCGTTCACACGAACCCAAGGCTTTGACAGTTGGTAGCCAATAGAATCTAAGAAATGGCGGATAAATGAGTCTTCCTCTGGAGATAAACTTTGATTGGCAGTTCACATAGCCAATCGGGAATCCAATATTGACCCCCTTGGGAGGCACCGAGCTCCGTCGGCTCGTTTCCGGCGGTCGCGCGCTCTTTTCTCGGGACGGTGGAGGCCGTGCAGCGTCGCCGTTACTCTGAGCAAAGAACTGTGGGCAGAGGGTGAGTTTAGGAACGGCTCGGTGCTTGTTTGGGAGGGCAGTGGCGCTTCCTGCAACGATCCGCAAAGGAAGGAGCTAGGGCGAGGCTGAGTTTGGACAGAGGATGTGGGTTCGAAGGCCCCGTGAGGCCTTTCCCCCTCCGCGTACGGCCTTCGCAGCCCACCCGTGGGGTCCGGCACACTCGCCGCTCCACGCGCGGGGGCTTCAGCCCATGCTTTTCTTGTTTTCCTGCCCGGCTCTTTTGTACTACTCATTCCCAAATCTTAGCGACCATAGTTGGTGGCTTCTGAGCCGCCCTGGGCCGGAGGGTGTGGGGTCTATTATGCGAAAGCCCTGAAGTCGTGGTTGGAGGAGGTGGCGCTTTGCTTTGTCGGACGCTCCTCCTCCTTAGCCCCGCGAGGCCGTTAATTCCGAGAGGGCCAGTGGGGCCCCTGGAGCTATGTTTCTTTGTGAAAACAACTTTTAAGTTTGAAGTTTGCTAGTTCAGACCCCCTTGGCATTTTGGAGCTAAGTTCATGAAACACCTCCACCCCACCCTCGCGCTCTAGAGCGCGCGCGCCTTTTTTCCAAACCTCTTGCTGCTTAAGCTTTTCCTAGCCATTTGTAGGTATCGCTTTTCTAAGTTAAACTTACATTTATGGCTTTACTATCGAGTCTTTTTCACTTTGTGGAAGTCTTACTGTAAGCTGACACCTTTCTTTGTGTTTTTAACAGAAGTCGGGGTTAGAGAGGATTGGGAGACAGACACTTTGCTGTGCTCAAATCGAAGTCAAGGTAGGTGTAGGAGTTAGGGTTACCAGGTAAAGTGTAGGATGCTCAGTTGAATACGGACTTCAATTTGACAACAAATTAATTTCGGTGGACTTCTCATGTTATTTATGCGAAATATTTTTTAAATCTTAAAATGAAACTGAGCTGTGTGGGTTTTTTTTCCCCAAAAATCTGGCTGCTCTAATTGGGGATAGTGCTTAAATTTATGTTTGTACAACTTCGTTGTTATTAAATGAAAAGTCCTAAAAAAAGAAAACTCGGTAGCAGCCTTTGCCATGTTTGTATTTTACAGCTTTCTCAGTGACCCACCAGGCGGCCATTTCAGCCTGGTGAATTCACATTGTATTTCTCCAGCGTTTTCCACTTAGTGATTTGACTCTTCTAAATACTAAGGGATCCTTGATCTTTGACGTAGCTCTCAGATGCCTGTACTAACGTGGTCCTGTACCTAAACACGTGTGCAATTGTATAAGCACACAGTCTTTCTGATCAAAAACACATACACTCTGAACAGTCCTTTTCATCATGGGTAATCTTAGGACACATAAATGGACAGAAATCCTTGCTGCTGATCTCTTTCTGAAGGCCAATAGTTAGGAGTTCTAAGTTTGTTTCTGTGTTTGTTGCAGTTGGTGGTAGGAAGTACGAGTCTTGAGTGCCTGGTACTCAACTGTGTATGCCGTGGTAGCTCAGGTACTTTAGACAGTACTACCTTACCCTCATTGGCAAATGCAAGCTTTGGGAAAAGACTACAAGAAAGGGACAGATTGTGGGGGATCTTTATTCAAAACATAAAGGTGGGCAGTTTGGTTATTAGAAGTCATTCATGGCCAGGTGTGATAGCAGAAGCAGGCCAATCTCTGAGTTTGAGGCCAGCCTGGTCGACAGAGTGCCTCTGCCTCCTGAGATGACATTTGTTTAGCATTCCTGTTCCTTAAGTGGAACTAGAAATGGTAGTTTCCTGCAGGAACAAGTGCGTTGTCTATTCCAGAATGACAGCTAAATGTTGTGTAGTGGTATTTCACTTAGGCCTTAAAGTTAACCACTCCTTTAAGGTCACTAACTGCTGTTCACCCCCATTATCGCCATCCTAACAGGTTGCACAAGTTAGGTGATGTAGCCAGTGAGTTTGTTGGAGTTTAAGTTGAATTTAAGGCTTTGCTGTGTTTTGAGTTTTTAGAGATCAACAGATCTGGGTTTCATTCCTTACACTTGTGTGGGTAAAGTATTTTTTAGGTTCTGTTTTCTTTCAAAATAATAACAGCTGGGGGCACTAAATAAAATAATGTACATGTAGAACATTGCCTGGATTTTTTTTTTTTGAGACAGGGTCTCAATTTCTAAATGGCCTAGCCTAGAACTCACCATGTAGACAAGGTTGGCCTCTCTCACAGAGATCCATCTACTTCTGTCTCCTCAGTGCTGGGACTAAAGGAGTGGGCTAAGATCCCTCCCGAGTGAGCCCTGGGAATGAAGGCGTGCAGCATCCCATTCTCATTCATCTTGTTGCCTGCATTCTAATGAGCACTAAATATGTTACCTTAATTTGCAGAGTGTACTTTTTAAAAACAATTGTCTTTCACAATTTCATACATGTTTATGATGCATAAAGGTGGCTATTCCCCCTTCATCCTCTTTATTCTCTCCCATCTCCACCAGCCCCACAATAAACTTATTTTTCCAGAATATACTTTCCAAAGCCAAAATACAACCTCCTTTGAAATAAATGGTTTAGAATATTTTTCCTTTTTTTTTAAAAGACAGAATTACACTGTGTAGGTATAGCTGACCTGAGTTCGAGGTCAGATCAATCTGGTCTACAGAGGAAGTTCCAGGACAGCCAGGGCTACATAGAGAAACCCTGTCTTGAAAAGCAAAAACTTTTTGAAAAAAATATGATGCTTTATTTGCTATTAAATCACTATACCTGTTGATAAAATTTAAAATTATTGCTTTTCAGGAAAACTACATTAGCAAGAGTCACAAAGCTAAGATTGTTTCCTAATAAGTAAACAAAGCTAAAAGCACTACAGTGCTGTAATAGAAAAAAAAACTGAAAGCACCTAAATTACGGAGGTTTAATAAATTGTGTATCCAGGATTCATTAAAATTATGTTGACATTACTGAAATGAGGGAAAGCTAAACATCAAATGGTACATTGGTGTTTAAACTAAAACAGTAATGTCTCAGGAAAAGTAAATAAAACGAGATGAAAAGGAAGAGGTGAAAGAAATATTTAAATGCACATGTGCCTAGAGATATCTGTGTGCATTGATTCTAATCGTAAATATTAGAAGCAACCTTGACAGGTGAATGTTGTTATATTTGGAGAGGTGGCAGGGGGAAGACGGGATTTCTCTATGTAGCTTTGGCAACCCTGGAACTTGTGTAGACCAGAGATCTGCCTGCCTCTGTCTTCTTAATGATGGAATTAAAGGTGTGCCCCATCATGTCCAGCCATGTTAACGATTTAATTACATAATGGTTTATTGTATATCATAAGAAAGGTTACAAACTGGTTTTTTTATGGTGTTTTCTTTTTGTTTGCTTTTTTTTTGGTTTTTCGAGACAGGGTTTCTCTGTGGTTTTGGAGCCTGTCCTGGAACTAGCTCTTGTAGACCAGGCTGGTCTTGAACTCACAGAGATCCGCCTGCCTCTGCCTCCCGAGTGCTGGGATTAAAGGCGTGCGCCACCACCGCCCGGCTGTTTTGTTTGCTTTTGGAAACGGTTTGGTTGTATAGCTGGATGTCCTGGAATTAGCTCTGTAGACCTCACAGAGATTCTCTTGTCTCTGACTACCCAGTGCTGAGATTAAAGGTGAATTCTACCACCTCTGACTGGCATATTTTAAATTAGATTTATTTATTTTTTATTTCATGTGGGTGTTTCATCAGTGTGTATGTCTATACCTTGTTTGTCCATGAAGGTCTGAAGAACTGAGTTACACTGTAGATGGTTGTGAAGTACTGTGGGTCCTCTTCAAGAACAAGAAATACTTGGTTTTGGTTTTGTTTTATTTTTTGAGAGAGGGTTTTTCTGTGTTGACCTGTGTTCTTAACCTCTAAACTATGTCTTTAGCCTCCTATGAACTGTTTGCCTTAATGTGCAACTTCAGATAGACACAGGTGGGACTGGAGAGATGGCTCAGCTGTTAAGAATATCCATTGCTCTTGCAGAGGACCTGAGTTTAGTTCCCACCAACCATGTCAGGAGGCTTCACAGCTCCCTGAAAAGTCCAGCTCCAGGGGCTGTCATGTTCTCATCAGACACTGTACTTGCATACACATAATGAAAATAAAATTATTTTTTTAAAAAAATCTATGTTAATGACTAGAAGGGTGTGTTAGGATTCTCTAGAACTGATAGATCTATCTGTATCTGTTTATAGATAGATATAAAGAGGGTTTATTGGAGTGACGGATTGGCTGTGGTCCAGCTAATCCAACAATGGCTGTTTACTAATGGAAAGTTCAAGAACTCAGTAGTTCTGTCCATGAGGCTGGATGTCTCAGTTGGTCTAAAGTATGCACTGGAATCTTAAAGTGCCCGTGAAGGCATGGACTTGCCATTGAGATTGGGGGCAAGCAGGCAAAAAAAGCAAGCTTTTTTTCCATGTTCTTTATATTTGCTGCCACCAGAAGGTGTGGCCCATAAGGTGGATCTTCACATTTCGGGTGACTTCATTTAGAAAAATCCCTCACAGGTGTACCTAGCCTCTTAGTTTTTAATTAATTCCATATATAGTCAAGTTGACTACCAAGAATAGCCATAACAAAGGGTGTACCATAATGATAATAATAACTTATTGTTTTTTATGTATATCTGTATGTGGGTATGTGCATATGGTGTTGAAGAGAGCCTTAGGTGTCTGATTTCCTAGTGCAGGAGTTACAGGCATTTGTGAATTGTTCAGTATGGGTGTTGGGACCAGGCTTGCTTGTTTTTTTTTTTTTTTTTCCTTTTTCTCCCTCCTGGTCTGTATAGCCCTGGTTGCCCTCAAACTCATTTCCTGCCTCAGGTTCTCAGAGTGCTGAAATTATAGGCACACCGTAGCTGTTTTGGGTTTGTTATTTGGTTGTTTTAGGTTTTATTTATTTACTTTTTTTGATTCACATACCAGGTGTGGGTTTTGTCCCATCTGGGCATAGAGGTACATGCCTTAATCTCAGCACTCTGGGAGGCAGGTGAGTCTTTGGGTTCAAGGCTAGCCTGGTCTGCACAGTAAGCTACAGTGTAGCCAGGAGTACATAGAGAAATTTTGTCTCAAGAACCATTTTTAAGTTCAGTGTGTGTGTGTAAGTGAGGTCAAAAAACAACTTGTGGGAGTCAGTTCTCCTTTAGCTGTAGGGTCCTGGGGTACAGCACAGAGTGTTAGTGAGGGCCTTATTAACTGGGGCTTTGTAACATTGCAGAGAGGTGTGGTTGGTGGCACACACCTTTAATCCCTGTGGGAGACAGAGCAAGTTCCAGGACAGCCAGTGCTATACAGAGAATCCTGTCTTGAAAACAAAAGACACAGACAGAGAAGAAATGTTGACAATTCATGTCTATTCCGAAATGTCAGCTTTTCAGTCAGGCAATTCAAAATCACATTGGCACCCAAATAGCCCATTTGTGTCTCATCTCTCCCAGTTTTTGTATTTAATTGGCACTAACCTCTTAAGTCCTGTGTAATTTATTTGTCTATTTTAGCTTTCACAGAAAAGTAGGCTCTGAAAGTCAAAATGTGATGTGTCCATCTAGAATATCACCTAGCAAATAGTAGGCATCCAATATTTGTTAAATGAATTGGTGAAATGAAAGATTATCAGTAGTACAGATACGTGTTTTTTGGTCTGTATATTGTTCATTTATCTCTCTCTCTTTTTTTTTTTTTTTTTTTTGGTTTTTCGAGACAGGGTTTCTCTGTAGCTTTGGTGCCGGTCCTGGAACTAGCTCTTGTAGACCAGGCTGGCCTCGAACTCCCAGAGATCCACCTGCCTCTGCCTCCCGAGTGCTGGGATTAAAGGCGTGCGCCACCACCGCCCGGCTTCATTTATCTCTTGAACAAAGTTTTCTCTCTCTCTCACAGACAGACAATATAACCCTCATAATTTTCAGTGCCATGTGATTCCCATCAGAGTTCTTTCAAAAATTTAGCATGACCTATTCCTTTAATCTTTGGTAATTCCGTCATTTTTATTGTTCATCTCCATAAAGGCCATCATAGTGAATATTTTCATGACCACACCTTAAATTTTTCTTTTTTTTTTTTTTGCTGTTTTGTAGTTTAAAAAATACTTCATTATTTTGTGCCTTTGTGTGTGGGGGGGGGTGTTTTGCCTGTGTATCTTTTTTTTTTAGGTTTTATTTATTTATTATGTGTACAGCATTCCTTCCATGTGTGCCCGCATGCCAGAAGGGGGCGCCAGGTCTCATTAGAGGTGGTTGTGAGCCACCATGTGGTTGCTGGGAATTGAACTCAGGACCTCTGGAAGAGCAGTCAGTGCTCTTAACCACTGAGCCATCTCTCCAGCCCCTGCCTGTGTATCTTTTTTAAAATAGAAAATTTCATCCAGTATAGTTTGATCATACTTTCCCCTCTCCCAACTCCTAGATTCTCTACCCACCCAGCTCCACACTGTTTCTCTCTTCAAATACACACACACACACACACACACAGAGAGAGAGAGAGAGAGACCCAGAGAACCAGAGACCCAGTCGTGAAGCCACCTGACATTGATGTAAGGAACTGAACTCATGTCCTCTGTGAGAGAGCTCATAGCTGCTGGCCTGTCTTTCCAGCTCTCCAGTCCCCTGTGCTGGACTGAAACATCATCCTTCTGATGTACTGCCTCAATTGGAGTTTTTGTTTGGGCTTTTAGTTTTCTGGTGTTTAAATTTTTTTTTAGGTTAAGTCTAGGAGTATGATTCTTATTCCTGAATTGAAAAGGTATGAACATCTTGATGGCTCTTGTTTTGTGTGCTGTTTTAAAATTTTAAAAAAATATTAAGTATAGGTTTGCGTGTACCATAGTATGCATGTAGAGAATCATGGGACCACTTCATGGGGTTGGTTCCCCCTTCCATCATGTGGTTTCTGGGATCAAACTCAGGACTGGCTTTTTAACAAGTGCCTTTACCCACTGATCTGACTCTGACACACTTTCTGCCTTCTGAAATAGCCTTCAGATAAAAAATAAAGAAGAGAAAATCTTTTGTATGTACTTAACTAAAACCAACAGTTGGTCAAAAATTTATCACAATTTGGGACATAATTTTTATTAAAGGTATCCTGTGTTAACAATATGTGGAAAAACCTGCACTTTTTTTATTATTTGTTTTTTTTTTTTGCGACAGAGTTTCTATAGCTTTGGAGCCTGTCCTGGAACTCACTCTGTAGACCAGATTAGCCTCGAACTCAGAGACCTGCCTGCCTCTGCCTCCCAAGGGATTAAAGGCTTGCGCCACCACCACCTGGCCTTTCTGCTCCTTTTATTGACAACTTTGCTTCAACTGAATTCTGACTGGGGAATCTTCGTTCACTGGATGAGTCATGAGTTTTTGGATGAGGATGATGATCCTCCATTTTTTAAAGACTGTCATCTTTTTAGCTAGACATGGTTGGACATGCTTATAAAACAGGCCGTTGAGAACTGAAAGTAGAAGGATCAGAGTTCAAGACCAGCCTTGGCTACATACAGAGATTTAGTCTTTATTACATTTATTTGTGTGTATTTGTAATCAAAGAACAAATTGCAGGAATTCATATGTTCGCGGTTCTCTCCTACTATGTGGAGCCCAGGGATTGAACTCAGGTTATCAGGTTTAGAGGCAAGAGCCCTTACTGTAAGGCTGACTCTTCTTGTCTTTTCTTAGTTTTCAAATGACAGAAGGGAACATTTTGTCTTTTTGTATTTGCTTTTCTTTTGCTTTGCTACAAATTGAGTTCACTCTTAGGCTCAGTCACAACCTGTTCTCAAACCTTATATCTTACTATTGTGATTAAGAATTACTATAGAGTCTGGAAAGATGGCTCAGCCATTAAGAAGAGTACTTGTTGCTATTCTAGAGTACCTGGGCTTGATTTCCGGCATCCAGGGAGCAGCTTATAACAGTAATTCCAGTACCAGAGCCATCTTCTTTTTTTTTTTTTGGTTTTTGGTTTTTCGAGACAGGGTTTCTCTGGTTTTGGAGCCTGTCCTGGATCTTGTAGACCAGGCTGGTCTCGAACTCACAGAGATCCACCTGCCTCTGCCTCCTGAGTGCTGGGATTAAAGGCATGCGCCACCACCGCCCGGCCAGAGCCATCTTCTAGCATCACAGGACATAAGGCGCATAATACACTTGGTACATCGACATGCAGATAAAACACCCATGCACTTAAATGTCTTTAAATTTTTTTACTTGCCAATCCCAGTAACCCCCTTCTTCCTTTCTTCCCGTTCCCCCTCCCCCACCTTCCCCATACCCTATCTGCTCCTCAGAGAGGGGTAAGGTTTTGTTTTGGTCTTGCAATACAAGCCCAGGTAACAGCCCCAGGTCTCCTGGAACTTGTTTTGTAGAAATCTGCCTGCCTCCGAATGCTGGCACTAAAGGTGCTACCCCCACACTGACCACGTTAATAAATCTTAAAAAAAAAAAAAACAAAACTAGTGAGTGCTTAGTATATGCCAGTAGTGAGTTATTCTCTAATCCTTATAGCCATATCAAGGAGCAGGTATTTTTGAATGCCTGTTTATAACAGCATTATAAGAAATGAGGCAGATTTCATTGTAGTGAGTGCATAGTATTAGGACCATAATTCAAACCTAAGTCTTTAACCCTGCAGTCCATACTTCCCTCACTTAATTTGGAAGTATCTACAGTGAACTTTGCTTTAGGTGATGGCGATGATCAAGACTTCTGAACTTTTTATGGTAGTTTTGTTTACTTTGTATCTTTCGTTATCTATTTATTTATTTATTTATTTATTTATTTATTTATTTATTTATTTATTTATTTATTTTGAGACAAAGTCTCTGCATCCCAGGCTGTGGTTTGTTTTTTGGAGACCGCTATTTACTTTGTGTAACCCTGGTTGTCTCTGCCTCCCAGGTACTAGGATAAAAGGCATGTGCCACTACAACAGGTGCACACTGAGTGGGTGCTTTTTTTTTTTATTTAAAACTTGTAAAGATTGCCGGGTGGTGGTGGCGCACGCCTTTAATCCCAGCACTCGGGAGGCAGAGGCAGGTGGATCTCTTTGAGTTCGAGGCCAGCCTGGTCTACAAGAGCTAGTTCCGGGACGGGCACCAAAGCTACAGAGAAACCCTGTCTCGAAAAACCAAAAAAAAAAAAAAAAAAAAAAAAAAAACTTGTAAAGATTTTATTGTTTGCGTATGTTTGAGTGTGGGCAGGTGCCCATGGAGGCCAGAAGATAGCATTTAATTATATGGAGCTGGAGTTAGATGCATCTTTTTATTTATTTATGTATTTTTGAGATAGGGTTTTTTGGTGTAGCTCGGACTGTCCTTGTACTTACTCTGTAGACCAGGCTAGCCTCGAGCTCACAGAACTCCACCTTCTCTGTCTCTCAAGTCTACAATTAAAGCCACATGTGCCACCACCACCCAGTACTAGATGTATTTTAAATAGATTAGAAAAAATTTAGAAAGTGTTGGGATTAAAGGCATGTACCAGTACCACACCCCATGCCTGGCCCTCTGGTTTTTGGTTCTCCTTTGTTTTGAGGCATGATCTCATTGGGCAGCATTTGGCTAGCCTGAAACTTAACTATGTAGACCAGGTTGACCTCAAACTCAGAGATCTGCCTCTGTCTCCTTCCTGAGTGCTAGGATTAAAGGTGAGCTCCATCAGGCCTGACACTTTGTGGTTTTGTTTTGTTGTTTTTAGTTTTTCAAGCTTTAGTTTCTCTGTGTAGCCCTGGCTGTCCTGGAACTTGCACTGTAGACTGGTCTACACTTGAACTCAGCGATCTCTCTGCCTCTGCCTCACAAACCTTGGGAGGAATGTTTTTAAAATGTGCTTTCATACACAATAGGGCTGGTTTGGAGGAAAGTGGTTTTTTTTGTTTGTTTTTTGTTTTTAGTTTAAAATATAGCCTTTTTTTTGTTTTTCGAGACAGGGTTTCTCTGTAGCTTTGGAGCTTGTCCTGGAACTAGCTCTTGTAGCCTAGGCTGGTCTTGAACTCAGAGTTCTGCCTGTCTCTGCCTCCCAAGTACTGGGATTAAAGGCGTGCTCCACCACTGCCCAGCTAAAATATAGTCGTAAATATCTTAGGCTGTCTTAAATTGTGCCTTGTTATTCAGAGAAGCCAGTTGTAAAACACAAATGATGGAATACCAAGATAAATTTTAATGAAATGTAAATTGTCAGTAACTGACTAAATCCTAAATGCTGGATATTTGACATTCCACTTTTTTCTGTAGGGTGCAAACATGCAGAGCAATAAAACCTTTAACTTGGAGAAGCAGAACCATACTCCAAGGAAGCACCATCAACATCACCACCAGCAGCACCATCAGCAGCAGCAGCAGCAGCAGCAGCAGCAGCCACCCCCACCAATACCTGCAAATGGACAGCAGGCAAGCAGCCAGAGTAAGTAAATTGTGAGTGATGGAACATGAATAGGTTCCATCAAGAACAGTTCATCATGGTTTTTAGGATATTAGGTGAATAGGGCTTTAGTGGCATACTTTGTACTTTTTTCCCGATTTTATCAAGACATGCTTTCTCTAACAGCTCTGGCAGTCCTGGAACTAACTCTGTAGACCAGGCTGGCCTCTGCCTTCCTGAGTCCCGGGATTAAAGGAGTCACCACCACTGCCTGGCTTTTTTTTTTTTTTTTTTTTTTCCAGATAGGGTCTCATCATGCAGCCCTTGACTGCTGGCTTAGAATTTGCCTCTGCATCCCTCCGGGATATTGGAATATGTCCTGTTCTGTTTTGTTCTGTGTGTGTGTTTTTTTTAAACAACATTTAAAAAATTACTTCTATTTTATGTGTATTGATGTTGTGTGAGGGTGTCCAATCCCCTGGAACTGGAGTTACAAAGAGTTGTGAGCTACCATATGGGTGCTGGGAATTGAAACTGGCTTCCTGTTTTTGTTTTTAAAATAAGATTTGTTTTTAAAATTTGTTTTTAAAATAAGATTTTGTTTTTAAAATAATATTTAATTTATGTGTATGAATGTTTTGTTATTTGTATCTAGTGCTCATGGAGGTCAAAAGAGAGCATTGGATCTTCCGAGTTTTTTTTTGTTGTTGTTGTTTTTTGTTTTTTTTGTTTTTAAGGTGGTTGTCAGCAGCCACATTGGTGCTGGGAATCAAACCTGTGTCCTCTGAAAGAATAATAAGTGGTCTTAACTGCCATGCCAATTCTCTAGCTTTTCCTATTTGGTTCTTAAGTGGTATTTTATGATAGAAGGGGGTTGATCACCTGAAACAAAGAAGCAGACATCAGTAGAGTATAGGTTATACTGTTATTGTCATGTTCTACTGACAAACAAATGTCTGTCTATGTGTAGTTTGGGTCTTACAGATAGCCATCAGAGAATATAGGGAAAAAATTAAGACTTAATACTATAATAAGACTTAGTTTCTGGTCTATATCCCCAGGCTATTTTTAATCTGTTAAAAAGTCTTTGTATGTTCTCGTTCCTTTAGGAATCTGAGTACCTATAAGAATATAAACCTGGGGGGGGGAGGGAAATGGGAGGCTGGGAAGAGGCGGAAATTTTTTTTTTCAATAAAAAATTAAAAAAAAAAAGAATATAAACCTGGCTGGGTGGTGTTGGCGCATGCCTTTAATCCCAGCACTTTAATCCCTGCAGAGGCAGGTGGATCTCTGTGAGTTCAAGGCCAGCCTGGTCTACAACAGCTAGTTTCAGGACAGGCTCCAAAGCTACAGAGAAACCCTGTCTTGAAAAACCAGAAAAGAAAAGAATAGAAACCCGATAGTATGGGGGTGGCTAGAGAAATGCTTAATTTTGCTCTTTCAGAGGCCTTGAGTTAGGTTCCTGGCACCTGCATAAGGTATCTTAGTACCAACTGTAACTCCCAGGAAATCCAACATCCTTTTCTGACTTCATGGGGACCCATACACACATGGAACATAGTCACACTTGCACACATAAAGTAATGTTTTGAAAGGCAATAGAAGTAGAGGCTGATGAGGTGGCTCAGTGGTTAAGAGCTGAGCCTGTACTACTCTTAGAAAAGATCCAGGTTCCATTCTGGGTACCCATATCAGGTGGGTCACAACCACCTGTAACTAACTTGAGTTCTAGGGATCTGCATATAAACTCATCCAGGCAGACAAAACATACAAATCTGTTGTTTGTTTTGGTTTGGTTTTTTTGAGACAGGGTTTTTCTGTGTTAACAGCCCTTCCTGTCCTGGAACTCGCTCTGTAGACCAGGCTAGGCCTCAAACTCTCCGAAATCCGTCTCCCTCTGCCTCCTGAGTGCTGGGTCTATGGCGTGTATCACAATTGCTGCTTTCACATTCTAAAATGCCATTTACTGATGGATTGGATAGGGTGCATTTGCAAGTGGTGTTTGTCTTCATCACAAAAGCAATGCTGAGGATATGGCTAATTCTTTTCCTAATCTTTTGATTGACTGTCTTCCAGATGAAGGTTTAACCATTGACCTGAAGAACTTTAGGAAACCAGGAGAGAAGACTTTCACCCAACGAAGCCGTCTCTTTGTGGGCAATCTTCCTCCTGACATCACTGAGGAGGAAATGAGGAAACTTTTTGAGAAATATGGGAAAGCAGGCGAGGTTTTCATTCATAAGGATAAAGGCTTTGGCTTTATTCGCTTGGTAAGATTATTTTCCCTTAGGCTTGAAGGCCAATGTAGGTTTATTTGCCTTGTACACAAAGACTAAAGTATGGGGGTTATTTTTGCTTGCAGATCTCATTATGTAACCCCAGGGTTTCCTTGAACTCACAGGGTTCCTATGTCTACTTCCCAAGTGCTGGATGACACACGTGCTTGCACCACCATGCTTGGGTTAAGTGAAAATGAAGTTTGTTTTAGTGATTATCAAGGTTTATATTCCCCAAGTCCTTGTAAGACATGTATTGTCTTACTCTTAAAAACCCTGAGAGGTTCAAAATCTTTTACTATTAGTCAAGTGAATATGCATTTTCTTTCTGAGGGAGACAGTTGAGAATCAAATGCAGACTCTGATATTAGATAAGTGTGCTGCTGCTCAGTAGTGCTCTCAGTTCTGCCAATGTTTTATGCAGATTTTATGTTTAAATCTGGTTTGAGTTAACCCAGGCAGTCAGTGGTGGTGCATGCCTTTAATTCCTGCACTCAGGAGGCAGAGGCAGGAGGATCTCTGAGTTCAAGGCCAGTGTGATGTGCAGTGAGGTCCATGACAGCCTGGGCTACAGAGAAACGCTGTCTCAAAAAACAAAAATCTGCCGGGCGATGGTGGCGCACGCCTTTAATCCCAGCACTCGGGAGGCAGAGGCAGGCGGATCTCTGTGAGTTCGAGACCAGCCTGGTCTACAGAGCTAGTTCCAGGACAGGCTCCAAAGCCACAGAGAAACCCTGACTCGAAAAAACAAAAAAACAAAAACAAAAAAAAAACAAAAACAAAACAAAAAAAAATCTCATTTGATTTAGGAGTAGTATATAAGAAAGAAGCTTTTGTTTTGTTTTGTTTTGTTTTTTTCAAGACAAGGACTTGACTATGTACCTCTCTGGCTGTTCTGGAACTAGGTCTTGCAGATATCCGCCTGCCTCTGCCTCCTGAGTGATAGGATTAAAAGTGTGTGCTACCACTACCTGACCTAAATAAGCTTCTTGGTCAGGCAATCTGATGCCCTCTAATGACCACCAAAGGCACCAAGTACACACATTGTGCAGTTAAAACATTCATACGCATAAAGTAGTTATTAGAACAGAAGTAATTCTGGTATAATAGTGTAAATTAAAATATTCTGAACTGGTAAGTATTCTGAATTGTTAAGTATGCATCTGTGACCCTCATCTAGAACTCGATATGTAGTCTAGACCAGCTGCCTGCCTCTACCTCTTGAGGGCTAGAATTAAAGGCATGTGCCACCATACCCACCATTTCATCTCTGTTAAATTCTGATTTTCTTGTTTTTCCCAGGAAACACGAACCCTAGCGGAAATTGCCAAAGTGGAGTTGGATAATATGCCACTCCGTGGAAAGCAGCTACGTGTGCGCTTTGCCTGTCATAGTGCATCCCTTACAGTCCGCAACCTTCCTCAGTATGTGTCCAACGAACTGCTGGAAGAAGCCTTTTCTGTGTTTGGCCAGGTGGAGAGGGCTGTGGTCATTGTGGATGACCGAGGAAGGCCCTCAGGGAAAGGCATTGTTGAGTTCTCAGGGAAGCCAGCTGCTCGGAAAGCTCTGGACAGATGCAGTGAAGGCTCCTTCTTGCTGACCACGTAAGTGGAGTTTTCAGACAATGTTTTTTGGGTTCCTTAATCTTTCTTTGGTATGGAGAATTAGCGTCTTGTAATCCTGTTCCTATTTTTATTTATTTAAAGACTTAACATTAACTCAGCTTTTCTAATGACGATTTTCAGTGTAATCTTAAATGGTTATGTATATATGTGCATGTAAATGCCATAGTGCACACTTGGGAAGCCAGTTTTCACTCCTTCCACCTCTACATGGGCTTCAGGACCAAACTCAGGTTGCCTAGTTTGCATGAACAAGTGCCTTTATCCATTGAACTGTCAAGATGAGAGATGCCTCCATGGTTAAGAGCATTGTCTGCTCTTGCAGAGGACCTGAGCTTGATTCCCAGCACCCACCTGTTGACTCAGAATCAACTGTAACACTGGGCAGGTGGCACATGTCTTTAATCCCAGCATTCCAGAGGCGGGTAGATCTCTTAAGTTTGAGGCCATCCTGGTCTACAAAGAGAGTTCCAGGACAGCCTGAGCTGTTAAACAGAGAACAAAAACAAACAGAAAAGCCATCTGTAACTTCAGGATCTGATGCCAACCTCAGCAGGAACCAGGTGTATGTGGTACATCGACATAAATACAGGAAAAAACATACATGTGGAATAATCGTAGCACATTTTCTAGAATTCTGGAAAATGATTTTCTCTCCTTCATTTTCTAGAGTTACCAAATATTAGATAAGTACTCTTCCAACATACTGACTTACTTTTTTGAGAGATCTGAAACCTGGGCTCTTAACTCCAAATTATCCATAATGCCAGTAAGAAGGACTTGGTTATTTGGAGTATAAAAATCTTGTCAGAAATATGTTTAGATGTGGGAATTCACATCTATAATCTCAGCACTTGGGAGACTAAAAAAGAGGAGTTAACTCCATTAACTTGAGACCAACCCAGCTTACAGTTTGAATCATTGCCAAATTCCCATTCCTGGCAAAAATGTTGTAGTTGTCCAGTTCTGAAGTTCTGATCCCTAATTAGTTCATCATGCCAGTGTCAAGCATAGGGAACATGCTTCTTGGGGTATGGCTTCATTTACACTAACCCTTTCCTTTACCCAGATTTCCTCGGCCTGTGACTGTGGAACCTATGGACCAGTTAGATGATGAGGAGGGACTTCCAGAGAAGCTGGTTATAAAAAACCAGCAATTTCACAAGTATGTGGTCCAGGTGGTGGTGGTGGGGTGTGTGTTTATATGTGTGGTGTTGGCGGTTGAACACAGGACCATAACCTGTTTGACTACATTTCCATCCCCTAGTTATTTTCCCGTTCTTGAAATTTAAAGGGGTGTTTAAGAGTCATGTCTGTGTGTACATATGTATTTGTGTGTGTACATTGTGCATATCTTTGTATTTATACATACATGTGTGTGTTCACTTGGCTCTTAGAAAAGGATGATTCTAAGAAGTTCTGGACTAAGTGTACATACATAATATTTATTGTCTATAGGGAACGAGAACAGCCACCCAGATTTGCACAGCCGGGGTCCTTTGAGTATGAGTATGCCATGCGCTGGAAGGCACTCATTGAGATGGAGAAGCAACAGCAGGATCAAGTGGACCGCAACATCAAGGAGGCTCGTGAGAAGCTGGAGATGGAGATGGAGGCAGCACGCCATGAGCACCAGGTTATGCTAATGAGGCAGGGTGAGTATAGGCCTGTGGTTGTAAAAGTACAATAAATATCAAATGTCATTTTTTGTTCAATAATTTCTTTGTCCTTTGATAGAATAAAACAAATTTCTGCTTTTGTTCCCTAAAATAACTTAGTTGATTTTGATGGGGGTGGGTTTGGAATATTGAATATTAGATAGATTCTATGAAGAAGCAGATAGTAAGGTTTGAGTTCATTTGGATAGTCATTCTGGGATTATATACTGTCTTAGTTAAGGTTTCTAGTGCTGTGATGAAACACTGTGGTCAAAAGCAATTTGAGGAGGGAAAAAGTTTATTTTGTCTTAGAATTACAGATAACAGTCTATCATTGAGGGAAGCTAGGGCAGAGACCTGCAGGAAGGAACTGATGGAGAATTTTATTAGGTTGCTCCTCATGGCTTGTCCACCCTGCTTTCTTTTTGCTTTGGGGGTTTTGTTTGCTTATTTGAGGAATGGTTTCTCTCTGAAGCCCTGGCTGTCCTGGAACTTGTTCTGTAGACTAGGATGGCCTTGAACTCAGAGACCCACCGCCTATGCCTCCTGAGTGCTGGAATGAAAGAAAGGCATGTACCACTATGCCTGGTTTACCCACCATGAGTTGGGCTATGCCACATCATTCAAGAAATTGCACCGTAGACTTGTCCACCAACCAATCTCAATTGAGGTTCCCTCTTCCAAAATGACTATAGCTTGTGCCTAGTCAACATCTTTGCTTTCTGGATATTTGTGGGAAATTATTGTATATGAAAAGAAAATCAAAAGTCTCAATCTGTTGCTAGATTTGATGAGGCGTCAAGAAGAGCTTCGGAGAATGGAGGAGCTACATAACCAAGAGGTTCAGAAACGAAAGCAGCTAGAGCTCAGGTAGCTCCTTTTGTTTGTTTGGGGCCTGGGCGCATGTTACAGTGTGTGGAGGCCATAGGACAACTTTCAGAAGCAATTCCATTCCTATACCTGTGTAGTCCTAGGGATAAAGTGGTCATCAATAAACACCTTTCTCCACTGAACTGTCTCTCCAGCTTTGTAACTTCTTTTCTTTAACCTTTTTTTCTCCAAGAGTAATATTTTTTTCTTCTCCCCACCATTCTCTCTGATACATTGTAAATACTGGCAAATATTCCTGCTGCCTCTCAGGTTCTCCCTTTGGGTAGATGTTTTAGCTGCATTTGGGTTCTATGGATTGCCTTAGGGCTTCAGAAAAGGGAAAGAGATGAGTGCTTGTCCCTGGATCTCTTTGGTTGTTGCCCTGGTACTTGGCAAGCTATGCAGGTTTTTGGTAAGGTTGTCTCTTTGCCTCAACCTTCTTCCTGTTCCAAGTGGTCTGCTCATGCTCTGGAATGCCTTTATATTAAAATAACTTGGTGGCTCTATAGGCAGGAGGAGGAACGCAGGCGCCGTGAGGAAGAAATGCGGCGGCAACAAGAAGAAATGATGCGGCGACAGCAGGAAGGATTCAAGGGAACCTTCCCTGATGCGGTATATCTCCCATGTGCCCTTGATGTGCCAGGCCAGTGGTGATAAGACACAACTACCATAAAATATCTGTTAGGATACCAGCTTATGACCAGTTTTTCTATGCTATAAAATTACTTTTAGGAGAAAAAAGATGTTGATAGGGAGATGAGGTAAGGTTTGAAAAAGAGCTCTTGCTTTATTGCAAATTTAGGATAAAAAGCCAGTACCACTGTTCATGTCCAGTGACAATAAGAGGTAAATCAAGCCCTGTAGCAGAATTTGGCTAATTCACTGCTATCCATGTAGTTAGATGGTTTGCAGCCCCAATAAGAAATTAGTACTTTCTTCCCCCATTGCCTCTTTTTGTTCCTAATAGAAAATTCTAATTTGTTACCTGAAGTCACTGCACAAATAGCAAGAGGGCATTAGTATGTCGTCACTGTTTACTTCCTTATTGTTGTCTTGGACTGTGAGTATGTATTGTTTTTCAGAGAGAACAAGAAATACGGATGGGCCAAATGGCTATGGGAGGTAAGTTAAATAGCTCTGGTGACTTTTAGGGTGAAAAGGATAGTTACAGAAAAGAACAGCAGGAAATAAAGCCAATAATGGGTCATTTGATGCCACTCCATTAGCCCATCAGCCAGACTAGGTGCTGTGAAATGGGAAAGTATAAACATGGTAACATCAGAAGAAAAGAAAGAAGGAAAAGAGCAGCAGGTATCCAGTAACCAAAGAACTGCCTACCTTTTTTTCCCCCCTAAGTTGGCTGGCCAGTTACTATGATCTGCCTGGCTCTTTTTTTCTCTCTCTAGACAGGGTCTTAGTATGTACATCTGGCTGTTGGCTGTCCTAGAACTCAACGTGTAGACCAGGCTGGTCTTGAACTCATGGAACCTGTCTTCTCCCGAGTGCTGGGATGCCATGCCTGGCTTTTTTTTTTTTTTTTCCATTTAATTTAAACTCAGATCTGACGAGCCTAATTTCTTTTTTCTTCTTTTTTTTTTTTTTAAAAAAAAAAAACCTGATCTCTGAGTTATGGAGCTTCTACCTAGTCCACATTTAACTTGACATTTCCAGAAACATTAGGGCTAGAAATGGGAGGCTGTTGATATATCTTGTCTACAGATCCTACTGAATTGTTTCTTGGTAGGGAAAGAGACTCTTTCCCCTATACTAATCATACTACTCTGCTTTAGGTGCTATGGGCATAAACAATAGAGGTGCCATGCCCCCTGCTCCTGTGCCAACTGGTACCCCAGCTCCTCCAGGACCTGCCACTATGATGCCAGATGGAACTTTGGGATTGGTAATAAACTACAGGGCTTCATAATAATTGTAAATAGTGATAGGAGGAGCTTCTCAACCTCTGGAGTCTAATTTTTATGGATATAGGTCTGTGTGTATCTATGTGTGTGTGTGCGCACATGTGTGTACATGTAAGTGTGAATTGTGTGTTGTTCCTCAGGATTCATCTGTGACTAAAACTTGCCATTAGGCTAGGTTGACTGGTCTTGGACATTGGATGCTGGGGAATTAAACTTGAACTCTCAAGCTTGCAGGACAGGTATTTTACCCAACTAAGCTATCTGCCCAGCATCTACTACCTGAGTTTACTTTGTTTTTTGTTATAGGTACTGATTTTTAGGATTATTGGTATACATAAAATGTAACCTTAAGATGTTTAGGGGATGGTAAGGATAATTAAACCCAGGATCTGATTGATAGATATTAGGCAACAGTTGTCTCACTATTCCGTGTTCTTGATATTTTATTTCTAATCTTGTGAAAATTCAATACCATATGCTATTTTAACATTGGAGTTTAAACAATGGCCTTTATCTGGCTATCTGACTGTAATCATTGTCCTCAGTAAACAAATTGCTTTTTGTTTTGTTGATTTTGGAGTTTTTGAGATAGGGTCTCTAGTTCTGGCTGCCCTGGAGCTTGCTATGTAGACTAGGCTGGCATCAAACTCACAGAGATGCTCCTGCCTCTATCTTCCAAATGTATGCACCACATTGCCTGACTGGTAGGTTGCTCTTAGGGGGGCAAGTCAAGAAAGCTTAGATATAATGACATATAATTAATGTTAATTCAAGGGCTTTGTAGTTCATAAAGTCGAAGTTGTTCAAATATCAAAATGGCCAAAACTGGATAGAATTAAGGTTTCTAGAGAAATGATAACCTGTTCTTCCTGGTTTGGAAAAAGGACTTGGATAGAACCTATCCAAATAGAAATTTCAGTTGTATATAAAATAGGGATAAAAAGCTAAAGAAGTACAGCCTTCTGTTCCTTTCAGGTCCACGAGAACTCTAAGCAGACTTAGTTACCTTGCCCCTAGCAATCAGTAGTCTTGCTTGAATAGTTAAGTAGAAATGGTTTACAATGCAAGACCATAAATGAGCGAGAAGCTGAGGACAGAGACTGTATTTAAAATTGTTCTCTTTCTCTTTTAAGACCCCACCAACAACTGAACGTTTCGGCCAAGCTGCTACAATGGAAGGAATTGGAGCAATTGGTGGAAATCCTCCTGCTTTCAACCGTCCAGCTCCTGGAGCTGAATTTGCTCCAAATAAACGCCGCCGATACTAAATAAAAGTTGCAGTGTCTAGTTTCCCGCAACCCTTAAAAGAAAGGTTCTTTTTGGACTAGCCAGAATTCTACCCTGGAAAAGTGTTAGGGGTTTTTCCCAATAGATAGGTCTTCCCTGCCTGTAATACTCTAGGGAGTATGCTTGGAGGCAGAGGGCAAGGGAGGGGTGTTATTTAACAAATCAAAGTCTGTGGTATATTGCTTTCTCAAGTCTGTCTGGTGCATTCCTGAAATGTGTTGATTATTGAGGGCCTTGAACCATAGCAAAGTGAACTCAGAGAGCTCCATTAATCTTGATCATTCCTGTTTCCTTCTTTCCTTCCTTGCCTTCTTCCATCCCTCCCTCCTTCATTCATCATGTTTTAATTACTTTTTCATCTTTATTCCCCCAACCCCAGAGACACTGCCACATATATACCACAAAACCTAAAATCCTCCAATGACCTAGCCCAGTTCCTCCATTCACTCCCAGGTGAGAATTCAGACAAATGTCCGCAGAGGTTACAACATACATACGGTTCTATTATATCTCATATATAACCCCTTCATGTCCTAAGGAAGACATTTTCTCTTAGAGGTTTTCATTTTAGTATATCTTTAAAAAAAGAAAAAGTCTTGTGTTAACTTGCCTCCATGTTTTTCTTGGGTAAGGACTACTCAAGAATAAATGCCCTTTTCTGTCTGATATTGCTGTTCACAGCTTTTCTTGATAGGCCTAGTACAATCTTGGGAACAGGGTTGCTGTGTGTTGAAGGTCTGACAGTAGCTCTTAGCCTTGCCTATCTTAGGTAGTTATGCTGTGCATTTTTTATTGATGTACTATGTTTGATTTGTTCCTGATACCTTCAATTTGAAATTTTTCTGAGAAATGGAGCAGCAATGCAGCATCACCTTATTAAAATACATTTGAAGCCTTTTAATTTTCTGTGCTGTTTTTTGAAGGGGAAGGGAAGAAATTCTGTCTTGGGAGATGCATACAGTAGACTGCATAATGGTGATCTCTGTCACCTTTTGAAATACTAAACATTAGGCAAACATGGGCAGGGGAGGGTGGGATGCAAGATAGAGTGGCTAGGATCAGTGCTGGGTAATGGTAGTGGCAGACAAGCTATTCCAAATGGCAGAAAATGGAGGGGTTGTGTCCATACCACAGGGAGGGAGGATCTTAATTAGTATTTTGTTTCTTAGCAGCTGCTGGTATGTCAGAGGCTTGGAATTGGCAACATCTAAAACTGCTGTAGTTACTGACCTCACCCAAGTTCCAAGGGCTCTTCCTGAGCCTCAGAGCTAAAATACTCTGGAGCACTTTCCTATTGGTTGGGAAGACCAACTGAAGTTCCCTTGCCCATGTTTGGAGGTGGACGCCTCCTGAACTAAAGATAGAAACAGCTGGCCCTTCTAGGCAGCTAAAAGCCTTCAGACTTAAGAGGTATTCCCCACTCTGCAGCCAGACTCCTTGAAATACCCTTTGAGTAAGCTCAACCAGCGCTTCCATGTCTCTGCTCTGCCATAACAAAGGCTGTGGGCAACACTTTGACCCTAATATCAATCTCCCTGGTGAGTAAATATGGACCTTGGGCTCTGAGTAGGTGTTAGTTGTTCAGCTGTGGGCTGACTATTGGGAACAGGAAGAACAAAAATTGGGCATGATTTGGGTGCTCTTCAGTCTGCTGGTCTACTTTCCACATTGTATGAAGAACCATTAACACGAACCTGAAGAAAATAGGAGGGATGCTATTTGACATAGTTCTTTCCTGCTTTCTGGTATCTACAGATTCCTGTCACTATCACCCTGGGGTCCCAATCTTCCATGATGCACTTAAGGTGAGGAATAGGTGATGGGGACCTAGCAGGAGCATTTTCCCCCAGGAAATCTAAGCTGATCAGGGTCTCTTGTTGTCAGGGTTGGTCCTGCTGCCGAAAGCGAACTGTAGATTTCTCTGAGTTCTTAAATATCAAGGTAAAGCCTTTACTTCCTTGGATTCTAGTTCCTATGGAAGAACTTTTCTAATCCTTATCTCCTTATCTACTAGGGCTGTACTGTGGGACCACACTGTGCTGAGAAGCTTCCTGAGGGCCCTCAGCCTGAGGGCCCTGCCACGAGTTCACTTCAGGAGCAAAAACCTCTGAATACAATTCCAAAGTCAGCAGAGACCTTGCTCCGAGAAAGGCCTAAGTAAAGAGACCCAAGGCTTTTTTCTCTACCGATGCAGGGATTAATGGCTCACTGGGGATTGGAAACAAGGGGTTAGAGATGTGAGGAGGGTCGTGTGTTGGCGGCTTGCATGATGCATCTTTTGTCATAGGGGAAATTTGTGTCAAGAAATGTCTGTTGCTATAAGATGGTGTAAGGATGATGGAATAGATCCCTTTATTCTAGGGACTAGGTAACTCCTCAAATACATGGTATAGAGCAGAGTAGCGACTAGATAACCTGTGCTTTGATTTTGTTGAGCTAGGCTGTGTGGCCCAGTCTTGAAATTGATCCTCCTACCTTAACTTCCTGAAGGCCAACATATTTACAGATGTACACAACCACACCTGCTTGAAAATGAAGTGATATTTTTGTTGTGCATTTTCAGTTTTTAATAATTTTTAGTTAGTATAGAAATGAATGGGTTTCATCAAGTTTTCATATATGTATTATTGTACCTTGCTCATGCCTATCCCCCAACACACCTCTATTGATCTCTTTGGTTTTGGAAGAACTTAATCTTACGTGTTTTGTTGGTTCATTCCTGTATTCCCAATACTTAAAATGCTTGGTCAGTAAGATTGCTGTGGATATTGAACTGGCCTGGGATACAGAAAATAAAAAGTAAATCTTAAATTGCTGCACATGTTGCTCTGTGCCCGTAGATTGCAAAGCTTAGGCAGAGGTGGCGGGATCACCAGAGGTCTAAGGCTAGTCCATTCTGTACAGTGAATTACAGGTCAGTTATGGTTACTGAGGGACATTTTGTCTCAAAACAAGAAAAGGAGCCAGTAGTATGGCTCAACAAGAAAAGGTGATTCCTCCATAATACTAGCTGGGTTTGGTCCCGGAAGTCTACATAAAGTCTACATAAACCAAGAAGTAACACTACAAAGTTGTCCTCTGACCTCCACACGTGTGCTGTAGTATGCAGTCCCGACACTATGCTAGTAATAATAAACAAAAATTCATAACAAAAGCTCATTATTTTATTTGAATTTCTTTCTGAAACAAGGTAACCCTGTCATTTTTATTTATATGTGTATGTGGCTACAGGTGATTGTGGCTGCCTGGTGTAGGTGCTGGGGACTGAACTCAGGTCTTCTGCAGTAGTGAGGCTCCCCCACTTGAGGCTGCATATTCTCTCCAGCCCCTTAAAAAGCTACATCTTGCAGGTGTGGTGGCACATGCCTTTAATCCCAGCACTCAGCAAACGGGCGGGTGGATCTCTTGAGTTCCAGGCCAGCCTGGAACTACAGAATGAGTTCCAGAACAGCTAGGACTACACAGAAAAACCTCTCAAAAAAAAAAAACCCAAAAGGCTACCTTACATCATAGGGTATTAGTAGTATTAGGAAGGCAGGAGGTTGCAGAGAATATTATAAGCAAGAAGGCATTGGGTTCACATCAGATAGAGGAAGAGGAAGTGATGTAGTTCTGCAGAGAAATGTGGGAAGAGTAGAAGCAACCAACTGCAAAGGAAGCCCTGAGCCTTCTCCAGGGCTATGGATTTGAATGTCCACAAAGGTGACAATTGCCAGTAGAGTTGTCCCCTGATTTCTCTGATCCTGATATACTTTCACCAGACTTACTTGATTCTAACAGTGTGGGTATGGGTGCTAGGTTACTCTGATGAATGGATCAGATCTAAGTGCCTGCTTATAACCTATAGGGCAGAGATGCCTCCAAAATTGCTGCCACTTATTATATCTCAAGCCCTGGGAGTGGCATTGGAACAGAAGGAACTAGACCAGGAACCTGGAGCAGGTAGGTGGGCCTTTAATAGGCCAAGTCTCAAAGACTGGAATTTCATGTAAACGGCAGTAGGGTGGGGCAAATAGAAAAGTTCCTGACTGTTTCCTTTGCCCAGGACTTGACAGTAGTCTGATCTGGACTGGTTCCAGCTGCCAGAACCCAGGATGTGATGCTGTGAGTGAGAGTTTTGGGGGGGACTCAAGCATGTGGCTGAGTGATACCTGGGGATAGGCATGAATTTGAATGACCTGTTTCTCCTTTGGCCTTAGGTTTACCAAGGTCCTGAGAGTGACTCTGCTCCATGTACCTACCACCCAGGGGCACCTCGGTTTCATGAGGGGTAAGAGAAAGTACTGGGTAGGTTTCTCCCAATATAAATGAGAGTAAGGGCTTGGAGTGGAATTCATATAAATGATCTTCCTCCCTCAGGATGAAGTCTTGGAGCTGTTGTGGTATCCAGACTCTGGATTTTGGGGCATTTCTGGCACAGCCAGGATGCAGAGTTGGTAGACATGACTGGGCAAAGCAGGTAAGGCCCCCCACCACTTCTTAAACAGTTGTTAGGCCCCAGTTACAGAGATAAGCTCTCCTCATACCTCCTGGCTGACCTCCCTAAAATTTTCCTTTAATACAAGTCAAATAAAATTCTGTTTTTTTACCTCTCTATAGCCCAGAGTCTTGGCTATATGAAATAGTTAATCTTTTTGAGGTTTTTTTGTGTCTTTATTCCCCATGAGACTCCTCCTGGTTTACGAGTTGAATTTCCCATCTTCTTTTCGCATCTCTTTAGCTGCCAGCTTCTTGCCGCCATGATTGGCACCAAACGGATTCCTTGGTAGTGCTGACTGTATACGGCCAGATTCCACTTCCTGCATTTAACTGGGTGAAAGCCAGTCAAACTGAGGTGAGCGATGATCTGGGGCAGGATGGGGGCGAGTGAACTCTGGTGGTCGTACAGTCTTACGGGGACAAATGCTGTATGCTGCCACTCTTTTTTGTTTGTTTTGGTTTTCCAAGGCAGCATTTTTCTGTGTAGCCCTGGCTGTCCTGGGATGCACTCTGTAGACCAGACTGGCTTCGAACTCACAGAGATCCGCCTGCCTCCCAAGTGCCGGGATTAAAGGCATGCGCCACCACTACCCATCGTATACTGTCACTCTTTAGGTTCCAGAGTCCCCCAAGAGGAATGGAAAGTTATTACAGCAGGGTTGGCTGGCGGGCCTGTGAATCTTGCCTCTTACCTGGTTCTGAAGTAATGACTTTTTCTGACCTTCTGGATTTGATACTACCCTTCTAATTCTTTCCTCTCAGCTTCATGTGCACATTGCCTTTGACGGTAACCGCGTGTTCCAAGCCCAAATGAAGCTCTGGGGGGTAAGTGAAGAGAAGCAGACAGAGGCATGGGGGGTTGACAGGTGAAGGGTAAGCTGTGGGGAATAGAGCATTTTTCTTTAACTGCTTTGGTTTTCCCTCCTTCTGTTCTTCCCCATTGCGTTCTCTGTCTTCCCCCCTTTTTTTCTGTTCTGTTCTTATTCATCAACACTCTAAGCCCAAGTCTGTGATTTCTTCATTCTTTCTGTCTCCCCCTCCTCCTTAGGTCATAAACGTGGAGCAGAGTTCTGTCTCCTTGATGCCATCACGGGTGGAAATCTCCCTGGTCAAGGCTGACCCAGGATCCTGGGCCCAGCTGGAGCACCCCGATTCACTAGCTGAGAAGGCGAGGGCAGGGGTTTTGTTAGAGATGGATGAGGAAGAATCTGAGGATTCAGATGATGACCTGAGCTGGACAGAGGAGGAGGAAGAGGAGGAAGAAGCTATGGGGGAATAGTAACAGCAGCCAGTTGAGTTTCTAGGTAGGCTCTCGGCGACCTCAGAGACGAGGATATGGTTGACTGTATGGTATCACTGAGCAGCAGGAGACTGGAGGAGGAGAGAACAAACTGTGCTGCTACTCCCCTAAATAAACCTTATATTCTGCAGTTTCACATAAGCGTCATCTCTCACCTCATCATGGAAGAGTGGATTCAGTCCCGCCCCGCCCCCACTTGGCTATGTGTTTGGAGCATATGAAAACAAGCACATGCATATGCATTCTGCTCCTCACAGCCACCAGGAGCTTATGAGCGCTTCCTGTATGTCCAGTTCCATGTTAGATGGTTTACAGAAAGCTGAGAATCGGGCTCATTCATTTCTCTCAAGAGAAAGACCTGGGCTGGGCATGGTGGTGCATGCCTGTAATCTACCACTTAGGGTCGGGAGTTCTTGGTATCCTCACCTACATACTGAATTGGAAGCTAGCCTGGGCTACATGAAACCTTGTCTTACAGCTTTCCCTCTGAATAAAAGGTACAAACAGAAAAAAAAAGAAATGACATTCTAAGCTGGGTCTGATGGCTCCTACACCTCGAATCCCAGCACTGGCAAAGCTGAATTAGAAGGACTGCCATGATTTTAAGGCCAGCCTGGTCTAGTTTGAGCTAAAAAAAAATAAAAAAGCTAGTTGTAGTGGTTTGTTCCTACAATTCTAGTAAGCAGGAGGCTGAAGCAGGAGCAGTGTAGTATAAGATCAACATAGGCTGCATAGAAAGTCCAGATGCCTGGATGACATTCTTGTTGACCCTAGTGCTTTTGCTATTGATTACTCAACCACATATCAGAGTGTATGTGCAAAGAGAAAACACAAAAGTTATAGGATGTGGCTAGATTGAAAAAAATCCTAAAATTATAGGTCATTATTTTTATAGTCTTGCTATATGACCCAGAATCTTCTTGCCTCAGCCTGTTCACTGCTGTAATTACAGGTGCAAGTCCCCATGCTCAGACCCAAAAAGTGTGGGGTTTTTTTGTTCGTAGTACTGGGGATACTCTAACCCAGGACCTACCACATGCTGTGCAGACATTCTACCACTAAGCCACAGCTCCTGCTAAAGGGAACTTAAAAGACAATATGGGGGCTTGAGAGATGTCTCAACGGCTCACAGTGTGTACTGCTTTTCCAGAGGAGCTGAGCTTGATTCCTATTGCCCACATCATGTGTCTCCCAACCACCTGTAACTCCAGATCTAGGGCATCCAACTCCTATGGCCTCGCATGCACATACCCACACACAAACACACACATAATTTTTGGGGGGTTCTTCAAGGTAGGGTTTCTCTGTTTAACAGTCCTGGCTGTCCTAGACCAGGCTGGCCTCAAACTCACAGAAATCCGCCTGCCTCTGCCTCCCTAGTGCTGGGATTAAAGTATTCTGTCTGCGTGTATGCCTGCAGGCCAGAAGAGGGCACCAGACCTCATTACAGATGGTTGTGAGCCACCATGTGGATGCTGGGAATTGAACTCAGGACCTTTGGAAGAGCAGGCAATGCTCTTAACCGCTGAGCCATCTCTCCAGCCTGCCACATGGCTTTTTTTTTTTTTTTTTTTTTTTTTTTTTTTTTTTTTTGATTTTTGAGACAGGGTTTCTCCATAGCTTTTGGTTCCTGTCCTTAAACTAGCTCTGGTAGACCAGGCTGGCCTCGAACTCACAGAGATCCGCCTGCCTCTGCCTCCTGAGTGCTGGTATTAAAGGCGTGCACCACCACTGCCCGGCACCACATGGCATTTTTAAACTCTTAAAAACAACTACAGAACTATGTGATGGAAAAAAATTACAAAAAAAAAATCCTCAAAAGTAAATAAAAGACATTATGGTTAGCTCACTGTGTCTACAGATTTTGCGTTTATGGATGGAGTCAATGATTGTGAGTTGAAGATATAAAGAAAAATTTGCACTAAATGGTTATAGATTTTCTTAAATAATAGTGTAGTAATCACAAAGCATTTATTTAGTACTATAATCTAGAGGTGGATAGTTATAGGAGAATATGTGTATGTTATATGCAAATACTATGCCTTTTCTTCAGAGACAGGGTTTCTCTGAGTAGCCCTGGCTGTCTTGGAACTCACTCTAGACCAGGCTGGCCTAGAACTCAGAGATCTACCTGACTCTGCCTCCTAAATGCTAAGATTAAAAGCATGTGCCACCACCACTTAGCTATAATGCCTTTTCCTATAAAGAATTTAAGTATCTTCCAAGCTTGGTGCAAGCAGGAGGTTCCTGGATGGATTTCCCTCCTACTGATATTACACAGAATGACTGCATAGACCTTTCTATTATTTTGATTCTGTTGTTATTTTTTGTTTTGTGATTGAGGCTCTCATACTGTTGCCCAGGATGCTTTGGAACTCATTAGATATAGCTCAGGTTGGCCTCAAACTTGGAACAATCCTCCTACCTAGCTTTCTGAATATTGGGGCAACAGGAATAGGTCACCATACCCAGCTGAAATGTAGACTTGTTTATTTTTAGTCTCCCTCAGCAAAATCAATAATCTGAGAAAATCAAATTCTTAGAAACAGTACTAGAAAGATGGCTCAGGGGGTAAAGACAGTTGCTACACACGGCTCGTGCCTTTCAGTCCCTGGAATCCATGATAGAGAACCAATTCATGAAAGTTGTTCTCTGATCGCCACACATGTGCTATTGCATGTGGGTGCCCACACTTACACACATGGTGTGACACACAATAATAATAAATTTCCAAGAAATACCCAACAAGGAAGCTCTTCAAACCTCAGGCAATCTCAAGTTCTTTATTTCTTTTAAGTCCACTGCCCATCCTCTCTCTTTCCTCCATCTGTCTCCTCCCTCTCTTCCTCGTTTCTTTTTTTTTTTAACATTTATTTATTTATTTATTTATTTATTTATTTATTTATTATGTTTACAATATTCCATCTGTGTGTATGCCTGCAGGCCAGAAGAGGGCACCAGACCCCATTACAGATGGTTGTGAGCCACCATGTGGTTGCTGGGAATTGAACTCAGGACCTTTGGAAGAGCAGGCAATGCTCTTAACCTCTGAGCCATCTCTCCAGCCCTCTTCCTCGTTTCTTTAGGGTATCATGTAGCGCTGGCTGACCTGGAACCCAATATGTGGACCAGGTGAGCCTTGAACTTGTAGAGATACTCCTGCCAGCACACCCACATCAAGCTCTTCATTTGGTGTCTTTTTGGATCAAATTGAAGATAACTAGTATGTGATTGGGATCCAGGAGTGAAATGAACTAGAACAAATGTGGACAGTAGTGTACATGAGGATTTGGAGGCTGAGGGAACATTAGGCAATGGCAGGGGATATCTCCGAGGATGTGAGTTCCACCCACAGGGGAGTTTGATCAGAGGTAAAGAGACTTCCTGGCTATATAGGATACATAATATCTCACTGCTCTCATTCAAGTCTCACTGCTCTCATTCTGGATTCGTGGGGCAAATAAATTTTCTCCTTTGAACTAAAGCCTCAAGAGTCCTGTCTTCCTTTCTTCTCCCCTTACACCCTCCCTCCCTCCCCCTTCTTTCCTTCTTTTTCTGGGACAGGGTTTCACTATGTAGCTCCACTGAGCTGACACTGAAATTGAAAATGTGAACCAGGCTGACCTAAATCAGAGGTCCACTGCCTCCTGAGTGCTGGGATTCAAAACGTTTGTGCCACTATCTTCAGCCAAGAATGCTTTCCAAACTTGGAAGCAGTTTACTCTTTACTCTTTATTCCATTCGTTTCTTTAGATGTATGTGCATGGCACCACACACCTTTAATCCTAGAATCAGGAGGCAGAGGCAGGGGAATCTCTTGAGTTGGAGGCCAGCCTGGTCTACACAGCAAGTTCTAAGCCAATGAGAGCTACATAGTAAGACCCTATCTCAAAAAAACAAAACTAAAACAATTTATTACATTTTAATTTATTTTTGTAGACATGCACAGGATGGAGTGGTATATATGGTGTGGAGGTTGTAGGAAAACTTGTGCCAATCACTTCTCTCCTACCATGTAGATTGCGGGCATTGAAGTCCATTGTCAGGCTTGGGAGCGAGTGCCTTTACCCTCTGAGAAGTTAGCACTGTCAGCTGGGCATGGTAGCACAGGAGGCTGAGGCAGGAGGATCAATATGAATTCAATATTAGTATAGGCAAGAACCTATCTCAAAATCAAAAACAAAGTTAGAGGTAAAACAGTCAGGTATGGGCTAAATGTGGTGTCTTATGCCTTTAATTCCTAGAGGCAGAAGCAGACAGATCTCTAAGTACAAGGCCAGCCTGGTCTACATAGAGAGTTTCAGGACAGCCAGGACTGTGTAATGAGACCCTATCTCAAAAATCAGAAGAAAACAAAGATTTCCCCCAAGCCAGGTGTGGTAGTGCATACCTATCCGTAATCTCAGTACTTAGGTGTTGTGGCAAGGGGATCATGAGTTCATGGCCAAACTGAAGTATGTGGCAACTTTGAGGCCACCCTGGGGTATGTAACAAGTTCAAGGCTAGTGTTGGTTTCCTAGGGAGACTTTCAAAGTTTGAGGTAAAATGACTAGAGAAAGATACATAATATGCATTAATCCTAACTGTAACTTTTTCTGTCTTATCAAAATCAGGATAACGGCAACTGTCCTGAAATCCTGAAGAGAAAGAAGGTAAGAGTTCAAAAAATTCAAATAATTCTTATATATAAGGTTGATATATAAAATGCCAAATGTTTAGTGTTAACAAAGTATGGTACTAGTTCATTTTATAAAGCCAAAGTCTAAAATATAAGAAATTTCCAATATGATCTGTATATCCAATATGTGATCTGTATAGTAGCAATAGTCAAATAACTACTTTGTGTGTGTGTGTGTGTGTGTACACATGCATATGCATGTTGTGTGACCATGTGTGTGGAGCCAGAGGTCAATATCTTCCTCAATTGTTTTTCACCTTAATTTTTAAAGATATTCTCTCACTGAATCTATAGTTCATTATTGATTTGGCTAGTCTGACTGGCCAGTGAACTTCGGAGTTCCCCTTCTCTCAGCCTTTCTAGTGCTGGGATGGCTTTTGATTATTCTTTTGAGACAAGGTCTGAATGTCCAAAATTTGCAAAGTAGACCAGGCTGGCCTTGAACTCACAGAAATCCCTCTGCCTCAGCCTCCCAAGCATTGGGGTTAAACACATGCACCACTATGCCCAGCTTTTTTGGTTTTTCGAGACAGGGTTTCTCTGTGGTTTTGGAGCCTGTCCTGGAACTAGCTCTTGTAGACCAGGCTGGCCTCGAACTCCCAGAGATCCGCCTGCCTCTGCCTCCCTAGTGCTGGGATTAAAGGCATGTGCCACCACCTCCCGGCTTATGCCCAGCTTTTATGTGAGTACTGAGGATCAAAACTTAGGTCCTCATACTTGTACAACAGACACTTCACCAACCTAGCCATGTCTCAGCCTTATTTCTTTATTTTTTAAAAAGAAATTTTTTTTGCTCCTAGTTCCTTCCAATAGTTACTCTATTGCTTCTCCATGTGTGGAAAGGAGAGCATCAAGATAAGGGAGGCTGTGACAGAAAAGAGGCTCACCTCCTGGCAGCCCGGAGGCAGAGATAAATAAGGGACCTTCAACAGGTGTACCCTTAAGGGCTATGAGCCGGTCTCCTTGCTCCAAATAGGACCATCTGCTGCTTTGCATCTCCTGACAGTATGACATCCATAGGTAAAATTTCTGATACATACAAGCTAACATGCCAGGCTTCATGCTAAGTGCATCATCTCAATCCCTCATCTCCTACTCTGAGGTCTATATTTGCTTATAGTAACACAAATCCTCTCCCTACTTCCTTTTACACTTCTTTATATGAATAAAGTGTTTGCTGTAGTTTTTAGTTTTGGGCAGTGTGCAAACTGAACCCTGGGCCTTGCATATGCTAAGTAAGTACTTTACTGCCAAGTTACATGCCTAGGCCTTACATTTCTTTCTATCCATTATACTTTGGATCTGATCTAATCCCCTTACACCTTTCTAGAAGCCTTATGGTACTATCTTTTCTCCTCCTGTTTAGTCAGCCTTCCCATCTTGTTGGGATGTGTAAACATGATCAAGTCTCTCCAGTCTTCAAAACAGTGTCTCTTGGCATCATAGCCTCTCTAGCTACTATTTATCTCCCTTCCCTTTCTTCTGGAAGTAACTGTATTCTCTTTGTATTTCCCTTTCTTTTGTTGTGCTGGGGATCATGCTAGGGCTATGTGTTTGGTTTTTGTACTTTTTCTTTGAGGCAGGGTCTCATGTAGCTCAGGTTGGCCTTAAAATTCCCATAGATGTAGCTGAGGCAAAGTAGACCTTGAACCTCAGGTCCTCCTGCGTCCTCCTCCCAAGTGCCTGACTGCTTGTTTGTTCCTATTCTATACATTCTAATCTGACCTCCAAACCTCAGTTTATAATAAGGTCATAATTGGCCACCAAGTCAATAAATCCAGTGGATACATTTAGTTCTCATCCTGCTTGACCTGTGAAGCAATATGTGACACTCAAGATTGTTTCTTCCTAGCCAGGCGGTGGTGGCGCATACCTGTAATCCCAGCACTCGGGAGGCAGAGGCAGGCGGATCTCTGTGAGTTCAAGGCCAGCCTAGTCTAGAAAAGCTAGTTCCAGGACAGGAACCAAAAGCTACGGAGAAACCCTGTCTCGAAAATCCAAAAAAAAAAAAAAAAGATTGTTTCTTCCTTGAAACCCTTTTATACACAGGCTTCCCAAGCCTGTGTCTTCCTACCACTCCAGCCACTCCTGTTCAGCTTCTCTTTTTCTACTTGGCTCTCAATCCTAGCCTTTCTCTTATATGACTCCTCTTCCAGAAACCCAGTTTACCCATGACTTCAAACACTTCATGTAGGGCATTTGCTCACCTTTTTATCTCTGGGCCTTCCTTTTTGGTCCAGATTTAATAATTGTCATGTAATTATTTACTATTATTCTTACTAATCTATCCTTTGGGTTTTTTTTTTCCCGAGACAGGGTTTCTCTGTAGCTTTGGAGCCTGTCCTGGAACTAGATCTTGTAGACCAGGCTGGCCTCGAACTCATAGAGATCCCCCTGCCTCTGCCTCCTGAGTGCTGGGATTAAAGGTGTGCACCACCACCTCCTGTCCTAATCTATCCATTGTATTCACTAAGATTTTTTTCTGATTTTTAGTGAGACATGGTCTTACTATGCTATCTAAGCTGGCTTCAGATTCGAAGCCTCCTTCCAAGTGCTGGGATTACAGATACGCACCACCATCCCAGCCTTTTATTATATTCTTTATTTCAGGCTGTTAAGAAATTGGAGGAATTTTTCTTCTGAGAAGGGGGGATGTAACTCCAAAGTCCAATTTTATGTTTCAGTAACAAAATAAGATTTTCTGTTAGGCAGCTGGGCGGTGGTGGCACAAGCCTTTAATCCCAGCACTTGGGAGGCAGAGGCAGGCGGATCTCTGTGAGTTCAAGGGCGGTCTGGTCTACAAGAGCTAGTTCCAGGACAGGCTCCAAAGCCACAAAGAAGCCCTGTCTTGAACCCCCCCCCAAAAAAAAAAGATTTTCTGTTAGGCATAATAATGTAATCCCAGTATGTACAAAGTGGAGGCTGGAGGATTAGAAAGTCAAGATCATTTTCATTGACAGAGCTAGTTTGAGACTAGCCTGGCCTATATGAGATGAGATCCTTTTTAAAAAGTCAAGGGAGTCAGGCATGATGGTACATCTCCTTAATTACCAGAACTAGGGAGAGAGAGGCAGGTGAACCTCTTTGAGTTTGGGGTCAGCCTGTTCTACATAGCAAGTTCCAAGGCAGACAATACTACATACTAAGACTCTGTCTCAAAACACCAAAGGGAAAAAAAAGCTAAGGAAAAAAAAGGTTCGATTTCTTGACAGTGGGGTTTTGCTGTTCTTTGAGGTGATGACATTTTCACTAAAGATTTGCATCAGTTTGAAGATTAGGGAGGGCTGTCATCTGCCCGTCCACAATGCTACACACTTGTGGAAGGAGCTGTAGGCAGACCTGCTTTTCATCCTACCCGGTTCCTGCACGGCTAGCTTATGCCCCAAAATAACAAGACACAAACTGTATTCATATAAACACTCCCTGGCCCATTATTTCTAGCCTCTTCTTGGCTAACTCTCATATCTCGCTTAACCCATTTCTAATAATCTGTGTAGCACCATGAGATGGTGGCTTACCGGGAAAGATTCAGCATGTCTGACCTTGAGGCTGGCTCCATCGCGTCTGACCTCACTTCCTTCTACCCAGCATTCTGTTCTGTCTACTCCACCCACCTAATTTTCTGCCCTATCAAAAGCCAAGGCAGTTTCTTTATTAACCAATGAAATTAACACATAGACAAAAGACCCACCTACATCACACACTTCTACCAATGTTCTTTTACGGAATTCTTACAACTGTTCTGGTGGAGGGATTAGTCACCTATTTTTTTATTTTTTTATTTTTTTTTGATCTAATTATATAATAGCCCATGCTGGCTAACAACTCCCCATGCACTGTGGGCTGACCTTGAACTTGTGACCCTCCTATCCAACCTGAGCACTAGAATTACATATGTTTATCACCACACTATTTCCCAACTTCTTAGAGATGAAGAAACCAAGGAAATGGGGTGGGAGATGTGGCTCAATTGGTAAAATACTTGTCTAGCATGTGAGATCCTAGGTTCTATCCCAAGCACCACATAAACCTGGCATGTTGGCGTGAACCTATAATGCTAACACTCAGGAATGGATACAAAGAAGATTGTCTTATCTGAGCTCTATGAGAGTCTCTCAAAAAAAAGAGGGAGAAAGAAAAAAAATGGTAGGCTGAGAATATAACTTAGTGCTAAAGTGTGCTCAAGGTCATGCATTCAGTCACAAGCACACAAACAAAAAGAGATACAAGAAAGAAATGGATTGTTTGGGTTGCTTGAGGACACGTGGCTGCTAATTAAAACCTCAGTCACTGCTAAGAGCTGTCTTAGTGCCATCTGAAAACATGCAAAGTCTATGACCCTGACAGGGATCTTAGAAGAAAAGAGCATCTCCCCAGCCTCCCAGTCTGTCCCTTTGACCAACCTAACTGCGGACTGGGGATCCTCTTGCTCAGTGATGTCATGCACTGATGTGAGACTTTTCTAAGCTACTCGGACCTCCCACCCCCCCCCCCATGGCCTGATCTCTGACCTCAGTGGGACTGCAGCCACCGCACCCCCTATTTCTCCAAATTAAGACATTCTCCCAGGTATACTTGCCTTCACACTCCCTGCAGCAGCCACTTCAGTGGCACTGCCTCTGGGTCCCTCATCTACTGTTCTCTCTTTCTCTTCCTGCTCCTAAAGTCCCAGGTCACTGCTAGAGGGATGAACCAGGCAGGCGAGTATGAATTCATGCTGTCCAGTTCCAAGTTGGCCCTCGCAGCTGCTCAGCAACCCTTTATTTGTCTCATCCGTTCCCTGGCACTCTTCTGCAGGCCTCTTCAGACTGTCCTCATCTTAAATTCCACTCCTCCTGTTCTACTCTTTCAATCTAATATATAGACTTTCATCAGATGCTTAGAATTCCACAACGTCGCTATAAAACTTTTTTTGTGTGGAGAATTTACAGCAAAGACAAAAATAAGCAAAATAGCTTAATCATTTACCAAGCACTCAGAAGGAATACAAATTTCTGGGTAATCTTATTCCAAGTATCTTTCATTCATTTCCTTCCTCCTATATTATTTTGAAGAAACTCCCAGACAGTGTATCATTCCATACTTAAGAATTTCAGTGTGCATCTCAAAAAATAAAAATCCTAATTGTAAAAAAATCCCAATTTAATGCATTAGCACATAAATGACACCCAATACAAATTGGTATCTGTATTATGTAAAAAATATAACTTTTTTTGTTTGAGTCACTATCCAAATAAAGTTAGACTCTAGTAGTGATTGGTGACCAGGTATTATATGTCACCTTTTTCTCTTTTTTTTTAAATATTTATTTATTTATTATGTATACAATATTCTGTCTTGTTTGTCTGCCTGCAGGCCAGAAGAGGGCATCAGATGTCATTTCAGATGGTTGTGAGCCACCATGTGGTTGCTGGGAATTGAACTCAGGACCTCTGGAAGAGCAGTCAGTGCTCTTAACCGCTAAGCCATCTCTCCAGCCCTCTTTTCTTTTTAAATGTTGTATTATCATATGTGAATTATACACAGTAATGGGATTCATTGTGGCATTTCCATATGTGTATATGATGTGCTTGCCCATATTCGCATATCCACACCTATTACTTTCTTATCCCCTTCCACTTCTGCTAATCCTCTTCTTCTTCGCCGTCAGCCCCCTTTCTGTGCTCATGTTTTTGTTTTTTGTGATGTAGTAAGTTACATTAGGATTGTTTACTGGAGCGTGGACGGTACCTTACCAATGGTTACATCACTGAATGGTATGTTTCTCTTTCTCCCTTCAACTGTTAAATGTATACAAATCCTTAGGAGCCAGGCATGGTGGTGCACACCTTGTATCCCAGCACTTGGGAGGAAGAGGCAGATGAGTTAGAAGCTAGCCTGGTAAGTTCCAAGACAGCCAGAGCTACAAAATGAGACCCTGTCTCAAGGAAACAAGTCTCCATGGAAGAGTAGGTCCATAAGTCACTCCCTCCCATGACAGAATGATAGCAGGCCCAACCTCATGCAGTCATCATGGCTGCTGTGAGTTACAGGAGTGCAGCAGCCATGCCATGTCTGTCCTCCCTCCATCTCTTCCCCAGTAATTCCCTGAGCATTGGAGTGTGGGATACAGATGTCCCATTTATGGCGATTGCTCTGCAATCACTTTTTCTTAACACTTTGACTAGTTATGAGTCTCTGAGGTCACTGCTAACCACTGCAAAAAAGTTCTCTGATCAAAACCAACAGCATTATTATTATGTGAGCATAAACGCAGTTATTTAGAAGGCATTTGCCCAGTTTGCAAAAGAACAGTAGTAACTAGCTTCCCTACTAGGGCCTGGCCCCAAGATCTCCCCAGCCACAGACTTTTGACTAGGTTTATAGGACCATATATGCCATTCTTAAAGTAAAGGTTCACATTCTTCCTTTTTTTCCTTTCTTGCAATTGTTTTAAGAATCTTACTGGGGCTGGAGAGATGGCTCGGCGGTTAAGAGCAGAGGCTGCTCTTGCAGAGAACCCAGGTTCAATTCTCAGCACACACTCACAGTGGTAGACAACCATATGTATCTTCAGATCCAGGATATCTGTCTTCTGCTAGCCTGCTTGCGGACTGTGTGTATGTGACACACAGATATACATACATGTGGTAGCTCACACACATAAAATAAATATTAAAAAAAGAATCTTACTATGTAGCTCGGGCTAATGTAGAACTCACTATCAGCCCAGGTTGCTTTGAACTTGTTCTCCTTCTGCCTCCATCTCCTGAGTGCTGGGGTTAGAGGTGTGCATCATCGCATATATCTTCTTTTTAAGGTTTGTACTGAAAAACTTGGACTGTTTCTTTGTAGTTTTGAAGCCTGGATTTTACTGACTGCATGTCTATTATGTAGTTTAACCTGTTCTTTTTACCTCTTTGTATTAACATCTTTATAAAAGCATCTTTTTTAAAAAATTTTTTGAGACAGGGTTTCTCTGTGTAACAGTTCTGACTGTCCTGGAACTCACTCTGTAGACCAGGCTAGCCTCGAACTCACAGAGATCCATCTCCCGAGTGCTGGGATTAAATGCATACACCACCATTACCTGGCTAAAAGCATCTTTTATATTCATTATCCTGGTTTTAGTGGTGTGGAGAAACTGTCCATTTGACAAAGGAAATGGGAGACTGCTCACTGGCTTGAAGAGTGACTCAGAACGGAACTAGGACGTCTTTACCAGGACTAAAACAGATGGTTGGAGTCAAAGCTCAATAAATAGTAACAGAGGTCCAGGAAAGGTAGGATGTGCGAGGGGCCTTGTAGTGTCCAATTTCCACACAGCTGGTATGCGTAGCAGACCAGGCAAGGAACATTGAGGTTGAAGTCAGAGCTGGAAAAGGAGAAGCTGCAGTCGAGGCAGCAGCTGGGACTATTGCTCAGGGGATTACTCTACTCAACTCCTGTTTTCTAAATATATCTTCTCTCCCTCTGTGCCTTTGCCCAGGACAAGTCCTCTGCTGGAATTTCTTTCTCTCGTCATGTGTAACAACCAGCACGCATTCTTTGTTTCGTCTTTTTACTATTAGGGTCCTATGTAAGGAAGAATATATGAGAGAAATGGTGATTGCTTTTGCAGGAGGGAACTGGATAGGTAAGAGAAAGAAGGGCTGGAAGGCAGACAGATAGTACTAATTTGTTGCGGACAGAACAGTTAATCTGATCAGAGTATCTAGCAGGGAATCTTTTGAAGTAGGAGCGAGATGGGAATTTGTAGTTTCAGAAGAAGACAGACGGTCTGAAGAGGCCTGCAGAAGAGTGCCAGGGAACGGATGAGACAAATAAAGGGTTGCTGAGCAGCTGCGAGGGCCAACTTGGAACTGGACAGCATGAATTCATACTCGCCTGCCAGGTTCATCCCTCTAGCAGTGACCTGGGACTTTAGGAGCAGGAAGAGAAAGAGAGAACAGTAGATGAGGGACCCAGAGGCAGTGCCACTGAGGTGGCTGCTGCAGGGAGTGTGAAGGCAAGTATACCTGGGAGAATGTCTTAATTTGGAGAAGTAGGGGGTGCGGTGGCTGCAGTCCCACTGAGGTCAGAGATCAGGCCATGGGGGGGGGGGGGGGGAGGTCCGAGTAGCTTAGAAAAGTCTCACATCAGTGCATGACATCACTGAGCAAGAGGATCCCCAGTCCGCAGTTAGGTTGGTCAAAGGGACAGACTGGGAGGCTGGGGAGATGCTCTTTTCTTCTAAGATCCCTGTCAGGGTCATAGACTTTGCATGTTTTCAGATGGCACTAAGACAGCTCTTAGCAGTGACTGAGGTTTTTGGTTTGCTTAATTAAAGAGTTACATTTATTTACTGTTTGTGTTGGGAGAGATGCGCTGCTCACCATTTGCATGGATCAGAGAACAACTTGAGGGAGTCAGTTCTCCTTCCACCAGGTAGGTCCTGGTGAGTGGTCAGTCATTCCTGGGGCCATCACCTTAATTCATTCATTTGTCTTGCTGACCTATAATTAGAGTCTTTGTTTGTTTTTTAGATAGGGTTCTCCCGACTATGTAGCTCTGCTGGGACTAAGGGTGTGTGCCACCATGCCTACTTGGTTATTTTGTAAAAAAAATTTATTATGGGGCTGGAAGATAGTGGTGCATAGACATATATGCAGGCAAAACACTCCTACACATCAAATGAAAAAAGGTTAAATAAATCATCAAATCTTTTAAGCCTCCCTAATTATTGATAAAATGTATGGATAAACCAGGCCTGGTGGTCCACACCTTTAATCTCAGTATACAGGATGCAGAGTTTCTGTGTGAGTTTCAGGACAGCCAGGGCTGTGTAGAGAGACCTCGTCTGCCCCCCCTCAAAAAAATCCAGAAAAAGAGGAAAGAAATCATATGGATAATTTTATAATAGTGCTGTTATCAAAATAAGATTCATTTAATGAGGCAAGAGTGGTGGTATGTGCAGGATTCTAGTACTATCATTTGGGGTGTGGGAGTTCAAGGTCATTCTACATAGGGAAGGTAATACTAGCTTGGGCTACTGGGAATTGTGTTCCAATAAGCAAACAAACCTACCTATTTAACAGGTGTGGTGACTCAAAACATAATCCCTGTCCTCTGGAGGCAGAGGCAGGCTGATTGCTGCAAGTTCCAGACAAGGCTACATAGCAAGACCTCCTCACCAAAATAAAATAATAAAATAAAATAAAAGATACTGTATCTAAGAGTGGTCACATGAACCCATAATCTTTTCTAAAATTTCTTTATTATAGGTATGACTGTTACAGGACAGTGGTAACGCACACCTTTAATCCCAGCACTCGGTAGGCAGAGACAGGTGGATCTCTGTGAGTTCAAGGCCAGCCTGGTCTACAAGAGCTAGTTCCAGGACAGCATCCAAAGCTACAGAGAATCCCTGTCTCAAAAAAACCAAAAAACCAAACCAAAACAAAAAAGTATGACTGTCTTGTCTTCATGTATGTTGTATGTCTGCATCACATGTGTACCTAGTGCCCTGGAGATCAGAAGAGAGTATGGGATCCTCTGGAACTTGAGTTCCAGACAGTTGTGAGCTGCCCTATAGGTGCTGAGACTTCTGGTTCTCTGTAAAAGCAGCCTGTGCACATAACCACTGAACCATCTCTCCAGCAGCAAGGGATTGATTTTTTTTTGGAGATGGGGTTTACGATGCCCAGGATGGCCTTAAGATTTGAGTTGAACCTATTCTGTAGCACCCTCCCCTGGGACTCCCTGTGTGTAGCATCATGTCCAGATTAGGACAGAACATAGTCCAGCCATACGAAGCAGCTCTGGTGGGGAGAACAGAAGGTATGTGGATGGACTGGTGAGAAAGTGCCATAGCTGGGAATGAGGAAGGAATGTGCTCTTCTCTGTTGTTTGCTATGTAAGATTTATTGTTTATTGTGTGTGTGTGTGCATGCCACACATGTGTTTAGGTGCCTTTGGATGTGAGAAGTGTTGGATCCCCCTGGAGCTGGAGTTCCAGACACCAGATATGGGAGCTGGGAATCAAACTCAGATACACTGCAAAATCAGCAGGCGCTCTTAATGGCCGAGCCATCACTGCAGCCCTCTTCTCTGTTCTTTTTTTTTTTTTTTTTTTTTTTTTTGGTTTTTCGAGACAGGGTTTCTCTGTAGCTTTGGTGCCCGTCCCGGAACTAGCTCTTGTAGACCAGGCTGGCCAGAGATCCGCCTGCCTCTGCCTCCCGAGTGCTGGGATTAAAGGCGTGCGCCACCACCGCCCGGCTCTCTTCTCTGTTCTTGAACATAACACACACAATTCAGTCTCTAGTGTCTCTGTGCTATCTGCTTCTTCTGCCTAGAATAATTTTCTTCCAGATTTCAAATTACATATCATAAGGATGAATAACTATTAACTGATAATTGGTTAATTAAGTTGAAAAACTGGCCAATAAAAGGAAAAAATGCACCATTAACCTGTTCTCAGGGGAACTAGAATATTAGTTGTGTCTTTTTTTTTTTTATAAAAGTTTTCCAACAAAGCAGGGTGGTAATGGTGCCCACCTTTAATCCCAGCACTCGGGAGGTAGAGGCAGGCGGATCTCTGTGAGTTCGAGGCCAGCCTGGTCTACAAGAGCTAGTTCCAGGACAGGCTCCAAAGCCACAGAGAAACCCTATCTCGAAAAACCAAAAAAAAAAGTATTCCAACAAATTAGAATATTACCATTTTTTAAAGAAAGATGATGTTGGATATCCTTCTGTAAATGTGTTACTTTTATTGGTTGATGAATTAAGTTGTTTCAGCCAATGGCTTAGCAGAGCAAACCCAGCCAGGAAATCTGGTTAATAGAAATGGGTTAATTTAAGATATAAGAGCTAGTTAGAAATATGCCTGAGCCACTGGCCAAACGGTGTTGTAAGTAATATAGTTTCTGTGTGATTATTTGGGTCTGGGCAGCTGGCAAACGAACATGCAGTCTCCTTCTACAGAAAAAAAATCTAGATGTGGATCCTGGCATGGTGGCAAAAGCATTTAATCCCAGTACTATGGAGATAGAAGCAGGCAGATCTCTGTAGACCAACCTGGTCTACATAATGAGTTCCAAGGCTACATAGAGAGACCCTGTTTAGATAGATAGATAGATAGATAGATAGATAGATAGATAGATAGATAGATAGATAGATGGATGGATGGATGGATGGATGGATGGATGGATGGATGGATGGATGGACGGACGGACGGATAGATCGATCTGGGTGTGGTGGTAGAGGCATGTAATCTCAGTTACTTAAAACTCAGGTTGGCTTTGAACTCACAGCCCTCCCAATGTTAAGATTACAGGCCTGTGCCACTGTACCTGGCTCAGGAAGGCCATTCTAGACAATCTCCTTTAAATCAGCACCTAGTGTCCCAGTTATGTTCAGAGTAGCCTTGGTTATTTTTCCCATAACCTTTATCAACTGGTTTCCTTACATGAGAAGCAGTAGAGCAGGAAGGTAAGAGGATACACTATCATGTCAGACTGAATTCAACTCGTCTTCTCCACTTTCTAGCTATATTACCTTGAAGTATTTAGGAGCTATGTGCATTAGTATGTCTAACTATAAAACAGGAATAACACTGTATCATGGTATCATTAGAAACAGTGAATCAAATGACATATATAAACCCCCTCAGCATAGTGCCTGGTACAGGGTCCACTGCTAAATGTTAACATTGTTAAATGTTATCTTATTGTATGATTGTTCATTTATCTGTACATTATTTCTTTTCCACTAGAATAAAATGCTGTATTAATGCAATATTCCCAGAACCAAAATTTACCGAGAATATACACAATATGTGATTAATAAATGTTTGTTGTTACACAGAGAAACCCTATCTCAAAAAATCAAAAAAAATAAACAATAAATGTTTGTTGGATGGAGGACCTCAATTGAGCTGGCAAAGAATGGGTAGGAGCCAGGTGCTGGAATGTGTGCTGTTGTCCTAGCTGCTTGAAAGGCTGAGACAGGAAGATCCAGGTCAGCCTGGATTACATGAGATCCTGTCTCAAACAACCAAACAAGAGCCAGGCCTTTAATTCTAGCACTCATTGGGCAGAAGCAGGTGGATCTCTTTTGAGTTTGAGGTCAGCCTGCTTTACACAGGGAGTTAGAGGTCTGTGGGGCCTACACAGTGAAACCCTGTCTCAGGAAAAAAAAAGTGGGGGTGGCATGTAAAATAATAACCCAGAGGAAGGAAATCCTCAGCTGGTGATCCTGCTCAGTGGTAGAGTATAGCTGAGCTTGTGGAGGCACTAGGCTTGTCCTGGTGGAGCTGTACGTGTGTGCGCACCCACATGCACGGTCATGTCAACACCATGGCTCCCGGTGGAGCTGTACGTGTGTGCACACCCACATGCATGGTCATGTCAACACCATGGCTCCCGGTGGAGCTGTACGTGTGTGCGCACCCACATGCACGGTCATGTCAACACCATGGCTCCCGGTGGAGCTGTACGTGTGTGCACACCCACATGCACGGTCATGTCAACACCATGGCTCCCGGTGGAGCTGTACGTGTGTGCACACCCACATGCATGGTCATGTCAACACCATGGCTCCCGGTGGAGCTGTACGTGTGTGCGCACCCACATGCACGGTCATGTCAACACCATGGCTCCCGGTGGAGCTGTACGTGTGTGCACACCCACATGCACGGTCATGTCAACACCATGGCTCCCGGTGGAGCTGTACGTGTGTGCACACCCACATGCATGGTCATGTCAACACCATGGCTCCCGGTGGAGCTGTACGTGTGTGCACACCCACATGCACGGTCATGTCAACACCATGGCTCCCGGTGGAGCTGTACGTGTGTGCGCACCCACATGCATGGTCATGTCAACACCATGGCTCCCGGTGGAGCTGTACATGTGTGCGCACCCACATGCACGGTCATGTCAACACCATGGCTCCCGGTGGAGCTGTACGTGTGTGCGCACCCACATGCACGGTCATGTCAACACCATGGCTCCCGGTGGAGCTGTACGTGTGTGCACACCCACATGCACGGTCATGTCAACACCATGGCTCGCATGTGGAGTCCAGAGGACACCTTTGTGGACTCAGGTTTCTGTGTCCAGCTTGTGGGTCTTGGGGACCAAACTCAGGTCCTTAGGTTTAAAGGATGAGTGCTTTTGCCTGCTGAACCATCTCCCCGGAAGATGATGTTTTTGTGATAGGATGAAAAAATATATAAAATGTTGCTGAGATTTTAAGTTGAAGTAGTAAGTAGAAGGCTATACTCTTTCTTCTTATGCTTGGGATTGTTTTTTAAAGACTTTAAAAGTTTCTTTTCTTTTTTTTTTTTTTTTTTTTTTTGTTTGGTTTTTCGAGACAGGGTTTCTCTGTGGTTTTGGAGCCTGTCCTGGAACTAGCTCTGTAGACCAGGCTGGTCTCGAACTCACAGAGATCCACCTACCTCTGCCTCCTGAGTGCTGGGATTAAAGGCGTGCGCCACCACCGCCCGGCTAAAGTTTCTTTTCAATATTTATTTTATGTGTATTAATGTTTTGCCTGCACCTATGTCTGTGGACCACGTGCATATTTGATACCAAAGGAGGGTGTTAGACCCCCTGGAGCTGGAATTACAGACAGTTGTGAACCATCATGTAGATGCTGGGGATCAAACCTGGCTTCACTACAAGAGTATTCAGGGCTCTTAGCTGCAGAGCCATCTCTCCAGCCTCTTATGCCTCAGATTTAAACCAGGTTCTTGCATGTTTAAGCAGTACTCCCACTGAGCTCATCTTGAGCCCTGCAAACTAGGACCTTAGAAGGCATAGGACAAGGTGGATGTGGTGGCACATGCCTTCAGTTTCAGCATTCAGCAAGCTGAGACAGGTGGAGTTCTGTGAGTTTGAGGCCAGCCTGGTCTATCTAGTGAGTTCCAGGACAGCCAGAGCTACATAATAGAGAGACCCTGTGAGACCCTGTCTCAAAAAAATAAAAGCAAACAAAAAACCATAGTAAAACAATGGGAACTACTATTATTTGAATATTGTTGTGAGAATGCTATTTTAGAAATGAGTTTGAGAAGATAGACATGTAGGAATAGGAAAGCAAGGAGATACTTATTGGTAAATGCAACATTGGAGTTTGTGAGAAAAGTCACCACTCAAAATAGGTATGAGTATTACCTGCATCATTTGTGCTATTTTAAAATCTCCAACTTTATTCATTTATCTAGACTTATTTAGTGTGTATGAGTGTTTTGCTCCCACGTACATCTGTGTACCATGTGTATGCCTGGGGCCCTTGGAGGTCAGAAGATTATCACAATCCCCTGGAAATGGAGCCGCCACCATAGTCACATACACATACCCACGTGTACACATACACATATAGACCCAAAGTAAAGCAATAAAGTTAAAAGAAAAACTTAGGTCTCACAAAGCAGATTCTGGCCTTGAACTCCTGATCTTCCTGCCCCTTTGTTCTGAGCGCTGGAGTTAAAAGTGTGTTCCACCGCGTCTAGTATTAATATTTTCATATAAGATTCCTTCATTTGTAAAATGGAACAAGTTTACAGACGTGAGTTAAATGAAAATTAAAATTGTGTTTACTCCAATTTATTCTTCAGAGAAAGTCACATTTAGCAGTTTGGTAGACTCAGGCATCTGTCAACTTCCTTTTTCCTTTTGAGGTACAAGTGGAGAAGTGTGAAACAGCATTTGGCTGTGTGCAGCCCTCGATGAACTTGTAGTGATCCTCCAGGCTCTTTTTAATTACAGGCATGTGTCACCGTGGTCTGTGATTCATCTGTTCTCTAGGCATTTCAGATAAACACTAGAACATTAGAGCAGTGTTTTTCAACACGGGGTTTGCATAGCAGGTATCCTGCATATCCATCATTTATATTATAATTCATAGTAGTAATGAAATTATAGTTATGAAATAGCAACAAAAATCATTGTATGGTTGGGGTCACCACAACATAAGGAACTGGATTAAAGGGTCGCAGCATTAGGAAGGTGGAGAGCCATTGCTTTAGAGGCATAGAAAATGAACAAATACTCACAATTCCTAATATGCAAAATTTGTTTTTTTCTTTCTGGATAATTTTGAATAAAAAAATGTTTTGGTGCTGGGTGTTGAACCCAGACTTTTGTACATGCTAAGCATTCGCTCTGTCACTGAGCTGCATCCCCAGCCTGCAGTCATTTTGTAATAGTGTTCTGTAACTTGTGTAACCACTAACTACATCATCTTTGTATAATCCACTATGTGGAACTAGGGATCAAAGCCAGGCCCTTATGTGTGGTAGGCAAGCGCTCTGTCACTGACTACACCCAGCCTCCACATATAATCCTTGAAGGTATTTATTTCCTTGTCAATATGTAGAGATCTCTGATACTCAGTCTGTGTTGCATAGCACTTTATTATGTGGATATTTTATACCCTGGTTGTTCCCCTATTGATAGACACTTAGGTTGTTTTTTTTTTTCCTCTTGTTTCATTTATTTGAGACAAGGTTTCTTCGTGTAACTGTCCTGGCTATCCTGGAACTTGCTATGTAGGGTTGTTTTTTTAGTTGCAAATTTGTTTTTAGGCAAGCATAATGATACATACCTTTAGTCCCAGCACTTGGGAGGCAAAGGCTAGTGATTGTCTGAGTTTAAAATCAGCCTAGCTAGTTCCAAAACAGCCAGGGCTACACAGACCTCTGTCTTGAAAAACAAAAAAACAAAGATTTGTTTTCATACAATATATTCGGATCACAGTTTCCCCTCCCTCATCTCCTCCCAGACTCTCTCCACCTCCCCACCCATCCAACTCCACACCTTCACACCTTCTTTCTCTCTTTTGAAAATAAATAAGCCAATAAAAAACAACCCAGGGGGCTGGAGAGATGACTCAGAGCACTAGCTGCCCTTCCAGAGGACCCAGGTTCAATTCCCAGCACCCACTTGCAGCTCATTCCTGTCTGTAACTCAGTTCCAGGGGATCTGACACCTTCACACCAGTGCACACTAAATAAATTATTTAAAAAAACAATAAAATAAAGCAAATGGACAAAGAGGAAAAAAACAAGCACGAGAAACATATACATGCACACACGCACACACACACTTTTTTTTAGTTATATATTACTCCAATTCCCTGATTCTCTTTCCAGATGCAACTTCTATTGCTAATGGTTTTTGTGGTTTTTTGAAAAGGGGTCTCACTGTTTAGCCTCTGATGGCTTGAAACTCACTACATAAGCCAAGATGGCATCAAACTGAAGAGTGCTGATGTTGCAGCTTGTGCCCCCATGCCTGCTGGCACATGTGTTTATCTAGTCTGGTTTATTGCTAAAAACAGAAGCTTACTTTCTTTTTTTACTTGGAATGTATCAATATCTCTTTCTGTTTTTTCCAGAACTAGCCACATACTATTATTCTATTCTTTCACTAATAGATCTCTAAGATTGTATTATACCAATATATATACACAGTGCCTTATTTTTCTATATGCCTATGTCGTACTTTAACCAGCCCTCAACATTTCAGTTATTTGCAGTTTCCTAACATGCAAAACCCCTTGAACACAAGTATTTGTGCACATATGCAGTATGATGCAGGATAAATCCCCAAGGTATTGCTGGATATCACATAGTATCACACATTCTTTGGCCAGTTCATCCCACATCTTCCTCATCTTTAGTATTCATAACATTGGAAGTGGAGAGGCAGAATTGATTTCACCAGCTTCTAGAGTGGTGTACCATGGGTGAAACCCAATCATGCCTGGAAGTCTCATAGATTGGTTCAGGCAACTCAGGCTTACCCCCGTGACACCATTTTCCTGTCCAACGGGATTGATCGGGAATGCACCAGAAAACCAATAAAATGAGGAGATTTGCTGAAGGATTTGTGGGTAGAATATTTTTATGTTTTTTTCTTCTTTTAGACAATGTGGTATGACTGCCTCCAGGTACTTCATTCCTTTTGCCACCAAGAAATGAATGAAATTTAAAATGAAGTCCATATACTTCGGAAGGCTAAGGGAAGGAAATTAGGTCTTGGATATTGTTATCTATGAAATCAAACCAGCATAATACCTGCTCCTCTGAAGCTCTCAAGTGAATGAACCGAGAAATTCTCTTTAGTGTTGAAACCTATTGGAATTGGGTTTTTTTGTAACTTGCTAATTTTGTTTTGTTTTGTTTTTTTGTTTTTGTTTTTCGAGACAGGGTTTCTCTGTGGTTTTGGAGCTTGTCCTGGAACTAGCACTTGTAGACCAGGCTGGTCTCGAACTCCCAGAGATCCGCCTGCCTCTGCCTCCCGAGTGCTGGGATTAAAGGCGTGCGGCTGTAATTTGCTAATTTTAAAAGGATGTGTGCTTTGGGTTGTTTTGTTTTTTGAGACAGGGTTTCTCTGTGTATCCCTGACTGTCCTGGAGCACTCTTACGTAGACCAGGCTGGCCTCCCAAGTGCTGAGACTAAAGGCATGTGGCACCATGCCCAGTAAGAATGTGTACTGCTAAAATTTTTTGACAAGTTGCCTTTCCAAAACTTATACCAACAGTTGAACAACAGAACAGGAGGGTGTTTCTCTATATTCTTACCAAAATAATGTACTAGTATACTTTCTGATATTGCCATTCAAAAGTACTTTTATTCTGTGAGAATTTCATACAATGTGTTTTGATCATATTCACCCCTCACCCAAGTCCTCAACATCCACCCCCACCTCTCTACCCAACCATGTAGTCCAGTTTGTGTTGCCCAAATAGTCTTGTTGGGGACGGGGCGTTCCCTGGAGTATGGTGGCCCTACCAGGGGTAACACCCTTAAAAGGACACTGACTCTCCCTTCCAAGCAGCTCTTGAATGCCAATAACACCTTAGTTAGGGGTGGGACTTGATGCCCAGGACTGTAAACACCAATAAGCTGCTGGGACTTTGGTCTGAGCTTTCAAAGGTCTTGTGCATACAGTTCTCATCACTGTGAGTTCTATATGCAGTGAAATGCTTCCTTGAAAAATATCCCCCACTTCTGGCTCTTAAGGTCTTTCTGTGCCTTCTTCCTCAGTGATCCCTGATATTACCGTTTTTATAATAAAAGTTTTTGTCTTGCTTTGTGTTTAATTTACAATCTTTTGTATTTAATTTATAATCTCATAAAATCAGCTTTGTGTTTTTCACTGCCGCATCCTTCATGGCTCCAGGGATTGGCCTAACAGGGGCTGCAAGAAAATGAAGAAAGGCGGAACACAGGGATACATGAAAAAGCTGGGATCTGGTGGCCTACTAAGCTCTCGGGTGGAGAAACTGCAGCATCCTGGAGTTCCGTGCATTTATTATATACAGTTGAACATGGAGGTAGGCTATTACATACAGCCACATAAGGAGGCAGGGTTAGCTAATCTTTGGTTAGGAGCATGTTCTGTAGGGTAGCAGTCTTCAGTCATAAGTATCTAGGGGGAGAACGCTCCAGTGGACATGTTCTGCACACAGTATCAACATTTGTACTTAAGCAAGAGGAAGGCTTTGCTATCCCACTGACCCTCACCCAGGAGAAAGGCTCGGCCATCTGTCTGAGACTAGAGTCCTTGACATGGCCAGCTCACGTCGACAACACACTCCACTCCGGACTTCACAGACTCAGGGTTTCCTCTTCTCTCCACATGTCACCTACTTAAAATCCTGTATGCTAGGCATGGTGACACACCTTTAATCCCAGCACTTGCAAGGCAGAAATAGATGCATCTTTACGAGTTTGAGGCCTGCTTGGTCTATATAGTGAGTTCCAGGTCAGGCACATCTATACAGTGAGACTGGCTTTTTAAAACTAAAAGCTGGCTGGGCATGGTGATACACTTTAATCCCAGCACTCGGGAGGCAGAGGCAGGTGGATCTCTGTGAGTTTGAGGCCATCCTGGTCTACAGAGTGAGTTCCAGGACAGTGAGAGTTACATGATAGAGAGATCCTGTCTCAACAAAAAGTTATGTCTATTTCACTCCTGTATAAGTATATATGCCACTCGTGACTGCTGTCCAGTTTTCTGGGTTTTTTTTCTTTATACTTGAGCATTTTGTTTACTAAAAAACACCATTGGGAAAATTCGAAGAATGATCTTTATCATGAGTTGAAATATTTCCTGAATTGCTCTCCCCTTCTCTTCCCCACCTCTGATCCACCAAAGTCATTCTGAATTTCTCTTTTATAAAAAAGCGTTTTTTTTTTTTTCAGGCAGTGTACTGTTTTAGTAATTTGAAGTGTATAAATATTAAATACTGCTTACTACTGAGTTTGCCTATGTAAGTGTCCATGAGTTTGTTCATGAGAGGGAATCCTACCCCACTTGTCCTTTTGTATCTGACTTCATTCACTTATCATGTTTCAAGCTTGATTCATATTCCCTAATTCTACCTTTGGAACTATTTCCAAATAACTAAGTTTCCTTAAATCTTTTACATGTATTTTGTGTGCACATGTGTTTGCTACAATGTGCATGTGGAGGTCACAGGACAATTTGCAGGAATTGGTTCTCACTTCCCACCAAATGGGTCTAAGGGATTGCATTATCTGATTTGTCAGCAAGTACATTGACCACCTGAACCATCTCACTGGCCCCAAGGTTTCTTTTTAAAACCTAAGTAGTGTTTCATTCTGTGCACAGAAATTATCTTTTCCCTTATCTATCCATCTGTTTATGTATGCTTTGACTGATCTCTACAATTTGGCTATTGTGAATAGTGCTGCAATTGCTGTATTTTCTCAATTATAATTAAATTCAATGAAGCAGGGAGCAGAATGGTGGTAAGTAGATGCTGAGAGGGGTAGAGGGAATGGGGAGATGATAGGCAAAGGTCTGCTGCCTCAATTAGAATAGATAAGTTGAATTTCTTTGAGATGTATTATATTGTCTGTTGAATACAGTAAACAATGGTGTGCTGTACATGTCAAAGCGGTTAAGAACCCGAGCATGTATGCAGCACAGTGATGGAGTGCTTTTGTAGCACAGATATTTCACATGGAAAGCACTGAGCTGCAACCCCAGCACCAGGACCACAGTTTTCATTATGGAAGTAATGTGGAATTCCCTCCGTGTGCTGTGAATATGTTTTATTACCATTGGTTAATAAAGAAGCTGCTTTGGCCTTTGGCAGGCCGGAAAGTCAAACTGAATACAGGGAGAAAGAAAGCTGAGTCGAGGGAGACGCCAGCAGCTGCTGGAGAAGCAAGATGTGAGGTGACAAGTCATGAGCCTGTGGTAAATAGAAACTAATAGAAATGGGTTAAGTTGTGAGAGCAAGTTAATAATAAACTTGAACTAATAGGCCAAACAGTTTGTAATTAATATTAAGCCTCAGAGTGGTTATTCGGAAACTGACGGGCGGGAGAGAAACCTCCAGTTACACTGAAGCTTTGCAGAGACTTTTGAAATCCAGAAGTTTGAGTTCTCTGACAATTTTTTTTTTTTTTTTTTTTTTTGATTTTCGAGACAGGGTTTCTCCGTAGCTTTTGGATCCTGTCCTGGAACTAGCTGTTGTAGACCAGGCTGGCCTTGAACTCACAGAGATCTGCCTGACTCTGCCTCCCAAGTGCTGGGATTAAAGGCATGCACCACCACCGCCCGGCTGACATTTTTATTTAATATTTATTTATTTATTTATTTATTTATTTATTTATTTATTTATTTATTTATTACGTGTCTGTGTACATGTATGCCTGCAGGCCAGAAGAGGGCACCAGACCTCATTACAGATGGTTGTGAGCCACCATGTGGTTGCTGGAAATTGAACTCAGGACCTTTGGAAGAGCAGGCAATGCTCTTAACCGCTGAGCCATCTCTCCAGCCCCCCAGCTGACAATTTTTTAAAGATCTATTTATTGTGTATACATTGTGGCCAGAAGAGGGCGCCAGATCTCATTACAGATGGCTGTGAGCCACCCACCATGTGGTTGCTGGGAATCGAACTCAGGACTTCTGGAAGAGCTACCAGTGCTCTTAACCGCTGAGCCATCTCTTCAGCCCATTTTTGTTTTGTTTTAATATTATGTTGGCTACTTGAGGTTCCTTCAGATCCTATATGACTGTTAGGGTGAGTTTCATAACATGTTTTTGAGACAGGGTCTGACTGTGTATGTAGCCCTGACTGTCCTGGAACTTGCTATGTAGACCAGGCTGGTCTTGAACTCCACAGAGATCCATTTGCCTCTGCCTCCTGAGTGCTGAGATCAAAGGCATGCACCACCACCACCTATTTGTCTTATTTTTAATATTTATTTTATGTGTATGTATGTGTACCTGTATTTATGTATGTGTGTCTGCATTTACTTGTGTACCCATGTGACTGGAGTTTCCGTGGAAGAAGAGAGCATTAGATCCCCCCAAGGGGGGGTTGTAATTTTCATTGCCAGTACATAGAAATGCAGTGCCACTTTTTGTTATTGTTTTGTTTTTTGAGACAGGATTTTTCTGTGTAACAGCCCTTGCTGTCCTGAAACTCATACTATAGACCAGGCTGGCCTCAAACTCAGAGATCTGTCTATCTCTGCCTCCCAAATCCTGGGATTAAAGGTGTGCACCCTACCACATTGACACCTTTTTAAAAGAAATGGGATCTGGGATCTAGGGATATGGTTCAGTGGGTCAAGTGTACTAGTGTATAAGCTGGTCACAGCACCATGTATCTGTAGCCCCATTACTGGGGCGGAGGTGGAGATTAATGAGCCCTGGAGCTCACAGGTCAGCCAGTCTAGCTGAATCAGTTTCAGGTGTAGTGAGAAATCCTATCTCAAAAAATAAAGGTGCAAAGCAATAGATCAAAATACCTGATATTAATCTTTGACTCCACATGTATGTGTACCTTCCTATGAAGAGAAACATGTATAAACACATACCACCCAAACATACCTATGAAAGACAAAAGAAACTGGGTCTGAGCTAGGTGGACATAGAGTTGTATACTTATAATCCTAGCACTTGGGAGACTGAATCAGAAATATTGCCTTGTGTGCAAGGCCAGCCACAGCGATATAGTAAAGTTGTGTCTCCAAAACAAAGCAATGCCAGAATAGAGAGCCAGTAAGATGACTCAGTGGACAAAGGCATTTTCTGCCAAGCCTGACTACCTGAGTTTGATGCCCAGAACCCAAATGTTGCCCTCTGATTTCAACATGTGCACTGTACCCATGCATGCAAACACACACTCACGTGTACTAACTGAATGTGAGAAATTTTCTTGTAAAATATATTTAAATTTTTGTTTTAAAAACAAGAGGACTGGAGAGATGGCTCAGCAGTTAAGAGTACTGCCTGCTCTTCCAGAGGTTCCAAGTTCAATTCCCTGCAACTACATGGTGGCTCACACATGGTTGCACACCAGAAGACACCAGATCTCATTATGGATACATGCAAGCCGAGCACTGTATACTAAATTAATTAATTAAAAAAAAACAAAACAAGAAAAAGATGGGTGGTGTTTTATTTAAAAAAAAAAAAAGCCGGGCAGTGGTGGCGCAAGCCTTTAATCCCAGCACTCAGGGGGCAGAGGCAGGTGGATCTCTGTGAGTTCAAGGCCAGCCTGATCTACAGAGCAAGTTCTAGTACTAGCTCCATAGCTAATGAGAAACCCTGTCTTGAAAAACAAAACAAAACAAAAAACCAGAGAAACCCTGACTCGAAACCCTCAAAAAGGAGGGGAGGGGGAGAGAAAGAAGAAAAGAAATTGGGTCTTGCTCTATTGCCCAGACTATCCTAAACCCCTTGGCCCAAGAAATTCTGTCTTAGCCTTCTCTGAGTGCAAATCAGGCTTGCATTTTGTTTTTTTTTTTCCAAGACAAGGCTTCTCTGTGTAGCCCCGGCTGTCCTGGAACTCACTATGTAGACCAGGCTGTCCTCCAACTCAGAGATCTTCCTGCCTCTGCCTCCAAGTGCTGTGATTAAAAGTGTTCACCACTGCTGGGGATACATTTGATTTTTTTCAGTACTGAAAATTGAAGCCAGGCTCTGTGCATGCTACTTAAGCACTCTATAACACTGAGCTATATTTCCAGTCCCTTTTTATTTCAAGACAGGTCCAATCCTCCTGCCTCAGTCTCCTGATTGGATTTGGCACGTACGTGCTACTGAATCTGACTTGTAGTTTTAGGGATTTAACCTAGGTTTTAAATTCCATAAATTTATTTTTATGTGTTCAAGTGTTTTGCCTGCATGTATATCTGTGTACTGTGTATGTGTATGCCTGTAGAAGCCAGAAAAGAGTATCAGATCCCGAGACTGGAACTACAGGTGGTTGTGAGCAAACACATGGGTGCTAGAAATCAAACCCAGGTCCTCTGGAAGGGCAGCCCACACTCCACCGCTAGGCCATCTCTCCAACCCATCATGTTTTAATTACATGTGTGAGGGGGTGTGTACCTACGTTTGTGAAGATGCCATTGGCTGTCCTGCTCTACTGCTTTTCACTTGAATATCCCTTGAAATAAGGTCTGTCACTGAAGCTGGAACTAGACTGATTGACTGTCAGCAAGCTACAATGGGACACCTCAACCTTGGAAAAGAGAGTGAATGACAATAACGAAGACTCTTTCCAAGAAAGAGATTTGAGATTCCAATAAAAGTGGATGTTCAACCACTTAGTACAAATTCTCAACCAAAGCAGTGGAGAGGCTTATATAGGGCTTCATGGGGGCGGAGTTTTCCCAGGAAAAAAGGGGATTGGTTCATTTCCCTGCTCAGGGATTGGTCAGTTTAGCTGGTCCGGGCAGAGGTGGCTCTGCCTTCATGGCCAAACTGTGTTTCTTTCCCTGGTTCTTTTTAGCTTTTTGACTCTAACCTTAGGACCAGGGCACATTCTCTCACTGGCTCTGATTCTAGGGACAAAGTGTGTTTCTGTGACACTAGTTTCAGAGCCAGGGCACACGTCCTTAGTTCTGAGTGCAGGGATAAAGATGCTTCTTTCCCGGCTCAGGTCTCAAAGGCAGGGTGTGTTTCTTTCACTGGCCCTGGGTTCAGAGTCAGGGTGCTCAGTGATTGGTCGGTGTCCTGCCCTGTGATTGGTTGGTTCAGTTGGGCAGGGCCAGAGGTGGCTCTGCCTTCATGGCCAAACTGTGTTTCTTTCCCTGGTTCTTTTTAGCTTTTTTGATGGAGGAGTTACTTTCATTTAATAAAGAAACTGCCTTAGCCCATTTATAGGCCAGCCCTTAGGTGGGTGGAGTAAACAGACAGAATGCTGGGAGAAAGAAGCCGAGTGAGGGAGTCGCCATGATTCTCCCACTCCAGACAGACGCAGGTTAAGATCTTTCCTGGTAAGCCAGCTCATGGTGCTACACAGAATATTAGAAATGGGTTAGATCAATATGTAAGAGCTAGCCAATAAGAGGCTGGAACTAATGGGCTAGGCAGTGTTCAAAAGAATACAGTTTCCGTGTAATTATTTCGGGGCATAAGCTAGCCATGTGGGCAGCCGGGTGGCGGGGATGCAGCCCCGCCGCTTGTATTACAACACTTTTTGACTCTAACCTTAGGACCAGGGCACATTTCTCTCACTGACTCTGATTCTAGGGACAAAGTGTGTTTCTGTGACACTACTTTCAGAGCCAGGGCACACGTCCTTAGTTCTGAGTTCAGGGATAAAGATGCTTCTTTCCCGGCTCAGGTCTCAAAAACAGGGTGTGTTTCTTTTACTGTCTGGGTTCAGAGTCAGGGTGCTCAGTGATTAGTCGGTGTCCTGCCCCAGTTGTCTTTTTGTCTTTTACCCTACAGTTGGGCTTACTGGCATATGCCACAGCACCTGGCTGGTATTTCTACTTAACTCAGCATTCTACTTTATAAAATATGGGTAAATAGCTGGTGAGATGACTTAGTATGTCGAATTCATTCTCTGTCAAGCCTAATGGCCTGAGTTTGAGCCCTGGAATCCACTAGAAGTAGGGAACTGACTCCTGTGAGAGATTCTTTGACCTATATGGGGGAGGGGGAGGAGAGAAAGAGAGAGACTAATAGAGGCAATACAATCTACTTCTAAAGAAATCATTGTTAAGTAAAAATAGTAAAAAAAAAAAAAAAAAAAAAGGGAGCTCCACCGGGGCAAAAAATCCAATTAAGTCAAATCAAACCAAATCAAAATGCCCATTGTTTTATTAAGAATGACGCTCTTGGGTGGCCGAGCGCATGGCGGGAAGACAGGACAACAGGGAGCCCATCAGACCCGAAAACCACGTATTTCTTCTGTGGGAGCCTATTTAAGTACCCTGTGGGAGTGGTCCTGACATGCTGGGATTTGGAGTTCAGACCAAATCAACTCCCAGTGAAAGACGCCCCCATACTTGAAAGACCCCCGTGCCCACATACTATGTTAAATTCTGCTGAAAATTTAGCTGGGCTCCAGGGCTCAGCCAATGCTAAAACTGGATATCTATGGGTTGCAGACTCACTGACTAGGCTAAGGAGAGGGATACTCCACCCCCCAAGACATCCTATCTAAATTGCCAACTTGCTACAGGTTGTTTTATCTGTCTTTATGGTTTTTCGGGGAAATTCGAGAATAGACATGGGGCCATTCCCAGGATGAGCTAAGCCCACCAATTTGAGAGCCAATGAAATGCTTGTACTATACTACCCTCTTATGTAATCATTTTTCCCTATAAATATGGCTGTTTGAATTTGCCCAGGGTGGGCAGTTGGCGTAAGCTACTGTTGTACCCTCAGGCGCCTGTGTAATCAATAAAGACACCTCGTGCTGATTGCATCTGTTGGCCTGAATTATTGAGACTGGGGGATTTCTCCCACCGCCCTTGAAAACGAGGGCTTTTCACCAGGTCATGGAGGCTGAGATTGAGGCCAGGGGCTGGGGCTATGCTCCCAATTTAGCAATCATGTCTAGTGAGTTTCTGGTATGATACTAGATTTAGCTATGGAGAAATTCTGTCTCAAAAAACAAACAAACAAAAAAACTAAAGAAAGAGGTGCTGGAGAGATGGCTCAGGGGTTAAGAGCACTTGTTGCTCTGTCAGAGAAGCCAGGTTCATTTCCCAGCACCTGAATGATGATGGTTGACAGCCATCCATATAGAACTCCAGTTCCAGGACCTCACACACTGCTTCCTTCTTCCTCTCACTTTTCTTTCTCATTTTTCTTCTTTAGATAGGGTCTCATTATGTAGCTCTGGCTATCCTAGAACTCACTGTGTAGACCAGGCTGGCCTCGAACAGAGATCCACCTGCTCTGTCTCACAAGTACTAGGTAGGATTAAAAGTGTACACCACCATGTCCAGCCTGATGCCCTCTTTTGACCTCCATGAGCACCAGGTACACATGATGTACAGATGTACAGACATACAAACAGGTAAAACATGTACACACATAAATCCACACAACAAAGGTGTGTGTCATCATGCCCAGTTTCCATGGTACATGCTTCTGAGCCTAGCACTCAGGAGGCAGAGGAAGGTGGATCTCTATGACTTTGAGGGCAGCCTGGTTGGTCTACAAGGTGAGACCCTATCTTAAAAAAAAAAAGATGGGGCTGGAGAGATGGGTCATTGATTAAGAGCATGTGTTACTCTTGCAGAAGACTCAAGTTTGGTTCCTAGCACCTAACCACATAGTGACAACCATCTGTAACTCCAGGACCAGGGGATCCAGGATCTTCTGTACTCCACAGATAGCATAGAGCACATACATACATGCAGATGAAACACTTAATGCAGATATACAGGAGACAGAGACAGAAAGGAAGAAGGAAAAAGATGAAGAAGAAAGACAGAAATTCCTGGGCAAAAAAAAGAATTCCTGGCATAGTAGCACTCACCTTCAATCCCAGCACTTTTGGGATGCAAAGGCAGACAGGTGTCTGTGAATTCAAAGACATCCAGGGCTACAAAGTGAGACTCTGTCTCAGGAAAGAAAAGAAATGAAGGATTGGACAGCTAGTAGAGCATGCACAAATCCCTGGATTCCATCCCCTGTCCTCATATATTGGTGCTGTGGTGTACTTAATTCCACCATGGGGAACAGGAGCAAAAGGAGCAAAATTCAAGGTCATCCTTGGCTACACAAGTGTGTTTGAGGCCAACCTGGGCTAAAAGACATCCTGCCTCAAAAGAGAAAGGAAGAAAAGAGGCTAGGAGTGTAGCTTAGCATGTGCAAAGCCCTGGGTTCTGATTTTTAGCACGCCTTACACAAAAACATTATAGACTAATTTATTCCTATTCTCTCAGCCCCCAACTTTCTAGATTATTCTTAATACAACCATTTCCAGGCTGGTTCACTGGCATTTTATAATGGATGTTCAGTGCCAGACATTTTGCAAAGTCTCAGCTGAAATCTCATGGGGGTTCTGAAGAACAGCAAGCTCTCATTCATGACAGACAAAGGCTCACCCAGAGCGTGACTGCTGTGGTGGTGACTTCTCTGGTCTTGTCTCTGAAGAGATTGCTCTATGACCTGGACTAGGGCCACACAGTCAGGGGTCACATTTAAAAAAGTGAAAATCCTGGGGCAGGAGAGCCAACTTAGTGGTTAAGAGCCACACATACCGCTCTTCCAGAGGACCTGCACCCACATTAGGGCGCGCACACAGCAGCCTATACCTCCAGCTCCAGGGGATCTGCTGCTCTCTTCTGGCCTGGGGTACCATACACACGTGTGCATACCCCCATATAGACACACATGCGTAAGCATAAATAAAACTATTTAAGACAAGAGTTCTGTGCACAGCAGTTAAGAGAACATACTGATGTCCAGATGTACACCTTTATTCCCAGCACTTGGGAGGCAGAGGTAGGTGGATTTCTGAGATGGAGGCCAGTCTAATATACAAAGATAGTTCTAAAACAGCCAGGGCTACATAGTGAGACTTTGTTTCAAAATAAAACTACATACTGCTCTTACAAAGAACATAGGTTCATTTTTTTTTTTTTTTTGATTTTTCGAGACAGGGTTTCTCCGTGGCTTTTGGTTCCTGTCCTGGAACTAGCTCTTCTAGACCAGGCTGGCCTCGAACTCACAGAGATCCGCCTGCCTCTGCCTCCCGAGTGCTGGGATTAAAGGTGTGCGCCACCACCGCCTGGCTCATAGGTTCATTTTTGAGAATCCTCATATCAGCTCATAAGCTCCTATAATGATAGCCAAAGGGGAACTGATACTTCTGACCTCCACCATCACCTACACTCACATGCATAGACACACACACAATTGCTTTATTATTATTATTAATTTGTGTGCATTGGTGGTTTCCCTGCAGGTTTAACCACTAAGCCATCTCTCCATCCACCCCCTTCCCATTTCTAAAATCCAAATGAAACTTAAAAATAGGAAATGCAGTCTATCAGCAGCAGTTTACCTGTGCTCACACTTGAGCTCGTTCATCCCCACCCTACACAGCTCTTCTCCCACCTGGGAAATCTCCAGATGCTTTGTCCAAGGGGTAGGCCAAAGTGACAATGAACAATTCAAAGTTGTTTTAATTTGCATTTCCATAATTGCTATGGATTTTGAGCACTTTTGGAGGTATTTCTTCAGCATTTTTATTTCCTCTATTGAGAACTCTGTTTATATCCCTAACTCATTTTTAATTGGGTCATTTGTTTCCTTGATTTTTTTTTAGTTCTTTGTACATTCTTCATATCAATCCTCTGGCAGATATAGAGCTAACAAAGCTAACAAAAACCCTAGTACGAGGCACAATAAATCTCCTTTTGAGTGCTTGGTAAGTGTAGTCCAAGTGACTTTCAACGCTAGACTATCACTGTAGCCCTTGGTTGCCCTCAGCTTGAGAGTGGACCCGTATCGCTGAAGACATTGCACCTAGGACACAGAATTAGGATGCGTAGAGCTGGATCTGACCTAAAAGCCTCTTTCCTACAGTCTGGCTTCCATGGTGACAGAAAAATACTATGCAGAGCCGGGCGGTGGTGGCGCACGCCTTTAATCCCAGCACTTGGGAGGCAGAGGCAGGCGGATCTCTGTGAGTTCGAGACCAGCCTGGTCTACAAGAGCTAGTTCCAGGACAGGAACCAAAACCACAGAGAAACCCTGTCTCGAAAAACCAAAAAAAAAAAAAAAAAAAAAAATACTATGCAAACTGCCAATGGAGGAAAGCAATTAAATAGTCATCTGTAACACCTGTGAACCGTGATAGTCACCAGCATGGCAAGGGATTTGTAAAGGTGCAGGAAGTGGCACTCACATGTTGGTGACAACAGCTGGCTAATAGACCCACTCCAAAAGAGTGTGTAGTATGAGCTGTGATGGGCTGCGTTCCTGCTTTACCAAAATAATTACATGGAAACTATATTTTTTTAAAATACTGCTTGGGCCATTAGCTCTAGCCTCTTACTGGCTAACTCTCACATCTTGCTTTAACCCATTTCTAATAATGTGTATAGCACCACGAGGTGGCTTACCAGGGAAGATCTTAACCTGCGTCTGTGTCTGGTGGAGAATCATGGCGACTGCCTGACTCAGCTTCTTTTTCCCAGAATTCTGTTCTGTCTACTCCACCTACCTAATTTTTTGTCCTATCAAAGGCCAAGCAGTTTCTTAACCAATGAAATCAACACAAAACAGAAGACTCTCCCACATCAAGAGGGAAATCATGCCTGGAACTAGAAACCTAAATAATATTCTAGGACTAGTGAGTCATGGACCTTAGAAAAGAATTGACTACTGCCATTTTGCTAGACCAGTGCAATGCCTTACTGCATTCTGAATCTTATCCTTACACCCACAGAGAAGGGTAGCTGCCACTCCTCATCAAAGAAGCCTCGCTTTACAGCAAATGGAGACCATTAGGGAAACCACAACTGGACACAATGCAGAGACGGACAGATGGTGGAGAGCCCAGCCCTAACAGATACATCTACGTCATAGCTTCTGCATCCGTGGCTCAGGGAAGAACGTGGAAGAGTGGGCAGAAAGATTGTAAGAGTCAGAACACCAGGAAACCCACTGTGAAACAGTCTCTATTAGAAATGGCTCTTGACAAAGATCAGGACAGTGGCAATATCAGCAGACATGTTAACAGGGAAGGGGGAGATTTTCAAGGTCCCTCCCTTCTAAAAAGAACTATAGGCAAGTAATGGCTGCTGGGAGGAGAGTTAGCCCCTCCCAGGGATGAGCCCTCTTACTAATTCAACACAGAGGGTCAGCCCTGAAATATATATCCACAAACAACAAAACAGACTAAATACATTTAGTTATATATTTGTATACACACATATATGTGTATTATGTAACAATAAGAATCAGAAGAGGCTGTCAACTTGAGCAGGGAGCATGGAAGGGGCTGATGAGAGGGTACCTGGGAGGGACTAGAGGGAAGAAAGGTAGAGGGAAAGTGGTGTGATTCTATTTCAATAAAAAACAGAGTAAATTCTTAGCTATATTTTATCTTTGTGTGTGTGTGAGACAAGCTCTCTTATGTTCCAGGTTGGCCCTGAACGCAAGATTCTCCTATTTCCACCTCTCAAGTGCAGGGATTACAAGGATGTGCCACCGTGCCCCTTAGTTTATGCACTGCTGAGGATGGAGCCCATTCTTTTTTATTGATTTTATTGAGCTCTACATTTTTCTCTGCTCCCCTCTCTTCCTCTCCTCTCCCCTTCAACCCTCTCCTATGGTCCTCATGCTCCCAATTTATTCAGGAGATCTTGTCTTTTTCTACTTCTCATGTAGATTAGATCCATGTATGTCTCTCTTAGTGTCCTCATTGTTGTCTAGGTTCTCTGGGATTGTGATTTGTAGGCTGGTTTTCTTTGCTTTGTGTTTAAAAGCCACTTATGAGTGAGTACATATATTTGTCTTTCTAGGACTGGGTTACCTCACTCAATATAATGTTTTCTAGCTCCATCCATTTGCCTGCAAATTTCAAGATCTCATTTTTTTCTGCTGTGTAGTACTCCACTGTGTAAATGTACCACATTTTCCTTATCCATTCTTCGGTTGAGGGCATTTAGGTTGTTTCCAGGTTCTGGTTATGACCAACAAAGCTGCTATGAACATAGTTGAGCACATGTCCTTGTGGCACGATTGAGCATCCTTTGGATATATACTCAAAAGTGGTATTGCTAGGTCTTGAGGAAAGTTGTTTCCTAATTTTCTGAGAAATCGCCACACTGACATCCAAAAGGGTTGTACCAGCTTGCACTCCCACCAGCAATGCAGAAGTGTTCCCTTTTCCCCACATCCTCTCCAGCATAAGTTGTCATCAGTGTTTTTGATCTTGGCCATTCTTACAGGTGTAAGATGGAATCTCATAGTTGTTTTGATTTTCATTTCTCTGATAACTAAGGATGTTGAGCATTTCCTTAAGTGTCTTTCAGCTATTTTAGATTTCTCTGTTGAGAGTTTTCTGTTTAGGTCTGTGCTCTATGCTTTTATTGGATTATTTGTTCCTTTGATGACCAATTTCTTTTTTTTTTTTTTTTTTTTTTTTTTTTTTTTTTTTCGGTTTTTTTTTCGAGACAGGGTTTCTCTGTGGTTTTGGAGCCTGTCCTCTTGTAGACCAGGCTGGTCTCGAACTCACAGAGATCCGCCTGCCTCTGCCTCCCGAGTGCTGGGATTAAAGGCGTGCGCCACCACCGCCCGGCCTGATGACCAATTTCTTGAGTTCTTTGTATATTTTGGAGATCTGACCTCTGTCAGATGTGGGGTTAGTGAAGATCTTTTCCCATTCTGTAGGCTGTCATTTTGTCTTGTTGACTGTGTCCTTTGCTTTACAGAAGCTTCTCAGTTTCAGGAGGTCCCATTTATTAAATGTTTCTCTCAGTGTCTGTGCTACTGGGGTGAAATTTAGGAAGTGGTCAGATGGAGCCCATTCTTATCCTTTTGTTTGTTGAAACAAGTTCTCAATATTTAAGTCAGGCTTGCTTCAAATAGGTCACCTTAATAAGCATAGTAAAGAATGCCTTTTAGACATGTAAAAATAGCTTAGTCAGGATCCCTACATGGTTTAATAATCCTTCATTAACAGTTATACAAAAGGGCCAGAAAAAAGTGCTCAGCTAACCTAAACGTACTTGCCAGCAAGCCCTCAGACTTGTGCACATCCCTGGAACTAACTGGAATGGTGGAAGAAGAAAATCCACTCCCCCAAACTGTCCTGTGTCGCATACATGAGGCAAATGCTCCTATGAGCGTGCACACACACACACACACACACAAATAAGTAGGTAAATAAATAAATAAATGTAAAAAATACACTAAAGTAACAACCAGGGATATGATTCAGTTGTGCCTGCAAAGTCAATCTCATTCAGCTGAGTTCCTGAGGGGAACTTCCAGGTATACTTAAGTGTGGTACATCCCACATTTGAATGAGGTGTGGGTCTATTCAACAGAAACACAGCAATGCATTTTTTAAAAAAGATTTATTTACTAAGTAGGTATACAGGATTCTTCCTGCACATATCCCTGCAGGCCAGAAGAGGGCATCAGATCTCATTACAGATGGTTGTGTGCCACCGAGTGGTTGCTGGGAATTGAATTCAGAACCTCTGGAAGAACAGTCAGTGCTCTTAACCTCTGAGCCATCTCTCCAGCCCCACAGCAATGCATTTTTGTGGATAAAAATTGACATGTCAAGCTGGGTAGTGGTGGTGCACGCCCTTAATCCTAGCACTAGGGAGGCAGAGGCAGGAGGATCTTTGTGAGTTTGAGGCCAGCCTGGTCTACAAAGTGAGTTCCAGGACAGCCAGGAGCCCTGTCTTGAAAAAGAAAAAGAAAAAAGAAAGAAAATTGGGAACTCAGATGTATCTTTATAAAAAGACTTGGTATAATGGTCTTTTTCTTTTGAGACTGAAGGGTTGGTGTTTGTCTTATGTATCCCAGGCTTGTTCTTGATTGAGAATGGCCTTGAACACCTGCATGTCCCTCCTTTCTACCTTCTGAGTCCCAGAATTACTCAGCCTGTCTAATAGTTTTAATTGTTTTGCAAAATTAAAGGTTATTTTTATGAACATCCCGATATTTGAAATCTTTTTATTTCTATGTATTTATTTTTGAGGTTTTTATTTTTTTAGATGAGGTCTCATTCTGTAGATCAGGCTGGCCTCGAACTCACAGAGATTCGCCTGCCTCTGTCCCTTGAGTCCTGGGATTAAAGGTGTGTGCCATCATGATCCGGATGAAATCTTTTCAAATTTTTTAAAAAAATATTTATTTTGACGGGTGGTGATATGCTGTGGGATAATGGTCTTTTATCCTGTTACTTGCATTATTTTTAATAAAATGCTGATTGGCCAGTAGCCAGGCAGGAAGTATAGGCAGGGCGACCAAGCAGGAAGTGGAGACAGAACAATGAAAATTCTGAAAAGAGAAAGAGGCAGTCTCCAGTCGTCATCCAGGCACAGAGAAAGCCGGACACAGAGCAAACAAGATGTGACTGTCTCTGCAAAAAGGGTATCAAGCCACGTGGCTAACACAGACAAAAATTATGGGCTAATGTAAGTTATAAGAGTTAATAAGAAGCCTGAGCTACTAAGCCAACCAGTTTATAATCTATGTAGATCTCTGTGTGATGATTTGAACTAAACAGATGTGGGACCTGGTGGGACAGAAACCTCGGTCAACAGTGGTAGTGTATGTCTTTAATCATGCCACTCAAGAGGCTGAGGCAGGTGGATCTTTGTAAGTTCGAGGCCAACCTGGTCTACACAGCAAGTTCCATGACAGCCAGGGCTACATAGAGAAACTCTGTCTTGAAAGACCAAAAAAAAAAAAAAAAAAAAAAAACCCTTACCATTTGTGTCTGTTCACCATGTGTGTGCCTGGTGCCTGCGGAGGTCAGAAGGCAATGACTCTTCTGGAATGACAGGTGCTCGTAAGCCAATATGTGGTGCTGGGAACTGAATCCAGGTCGTCTGCAAGAGCAGACAGTGTCTAACTGCCAAGATATCTTTGTACACATGAGATTTTTTTTTAATCAAAATAAACAGCTGCTATCAAGAATTTGGATAGAAGCTGAGCAGTGGTGGCACACACCTTTTATCCCAGCACTCCGGAGGCAGAGGCAGGCGGATCTCTGTGAATTCGAGGCCAGCCTGGTCTATAAGAGCTAGTTCCAGGACAGGCTCCAAAAGCTACAGAGAAACCCTGTTTCAACCGCCCCCCAGATTGTCTCAATATTCATATATATAAGCACGTGTTCATAACCTTTGTTTTGCCCTAGTACAAAGATATCATAATCTACATTGTCTTGAGTCTCAGGGTATTTGTTTATTTTGGGATAGGGCTTTATTCTGTAGTTTAGGCTGGATCAAAACTAACTGTACAACCCCAAGCTAGCCTCAAGTTCCTAGGGATCTCCTACTCTACCCGCCCAAGAGTTGGGATTCTTTTCTTTTGTTGTATTTTTTTTTTAATTGAGTCTCATATGTCCCAGGCTGGCCTCCAACTTGCTCTGTAGCCAAGGATGACTCTGAACTTCTAATCCTCTTGTTCCAACCTTTAGAGTGCCTGAGATTAGAAATGTTCGGCAGTGCAGGCAGTTACTCAGAACTGGGGACTTGAACACTGGACTTTGTGCCTGCTCGGCAATCACTAATCTACAAATTACATCTTCAGGATGTTCTGATTTTTTTTTTTGTTTGGTTTTTCGAGACAGGGTTTCTCTGTGGTTTTGGAGCCTGTCCTGGAACTAGCTCTTGTAGACCAGGCTGGTCTCGAACTCACAGAGATCTGCCTGCCTCTGCCTCCCGAGGATGTTCTGATTTTTGTTTGGTTTTCTAAATGCTCGGATTACAAGTGTGAGACACTATGCCTCCTCCCTCCCTCCCTCCCTCCCTCCCTCCCTCCCTCCCTCCCTCCCTCCCTCCCTCCCTCCCTCCCTTTTTCCCTCCCTCCCTCCTGTCCTTCCTTTTTTTCCCCTCCCTTCCTCTCCTGCCTTTTTCCCTTTCTCCTTCTCCCCTTCCCTTTTTCTGGATTTTAGACAAGATCATGTAGCCCCAGTGGGCCTTATACTCACTATCGCCAAGAGTGGCCTTCAACTTCTGACCTCCTTCCTCAGTCTCATGAGTACTGGGATTATAGCCAAGAGCCATGGCACTTTACTATTTCTTTTGTTAGTTTTTTTTTTACATGTTTATTAAATTCCTATTTAGTGTGTGTGCATTGTAGGGGAGTCTGTTCTCTTCCACCATGTGGGTGGTCCCCAGGGATTGAACTCCCATAGTCAGGCTTGCACCTTTATCCACTAAGCCCTGACTGTTTCTTATATTGTGTATTCAGGGCAAGCAGTCTACCACTGAGGTGTGCACCCGGACTTTCTTTAGAACCTTTAAGCTGCTCTAGTTGTCCATTTCTTCTAGGGTCTTTCCTATTTTTTCTTGACACCTCTACAGTTCTTGCTCATACCATTGAAACCCAGTTTTAATCATTTCTCTTTTTCTGTGTTCTTGTTTGTTTGTTTGTTTGTTTGAGACAGGGTTTCTCTGTGTGTAGGCCTGGCTGCCCTAGAACTTGCTCTGTAAACCAGGCTGGCCTCGAATTCACAGGGATCCACCTGCCTCTGCCTCCCAAGTGCTGGGATTAGAGGCGTATGCCACCACCGCCTGAGTTCTTTCATCTTTTGGTGGGGAGGGTACAGGGGATGTTGTGATCTATCTATATGTTTTGTTTTTAGACACAGTCCCTCTATACAGCCCTCACTGTCCTAGAACTCATTATGTAGACCAGATTGGCCTTGAACTCACAGAAATCTGCCTGCTTCTGCCTCCTAAGTGATGTGGGATTTCCCTCTGTATGCTGTGATTAACCATTAATGAATAAAGAAACTGCTTTGGACCTTTAGCAGGGCAGAACTTAGCTAGGCAGGGAAAACTAAACTGAATGCTGCGAGAAAGAAGGGCGGAGTCAGGGAGAAGCCATGTAGCCCCGCTGGAGACAGACGCTGAAACTTTAGCCTGTAAGCCACAGCCACATGGCCATACTCAGATTAATAGAAATGCGTTAAATTAAATGTAAGAGTTTGCCAATAAGAAACTAGAGCTAATGGGGCAAGCAGTGATTTAATTAATACAGTTTCAGTGTGGTTATTTTGGGGCTAAGCGCCCGGGAACCAGCAAGCAGCCCTCCTTGCAACACCCCAGTGCCATCATTAAAGCCTTGTGCTACTCTGCCTGACTGGCAGTCCTCCTCTTATTTCCTGAAGCCCAATTACTACTTAGCTACCATTTAAGCTTATGATAGCATTCTATTTTTTCCCCTGTGATATTGGGAATTTGAGCCAGGGCCTTGTGCATGCTAGGCAAGTGTTCTGCCCTCAGCTTCAACCCCAGGTATCGTGGTAATCTTAACCAATGCAGTGAAATGAGAAATCAAAATAAAAGGTATTATGAAATTCATCATTTCCAGTTGACCTTGTAAAGGACCTCAGACCTTAGTAGGCCCCCAGATTTTAGTACAACTGACCCCATGATGGAAGTATCATTCAGGCCATAAAACTTGGCATATAGACAGCACCACCTGCCAAAACTAAAACAAAGACCTAATCCACCAAAGTCCATAGTTCTGGGAAAGTCTCTAAATACCTTGCTTTTGGGCTTCTGTGGTTCTGCTTCTGGCTGACTGTTCTTATTAACTGAAATATGTCAACCCAGATCATGGTTTTTGTGCTTAAAACTCCACCCTGAGAAAGACTGGGATCCTGAACACACAAGTGTAAGTTGCCTAGTGACTAATAAAGACTTTCTGTTGGCCTAAACCCATGTCCCCAAGCACTCTTCTCTGGTGAATGCCCTACAACAAGGTGGAAATCCAAACAATCAACTCTCCATTCGTTAAACAAAGGAAGCATTTATATGCAAAATGACCTAAAATACCTGAATCCTGAGGGCTAGAGAGATGGCTCCGCTATTAAGAGCACGCATAGGAAACAAATTCTACTTATAATAGTAACAGAAGATATAAAGTGATCCAGGCAAAGAAACAAGGACAATAATAGACATGGTAACATGGACAGGGGAAAGCCCAGGAGGCCTCAGCCCTACACAAGGCCTACAGTCAACTAAGGAATGCTAGAGGGAGAGATAGTCTTCCCCAGGGAGGAGCACACCAACTGCTTATCCAATCCCAATAGTCTATCCTGAGAACACAGATACAAGTAACATTGTATAGACTGATTCAATGCATCTTCTGGCCTGCACAGCCACCACACACAGATGGCACACATTCCTACAGACATGCACGTAAATCAGAGTAAATTTATACCCTTTAAAAAAACAGTAAAAAAATAAAAATAAATCAACAAAAATTAAAAGCAACAAATAAAAACAAAAAAATCAAAATAAAGAAAAAAATGAAACTTAAAAGAAGGGATCAGAGAGCTGACTCAACAGATAAGAGCATTTGTGGCTCCTCCGACCCACGTCTGATTTTCAGAACTATCTTCAGGGGGCTCACAGCCATCTTTAGCTCCAGCTCCAGGAGCCCCTATAGTATCTATGTGCATATACCCACATACAAACATGCACATCTATATGTAATTAAAAATAATAAAAACAAGTTTTATAGAAAAAAGAGAAATACAAAGAGCACAAAAGATATATGCTGAGCTGGGCGTGGTAACACAGACACCTGGGATCCCAGCACTTGGGAGCTCCAAACAGGCTTTGTGTTGAAAGCTAGACTTGGCTACAGCAGAGACCCTGCCTCACGCAAAACAAAACAAACAAAACCCACAAAGAAATGTAATTAGGTAATAAAAGTAGACAAAGTACTGATGAACACTGTAATATCGATAACTTTAAACTAGCCTCGAAAAATGGCAGATTCTCATGAGACTATCCCTAGATGTAAATTAACATTTGACTCTGCACATGATTTTAGCCAAAAGGCGGGGAAGAGCCCACATCTGGCTTTGCATTGGGATGGCTCAAAGAATGGGGCACATTTACGTACATCTTCGATGGAACTTACTGATAAAATGCTTACCTAGCATTGCAAGACCTAGGAAAAGTTTATTGGAATGTTGATTACAGGGGGAAGGACAAATGTGGACAATTTCATTTTCCCCAAATGGTCAACCCCCTACCTCGCATCCTCCTCTGGTTTACAGCGGTATAGCTACAGTAATATTAACAAACGTGGTTTTAGAGCGCCACCTAGTGTTATATTAGCAGAGGTGATTAAAGGCTTGAACCAGACTCTGGGAATATCTTTGTCCTTATTGGGGGACTTCTCTAGATTTAGCAAACACAGTTTATGTAAATCTGGCACATAACATGGCTACCTGGTGGCTTGTTACAAGGTGGGGTTACTTGCTAGGCGGTGGTGGTGCACACCTTTAATCCCATCATTCTGGACGCAGAGGCAACTAAAAATAGGCAATTTTAGATTGTGATGAAAATGTTCTAAGATTAGATTTTTTTCCTAAGATTAGATTTTTAAATTTTTATTTTTATTCTTATTTTATGTGTGTTTTGACTGTGTGTGTTTATGTGCACCTCCTGTTGTCCAGGGAGGTCAGAAGAGGGCGTTGGCTCCTCTCGAACTGGAATGATGGACAGCTGCAAGGCACCATGTGGGTGCTGGGAATGGAGCCTGGGTCTTCTGCAAGAATGATGAATGCTCTTAACTGCTGAGCTATCTCTGCAGCCCCGTAAGCTTTAGTATTATTTTTGAGACAAGGTCTCTATGTAGCCCTGGCTGGCCTAGAGCTTGTTCTAGAATCCAAACTGGCCTCAAACTTGCAGAGATCCACCTGCTTCTGCCTCTCAAGTACTGAGGTTAAAGGTGTGCTCTAGCACATCCAAACAAACTTTACTTTTTATTTTTTCTTGAAAATTTCATAGACCCATTCATCTATATCACTTGGGCACCTCCCTCTTCCCACCCCAATTCCCCCTGCAAATTCATGCTCTCTTCTTTAGTATTGTTTTACACACACACACACACTTGCACACACACGCACCACACACACACAATATATATATGTGTGTATATATATATAAACACACACACACACACACACACACACATATATATATATATATATATCTTACCTACCAAGTTTATTTATTTATTATTTGTTTTGGGGGGCAGGGAGGTGGTGGAGACAGAGTCAGACGGGGTCTTACTGTGTAGCCTGGGCTGGCCTGGAACTCCCTGTATAAACAAGACAGACCTTGATCTACCTGTCTCTCCCTCCCAAGTGCTGCTATGAAAGTTGTCACCACCATGCCCAATGGTTCAATCATCCTTGAAAGTAGAATGGTACCCTCAGAAGGTTTAAAGAGTCAGTAAAATAACAAAGAATAGAAGCTTGAGAGAGGAGTGGGGCTCGGTGGCAGAGTGCTCACCTAGCATGGGTGAGATTTCCAGTAACCCCAGCAAACACAAAGGATTCCAGTGCTAGATGTGGTGGGGGTATGCCTTTAATCCTAGCACTTAGGAGACAAGGGCATAGAACTCTCTGTGAGTTCTGGCACAGAATTCCATGACAACCAGCCAGAGCTACATAATGAGACCCTGTCTCAAAACAGACACAAATCAACAACAACCAAAAAGGTAGGTCTACAATTTGAGTCAAAGATTTCTTTGAGACAGGGTCTTTCTCTGCAGCAGAGGCTGACCTGGAATTCATGACAATACCTGTTTCCTGAGAGCAAGCTGTAGATTTCAGTGTTCCCTTTCAATAGTGGATGGAACAGACAGGCATAAATTTAGCAAGGCTATTGTAGAAATGAGAAATACCATGGATCATGGTGATCTGGTTGACTTTTATAGAAGATTCTCCCTAGTGTAACAGAACCCCAGATGTAGTTCCATATACCTTCTCCCAACTAATTTCATGAATGGAAGTGGCCATTCACACTATAGAACTCAGCATGTAGACAGCACCACCTGCCAAAATAAAAAAAAGACCTAATCCATCAATGTCTATAGTTCTGGGAAAGTCTCTTAATGTCTAACCTGGATTTTTGGCTTCTTTACTTCTGTTTCTGTCTAACTGCTCTTGCTAACTGAAGTATGTCAACCCAGAACATGATTTTGTGGTTAAAAACTCACCCTAAGAAAGGCTTGGAACTACACTGGGATCCTGAACACCAAGTGCAACCGCCAGCTAATAAAGCTTCTTATTGGCTTAAACCCATGCCCAAGCAATCTTCTCTGTGAGCACCCCACAACATTTCTGGAGGTCCCACACAGATCCCAGAGATCAGACCTCGATACACTGGGGGTCTCAGAGCCCCTGGAGTGAGGAAGAGTGTGGTGGGTAAGGATCTCCTAGGGGTGCGTAACCTGAGATGACCCAGGCCCCCAGGGCTCCCTTTTATAGGTTGTTGCCTAACATTTCAGAGGGAGCTGACACCTCCACTCCAAAAGGAAACCAATTAGAAAGTCCCCTGGTGTGTCACCTCCGTCTGTCACCTCCTGGTGAGTCTGGTTAAGGCTCCTTCTGTTTGCATGCATAGGAGAGGTCAGACATGGCGGCTGATGCAGGATCTGGATCCACGTGTGACATCATTGGATTCCTCTGTCTGTTCAGGTGTGTGACTGTGTGCTGGCTGCCCCGATTGTGTCCTCTCTCTCTTTCTCCCCCCACCCCCCCTCTGTGTGTGTGTTTCTCGAGACGGGGTTTCTCTGTAGCTTTGGAGCCTGTCCTGGAACTAGCTCTTGTAGACCAGGCTGGCCTCGAACTCACAGAGATCCACCTGCCTCTGCCTCCTGAGTGCTGGGATTAAAGGTGTGTGCACCACTGCCCGGCTTCTGTGTTTCTATGTGCTTCTGAGAGTTTTTGGCTTTCTCTGGTGTGAGACCGTCCCCTCCCAGCTTAAGACCTGTGCCACCTTCTGCTGGGAATTCAAATCCTTTTAGCTCTTCCAGGTCATCGAGAGAAACAGAAAAGCAAACAAGAAAACAAACACAAAACCATAAACCTACACGTCCCATGTCCCACTCTGGGAGCAGGAGCACCTACTTGCTTCGTTGCTAGGCTCGAGCTCATGATCAGGGTTGGTCCTTGTTGGGAGGAGCTGGGTCCCGCATCTAAGATCCCCTCCCATCTAAGTGGAATGCACACAAAGGGGGAAATAGTTCCCCCAGGTGAACACCCCCTTTGCTCCACTCTGTGCCTGCTCTAAGCAGCTCCAGGGAAGGAAAAAAGTTTCCCAGGGCTGAGCCTGAAGGAAAAGAGAAAGCTGCACTCTGTTCCTTTCCATGGTATTTGTCACTTTTTCAACCAGCAATCGGGAAAACCCACCATTCTCTGAAAAAGTAGAAAAATTGCCCCTGAGTCACTCTTGGCAGGGGTATCACTGCCAACAACACAGCCTGGACAGAACAAATTTTCCCTTCTGCCCAACACTGATCAAGGAGACTTTAAACAATTTTCGTTAGGTCCTTCTTAAGGATTAAAGACAGGTTCATGGGAGCTGCAATAGTTACTTTAACTGAAATGATCTGGGCCCAAGCCAGGTACTTCAGCCTGGAGAGCAGAACTGATTGATCCGAGCCAGGCTCTCAGATGGGGAAAGGAAGGCCTAACAACAACATACACACGGACTGTCGGTCAGTGTGCTTTTACTACCGGCCATGCCCACAGTATGATCTATAGAGAAAGGGGGCTTCTCAAGAAAATAATGTCTTGGCCCTCCTAGAGGCTATTTGGCTTCCCCTACAAATTGTTGTCCTCCACTGCCAGGCTATTGACCTGGTTGCCCGACGAGCAGCCCCAAGACCAGTGGGGCCTATTAATATCCTAATGACATAGCATGATCCGGTGCTGTCTGAGACTCCACGGTAAAGAAGGCATGGACAGCTCAAACCCACAGGCTGGTGGAGGACCCAGAGGGAAAGGCCATTCTCCCAGAAACACCAGGCAGGACTCTGTAACTGACCTTCCCCAGGTCGCTCAGCTCAGGTCCACAAAACTTTCTGAGTTGTTCAGACCAAGGTATGTTATACCTAGACTGGACAGCCTAGTGCGGGATGTCTCAGCCAGATGCCAGGTTTGTGTTCAAGTCAATACAGAACAGGGAGCCCTTACCCAGGCAGGGCTCCAATGAGAGACCAACAGGCCCCCAATTTCTGGGAAAACTGACTTCACCAACATCCGGCCTGCAGGAGAAAGATAAAAGTGCCTGCTAGTTTTAATATCTTTTCTGGGTGGTAGAAGCGTTCCTCACCGGGACTGAAACTGCTCAAATAGTAGCTAAAAACTCCTCCAGGAACTCATCCCCTGATTTGGTCTCATCCGAGGCCCCACACAGGCCTGGCTTTCATAGCCAAAATCTCTCAGTTAATAGTTAAAGCTTTAGACATAGATTTAAAACTTCCCTGTGGCACTCGGGAGGCAGAGGCAGGAGGATCTCTGTGAGTTCGAGACCAGCCTGGTCTACAAGAGCTACTTCCAGGACAGGCTCCAAAACCACAAAGAAACCCTGTCTCGAAAAACCAAAAATAAATAAATAAATAAATAAATAAATAAATAAAAATAAAAAAATAAAACTTCCCTGTGCATACAGACAACAGAGCTCTGGCCAGGTAAAAGGGATAAACAGGACACGGAAAGAAACTAGAACAAAGCTCTCATTAGAGTCCAGCGAAGAATGGACAGGGCTCCTTCCTTTGCTTTGACCCACTGCACTCCATATAGAGAGGAATCTACTCCCCTATGAGATTATGATAGGAAGACCTCCCCACTGTTCCCAGACGCAGAGACCAGCAGTTGGCAGAACTCTCTAACCATTTGTTTCTCGACAGGCCCTCCAGTTCTCCAGACTATCCGAGAGACAGTCGACCCCTGAGTCCACCACCAGGTTCCCCTTGTTCCAGTCCAGGATACAGTCTGGGTCAAGTGAGTAGCCAAAGGGGCACTGAAATCAACTTGAAAAGAACCTACACGGTTATTCTCTCCAGTGCTACAGTGGTGAAGGCAGCTGGCATTACTCCATGGATCTACTGCATCCACGTCAAGAAAACGGAAACCACAGACGCTGCTGCCAAGTGGACTGTCTCCAGACTATGCGCCATTGAAATGAAAGTTTCATTGGGTCCCTGGCCCTTCCACTCTCTGCCCCTCTACCTCCTCCTGAGTCTTGTGTTTTGCACTATGGGTATAAATGCAAGATCATGACCCAACCCCCACTGTCCTCAGGCCTGGACTGGAAACCGAGGAGGACAGATACAGGGAAGATATCAGCTAGAGGGACTACCGACCAGCAACCCATGTTCTGTATTGACTTTACTTGCTGATGCCTACTTTAAATATCTGGTTGCACTAGAGAAAGGAAAGCTATGGAAATTTATCTTTTGAGATAGAAATGCAGAGTTTACAAATCTATGCTTGCCCTGTAGCTGGGCTTCCCAGTTGCCAGAAACAAAGGAGTTTCCACTGCAAAACTGGGACTTCCAAAAAATTCCTTTAAAATTCCTCTGGGAGCCGGGCGGTGGTGGCGCACGCCTTTAATCCCAGCACTTGGGAGGCAGAGGCAGGCGGATCTCTGTGAGTTCGAGACCAGCCTGGTCTACAGAGCTAGTTCCAGGATAGGCTCCAAAACCACAGAGAAACCCTGTCTCGAAAAACCAAAAAAAAAAAAAAATTCCTCTGGGAAACAGGACAAACCTGGGGAATTAGACTCTATGCCACTCTGTGCCTGGGGGACGGATGGAGTTAATCATTCCCAGCCAGAAATCAGCCAGGATTCTGTGAGTTCGAGACCAGCCTGGTCTACAGAGCTAGTTCCAGGACAGGCTCCAAAACCACAGAGAAACCCTGTCTCGAAAAACAAAAAAAAAAAAAAAAGAAAAGAAAAAAAAGAAATCAGCCAGGATTGCTGGTTATGCTTAGATACCTGGACCCAATACTCGGAACTGGGCTGAAACTTGTTAATATCCAAAACCTTTTCTTTCCTTCTTTCCTTTTGGGTTTTTCAACACAGAGTTTCTCTGTAGCTTTGGAGTCTGTCCTGGAACTAGCTCTTGTAGACCAGGCTGGCCTCGAACTCACAGATATCCACCTGCCTTTGCCTCCCGAGTGCTGGGATTAAGAGCAGGCACCACCACCTTTAGCCTAGGCACTTCCCCTTATTCTCATGCCCGCTGTTCTGCCTTATGGGCTAATTCATCTGGATAACAGCAGTATTACCAAGCCCCTGGGAATACTTGGTGGGCGTGTACCAATGGTTTGTCTAAATTGCCTCTTCTGATGCTTTCCCAACTAAGTAGACAGGTTGACCAGACCCTGGAGGTATTAAAACAACAGATTCCCTTGCAGAAATGGTCCTACAGAAATTAGAAAGGTTGGGCTGGAGAGATGGCTCAGAGGTTAAGAGCACTGGCTGTTCTTCCAGAGGTCCTGAGTTCAATTCCCAGCAACCACATGGTGGCTCACAACCATCTGTAATGAGATCTTGTGCCCTCTTCTGGCCTGCAGACATACAAGGAGGCTGAACACTATATACACAATAAATAAATAAATCTTTTTAAAAAAGAAATTAGAAAGGTTTAGACTTACTTTCCATGAGATATACTTTAAGTTGCTTTGGGAAAAACCTGTTGTTTCTATGCTAATTGATCAGGAGTAATTAAAAAAAAATCTTCCATGGCTGGAAAAAAAACAAGAAAAAAACAAAGGCATAAGTCAGATAATTGATACCAGTCACTGTTCTCTTTTTATTTTATTTTGTCACTGTTCTCTTTTTTAAATATTTATTTATCATGTATACAATATTCTGTCTGTGTGTATGCCTTCAGGCCAGAAGAGGGCACCAGACCCCATTACAGATGGTTGCGAGCCACCATGTGGTTGCTGGGAATTGAACTCAGGACCTTTGGAAGAACAGGCAATGCTCTTAACCTCTGAGCCATCTCTCCAGCCCCTGTCACTGTTCTCTTGGTTAAGTACTCTATAAGCACTGACTGGGCCTTTAATTCCCATTCTGATAGGGTTAACAGTGGGCTGCTGCATCTTAAACTACATGGCCAATTATATGTCATCTACTTATACTACATCTCTTTCGAGCAGGATAAATCCAAGATTTGACTCATTCACTAAGACCAGTGGGGTATGTAACAGGACCCCAGACTTAATGGCTCTGAGACCTTAGCAGGACTGATTCCATGGTGGAAGACATACCAATCAGGCTAGAAATGCCAACATGTGGACCACACCACCTGCCAAAACTAAACAAAGACCTAATCCACCAAAGTCCATAGTTCTGGGAAAGTCTCTACATGTCTAACCTTGCTTTTAGGCTTCTGTGGTTCTGCTTCTGGTTAACTGTTCTTGTCAACTGAAGTGTGTCAACCGAGGACATGGTTTTTATGCTTAAAAACTCACCCTGAGGGGGCTGGAGAGATGGCTCAGTGGTTAAGAGCATTGCCTGCTCTTCCAAAGGTCCTGAGTTCAATTCCCGGCAACCACATGGTGGTTCACAACCATCTGTAATGAGGTGCCCTCTATTGTATACATAATAAATATATATAAAAAAAAAAACCTCACCCTGAGAAAGGCTCAGGACTATGCTGGGATCCTAAACATGAAGTGCAGTTACCAGAAGGCTAATAAAGACTTTGTAATGTCTTAAACCCGTGTTCAAGGGGCTGGAGAGATGGCACAGAGGTTAAGAGCACTGTCTGGTTTCCAGAGGTCCTGACTTCAGTTCTCAGCAACTACACATGGTGGCTCACAGCCATTTATCTGGTGCCCTCTTCTGGCATCCAGGCATACATGGAGGCAGAATGTTGTATACATAATAAATAAATAAATCTTAAAATGTAAGAATCTAAGAGGTAGCTAGTAATAAGCCTGAGCTAGGGCTGGAGAGAGGGCTCAGTGGTTAAGAACACTGACTGTTCTTCCAGAGGACCTGAGTTTAATTCCTAGTACCTACATGGGGGCTCACAACCATCTGTAATGAGATCTGGTGCCCTCTTCTGACCTGCAGACATACATCCTCTCACCACCAAACAAAACACTGTATACATAATAAATAAATAAATTTTATTATTATTATTATTATTATTATTATTTTTGTTTTTCCAGACAGGGTTTCTCTGTGGCTTTGGAGCCTGTCCTGGAACTAGCTCTTGTAGACCAGGCTGGTCTCGAACTCACACAAGTGCTGGGATTAAAGGCGTGCTCCACCACCGCCCGGCTCAATAAATAAATTTTAAAAAAAAGAGAAAAAAAAAAAAAACCATGTCCGAGCACCCTTCTTTGGTGAATACCTCACAATACCAGTAACTAGGCAAATGCATTCTTTTCATGTATTCAAGGACTGCTTATCAGAATTAAACATATTCTATACCACAATGCAAATCTTTTACTTATTTATTATTTATTTCTTTATTGTCAAGACAGTTTCTCTGTGTAGCCCTGGCTGTCCTGGAACTCACTCCGAACACCAGGCTGGCCTCGAACTCAAAGAGATCCAACCACCTCTGCCTCCCAAGTTCTGGAATCAAAGGTGAGCACCATCACCACTTGGCATGAATCCATTTCTTCATAAACAATCAGTCAAAGAAGAAATGACAGGATAATGCAGAAAATGTTTAAAACCGAAGGCTAATGAACCCAGAGCATATTGAAATTCATGGGGCTCTGAGAAAGCGCCAGCTGCTTCCGGACCTTCTGTCTCCAATAGCGAATGGAGCCATCTCCAGATTGGACCTAGAGCTCTTCTCTACACAGTGACAGTGCTGTCACACTGCCTTCTTTCCGCAGCTTCATGGGAGGCCATGGTGGGCCTTGAGCTCTAACTCCAGCTCCCTGAATCCTCAGTCTTCCTCTCAGTCCCACTGTGCTCGCACACAGGCAGCCACTTTACAACCTTGAATTCGCGCTTTTTTTTTTTTTTTTTTTTTTTTTTTTGGTTTTTTCGAGACAGGGTTTCTCTGTGGTTTTGGAGCCTGTCCTGGAACTAGCTCTTGTAGACCAGGCTGGTCTCGAACTCACAGAGATCCGCCTGCCTCTGCCTCCCAAGTGCTGGGATTAAAGGCGTGCGCCACCACCGCCCGGCTTTTTTTTTTTTTTTTTTTTTTGAGACAGGGTCTCACTGTGTAGCTCTGGAACTTGCTATGTAGACCACGTTGGCTTCAAAATCACAGAGACCTACCTGCCACCATACCTGACTCAAGAACCCACTACTTCTTTTTTTTTTTATCACTGCCTGGCAAGAAATCCATGTCTTTATAAACAATAAGCCAAAGAAGAAATAATAATGTGGAAAATATTTAAAACTGAAGGAAAATAAAAACCAAAGCATATTGTAATTTATGGGGTTCTGTGAAAGCACTAGCTGGGGGTAATTTTCCCATTAAAATTTTTTTTTTCTTTTTTGGTTTTTTGAGACAGGGTTTCTCTGTGGCTTTGGAGCCTGTCCTGGAACTAGCTCTGTAGACCAGGCTGGTCTCGAACCAGATCCGCCTGCCTCTGCCTCCCGAGTGCTGGGATTAAGGCGTGCACCACCATTGACCGGCTAAAAAATTTTTTTTTAATTTGCCTACATGTCTGTCTGTGAACCACATGTATATAGTACCACCCATAGAGGCCAGAAGAAGGTTAAAAGTATGCGCCACCACCAACCGGCAGCAGCAAGTACTGTTAAGCATGGAGCCATCCCCCCCCAGACCCAAGGGTAATTTTTACAGGGTTAAACTGCCTACATTTGAGTACTGAAGGTATAGCTCAGTGGTAGAGCATTTACATAGTAAGCACTGCACTTGGGGTTCAGCCTCCACCACAAGCTTATTAATAAACTTCTAATTAAATGTTCACAATACTGAGTGCTGGGATTAAAGGAGTGTGCCACCACTGCCTGGCCTGTACGGCTGACTAGTGTGGCTGCTTTGCACTCTGATCTTCAGGCATGCTCTATTTATTAAAATACAAATAATACACCGCTATACTTGATGGTTCCTCACCCCTTGCTACTTCTAAGTTAAGAAGCACACAGGTTTTGCCGGGCGGTGGTGATGCACGCCTTTAATCCCAGCACTCAGGAGGCAGAGGTAGGCGGATCTCCGTGAGTTCGAGACCAGCCTGGTCTACAAGAGCTAGTTCCAGGACAGGCTCCAAAGCTACAGAGAAACCCTGTCTCGAAAAACCAAAAAAAAAAAAAAAAGCACAGGTTTTGTGTGTAGCTCAAGGTTGAGGAGTGTTCACATGGTTTTCTTCACCCCGAGTGTCTGGTTTACAGCTTCCTGTGACACTTCTGACAGCCAAGCCATTTGTCTTCAATGTGGAAAACTTCTCCAGTTTAGTATAGAAGTCAACTGTAGAAAGCAGTAAATAAAGTGGGTTCTAGGGGACCAAATTCAAGTCATCAGGTTTGTGCAACACTTGTGCTTTTACACATTGAGCCATCTTCCTGGCGTTGATTTATCAGACAAGGTTCCCCTGGGTAGTGTGGCTGACTTGGAACTTGCTATACATACCAGGCTGGCCTTGAACTTAGATATCTACCTGCATCACCACGTTTGGTCTGTATTTCTTTTCTTTTTATTTTTTTAAATTATTTATTTATTATGTATACAATATTCTGTCTGTGTGTATGCCTGCAGGCCAGAAGAGGGCACCAGACCTCATTATAGATGGTTGTGAGCCACCATGTGGTTGCTGGGAATTGAACTCAGGACCTTTGGAAGAGCAGCCAGTGCTCTTAACCTCTGAGCCATCTCTCCAGCCCTGGTCTGTATTTCTTTTGATGTTTTTCTCTACATGCCTTTTGAGACAAATGTTTATCAGAGTGTTCGCGCCGTGGACTTGGTGATACGGAATTAGTCCTTGAAAAAGCTACGTCCCACCAGGGAGGTGTTAGAGGAACAGGCCTTTAAACTCTGCACTCCGGGAGGCAGAGGGAAGTTGATCTCTGTGAGTCTGAGGCTAGCCTGGTCTACAGAGCAAGTTCCAGAACAGCTAAATTCTGGGATTAACGGTGTGCACCACCACCGACCTTGGGCTCCTAAATCTCTTGTGTGGTCATTTCCCTTCTCATTCACATCTTACCTTACGGAGAGACCAAGAGTATCACCCAAATAAAACAAAACCGTCATCAATGAGTTCTGGGGTATCTTCTGTCACTGTCCTTAGCTGTTCTGTGTCTCTAAGGGTGGCCTTGCTTGCTTCCATCCTCGATTCAACGCTAAATGCTTTCCGATTGTTCTGGCTTTAAAAAGCAGTGTGTGTGTGTGCGTGTGTGTGTGTAATATTTATTTTTAATTATGTGTCTGTGCAGGGGTATGTGTGCAGGGAGTGAAGTGCCCTCGGAGACCAAAGGTGCTGGATCCCCTGGAGCTGGAGTTACAGGTGATTGTGAACCATCTGATGTGGATGCTGGGAAGAGAACTCAGGACTTCTGGGAAAGCAGCAAACACTTGCAACTGCTGAGCCATTTCCTCACTCCTCTGGTAAATGTTAATTAATTGCACAAAATATTTGGTTTTATTAAGACATTTTAATACACACATATAAGGTGCTTCAATCATATTTCTTTTTTTTAAAGATTTGTTTATTTATTATGTATACAGTCTTCCATCCACGTGTATGTCTGCAGGCCAGAAGAGGCCACCAGATCTCATTACAGATGGTTGTAAGCCACCATGTAGGTGCTAGGAATTGAACTCAGGGCCTCTGGAAGAGCAGCCATTTCTCTTAACTGGTGTGTTACCTCTCCAACCGCCCCCCGATTTTCTTTATCCATTCATCTGCTGACAGACACCTAAGCTGATTCCATAACTGGCCTATTGTAAAAACTGCCCTGAAAGCCAGGTGGTGGTGGCGCACGACTTTAATTCCCACACTTGGGAGAGAGAGAGACAGGCAGATCTCTGTGAGTTTGAGGCCAGCCTGGTCTAAGAGTGAGTTCCAGGACAGGCTCCAAAGCTACAGAGAAACCCTGTCTCAAAACAAAAAACAAAACAAAACAAAAATACTGCCCTGAAAACCAGGTGTCCAGGTAGGTGTCTCTCTATATGCTGACTTTGATTTCTATGTTTTTTGGGGGGGTGGGGTGGGAATGTAAATTAGCTTAGCCAGTACATAAATCAATATAGAAATTCTTCAAAAACTTTGACTATCACATGACCCAGTTATGCAACATCAAGCTCTTTTTTGAAAAAGGGTTCAGACTAGCCTTGAACTCTTGGTGATCCTCTTGTCTCAGCTATCAGAATGGTGGGATTACACGCGTGAGCTACCTAGCCCACCCTTATTTTAATTCTTTTTTTTTGGAAACAGTCTCACTAAGCAACCCTGGCTAGCCCCAAACTCATAGTGATACCCCTGTTCTGCCTCCTGAGAACTGGGATTAAAGGTACACTACCACAGATCTTATCCTTATTTAATCATTTTTTTATGGTTTTTCAAGAAAGGATTTCTCTGTAGCTTTGGAGCCTGTCCTGGAACTCGTTCTTGTATACCAGGCTGGCCTCGAGCTCACAGAGATCTCTCCGCCTGCCTCTGCCTTCTGAGTCTGGTATTAAAGGCGTGTGCCATCACTACCTGTCTTATTTCAATTCTTAATGACCTATATTAATTACTTTTCCATTGCTGGATAAAACACCTTGTTGTCCAAATGCAGTTTATGGAAAGATCTTTCTGTTTTATGGCTCTAGAGGGAGAGTCTATAATGGCAGCAGGCAGACCAAGCAGGAATCTCAGAGATCAAATCTTCAACAACAAACATGAACCAGAGAGTAAAGTGGGAGTGGAGTGAGCCTATGAACTCTCAAGGCTTGCCATTACTGGGGCTGGAGAGATGGCTCAGTGGTTAAGCGTGCCGGCTACTCTTGTAGAGAACCTGGGTTCGATTCTCAACATCAGCCTGACAGCTCAGAATCATCTATAACTTCAGTTCTAGGAAGTCAATGCCCTCTGGCGGCCTCCATCAAGGCACATGTAGGCAAAGCATACACAGAAAAAAAATCTTCAAAGTCTGCCTCCAGGAGGCTCCTTTTTTATTTTTTTATTTTTATTTTTTTATTTCTCAAGACAGGGTTTCTCTGTAGCTTTGGAGTCTGTCCTGGAAGTAGCTCTTGTAGACCAGGCTGGCCTCAAACTCACCCGCCTCTGCCTCCCAAGTGCTGGGATTAAAGGAGTGCGCCACCGTCCTGCTAAGGCTCTACCTCCTAATATCTCCAAATTTCCCACAAATAGCACCACCAACTGGGGACCAGGTGTTCAAATATGTGACTCTATAGGGGCATTTCTCACTATTCCAAGAGTTGCTGTGTATGGAATTGCTGTATGTGGTTCTAGATGCAGGCTGCCCCCCTTGTGATTACTCAGAAGTCTAAGCCAGTGTTTCTCAGCCTGTGGGTTACAACTCCTGTGGGGGTTGCATATCAGAAATCCTGCATATAAAATAGTTACAATTCATAATACTAGCAAAATTAGTTATGGAGTAGCAATGAAAATAATTTTATGGTTGGAGGGTCACCACACATGGTATTAAAGAGTCACAGCATTAGGAAGGTTGAGAACCACTGCTCTAGGCTTTGCTAGAATTGCTCAGCTTGCCACCTCCTGTTGGGGGCTCTGGACCCCAGACCCTGAATTTCCTGTGAACAACATGTTATTCTTGCAGCTGCTTTGAGCAAAACTTGTTTTCCTCTGCTCTGAGCAGCCTGTGGCTGAGACCCTGATGGCAGGGAGTGGTTTCTGATGGGGCTTGCAGCTGAAAGATCCTGACAGCTGGGGTGTGGCCAGAGCCCTATATAAGCTGCCCCTGAGCACAATAAGGTGGGCATTCTTGGGGAATTCAAGGATGACCCATGTCTCTGTCTGTGCGTGTGTCAATCTCCAGGCCCTTGCCAGGCTCACAAACAGTCCTGTGGTGCAGGTGATACGCTACAGGCGTAGTACCATAGTACAGGCGTAGTACCATAGTACAGGCGTAGTACCATAGTACAGGCGTAGTACCATAGTACAGGCTCTACAGGACTGTAGTACGTGTAGTAGCATGGACCGTACAACCTCCCAATGGGTCCTCGTTCTCATGTTTTGCCTTCCTCATCTGAGCACATATTCCACCCTGCCAGATAGCACTGGATATGTTGAGAACTGGAAAAACAAAAGTAGGGGATCCCATATCTCCTCTGGCAGATGAATTATGTGCAGTGCAAGTGACCATTAATTGTACTAAAAAGGAATATAGTAAAACCATGATTTCCTTTGTTTTCAAATTTTAAAGCTTTGGGATTGGGGGTGTAGCCCATGGGTAGAACACATGCTTAGTGTGCATTGGGTCCTGGGTTCAATTCTCAACATCTCAAAACCAAAACCCTAGTTCTACTGTTATAATTTACATACTCCAAAAATTGACTCATTTGGGGGACTGGGGAGATGTCTCAGCAGGTAAGAGAACTGGCTGCTCTTTTAGAAGTCCTGGATTCAGTTCCCTGCACTCACACACACGGCAGCTCACAAATGCCTATAACTCTAGTTCCAGACATTCCAACACCCTCTTCTGGCCTTTGTGGGCATCAGAAACGTGGTGCACAGACACACAGGCAAGGGACACTTTTACACACGATTTTTAAAAATTTACTCATTTCCAGTGTACTTTTATTCTGTTGTGAAAAATAAAAATGCAGTCCTGGTGCATTTGTTTTTTGAGACAGGGTGTCATGTAACTTAGGCTGTCCTCAAATTCACTACGTAGCCAAAATGACCTTGAATTTCCGATCCCCCCCCCCTCTGCCTCTGCTAGGGATTACAGACTTGTACCACTGCACCAGGGTACTTTCCGTCTTTATTATAGATTTTTCTCTCCTGTGGAACCCATGTTGACCTTGAACATAAGATCCTCTTGATTCAGGCTCCCAAGTACTGGGATTAAGGTGCACCATGCCTGGTATCTTTCCTGGGTATTTCATATGAATAGAATCATATACTGTGTGGTCCTTATTGTTTTGAGACAGGATCTTTTTTTTAAAATATGGTGTGTAGCCGGGCGGTGGTGGCGCACGCCTTTAATCCCAGCACTCGGGAGGCAGAGGCAGGCGGATCTCTGTGAGTTCGAGACCAGCCTGGTCTACAGGAGCTAGTTCCAGGACAGGCTCCAAAACCACAGAGAAACCCTGTCTCGAAAAACCAAAAAAAAAATATGGTGTGTATGTGTGAACCATATACTATGTGATCCTTATTTTTTGAGACAGGATAATTTCTTTTTTAAAAAAGTGTGTGTGTGTGTGGGGGGGGGGTGTGCCTGAATAAGCTAGAGGACGATTTTAGGTCCCCTACAGCTGAAGTTATAGGCAGTTGTGAGTCAATCAACACAGCTGTTGGGAAATAAGCTCAGGTCTTCTGTGAGAACGGCATGCTCTCTCTTAACTGGTGAGCCATTAAGACAGGTTCTTTATACAGCTCAGGCTTACTCTGAACTCCCTATGTAATCCAGGACAGCCTTGAACTCCTGACCCTCTTGCTTCCACTTCCCAGGCACTAGGATTACATGTTCCAGCACACCTGTTTTACATGGTGTTTACATGGTGCTGGGAATCCAATCCAGGATCTTGGGTATGCAAGGTAGACAGTCTACCAAACGAGCTATATTCCTAACCTAATATTTGGTCTTTTTTGTTTCATTCGTCTGACATGTTTTAAAAAATGATCCTTTATACGTTTTTTTTTTTTTTTTGAGACATGGTTTCTCTGTAGCTTTGGATCCTATCCTGGAACTAGCTCTTGTAGACCAGGCTGGCCTCGAACTCACAGAGATCTACCTGCCTCTGCCTCCCGAGTGCTGGGATTAAAGGTGTGCGCCACCACCGCCTGACAAAACTGATCCATTTTATATCACACATCAGAGTTTCATTTCTTTTTTCCTCTTTTTCCTGTTTGAGGTGTGGTCTCACTGTCCTGCCTCTGTCTCCACAATGCTAGGATTAAAGACTGTGCCACCACACCTGGCTCATTTCTTCTCACCACTGAATACTGCACTATATAGATCTCTCATTTTTGCTTATTGATTTCTCAAATAATAGGCATTCAGGTTTTCACTATTTTTTGGAGACAGGGTCTCATTCTGCAGCTTAAGTTGGACACAAAATTCTTAGCAGTCTTTCTGCTTTAGCTTCTCGAATTCTGGGATTACATGTGTGAGCCACCATGCCCACGTTGGGTTTTCAGTCTTATTAAAAACACCAATATGAGCATTTCTGCACAAGGTTCTCTGTGTTTTTTATTATTTCGAGAGAGGCTATAACACTGGAGGTTTGTCACTGTATGTGGTGGCACTTGCTTTTGATCCCAGCATCAACAGAGGCAGAGTTCTAGGACAGCCAGAATTATATAATAGAGACCTGATCTCAAAAAAAAAAAAAAAAAGCTGGGTATGGTGGCACACACATTTAATCCCAGCACTGGAAAGGTAGAGACAGGCAGATCTCTGTGAGTTCAAGGCCAGCCTGGTCAGAAGAGTACCAGGACAGCCAGGGTTATATAGAAAAATCCTGTCTTGAAAAAACAACCACCCAAACAAACAAGCAAAAATAGACCCTGTCTTGAAAAACCAAATAAATAAACAAACAAACTATAAAACAGATGGGCATGTTGTAACACTAATAATACCCAAAGTCCTTTTCCATATTCTACAAGCCTCCCATCTACCTCTCAATGAATCTGCTTTTCCTCCAGTACAACCACCCAAGAGGCAATATAGTATAGTGAATAACTACTACAAGGTTTGTTAAAAAAAACAAAAAAAAAGATCATTCCAGGGGCTGGAGAGGTAACTCAGTAGTTAAGAGCACTTGCTCTTCTTTCAGAGAACCTGAGTTTGGTTACTAGCATCCATACTAGGTGGCTCACAACCATCTATAACTCCAGCTCCAGGGGAGCCAGTCTAGAATACATACACAAATGAATTCAAGACTTGCCTGGGAAACCTAGGAAAATCCTATCTTAAAAATTTAAAATAGTTGGGTGGTGGTGATGCACACCTTTAATCCCAGCACTTGGGAGGCAGAGGCAGGTGGATCTCTGCGAGTTCGAGGCCAGTCTGGTCTACAGAGTGAGTTCCAGAATAGTTAAGACTGTCCCATAGATAAACTCTGTCTCGAAACAAACAAACAAAAAAACAAACAAAATTTAAAATGGCAGAACAGTGGTGGTGCACACCTTTAATCCCAGCACTCTGGAGGCAGAGCATGAAGATCTCTGAGTTTGAGGCCAGCCAGAGGACAGCCAGGATTGTTACGCAGAGAATCAGAAGTTCAAGCATCCTCGGCTACAGAGTTTGTGACTAGCCTGGGTTATATGAGACCCTACCTCAAAAACCAAACCCAAATCAAAACCAAACCAAACCGGGAGCCAGCTACCCGGGAGGCTGAGATAGGATCCTGAGTGCCAGACCAGCACGGGCAATTTAGAGAAACCCTGCCTCAAACATAAATTTTCAAAAAGGGTTGCAGCCCAGTGGCAAGGAACTTCCCTAAGTATGTATAGGCTCTGTGTTCTATCCATAGCACTGCATAAATAAATAAGGGGCGGGAGAGATAGCTCAGTGGTTATGAAGACTGCTACTCTTCTAGGAAAACCAGGTTACATTCCTAGCATTCATATGGTGATTCACAACCATCTGTAACTTCAGTTCCAGAGATCTTCTGGCCTCTGAGAGCCCCAGACATGCACATGGCGCACGGATGTACATGCAAGAAAAATACTCATATGTGTATATGTATATATAATTTAAAAAATTAGCCGGAGCCAGGAGGTGGTGGCACATGCCTTTAATCCCAGCACTCGGGAGGCAGAGGCAGGCGGATCTCTGTGAGTTCGAGGCCAGCCTGGTCAAAAGAGCTAGTTCCAGGACAGGCTCCAAAGCTACAGAGAAACCCTGTCTCAAAAAGCCAAATAATAATAATAATAATAATAAGCCAGGAGGTGATGGCACATGCCTTTAATCACAGCACTTGGGAGGCAGAGGCAGGTGGACCTCTGTGAGTTTGAGGCCAGTCTGGTCAAAAGAGTGAGTTACAGGACAGGATCCAAAGCTGCACAGAGAAACCCTGTCTTGAAAAACCAAAATAATAATAATAATTAATAAATAAAAATAGGGAGTGGAGTTAGGTGGCAGTGGCAAACAACCATAACCCTGGTACTCAGGAGTCAGAGGCAGGAGGATCACTATGAGTTTGAGGACAGCATGGTCTATAGAGCAAATTCCTGAACAGCCAAGGCTACACAGAGAAACTCTATCTTGGAAAACCAAACCAAAACAAAAATAAAACAAAAACAAACAAACAAAAATAAAAATAAAGGGGTTGGAGAGATCATTCAGTGGTTAAGAGCACTTGCTACTCTTGGAGAGGACCCAGGTTCAGTTTGTAGCACACACATGACAACTCATAATCGTCTGTAACTCCAATGCAGGGGATCCAATGCCCTCCTCTGGCCTCTGAATCACCACACACACGCACACATGCACATAGTGCATACACATACATGCAGATGAAACACTCATATATATAAAATAAGCAAATCTTTAAAAAAATAAGAGAGTTATGAAGAGTCACAGCATAAGTTTCAATCTATTATCATCATTTTTTAAATTGAGCTATACATTTTTCTCTGCTCCCCTCCCTACCATTTTTTTTTAGATATGGTCTCACCATGTAGCCCTGGCTGTCCTGGAACTTGCTACGTAGACCAGGCTGGCCTCAAACTCACAAATATCTGCCTGCAATGGAGTTACAGACAATTATGTATCACTGCAACACGGCACCTGGCAATCACCCTACATAATCAATCAAATTGGTATTATCAATACTGGGACAATCCGATACTGTGCCTTCTTAATGGCCAATAAAATATGAAACCCAGATCCATTTGAAGAAGCATCAGGCATATTCAAAATATCAAACATTTTCAGTAAAATTTTCCCAGGGCTGGAGAGTTGGTTCATGGTTCAAGGGTTAAGAATGAGCGGTTGCTGCTCCTCCAGAGGATCTCAATGCAGTTCCCAGTACTCCCATCAGGCAGCTCACAATGGCCTGTAACTCCAACTACAGGGGCGGTCAACACCTCTGGCCTCCATGGACAACTGCACTCCAGGACATGCACCCATACATAGACACATACACATCATTTAAAAGTAAAAATCTCCAAAGGTACACAAAGAAACCCTGAATACATACTAGGTTTGGAAAATGCAAGGTAGGGACCCTGAATGCATCCTAGGTTCAGAAACAGAGATGCTTCAAGTCCAACAACTCTAGAAGTTGAAATGTTAACTGGCTGTTAAATAACTTAATTTTTAAAGTCGGGAGAATGGTATAATTAACACAAACACACACAGAACAGAGTTATTTTTGGAGGCTAAGGTTACAGATATTTGTCGCCATGGTGAGTTGAAACAAAAAAATGTCTACTCTGTGTGTCCCGCAGGTGCTGTAGTAATGGTGGGTCCTGGGGACAGAGGACGGAACTAGGTTGGGTCAGTGCAGGTGTCTTTTACCACTGAGGCATCTCGCTGGGTAAAGATGTCTATTTTTGGAAATAAAGAACAAATATATAAAGTGCTTAATTTTTAAATTATTTTTATTTTATTTGCATTGGTGCTTTGCCTACATGTAGGCATGTATGTCTACATGTATGCTTGTGTTAAGGTGTCAGATCTTGGAGTTACAGACAGTTGTGAGCTGCCATGTGGATGCTGGGAATTGAACCTGGGTCCTCTGGAAGAGCAGTCAGTGCTCTTAACTGCTGAGCCATCTCTCCAGTCCTCCTCATTTATTTTTCTTAGACAGGGACTGGTAGCCTGAAACTTATTATGTATACCAGGCTGGTCTTGACTTCAGAGACACGCCTACTTGAGCTACCTACACCCTGAAAAATTGTTTGTTTTTTAAGTACTGGAAATTGAACCTAGGTCCTAGAACTCGGCCCACGCTGGCAAGTACTCGGCCTTGAGCTGTATCCCCAGTCCTGTATACTTACTTTCTCTCCCTCTTTGTTTCTCTTTTTTCTCGCAGCTTTTATCAAATACTTATTTTGGTGCTGGATATCAAACCTAGGGTTTTGCCCACAAGTGCTCTAAAAAAACATAATGGGGTCAGCGGTTAAGAACATTGACTGCTCTTCCAGAGGACCCAGGTTCAGTTCCCAGCACACAAATGGCAGCTTACACCTGTCTGTTTCGGTTGCTTGTTTTACTAAGGTTCACTTTTTTGTTTTTCTTTTTCCTTTTTTTTTTTAAATTTTGCTGCGCTCCGTAGACCAGGCTGGCCTTGAACTCACATAGTTCAGCCTCTGCCTCCCGAGCATTGGGATTAATGGCGAGCGCCAACACCTTATTTTGTTTTTCGGGACGGGATTTCCCCGTGTAACAACGTTCCTTTGAGGGAACTGCACAAACCGGAAGAAGCCCGTGACCCGCAGTTCCCTGGCGGCATAGGTCGCGCCGCCTCAGAACTTCTCTCTTATTGGAGGAAAATCTGCCTCTCTTACCCTAGCAACAAGAACGCGCGCTGACAATGGGCGGGACCGAACGTTCCCTTTGACCAATCGCTTTCCACTTTCCCAGCCTCTGTTCTTGGGTGGACCAATCAAAAACAGCTAGTGCAGTAGTCTTCCTGAACCTCGTTTCTCGAGCGACTGTCCGGCCCTTCCGGTTTTTTCTGCGCAACATCCGCTAGAATCTGGTAGGGTCAGAGAGCCGGCCTAGTCACTACCGTGCGACTGACGTACTTGTTTCCGGCCCATGGGGCCAGGCTGGGCTTCGCTGCTGCCCACAGCCGGTGCCGGCCAGCCTGCTGCCATGTCAGACACAGACAGCGATGAAGATTCCTCCGGAGGCGGCCCATTTTCTTTAACCGGGTTCCTTTTCGGCAACATCAATGGAGCCGGGCAGCTGGAGGGCGAAAGCGTCTTGGACGATGTGAGGCGTGGGCGTGAGGCGGAGGGGGGTGCGGCTGGGGAGAATCGGAGGCGTGGCGGGCGACTGTTTAGGAATCGGTGAGAGGGTGTTTTAGCCCGTTCTCGGGGCGCAGAGCATCCCCTTCTCTTGGGTTTGAGGAGTAGCGGAGAGAGAGGCGAGAGCGAAAGCGCTCCCGAGAGCGCGCGCTCAACTCCGAGGAGAGAGGAGGAGAAAAGGGGAAAACGGCTAAGTGCCTGTCACGGACGCCGAGGTGTTTGGTTTGAAGGTAGCGTTCTACTTGCCTGGTGGGGTATATAATAGTTGAACCTAGTACAGCTATCTGAACCGTTCCCGTGTGAGATATTGAAGAAATCTTGGAACTCTGTTCCTCCGTTGATCGGGAGTGGCTTCAGAGCCAAGGCTATGGATGGAACCTAGGGAGTTTGGATCGGATGTCCGTGCAGTTTAGGTTTTCTGGACAGTTCTTGCGTGTGATGTCCCTTTGAGCACATTGTGAAGTCATGTTTCAGATGGATTTGTGACTCTGTCATGAGCAAGGCAAATTCACCTTTGTGCCGGACCTTCAGGTTTAGTTGTGTCTTTCGACTCGCATGCTCTCCCTTTTTCAGGAGTGTAAGAAACACCTTGCCGGCCTGGGGGCTTTGGGTCTGGGCAGCCTCATCACTGAACTCACGGCAAATGAAGAACTGACAGCAGCTGAGGGTACCCTGGTAACCGATGAAGGTGAAGTGTGGGCCGTGGGGAGGGCCATGCGGGGCAGGGGAGGAGGCTAGCTTTTGTCCACGTACATCTATGTGGGAATTATTTTATCTACGGAAGTGAGAATTCCTTGCTTTTTCTTGAGCTGTCTCTTTTCTGTCCTTAGGCTGGATTCAGAGTAGAGAAGATGCTGTGGACTACTCGGACATCAATGAGGTGGCAGAAGATGAAAGCCGCAGATATCAGCAGACGATGGGGAGCTTGCAACCTCTTTGTCACTCGGGTTAGTCTCTTTTTTTTTAGTGACAGGGTCTCTCTGCATAGCCCTGCCTGCTTTGGAACTCGCTAGGTATACCAGGATGGTCTAGAACTCATAGAGATCCACCTGCTTCTGCTTCCTTTGTGCTGGAATTAAGGGTGTTCCCCCACTATGCCCAGCGTTCTTTAATGTTGTAGAATTAGTAGTGTAGTGAATTTTCTTCCTGGATAAATTTGTTTGGGCCTCTGATGTCTGTGCTTGATCTTTGTCATTGTTCTTTACTGTCCGTGCATTTGTTTTGTCTGCTATTCCCATTGTCAATTCAGTACAAGTAGTAGGTATTCTCTTTTACCAAACTCAGGCCTTTATTCTCATACTCTTCAGTCTCAAATTGTTGGCTGATGACAAGGGTAATATTTGATCTTTTTTTTGTTGCTGTTTTACTTTTTTTTTGAGACAGGGTTTCTTAGCTGTGGAGCCAGTCCTGGAACTTGCTCTATAGACCAGACTGGCCTCCAACTCATAGAGATCTGCCTGCCTCTGCCTCCTGAGTGCTGGGATTAAAGGCGTGTGTGGCATCATTTGATCTTTTTAAGTGCCAGTAGGTTTGAGATACTATTAGATGGTCTTCAAAGTTAGTGACCAAAACAAACCCAGTCTTTGCCCTTAAAGAGTTTATAGATTAAGAAGAATTAAGTTTACAGTCTCATGTCAATGAGCAACTTATTCCCCTAATACATTTCTTCTTCCTCATAATTTAAAGGTTTCCTCAGCTATATTTTAGAATTAAAATCCCAGAATTGGAACAGGTTTGTTTGTTTTGCCTCTCTAGTGTTGAGATTAAAGGTGTGTGTTATCATGCCCAGCAATGCTTTCTTTTCTAGAAGTTGCTTTGGTCATGGTATTTTCACAGCAATAGAACAGGGACGAAAATAGTCTCCGTAATACAGCCCTGACTGGCCAGAGACTAACTTTGTAGATCAGGATGTCCTCAATCTCAAATAGCTATGCCTTTCTTTGCCTCCTGAGTGCTGGGATTAAATATGTACACTACCATGCCCAGTGTTTTGTTTCTTTTAAAAATAGGATGTCATGTGTCCTAGGCTGGTTAAATTCTAGATCCAAGGATGATTTTAAACTGATTGTCCTTCATCTACTGGAAAAGGACTGGGATTAAGACAAGGTCTTACTGTGTAGCCCTGGCTGTCTTGGAGCTCTCTGTAGACCAGGTTGGCCTCTAACTCATAGAGATCCACCTGCCTCTTCCTCCCAGAGTGCTGGGGTCAAAGACGTGTACCACTACACCCTGATAGTTGAGCAAATTTTTGAAAGAACAGATTTAGTGGAGATCACACAGCAATATTTTTTAGTTTTGTTTTGAGATAGGGTTTCAGGTAGTACAAGCTGGCCTCAAGCTTCCTATATTGCTGTGGGTGACTTGTAAGTCCCAGGTCAGTCAGGGTAATATTTGAGACTTAGTCACTGTTCTGTTGCTGCGAAGAGACACCGTTTATTATCTGACACTTGAATTTGTCATTTGTAGTAATTCCCCAGTTTTCTTCTGTAGTCAATAAAATGGTTATTGCTTTTTGGGGATTTAAGTTTGTGTTCACATTATGGGAGATCATATACTAAACACACAAAAAAGAGTTGATAATTAGACTGGAAAGTTTCCTTTAGGCAGCCAAGATGTGGTAGAATTGTAGAAATAAAGTAAATCAGAGCAAAGCATGTATAGTTGGATTTAAATTAGTAGGGTGGGAGGCAGAGGAGGTAGGTGGCTTTCTGAATTTGAGACTAGCCTTGTCTACATAGAAAGTTTCAGCACAGCCAGAGATACATAGAGAGATCTGGTCTCAAAAAAAACTCACAAGAATTAATAAGGGTGATTATTATTTTGTGTGTGCACCACAGCACATGTGTAGAGGTCAGAGAACAACTTCATGTAATTGGTTATTTCCTTCCATTTCTTTTTTTTTTTAATTATTTTCCTTTTATTTGCCTTGGTGTTTTGTCTGCATGTATGTGTGAGGGTGTGAGATCTTGTTAGCTGCCATGTGGATGCTGGGAATTGAACCCAGGTCCTCTGGAAGAATAGTCAGTGTTCTTAACCGCTGAGCCATCTCTCCAGCCCCCTTCCTTCCATTTCTACATGGGTCCTAGTGATTGAATTCACTCAGGTGGCCAAGCTTGTGCAGAAAACTTCTTTATCTAATGGGTTGTCTTGTTGACTAGGAAGCTTTTTGTTTAGATTTATTTAATTTTATGTAATGTTTTGTCCATGTGTGTGTTTATGCATTGTCCACAGATGCCAACTGGATGTGCTGAAACTGAAGTTACAGATGGTGTGAGCCACCATGTTGGTGCTAGAAATCAAATTCAGGCTGTCTGGAAAGATTAACCAGTGCTCTTAGCCACTGAGTCATCTCTCTAATCCTCCCTGCTTTAAAAGAGTTCCCCCTTAAAAGAGTCATGTCTTTATTATATTTTTAAATGTGTTTTAATTTTTGTGGGTGTGGGTGTTATGCCTGCATGTGTATATGACACCACATGTGTGCCTGGTTCCCTTGGAGGTCAGAACATGTCAGATCCCCTGGAACTAGAGTTATGGAAGATTGTGAGCTGCCTTGGTCTTCTGCAAGAACAGTAATTGCAGGGCCTGGAGAGATGGCTCAGAGGTTAAGAGCTTGGGCTACCCTTCCAGAGGTTCTGAGTTCAATTCTGAGCAACCACACAGTGGCTCACAGTCATCTATAATGAGATCTGAATCCTTCTTCTGGCAGAACACTGTAGACATGATAAATAGATCTTTTAAAAATAGAACATTAATTCCTTTTTTTCTGTTGAGCCATTGGTCCAACCTCTACTTTTTGTTTATTTTTAAAATTACATTTATTTTATGTGTGGAAGCATATGTCCCAATACTCAGGTCAGAGGACAGCTTGAAGGAATCAGTTCTCCCTTACCATGTGGGCCCTGGGGAATCAAACTCAGGTTGTTAGGATTTGTGGTAGGTGCCTTTACCAGTGAGATATCTTGCCAGCTCCCTTGGGTTTTTGTTGTTGTTGCTATCTTGAGGCAGAATGTCATGTAAGCTGTGAACACCTAATCATAGAGCCTCTCATTCCCAAGTGTTGGCGTCAGAGTCATGTTCTACCATACTGGCTAGTAAGGATGACTGTTGAAAAGGAAAATATGTAGAACCAAAGAATATTTGGGCCATTGAGGTAGTATACACCTGTAATCCCAATACTTAGGTTGTATGAGACTTTGTATCAAAACATTGAAAGCAAAATATAGGGCTGGAGAGGTGACTCAGAGGTTAAGAGGACTAGCTCTTCCAGAGGTCCTGCGTTCAGTTTCCAGCAACCACATGGCAGTTTACAACCATCTATAATGGGATCCCATGATTTCTTCTGGTGTGCAGATGTACATGCAGACAAATCGCCCATATTCATAAAGTACATAACAAATTTTTAACCAGGTGTGGTGGCACACCTCTAATCTCAGCACTTGGGAAGCAGAGGCAGACAGATCTCTGAGATCAAGGCTACCATCCTCTGTGGAATAAATTCCAGGACTACACAGAGAAACCCTGTCTGGAAAAACCAAAACAAAATATGTTCAGGATCAACTATTGAGTACTACCAATAGTTTACAAGCACTGAAAAGAATGAACTACTGCCAAAATATAGACTGGAAAAGTGTATCAGAGGCTTGGGAACTGTAAGGGAAACCCATTTTTTTGTTTTGTTTTTTAATTTCAGAAACTGGGAAAGAATATTCAATTAGATTAAAGAAAGTGGAAACAAAACCCAGTATGATTAGGAAAAGGAGCAGTGGATCAAAAGGATTCACACAATTCTTGGACGTGCTCATACTCCATTTGACTATACCATATCTTTTTTAAGGCAGAAAGCTACATATTCTATGTATTATTTTTATATTTTGTTGACTATTTGAGATAGATTATATAACCTGACTGGCCTCAAACTCAGCTACCTATTTCTGCCTTTCAAGTGCTGAGATTAAAGGAATCTTACACACACACACAAGATTTTCTGTGTGTTCTTAAATGATGCATAGTATTTCTATGATGCTTTACATTTTTGAGATTTGAAGAGTGCTCAAAGGTATTGTATAGAGCTTTTCATATTGAGATTACTTTTATTTCAGCAGATTATGATGAAGATGACTATGATGCTGATTGTGAAGATATTGATTGTAAGTTGATGCCTCCCCCACCTCCACCGCCAGGACCACTGAAGAAAGAGAAGGACCAAGATGGTATTACTGGTGGTAAGTAAAAACTGTTTATTTTCTTTTTAGGACTGAGTTTCTATTCATCAAAGCAGGCTTTTTTGACATGCTTAAGGGTATTTTTAAAAAATATTTTAGAAAAGAAAAAAAATATTTTAGAAAAGGATGGCACTTCTAGAAAAACAGTCATATAGTGTCAAATACTGATATTGAGTAGAAATTTTCCTTTTTAAATGTTCAATAACACACAGTCAAGAAATAATAATTTAATGCAGTGCTTCTCAAATTAGGCTGCCCATCACATTTACCTACTTGATTATTCTGGAGTATTTGATTCAGAAGATCTGGGATAGAGCCCAGGAATTTTTTTTTTTGGATTTTTCAAGACTGGGTTTCTCCGTAGCTTTTGGTTCCTGTCCTGGAACTAGCTCTTGTAGACCACGCTGGCCTCGAACTCACAGAGATCCGCCTGCCTCTGCCTCCCAAGTGCTGGGATTAAAGGCGTGCACCACCACTGCCCGGCTGAGCCCAGGAATTTTTGTTAAGAGTTTCCAAAGATTTTTTTTTTTTTTTTTTGAGACAGGGTCTTACCTGGTCTCAAAAAGACCCTCCCTGGAACTCTGTATAATAGGCCAGGTGGCCTTCAAACCTGTAGAAATCCTTCTGTTTCTGCTTTCTTATTGCTGGGATGACATGTGTGAGCCATCACAGTTTTTGTTCCCCAAGACTTTTTTTGTTTGTTTTGTTTTTGTTTTTCAAAATGTTTTCTATATAACAGCCCTGGCTGTCCTGGAACTCACTCTGTAGACCAGGCTGGCCTCGAACTCACAGAGATCTGCCTACCTCTGCCACCTGAGTGCTAAGATTAAAGGCGTGTGCCACAACTGCCCAGCTTCCCAAGACTTTCTTTTCTTTTTTTTTTGGTTTTTCGAGACAGGATTTCTCTGTGGTTTTGGAGCCTGTCCTGGAACTAGCTCTGTAGACCAGGCTGGTCTCGAACTCACAGAGATCCGCCTGCCTCTGCCTCCCAAGTGCTGGGATTAAAGGCGTGCGCCACCACCGCCCGGCTCAGCTCACTATTCTTATCCCTTATAACAGTAATAATGCTGTCTTAGGTCAGACAACAAGAGAGAAACAGCACCTTGATTTTTGGAACAGGGACTTACTGTTTATCCCTGACTGGCCTATAACTCCATGTAAAACAGGTCGGCCTTGAATTCACAGAGATTTGCTCGCCTCTGCTTCCTGAGTGCTGGGATCTAAGGTGTATGCCACCATGCCTGGCCTTAATCTTCTATATTTTGAGATTATGTTAATATAAATTACTCCAGTTGGTGCTCTGACAGTTTCTTTTAGTTTGCAAGGTAAATGTTATCTAACTTTGTGTATCGAATTTATTTTTTGTTACTCTGTGAGCTTAACAATTCTCCATCTTATAGATCACTGAAATAAACATAACAGGGCCTGATTAATGTGAAGTATTAATATAATTTTGCTACTAATCACAATATTGGGCACAGTTTGGTCATTTATGGAAAGTAGTAAATGTAGTAATAGTGTTTGTTTTCTCTCATCATAACCCTAGGGTACCAGGTCCAAGGTGAGTTGGGGATGGTGGGAAATAATAAATTGGATGAGTTTTTTGGGGCTGCATACTAGTAATCTGGGTGCTTGGGACTATATCCCCTGCCACAGAGCCATGCATATTAGCTTAGAAGGGGTTGTTGGCTGAATTTGAGGCAATGTGTTCACAGTTACATGCCAAAGGGGTCTCTCTTCCTTGTTGCAGTGTCTGAAGATGGAGAAGGCATCATCTTGCCCTCCATCATTGCCCCTTCCTCTTTGGCCTCAGAGAAAGTGGACTTCAGTAGTTCCTCTGACTCAGAATCTGAGATGGGACCTCAGGAAGCAGCACAGGCAGAATCTAAGGATGGAAAGCTGACTCTTCCATTGGCTGGGATTATGCAGCATGATGCCACCAAGTTGTTGCCAAGTGTCACAGAACTTTTTCCAGAATTTAGGCCTGGAAAGGTACTTTGTATGGAGACTATCCATTAGGAAAACTGACTTCTTCCATATTCCAAGTTCTTTTGTTATAATACTGAATTTATAGTGCATGAGACTTAATGACATACTTATTCAATAATAGATAATTATTTGTATAGGAACTTTTTATACTGTATTAAACCATATTTTGAAGTTGTATGTATTCATAGGAAATGTGGCCTGGAATGTCTCAAAAAAACAGTAAATAATTCTATTAGTGGCTAGCGAGGTGGCTCATTGGATAGAGGCACTTGCATGCATGCCTGGGGATCTGGGTTTACTCTCTTGAATCCTATAAATTGACTGAAGAGAACCAACTCCTGAGACTTGTCCTTTGACTTCACACATATATTATGGCATGTTTACCTGCACATGTACACATGCACATACATAAATACATGACTAAGCTGGGTGATGGTGGCGTATGCCTTTAATCCCAGCACTTGGGAGGCAGAGGCAGGTGGATCTCTGTGAGTTTGAGGCCAGCCTGGTCTACAAGAGCTAGCTCCTGGACAGACTCCAAAGCCACAGAGAAACCCTGTCTCGAAAAAAAAAAAAGCTAAGTATTAGCCAGACATGGTGGTGCATGCCTTTAAACCTAGGCTGGGGCAAGTGGATCTCAAGTTCTGCATAGAGAGTTCCAGGTCAAGGCTACATAGTGAGACTGTGTCTCAGAAAACAAAAAGAAAAACAAAGCTAAGAACTAGGAATGTAGCTCATTGATAGTGCAAGTCCTTAAGCTCAAAGCCCAGTATTGCATAAAAAAGAAGGGGAAAAAAAAGAAATTGTCTTACTGAGGGACAATACTTTTATGGTCTGAACTTAGGACTCCTCGTTTTCTCCCCTGCAATTGAATAGATCACTTGAGTTTTTCAGACACCAAATCTCTGGCATAATAGTATATTCTGTGTTCTAGGTGTTACGCTTTTTACGTCTTTTTGGACCAGGGAAGAATGTCCCATCTGTTTGGAGAAGTGCTCGGAGAAAGAGGAAAAAGAAGCACCGTGAGCTTATACAAGAAGAGCAGATCCAGGAGGAGGAGTGCTCAGTAGAACTAGAAGTCAACCAGAAATCTCTGTGGAGCTATGACTATGCTCCACCTCCACCTCCAGAGCATTGTCTCTCTGATGATGAAGTAGGCAAAGTAGACATGGGGGCATGCAGAAAGCTCTCTAGCTTGTGTCAAAGTTGGAACTAACACTTTAGCATTAATTGATTAATAATTAATTAATTGATAAAGCATTACTAGTCAAGGTTGGTGGCATATGCCTTTAATACCAGCACTTGAGAGGCAGAGGCAGGTGGATCTCTGAGTTCAGGTCAACAAGGCAAGTTTCAGGCCAGCCAGGACTACATAGAGAAACCTTGTCTTGAAAAACCAAAAGAAGGGAGTTCTTCGCTAATTATCAATAATAATTATGAGTTGCACTTGGGAGGTAGAGGCAGGTGGATCTCTGAGTTTGAGGCCAGCCTGGTCTCTACAGAGTGAGTTCCAGGACAGCCAGGGCTACACTGAGAAACCCTGTCTTGAAAAATCAAAAAAAAAAAAAAATTATGAGTTAAATGTAGTGGTCTCACCTTTCCTATTGTAACAGAAAAATATTTGGTGGGGCAGGGCAGGGTAGATGATACTTTGCTAAATATAAAGCTATGACTCGTAGACAGAGTTTGCCATGAAATACCTCTATTTTTTTATATTCTCATTCCAGGTAAAAATTCCTATTCAGCAATCATCCTCGTGGTTCCTCTAAGTCACCTTATGATTGTTAATTTTCTGTAGTTGTGGGTCATCTGGAATAGGAAAGCCCCACCTCTACATCTTTGACTCTGTTGTAGATCACAATGATGGCTCCTGTAGAATCCAAGTTTTCCCAGTCAGTTGGAGACACAGATAAAGTGATGGATACCAAACCAAGAGTGGCAGAATGGCGTTATGGACCTGCTCGGCTGTGGTACGATATGCTAGGTGTCTCTGAAGATGGTAGTGGGTTTGACTATGGCTTCAAAATGAGAAAGACTGAACATGAACCCACAGCAAAATGCAAAATGATGACGGTAAGCAACTCTGGTATATAAGAGAAGAATCAGTGTGCTTAGAGTTTTATATATATATATTTTTTGTTTTTCGAGATAGTGTTTTGCTGTAGAGCCTGTCCTGGAATTAGCTCTTATAGACCAGGCTGGCCTTGAACTCACAGAGATCCGCCTGCCTTTGCCTCCAAAGAGTGCTGGCATTAAAGGCATGCCCCACCATCGCCCGGCAAGTTCTATAATTTTCATTAACTTCTCAACTTGGAAGTTCTTGGGTAAAATCTTTAGTAGGTGATTTGCATAATAGGGTATATCATCTTGCAACTAAACTTTATTCTAAGGATTCTGTTTTGAAATGGGTGCAGTTCCAAAGTAGAAGTTGGAGAAGAGACAGATGGTTTTTTTTTTTTCTTATCAGGTAATTTGCATAAGTAGAGCATCACTTTTTTCTGTGCTAGTGATTGATCCCAGGGTCTTGCACATGCCAGGCAGGTACTTCACCACTGAACTACATTCTCAATCCTTGGCTTTTTGAGACAGGGTCTCAGTATGTATCCCAGACTGACCTCAAACTTTGAATTCTCCTTTCTGTCTCCCAAGTGCTAGGATTGCAGGTATTTGACACTAACTCTGGCAAAGCACCTCTTGTGATATCTCATGAATCATTTAAGATTTGGATTGGGAACTTTGACCAGTGACTGATTTATTTTTTCTACTTGTACAGAAATTAAGGAAACTTGAGGAAAGCAATAGCATTGATCTTCTGGCAGATGAAAACTTCCTAATGGTGACACAACTGCATTGGGAAGATGATATCATCTGGGATGGGGAAGATGTCAAACACAAAGGAACAAAACCTCAGCGTGCAAGCTTGGCAGGCTGGCTTCCTTCCAGTATGACTAGAAATGCTATGGCCTACAATGTTCAGCAAGGTGCGCTTCTATGCCAGCAGTGTCTAGCACACAGTTCTTCATCTCAGTCATTTTAACTAATCCTAGTTATGATCTTATAGGCTGTTAAGGGATAGTGAAATGCTTTAAATCTAATCCCTGATTGTTTTTTTCTCATTTTTGTTTATAAAGACACTTTATCATTTTATAATTTTTCTCAACCATGAAAACTGTCAAAAAGAAATTCTGATATTATAGAGATTATCATTATTAACTTTTTGATGTGTTTTCTTTTGTTTGCTACATGTATCTGATTGAGTTTAATTAGTTCATGTTGAGACAAGGTCTTGCTCTGTACCAGAAGTTAATCTGGAATTCACTATTTTCCTAATTGAAACTTCCTAAGTACTACTATTGTGTTTGTTGCCATGCCTGATTTGAGTTCAATGTCATACGTACTGTTTTCTTTCCTCTTTTTGTTTTTTGTTTTGTTTTTCGAGAAAGGGTTTCTCTGTAGCTTTGGAGCCTGTCCTGGAATTCTCTCTATAGACCAGGCTGGCCTCGAACTCACAGAGATCTACCGGACTCTTGTCTTCTAAGTACTATGGTGGTGGCATTCTCATTGGAGAATATCTTATATTTCAGGCTGGCCTCAGGTTTTTTTTTTTTTTGTGTGTGTGTTTTTTTCGAGACAGGGTTTCTCTGTAGCTTTGGAGCCTGTCCTGGAACTAGCTCTTGTAGACCAGGCTGGCCTCAAACTCACAGAGGTCTGCCTGCTTCTGCCTCCCAAGTGCTGGGATTAAAGGTGTGCGCCACAACCACCCGGCTTAGCCTCAGATTTGCTTCAATCTTCCTGCCTCAGTCTCACAAGTGCTGGGATTACATGTGTAAACCACTACACCCATGCTATACTGTGGTTTTTCTCTTGCTTTTTTGTTTATTGAGACAGGTTCTCACTTTGTAGTCCTGGTTGGCCTGGAACTTTTTATGTGTAGAACAGACTGGCCTACATTTATAGAGATATACCTGCCATTGCCTCCCAAGTATTGGGATTAAAGGTGTGTGCCACCAAGGCCTTGTTGATTTCTTAGCATAATTTTATGTGTAAGTTTTCAAAGTTGTTCATATAAAGTTTAAACTCACAGAAACTATTCATTATTTATTGAATCTTTAAATAAAAAATGGTTTTAAACATTTTTATCTTATCTATTTATGTCAGAGCCATCAGTTAGACTTCAAAGAATCTTTAAACAAGTCCTTGGCGATCTCTAAAATTGTTCTTGGTGATCTTGATAACCCTTTAACCAACCATGAGGATGGGGACATATTAAAAATTCGCCTTGATTGACTCTTTGAGGCAGGGTTTCATTTTATTTATTTATTTATTTATTTATTTATTTATTTATTTATTTATTCATTCATTCATTCATTCATTCATTTGTTTATTTATTTATTGGTTTTTCGAGACAGGGTTTCTCTGGGTAACAGTCCTAGCTGTCCTGGAACTAGCTCTTGTAGACCAGGCTGGCCTCGAACTCACAGAGATCCACATGCCCCTGCCTCCCGAGTGCTGGGATTAAAGGCATGCGCCACCACCGCCCGGCAAGGCAGAATTTCGTGCTATGGCCCTGGCTGGCCTACTACTTGTCATGTGTACTTGCCTTGAACTTGAATTAATTCTTTTGCCTTAGCACCTTGAGTACTGTGATTAGAAGTAAATGCCAGGAAGCATTTAAAATGAAAAGAAAAAAGATGCAAAATAGCATATTTAGTATTCCATTTGTAAAAATGAAAAACAACTGTATAAACAAAAATCTTACTAAAAGAAAATATACTAAATATTTTATAGTGGTTATTTCTAGTTTTTTTATTTCTCTTTAAACCGTTCTGTATTGTCCACATTTTCTTAGTTACCTTGGATTCATTTCACAATTCAGACCATGCCACCATAGTCTTTTTTGGGTTTTTTTTTTTTTTTTTTTTTTTTTGGTTTTTCAAGACAGGGTTTCTCTGTGGCTTTGGAGCCTGTCCTGGAACTAGCTCTTGAAGTCTTACAGTGTATAGCTCATGCTGTCTTAGAGCTCAGTATTTTCAGACCCCACCTCTTGAGTGCTAGATTATACATGTGTACCACCACACCCAACTCAAAAATGTCTTAAATTTTTTGGCTTTTTCAAGACAGGGTTTCTCTGTGTAACATTTGCTATCTTGGAACTGGCAACTAGCTCTGTAGACCAGGCTGGACTTGAACTTAGAAATCCATCTGCCTCTGCCCCATAAATGCTGGAATTAAAGGCATGATCCACCACTACCTGGCAAAAAATGCCTTAATTTTAAAAATCTTATGAAAAGATTTTTCTCTTCAATTCTAGGTAAATATGTTATTAGTTGCATAGGTTTTTTTTTTGAAGTTTTGGTTTTTTGGGACAAAGTCTTACTGTGTAGCCCTGGCTGGCCTCCACTTATCCCTGCCTCCCAAGTGCTGAGATTAAAGGAGAGTACCACCATACCCAACTCAGTTACATAATATTTTTGATGCAAGATCTTGGTGTGTAGCCCCAATCAGGCCTCAAGCTCATGATCTTTCTCTCATCTTCCCAAGCTTATAATATTCTTATTTTATACATAATGTTCTTAGAAGTCCATTTTTCTTACTTACCTATAATTGCTTTGTTAACATAGTTAAATACCAATATTTATATATACCTATATGCCAATATGTATATATAGTTTATTGATAATGGGTATGTAGCTGTGACTTTCCTGGAATTTACTCTGTAGACCAGACTGACCCAGAACTCACAGAAATCTGCCTGCCTCTGCCTCTAGAGTGCTGGGATTAAAGATGTGTGCTGCTACCTCCAAGCTCATTATAATTTTTTATTTAATTTGTTTATTTTTATTTTATGTGCATTTACTGCAGTTATGTCTGTGTGGGGGTGTCAGATCTCCTGGAACTGGAGGTACAGTGGTAAGCTACCATGTGGGGCTGGGAATTGAATCTGGCTCCTCTGAAAGAGGAGCCACTGCTCTTGACCACAGAGCCATGTCCAGCCCTTCACCATAATTATTTAGTTAGTCCCTTAGTAAGTAGGCTGTTTAAGTCTTAACTATTATGAACAATATTGCAGTGAACATTTTGTCAGCAGTAGTTTCTGTCAAAGTGAGATGTACATGATTATCTAGTAGGTTCCTTTTGAATAGCTGTATGAGTACCTACACTAATATTTGTTCTTTTTCTGTTTGCTAGAATCGTGACTAAAAGGAATATTAATGTTTTGTTTGTTACTGTTTTCTCCTCTTGTTTTGGCCAGGTTTTGCAGCCACACTAGATGATGATAAACCTTGGTATTCCATTTTCCCTATTGATAATGAAGATCTGGTATATGGACGTTGGGAGGACAATATCATTTGGGATGCCCAAGCCATGCCCCGGATTTTGGAGCCTCCTGTTTTGACACTTGATCCCAATGATGAGAACTTGATTTTGGGTATGTTGATGACAGAAGCCAGTGTTGTTTATCTTTGACATCTTGCTATTAATGTCAAAGGGCAAAACGATACCAAAAAGGTTAGGCCAAAAACTAGAAACTTTTTTTATTAACTAAATGTATTCATATATTTTATCATAACTGCAGTTTCCCCTCCTTTTCCTCCTTTTCCCTCCCCCCCAAACTAAAATCTTTTAGGTAATGATTTTTTTAAAAAAGTTATAGGGGTCTGGAGATGGCTCAGAGGTTAAGAGTATTGACTGCTCTTCCAGAGGTCCCAAGTTCAATTCCCAGAAACCACATGTTGGCTCACAACCATCTATAATGATATCTGATGTCCTCTTTTGGTATGCAGGCAAGCATGCAGACAGAACATTGGGTACATAAATAATAAATTAATCCTTTTAAATTAAAAAAGTTGTAGCTACCAATTTCTAGTGTTTGAGTGTTTAGAAAAAATTTCATAGGAATGTTGAAAATTTTATCTTTAAGATCAGATATGTAAATTGGGCTTGTTGGTTAATCCCACCATGGGAGGCAGAGGCAGGCAGATCTATGAGTTTGAGGCCAACCTGGTCTACAAAGTGAGTTTCAAAGGAGCTAGGGCTACACAGAGAAACCCTGTCTCAAAGAAAAAAAAAATCATGCATATGGTTGAGTGAATTACAATAACCTGGAAATGGAGTGAGAGATCCACTTAGAAACTCAAAATATCCATGGGAAATAGGAATTTTTGTTGAACCTGGTGGCATGTGTTCCAACTACTTGGGAGGCCAAGGAAAGAAGGATTTTATAGGCAACAGAATATGTTCCAGAGCAGCTTTGTCAACTTAATGAGATCCTATTTAAAAATAATGCAAAAGGAGGTCTAGAGGGCTGGAGATGTATGTAGTTCAGTGGTAGTCTTTGCCTAACTTGTGTTAAACCTTAGTTTCAATCCTTAGTACTGCATAGAGCGGTGGGGAAGAGGTGGGAGGGTTGTAAAAAAGGAGAAAGGGAAGAGGAGGAAAGAAAGAAAATGAGCATTTAGGGATAGCAATTCCAAAGTTTTTTGGTTACATTCTCAGAGATCCCCGATGAGAAGGAAGAAGCTACTTCTAATTCTCCTTCCAAGGAGAATAAGAAAGAATCATCTCTGAAGAAGAGTCGAATTCTCTTAGGAAAAACAGGAGTCATCAAGGAAGAACCACAACAGGTTTGTGGAAAGAAAAGAACTTGTTATTTAGAAGAACAAAGAAAGATAATAGGAAAGGGTTGTCTGACCGGAGCTTATTTGATCTATCATTAGAACATGTCTCAGCCAGAAGTGAAAGATCCATGGAATCTCTCCAATGATGAATATTACTATCCCAAACAACAGGGTCTTCGAGGTACTTTCGGAGGGAATATTATCCAGGTACAAATAGCTGCTTTGTTTTGATGGAGGATGTGGGTAAATCTTGCCTAGGAAGGAGTTAGTGTTTATCTCTAACTCTTCTGTTTCCTGTTTAGCATTCAATTCCAGCAGTAGAATTACGGCAACCCTTCTTTCCCACCCATATGGGACCCATCAAACTCCGGCAGTTCCATCGACCACCTCTAAAAAAGTACTCCTTTGGGGCACTATCGCAGCCAGGTCCACACTCAGTCCAGCCCTTGCTGAAGCACATCAAAAAGAAGGCAAAGGTATAATTGAATCTTGATTAGAAAAAAATGTTCTGTAAGATAATTGGAGTACAAGCCGGGTGGTGGTGGCGTACGCCTTTAATCCCAGTACTTGGGAGGCAGAGGCAGGCGGATCTCTGTGAGTTCGAGACCAGCCTGGTCTACAAGAGCTAGTTCCAGGACAGGCTCCAAAACCATAGAGAAACCCTGTCTCGAAAAACCCAAGCCGGGCGGTGGTGGCGCACGCCTTTAATCCCAGCACTTGGGAGGCAGGGGCAGGTGGATCTCTGTGAGTTCAAGTCCAGCCTGGTCTACAAGAGCTAGTTCCAGGACAGACTCCAAAACCACAGAGAAACCCTGTCTCGAAAAACCAAAAAAAAAAAAAAAAAAAAAAAAAAGAAAAACCAAAAAAAAAAAAAAAAAGATAATTGGAGTACAGATTGGGAGACTATACTGGATATTAGATTATATTAGAGAATTGTTTATTTTCTCAGGTGTGATACAATTTTATTTTGGTTATTCAGGAAGATATCTTTATTCTTAGAAAATAAATAAATAAATATGAATATACTTAAGGCTAAAATATTGCAGCTTTCAAAATTGGTTTACTAAAATCTGTAGAAAATTTGCAGATAAATAGTGAAAATGTTTAAGTAGTGAGATTAAGAATGTTCAGAGTATTATTCTTTCAATTTTAGTGATATGTTTGAAAGTTTTCACAATAAAATAGAAAAAAATGGCATGGTAAAGAATGTTTTGGTATTTTCTCAGATTGAATGATATCAATGTGTATAGTTTATCTTCTTGTTGCAAATAGGCTATATTGTCTTTATTCTGGACAGATGAGAGAGCAGGAGAGGCAAGCCTCTGGTGGTGGAGAGATGTTTTTTATGCGCACCCCTCAGGACCTCACAGGCAAAGATGGAGACCTTATTCTTGCAGAATACAGTGAGGAAAATGGACCGTTAATGATGCAAGTTGGCATGGCAACCAAGATTAAAAACTACTATAAACGGGTGAGTCTGTGCTCAAAGAAGTGTGTGTGTTAAAAATTTTTTTTACATTTATTTTATGTGTATGAGTGTTTTACTGCATGTATGTATGTGCACCATATGTGTACCTAGTGGCTGAGGGTGCCAGAAAAGCATGTCGGATTCATTGGAATTGAAAATTTGGATGGTTACCACGAGTGCTAAGAACCAAACTTGGGTCCTCTGTAAGAGCAACAAGTGCTTTTTTTGGTTTTTCTTTTTTTTTTTTTTTTTTTTTTTTCGAGACAGGGTTTCTCTGTGGCTTTGGAGCCTGTCCTGGAACTAGCTCTGTAGACCAGGCTGGTCTCGAACTCACAGAGATCCACCTGCCTCTGCCTCCCAAGTGCTGGGATTAAAGGCGTGCGCCACCACCGCCCGGCTTTTTGGTTTTTCAAGACAAGGTTTCTCTGTGTAGCTTTGGAACCTGTCCTAGAACTCACAGTGTAGACCAGGCTGGCCTGGAACTCACAGAGATCTGCCTTCCTCTGCCTCCTGGTGCCACCACCGCCTGGGTTAAGCAGCAAGTGCTCTTAACCATGAAGCCATCTCTCCAGTCCCTGAAATGTTTGTTATCAATACACCTATAATTTGGTATGTAGTGGTAATCTGTGAAAATCTATTATGTCATATACATGTCTTGGGGAAAAAAGGGGTGGTATGTCTTGCTAATGGCAAATGCTATGCTTATGGAAGATTACATGTGCATTTATTGGTATTATTCTGTGAGTCTAACTTAGTTTGCTGTGTTTCTCCTAGAAACCTGGAAAAGATCCTGGCGCCCCAGATTGCAAATATGGAGAAACTGTTTATTGCCATACATCTCCTTTCCTGGGTTCTCTTCATCCTGGACAATTACTGCAGGTGAAGAATTATTTCCTGTCTTATATTCTCTCCTAAGGAAATTGACAGATGAGGAACAAGTTTGTTCAGAAAGAGACAATTTTGGTTGATTGAGGTACTGTCCGTGTATAGGTATAAGGTAGAATAATCCACTGGGTTTGGTGGGTGTGGTGGTACACACCCTTATTCTCAGCTCTTGGGAAGCAGAATTTGAAACCAGCCTGGTCTACATACTGAGTTCCAGGTCAGCCAGGACTATGTAGTAAGACCCTATCTCAAAAAAGGCAAAATCTGGAAAGATGATTCAGCATCTAAGAACACTGGTTGCTCTTCCACAGGACTTAGTTTGATTCTCTGACACCTACATGGCAGCTCAAAGATCTGTAACTCTACTTCCCGGGAATCTGAACCCTCTTTTGACCTCCTTGTGCACTTCATGCATCTGGTGCACAGACATAGATGAGGGCAAATCACGTACACTTTTATAAATAAAGATTAAATAATTAAACATAAAAGATTAGTATAATATACTGGACATGGAGGGCAGGAAGATCAGGAGTTCAAAGACATCCTTGACTATGTTGTAAGTTTGAGTCTGATAAACCAGCAAAACAAAAAGATTAGTATAATTTAAAATTTGAGACAAACTTTTTTAAAAATAATTCTCTTAGATTTTTTTTTTAGGCTGAACATGGAACAGTGAGCATTTTTTATTGTTTGATTTATGCTTTTGTTTTATGAGTTGTGTGTGTGTGTATTTTTTGAGCTAGGATCTTAATCTATAACAGAGACTGACCTGAAACTTACTGTATAGCCTAAACTGGCCTCAAAGTTTGGGGCAGGGAGGGGGAGGGAAATGGGAGGCAGTGGCGGGGAGGAGGCAGAAATTTATAATAATTAATTAATACATCTCTGAAGAGCTCAAAAAAGGCTCTAAAGAGGTAATATATTAAATATTTCTGTTTGATTTGCTTTATCATTGCAAAAAAAAACAACTTTGGGGCCTTATGAGTGCTGCGATTGCAAATATGAACTAATATAACACAGCTTTTTGAAAATATACACTGGCCATTAGTGGTGGTGGTGATGCACACATTTAATTCCAACAGAAGGGTGATGGATCTCTGTGAGTTTGTGGTCAGCCTGGTCTACATAGTGAGTTCTAGGACAGCCAGAGATACATAGTGATACCTGGTCTCAAAAAAAAAAATTGAAATAGGCCTGGAGAGAAGACTCAGCAGTTAAGAACACTGATGCTCTTCCATAGGACCCGGGTTCAATTCCTAACACCCACATGGCAGCTTACAACTGTCTGAAAATGCAGTTCCACGGGATCTGACACCTTTACACCAATGCACATAAAATAAAGTTAAATAAATCATTTTAAAATTTTTTAAATTTTGAAATAAAGAAAAAATATAAAAATACCCTCTGGTAGCTGGGTGTGGGTGGTGCCAGCTTGCAATTCCTGTACTAGGAAAGCACAAGCCAGAGGCTCACAAGTTTAAGGCTAGCCTGGACTATAAAGTAAACCCAAAACACTGGGAAGTATATCTAGAATTAATGTAGGTTATGAGTGTTTTAAAATTAGTATATTTAGCCGGGCGGTGGTGGCGCACACCTTTAATCCCAGCACTCGGGAGGCAGAGGCAGGCGGATCTTTGTGAGTTCGAGGCCAGCCTGGTCTACAAGAGCTAATTCCAGGACAGGCTCCAAAGCTACAGAGAAACCCTGTCTCAAAAAACTAAAAAAAAAAAAAAAAAAAAAAAATAGTATATTTGAGGGACTAGAAATATAAGCTCAGTGGTAGAGCACTTACCTAATATGTTCAAGGCCCTAACTTTGTGTCTAGTTTGCAAAATAGTGGTGCATTTTGATGATAATTAATTGTGGCCATTGTGAATACTGAACCGTACTTGAATGTTACAGTCTCGCCAGAAGGAAGTGCTGGGGTTTGTTTTTGTGTGTGTGTATGCTTTCTTCTGAAGGTTTTAGTGAGTTCCCTCTGGCAGTAGCTTTTAGATTCTTTTCTTTTTTTTTCAAGACAGGTTTTCTCTGTAGCTTTAGAGCCTGTCCTGGAACTGGCTCTTGTAGACCAGGCTGGCCTCAACTCTCAGAGATCTGCCTGCCTTAGCCTCCTGAGTGTTGGGATTAAAGGCGTGTGCTGCCACCACCACCCAGCTGGCAGTAGCTTTTCAAAAGAATTATGGAGGTCCACAAATGGTTTGGGACCCATCTCCAGAACTGCCTACCTTTTTTTTTTCTCTCATTTCATTTCTCGAGCTGATCTTTTCCTTTTTTCTCTCTTTCTTTTTTAGATAGGGACTTAATCTGTAGTCTAGAAGTGACTTGGAATTTGGTATATAGACAAGTTTCGCCTTGAATTGTAGCAACCCTCCTGGTTCTGTCTTCCAAGTGCTAGGATTGCAGGTGTGTGGCACAGTGTCCATAGCAATCTTAAGCATTCCTTTATTCTTATATCTTTATTTATTCCACTGTCACTCTTGCTAACTTCTCTACACCTGCAAAGTTTTTTAAAAGAATCATTTCCTTCTAGGTTTGTGGGGCAGGTAGTGCTAGAGGTAGTGCCAGGGCCTTGTGTATGCAAGTCTGTGTCCAGTCTGGTAAACTGAGCCACACCCTTAGCCCTCCTCACCAGATTCTGATTATTGTTGGCTTTCTTATTCTTGTGACTTTCTTTGAGGTTTCTTGGTGGTGGTTTTCAGCCATTCCATCTTCTTCCATCTTTTGTGACTACTTTTATAGTTTCTTTTTTACACTGTGTGTGTGTGTGTGTGTGTGTGTGTGTGTGTGTGTTAGGGAGGTTGAAGGGCAATTGCAGGAGTCAGGTTTAAGTTTGATGGCTAACATTCTTACCTGCCAAGACATCTCAATGGCTCTAGGTTTTGGGTTTTTTTTCTTTGATATAGGATTCATATGTAGTACAAACTGGTCTTGATCTCCTCTTCCACCACTTCCCAAGTGTTGGAATTGTAGTTGTGTACCACCATGCCCAATTTTTTGTAGTGCATGTTTGTGTGTCTCTGTGTGTGTGTGTGAGATAGAGAGACAGAGAGAGAGAGGGAGAGAGAGAGAGAGAGAGAGAGAGATCACATTCACATGAGTGTGTGGATAAATGTGCATGCAGAGGTCAGAGTAGGATATTTCACTTTTGTGGTTCTAGTAGTCTTTGAGGAACTCTCAAACTTCCATCTAAAACTTCATAAGCCATATTTCCATCAACTGCACTGTTCTCAGCATTATCTTAGAAGTTTTCATAGAACAGATGATTAAACTCTGAGCACTCAATGGCTTTTTCATTCCAACATTCCAGACTCCTTTTAAGATCCTCCAAAAACACAGTCAGATATATCACAGCAATATTCATGATCCTGGTACCAATTTTTCTGTCTGAGGATTTCTATTGCTGTGATAAAGCACCATGACACACCAGAATTTACATGCAAGTTGTCTTTTACTTCATATTTACTTCATAACACATATATGTCCACCTGTTTACACATACACTACATTAAAAATGTAACTAAATTTTTAAAAAATTGTTTACTATCTTCTGTAATTCTTACTATAGTGAACATTTAGAACTTAATTACTCAGCTAGGCAGTGGTGGCACAAGCCTTTAATTCCAGCACTCGGGAGGCAGAAGCAGGCAGATCTCTGTGAGTTCAAGGCCTGCTTGGTCTACAAAGCAAGTTCTAGGACAGCTAGGACTGTTGCACAGAGAAACTTTGTCTCAATTAAAAAAAAGATTTAATTTCTCAACTGGGTGGTGGTGGTGGCACACGTCTTTAATCCTAGCACACAGGACACAGAGGCAGGAGGATCTCTGAGTTCAAGACCAGCTTGGTCTACAGAGTGAGTTCCAGGACAACCAGGGCCGTTACACAGAGAAACCCTGTGTCTTTACTCCTCCCCCACAAAAGAATTTAATTTCTCCATCAATGTGATGAAAGTCTTCCTTTTTCATTAGTAGGATTTTTGTTTCTTTGATTTTTTTTTTCAAGATAGGGTTTTACTATATAGCCCTGGCTGTCTTGTAACTCACTCTAGACCAGGCTGGTCTGGAACTCAGAGATCCTCTTGAGTGCTAGGAATGAAAGCATGGTCCCACCACCATCTGTCAGGATTTAAAAAATAAAAAATTATTTTTATTTTTTCTGTGCAGTGTCGTTGTATCTGTGTAAGAGTGTCAGATCCTCTGGAACTAGAGTTCCAGACATTTGTGAGCTACCGTGTTGGTGCTGGGAATTGAACTCGGGTCCCCTGGAAGAGCAGCAAGTGCTGTTAACCACCGAGCCATCTCCAACCCCCATTATTATGATATTTAAACAATTTATTTTTATTATTTGTGTGTTCGCACATGTGAGTTCACCTGTGGAGGCAAAAGAGGGTGTGTCTGATGACATGTATATAAAGTTATATGTATATCTTAGTTGTCAGATGTGGGTGCTAAAATTAGAACTTCAGGCTGGACAGTGGTGGCATACGCCTTTAATCCCAGCACTCGGGAGGCAGAGACAGGCTGATGGATCTCTGTGAGTTCGAGGCCAGCCTGGTCTACAAGAGCTAGTTCTAGGACAGACTCCAAAGCTACAGAGAAACCATGTCTCGAAAAAAAGAAAAAAAATTAGAACTTCAGACTTCATAATAGAACAGCAAGTACCTTTAACTGCTTAGCCATCTCACCAGCTCTCTTTTTTTTTGGTGGTAGGGAATACTTTACTGATTCAAAGCTTATAATAGTTGATCTCTATCTGGCTTCTACTTCCACCTCAAATATTTCTGTCCAACTACTCTTGTGTTTTTGTTTATTCTGTCCTCTTCGAATACTTTGATCCATCATTTTTTTTTATTTCTAATTAATTAGCTAACATATTCAAAAATATTCTGAAGCCAGACCTGATGGTAGAATACCTGTAATCCTAGTACTCAACAATCTAAGTGATATAGGAGAATTGCCTTGTTTTTGAGACATCCCTGGTCTTCTGTAAGACCTTGCCCCCCTAAATTGTTTTGTCCTCACCTCTTGTGTATGAGACTGTAGGGTAGAAGTGTATACTATATTAATTTATAAAGCTCTTCATAACAGTCCTATGAAGTATAGGTATTTTAGGTATCCTACATTTTGTAGCTGAGGAAATTTAAGCTTAGAAACTTTGACTTGTGTGTCTTCATACAGTGACTGGAAAAGGCTGTTTCTTCTGTATCTAAACCATTTACTTTCATTTCTTTTTTTTTGAGTCAAGTCTCTCTCATAACCTGTGTTGCCTTCAAACTTGCTAAGTGGCCAAGGATAGCCTTGAACTCCTGATCCTCTTGCCTCTACTTTCCAAGTACTAGGATTGTAGGTATGTGTTATAACACTTTTTCCTCCAATGTGTGTGTGATTGTATGCAAGTGTAGAAGTCAGAGCCAGAGGTCAATATTGGTTCTTTCTCTATTATTCACTGCCTTATTTTTTGAGATAGCATCTCTCATAGATCCTGGAATTCATAGTTTTACCTAGACTGGTTGGCTAGCAGGCTCCTAGGATCTTGTCTCTACTATATTTACCCTGTCACCACAAGGATTATAGGCCTATAACTCTGTGCTCTGATTTTTATGTGAGTACTGGGGAGCCAAACTCAGGTTCTCATGCTTCTACAACAAGCACTTTGCCTGCTGAACCATCTTCCAGCCCCACTTTTTTTTTTCTTTTTGTGGGGAGGAGTTTCTCATGCAACCAAACTAGCTTCAAATTCACTATGTAATCAAGCTGACCTTAAATTCTTAATCTTCCTACTTTTTCTAATTAAGGCTGGCATTAAAGGAATATGGTACTATGCCTTGCTCTGACTCATTTCGTTTTGAATGTCAATCTCATGCCATTGCTCAGGCTGGCCTTGAACTTGTCCTGATCCTCCTGCTTCAATCTCCTGAATGCTGTAATTACAAGCATTCACTGCCATTCCTGGCTCTATTTTTTTTTAAGGATTTTTTTGAGACAGGGTTTCTCCGTAGCTTTTGGTTCCTGTTCTGGAACTAGCTCTTGTAGACCAGGCTGGCCTCGAACTCACAGAGATCCGCCTGCCTCTGCCTCCCGAGTGCTGGGATTAAAGGTGGGCACCATTACCACCCGGCTCCTGGCTCTATTTTTAAAGTTTTTCTTTCTTTTTTGTCTGTTAAGTTCTAAAGGACAGTGGGTAGAAAAAATAATCTCAGCCAGGTGGCAAAGGCTTTTAAATCTCAGCACTCAGGAGGCAGATACAGGCAGATCTTTGAGTTGAGGACCAGTCTGGTCTACAGAGAGAGTTCCAAGACAACTAAGGCTACACAGAGAAGCCCTGTCTCAGAAAACCAAAATAATAATAATCTTGTTTGATATTCCATATCATTTGCTTATTTTATTGTATAGACTTTAGATCTAATGAATATAAATAGTTTTAGTTTTTTTCAGTAGTTGGCTGAATTTTCTAGGGTTTCTTTGTAAATAACTTTTGTGGTTTATTTTCATTAGGCATTTGAGAACAATCTTTTTCGTGCTCCAATTTATCTTCATAAGATGCCAGAGAGTGATTTCTTGATCATTCGAACAAGGCAGGGTTACTTTATTCGAGAATTAGTGGACATTTTTGTGGTGGGCCAGCAGTGTCCCTTGTTTGAAGTGCCTGGTCCCAACTCCAAAAGGGCCAATACACACATCCGAGACTTTCTGCAGGTAAGGTGGGAATTGGGTTAAGATGCATGTGGTAATAGAAAGATGAAAACATATCTGGGCTTAGTTGGGGAAGGGAACCTGGTGAAGACTTTTATCCTTTCTTTATGTAATAAGAATGTATTTGACTTACTGGACAGGTTTTTATTTACCGGCTCTTTTGGAAGAGTAAAGATAGGCCACGGCGGATCAGGATGGAAGATATAAAGAAAGCCTTTCCTTCACATTCAGAAAGCAGCATCCGGAAGAGGCTAAAGCTCTGTGCCGACTTCAAACGTACAGGTCATCAGTTGTGACTACTTGTCTTCTCTGTGATACTCTTATAATCCCAAAGAAATATGACTTTCAGTTAAATCATAGGTAATAGAATAGAAATTAGTGGCTGTCAAAAGAAGGTACAAATCTTGTAACTAGAGGGAGGCTTTGATTGCTTTTTTGCTAATTTGATGGCAGTTGGTTACTAGGAGTGTTCATGTGAGTATGTCTTACATATGTACTTGTGTCTCATATGAGATGTAGGAAACTGGCAGCGGGGTTTTATTGACTAGTCATGTCTAGACATTACTTGGTAACGTGTCAGTTTGCTCTGCTGTTACTTTACAATTCAGAACAGTTTTTCTGTATCTTTTCCAGGAATGGATTCAAACTGGTGGGTGTTGAAGTCTGATTTTCGTTTACCAACGGAAGAGGAGATCAGAGCTATGGTATCACCAGAACAGTGCTGCGCTTATTATAGCATGATAGCTGCAGAGCAGAGACTAAAGGTGAGCCTCTTCTTGTTAGGCACTGCTTATGTCTACATTTCTTTTCAGAGAGATAGAAGTGAATACTCTAGAGATGATAGTTACTAGATTATTACCAGTTATTCAGCAATTTAAACTGCATGAGGTACTTTCTGTGTGTATGGATTCTAGGGAAAGCTAATGTCAATGTAAGTCTCAGTGAGGGAGTTAAGTCCTATTGTCCTTCTTTAAAAATGATAGATCACTAATTTGGGTGGTGACTCTTCTGTAAAACAAATAGGAAAGGGTCTTTTTGGATTCCCAGACAGACAGAGATGATAGCAGGAAGTATGGTTTAGAGATGTATAGTATATAAGACTGTCTTCTTTTAAAATTTTTTTTATATGCATTGGTGTTTTGACTGCATGTATATCTGTGTGAGGGTGTTAGATCCCTTGGAGCTGGAGTTACAGATAGCTGTGAACTGCCATGTGGGTGCTGGAAATTGAACCAGGATCCTCTGGAAGAGCAGAAAGGTCTTTTAACCATTGAGCCATCTTTACAGCCCTATTAGGGTTTCTATTGCTTTAAAGAGACAGCATGACAACAGCAACTCTCATAAAGGAAAACTTGTTTATAGTTCAGAGGTTTAATCCATTGTCATTCTGGCAGGAAGCATGGCAGGATGCAGGCAGACATGGTGCTGAAGAGGTAGCCAAAAGTTCTACATACAGGCTGTAGGAAGAAAGACACTGGGGCTGGCTTAACCATTTGAAACCTCAAAGCTCACCTCCAGTGACAAACTTCTTCCAACAAGGCCACATCTCTCAATAGTGCCACTCCCTGTGAAACCTTTATTGCCCATTTTCATTTAAAATACTACAAAGGCTAGAACAGAAAAAGTCCAGCTGAGAAGGTCTATAGTTAGAACCTCTCTTTAGTTTAGTTTGCTTTATAAATGGGCCCTAGCTATTCACACATCCACATGAGTTCCTTGAAAAGTTTTTGTATGAGGGCTAGAGAGATACCTGAATGCTTATGAGCACTGGCTCCTCTTCCAGAGGACCTGGGTTCAATTACCATTACCCACATGGCAGTTCACAACTGTTACTCCAGTTCCAGGGGATCTGACACCCTCACACAGACATACATACAGTCAAAACACCAATACACATAAAATAAAAATGAATTATTTTTTTAAAAAATTAATTCTAGAAAAAAGCATTTTGTGTGAACACAGGACCTTTGCACATGCTAGGCAAGCATTCTGCCAATGAACTATATCCCTAGGGCAGCAAATTCCTTGGAATTTGGCATATCTTCTAGTAGCTCAAGAATGCACAACAGTAATACATGCATTTAAAACTACAGAATCCATTTTCTATGCTGATATGGTTTGATATTTTGTATTTGATATTCAGTAAAACTATTTTCAGAAAAAATAAACCTGTGTTTTTTTCAGTTGACTTTATTTATACATAGAATTGTCCTCTTTCAGGATGCTGGCTATGGAGAGAAGTCCTTTTTTGCTCCTGAAGAAGAAAATGAAGAAGATTTCCAGATGAAGATTGATGATGAAGTAGGTTTTACAAACTTTTTTTGTGACAGAATCTTGCTCTGTAACCCAGTCTGGCCTGGAAACTCTAAATATTCCTACCTTTTTCTCAACTATTGAGAGTACGCACACATACCACCATGCCCAGCAACACTTATATTTTTTATCTTTAATTGTATGTATGTGTTGTATGTGTGTCTGTGTGTATGTGCATGTGCAAATAAGTAAGTGAGGGTAGGTGGATGCCTGTGGAGGACCAGAGGCATTGAATCTATCTGTAGGTGGAGTTACAGGGGCTTGTTTGTAAGCTACCTGACGTGGCCATTGGGACCTGAACCCAGGTCCTCTGAAAGAGCAGCAAGTCGTTTCTCTCTTTTTTTTCTCTCTGTGTTGTCCTGGCTATCCTGGAACTCACTATATAGACCAGGTTGGCCTTAAACTCACAGAAATCCAGCTGCCTCTGCCTCCTGAGTGCTGAGATTAAAGGTGTATGCCACCACTACCTGGCCAGCTTCTCTTTTTTTAATAATAATAAAACTCCTCCCAGCTCTGTAGTTTTACTTAAAGAAAAATTTTGAAGATTTATTTATTTGTGAATGTGTGTGTGCCTGTTTACAGAGTCTAGAAGAGGGGAATCACATCCCTTAGACCTGGGGTTATAAGCATTTGTGGCTAGGGCTTGTTATGTGAATGCTTGGATCCAACTTCCAGTCCTTAAGATTGTATGGCAAATGCTTTTAATTACTTAGCCTTCTTTATGGCCTATAACACTCATTTTTTTAAATCAGTGCTTCTCATTATCTCTTTTAAAAAGAAGGTTTTGGCTAGTGAGATGGCACGCATCACTTTGGTAACAGGAGGATCAGATGTTCAGGATTATGCTCTGATACATAGCGAGTTCCAAGCCAACCTGGACTAGAGACCCTACTGTAAAAAAATCAGAATAAAAAAGCCATTCAAAAAATTGGACAACAAAATGAGTTGATCATCATGAATGTGGGTACCACCCTACCTACTGAAATCCCAGGGATAATGGACTGAAGAACACTACTGATAAATATATTCCTTATCCTAATTGTACTCTGAATCTCTAAACATTGTGATTTAAGTATCATAGAAGAGAGCTGAACATTGAATTGCCATATTTAACTTAATATTTGGATAATTTAAGAAACCATGAGGGGCTGGAGAGATGGCTCAGAGGTTAAGAGCATTGCCTCTCTTCCTAGAGGTCCTGAGTTCAATTCCCAGCAACCACATGGTGGCTCACAACCATCTGTAATGGGGTCTGGTGCCCTCTTCTGGCCTGCAGGCATACACACAGACAGAATATTGTATACATGAGAGAGAGAGAGAGAGAGAGAGAGAGAGAGAGAGAGAGAGAGAGAGAGAGAGAGAGAGAGCATGAAAATGTTCAGAGAAATTATTCTACCCTTTTAGGTAGTGGTTAGATGTGGAACAATGTTTCTAACCCTGAGAATCCTTTTCTTTATCTTAGGTTCGTACTGCTCCTTGGAATACTACAAGAGCTTTCATTGCTGCCATGAAGGGTAAATGTCTCCTGGAGGTGACTGGAGTAGCAGATCCCACAGGCTGTGGTGAAGGATTCTCCTATGTGAAGATTCCAAACAAACCAACTCAGCAGAAGGTGAGAGTCTTTAGATTTCTAGAAATCAAAAGAGGAAGGAATGAGGTTTACAGTAGACATAAATAGAGGACATGGAAATGGTTCATTTGCCAGAATGGCATAGATGCTTACTGTTAGGAATTCAGCTCAGATTTTCACTTGTTTTTGTTTGAGACAGGATGATAAGGAGCCTCAGCCAGTGAAAAAGACAGTCACAGGAACAGATGCAGACCTTCGTCGCCTGTCTCTGAAAAATGCCAAACAACTTCTTCGTAAATTTGGTGTGCCTGAGGAAGAGGTGGGTGTAGAAGAAGAAAACTCTAAGTAAGAGGCATTGTATACAGATAGAAAGGTAGGAAGGTGTAAAGAACTAACTGGGTTTTTAATATGATATAGATCATGATAGGTCCTAAATACTTTACCTAAACTTTTCTAAACTTTTTTAGTTTTTTTTTCTTATCTGTGTTTCTAATAATGTTTGTCCTTTTACATTGCTAAATGAGTTATATATGCATATATATAGTTCTGCGTTTCTCTCATAGATTAAAAAGTTGTCCCGCTGGGAAGTTATTGATGTGGTCCGTACAATGTCAACAGAACAGGCTCGCTCTGGAGAGGGGCCTATGAGTAAATTTGCCCGTGGATCAAGGTTTTCTGTAGCTGAGCATCAAGAGCGTTACAAAGAGGAATGTCAGCGTATCTTTGACCTACAGAACAAGTATGTTCAGTACTGTGGAAAGTTTAAGCTGGAAAGGAGCAGTATCCTGGACATGTTTTGTTTTGAACTAATGGCCTTGTACATGCAAGACACATACTTTATCACTAAACTCTCCAGCTCCCAGATACTATTTTTCAATTTTGGGATGAGGTCTTATTATGTAGCCCTGCTATCTGGAACTTGCTATGTAGGATAGGCAGGCCTTGAACTTTTGATGATCCCCCTGTATCTGTTTTAGGAAACAGATTCTGGGCCACAGGTATCCTCTACCATGTTCTACAAGATATCATTGTATAATGAAGATGATATCACCTGAAAAAAAATCAACTAGGTGGTTGGGTATTTGAAATACCAGGCACTATCTATAATAATATTGCCAGAGTATCTGTTCCTGTTTTTTTAAGACAAGGTTTCACTATGTAATTCTAGCTGACCTGGAACTCACTATGGAGACCCAGTTGGCCTGAACCTACATTTTTGCCTCCTGAGTGCTGGGATTAAAGGGATGTACCACCACACACAACTTTTTTAAAGCTATTTTTTGAGACAGGATCTTGCCATGTAGCCCATGTTGGTTTCAAGCCTTTGGCAGTTCTCTAGTCTTTGCCTCCTAGGTGCTGGGATTATAAGCATGTGCCATCATGCCTATTGAACCTGCTGTTTTCAAAGTAATTTAGCAAAAGCTTTGGATGTCATTAAATGCTAAGCTTGATCTCGGTTCAGTGGCAGTTCTTGTAGCCTACTTTGCTTAGGCCTGGAAGTTTTAAGTGTGATAGTGGGTTTATTTTTTTCCCTCTAATGACTTAGTTATGAAGTAATAGCAATGTGATAGGAAAAGATCCATGAATCTAAATGTTGTAGTGTACTGGAGAGCTCTGAGCAGGACTTGGAAGGCTGAGGCAAGAAGGATAAACAATTCAATGCATATCTGGAGTGGGGGGTGGAGAGAGCAAACAGTCTCTTTTAAGAAAATTTTTAAAAACTGGCCTGTGTGGTGGCACATGTCTTTAATCCCACACTCGGGAAGCAGAGGTAGGTGGATCTGTGTGAGTTCAAGGCCAGCCTGGTCTACAAGAGCTAGTTCCAGGACAGCTAGGACTGTTACACAGAGATGCCCTATCTTGAAAAGCCGATAGATGATGGGTGGGTGGGTGGGTGGGTGGATGGTTGGATGGATGGATGTGGATGGATAGATAGATGGATGGATGGATGGATGGATGGATGGATGGATGGATGGATGGATGAAATCCTGCCCCAAAGCTGCAGAGAAATGCTGTTTTGAAAAACAAACAAAAAAATCCTGTGTGTGCTACCTTCTTAGCTTTTTTCCCCCAGTTATTCTGAAAGAATTACTGCAATTTTGCAAATCTGTGAATTGTCTAGGGAGATGTAGTTTTTCTGTTATGGGTTTCATGGCTTTATGGATTCTGAGTATATCTTTTTAAGGTTGATTTCTCAATTTTCTATTTCTCCAGTCCTACTTCTTTCTACACTTATATTCCCCCTGCTCTTTAACTTTTTCTTCTCTTGCTAGGGTTTTGTCATCAACTGAAGTCTTATCAACTGACACAGACAGCAGCTCAGCTGAAGACAGTGACTTTGAAGAAATGGGAAAGAACATTGAGAACATGCTGCAAAACAAGAAAACGAGCTCTCAGCTGTCTCGTGAACGGGAGGAGCAGGAGCGGAAGGAACTACAACGGATGCTACTGGGTGAGGAGGTTTCTCAGACAAGTAAAAAAAAGGGATCAAAAATGGAGCTTGAGTCCAAGCCAGAGACAAAGTAAAAAATGAGTGTAGAGAAACCTGTAGATGAGGTATAGAAAGATTTCTTCAAACTGGACTCCTATCTGTGAGGAAAAAATTTTGAAGAGGTGCTGCCAGCCGACTGCTTCCTCTTTCTGAGTCTAGGTACCTGGCCATGCCAGGGCTACCAGTGCTATCAGCTTTCTGGGAACTCATCCTCCAGAGTAACAGTTTTAAAAAATACAGGAAGTATCTGGCTTGGTGTGGTGGCGCATACCTGTAATCCCAACACTTGGAGAGTGAGGCAGAGGCTCTTGATTTGAAGGCCTACCTGGGCTACATAGTGAGACCCTGTCTTCAAAATAAACCATGCATACATACATATACAAGTAAGTAAATAAATAAATAAAATGGAGAGTTTCTAGATGAATTTGCCAGGTTGTCTTTGAAGTTTCTGAATTTATATTTAAAATCCTATGTAGATAGGCAATTTTCTGAGAAGATTCATGGCTTTCAGAAGATTCTTAAAGGAAGCTTAGATCCAAAAAGTGCTAAAAAATCATCAAATAATTGCAGACTGAAGATAATGGATAACAAGGTCCCTATGATTCCTCTGGTAACAGATATCAAGCAGGCAGTGGATGTTGTTACTGAGAGGATAAAGTCTGAGGATGAAGATTAACGTGACCATTTTCATTCATACTAGTCTTACCTTTGTTTGCCCATCTCTGTAAAGTTTTGTATAATTTTGTTTTTCTGGCTCTTTGTAAAGATATATGGCTTTTTGTGTTTGTTTTGTTTGTTTGCTTGTTTTTGAGACTATGTCTCTGTAGCTCTAGCTGTCCTGGAACTTGCTCTGTAGACCAGCTGGCCTTGAATTCACAGAGATCTGTCTACCTCTGCCTCCTGTGTACTGGGATTAAAGGCATGCGCCAAAGGTCAAATCATCTTGAATCATCTCTCCATACCTGCTGAGTTTAGTCTACTTTTTTTTTTTTTTTTTTTTTGGTTTTTCGAGACAGGGTTTCTCCGTAGCTTTGGTGCCCATCCCGGAACTAGCTCTTGTAGACTAGGCTGACCTCGAACTCCCAAAGATCCGCCTGCCTCTGCCTCCCGAGTGCTGGGATTAAAGGCGTGCGCCACCACCACCTGGCCTTTTTTTTTTGTTTGTTTTTCGAGACAGGGTTTCTCTGTACCTTTGGAGCCTGTCCTGGAACTAGCTCTTGTAGACCAGGCTGGCCTCGAACTCACAAAGATCTGCCTGCCTCTGCCTCCCGAGTGCTGGGATTAAAGGTGTGCACCACCTGTCTACATTTTTACAAGATCCCCAGATGTTTCCTATTTATATTAAAATTTAAAAAGCATGCGCTGGGCTTATTTATTCCTCCCGAGTCCTTGCTTAGATGTTTTCATCAACTGTTTGCTGCTAAGAATTTTCTGTCACTTTGCTATTCAAAGGAATAAAAGTATAACTATTGCTTCTCGGTCTCCAATAGCAAACATAATACTTTGAGGTATTTCTAGAATGTTTGTATTTATAAAAATGGAAATTGGCAGTGGTTAAAAGAAGTCAGGAAAGGGCAAATCAGGGTGGTCTTGTAGCTATTAACAACTTTTAATAGAACTAGGGTTTTGTGGTATGTTGAATGTCTCCAACTCCAAAAAAGTAGCAATTTGGATTTTAGAGGGAATGTTTGGAAATTGTTTTCTATCTTGCAGCAGCAGGCTCAGCAGCCACAGGAAATAATCACAGAGATGATGACACAGCTTCGGTGACTAGCCTTAACTCTTCTGCCACTGGCCGCTGTCTCAAGATTTATAGAACATTTCGAGATGAAGAGGGGAAGGAGTATGTTCGTTGTGAGACAGTCCGAAAACCAGCTGTTATTGATGCTTATGTGCGCATACGTACCACAAAAGATGAGGAATTCATGTGAGTTTGATGTGCCACTTTTGAGTGTGGCAGGAAAAATAATGGAAACAACGTATATGTATGAGTTGTAGTGATAGGAATATATATTGTTATCCCTGGAAATCTGCTGTTGTTTAGAACCTTCTTGCCTTTAGATCTTGGATTTAAACAGAGCTAAATCACTGAGAAAATAACTAGCTTGCTATGTTTGGAGTATGGTGATTTGCCTTTGCAAAAATCATTCCTGTAAAACCAGTACTTGGGAGGATTCAGCAGAAGGAACGTGGGTTCTAGACAGTCTGGGCTGTAAAACATTGTCTCAAAAGTTAAAAGCAAAATCTTAATGATCATTTAGGACTTAGACTGAGAGATGTTATTTTATACATGTGGAAGACTGACTATCAAGGAACATGAAGATAGCAGGCAGTTTATTTCATTTCCGCCTGGATGAATTACTTATATTTTTTATGATGGTGGCTTTCAGGGTAATCATCTTGATTTAGGTTGCTTATGGTCCTGTTGTATTTTTTTCTCTTGTTATTCAGTCGAAAATTTGCCCTTTTTGATGAGCAACATAGAGAAGAGATGCGAAAAGAACGGCGGAGGATTCAAGAGCAATTGAGAAGACTTAAACGAAACCAGGAAAAGGAGAAGCTAAAGGGCCCTCCTGAGAAAAAGCCCAAAAAAATGAAGGAGCGCCCTGACCTAAAAGTAAGTATACAGGGCTGGAGAGATGGCTTAGAGGTTAAGAGCACTGACTACTCCTCCAGAGGTCCTGAGTTCAATTCCCAGCAACCACATGGTGGCTCACAGCCATCTATAATGAGATCTGGTGCCCTCTTCTGGCCTGCAGACATACATGGAAGGAATGTTGTATACATAATAAATAAATAAATCTAAAAGAAAAATTTTTTTAAAAAAAGCAAGTATACAATAGCTAAGTGTTGTCAGACACAGTGTAATTCTAGTACTTGATAGGCTACCTCAGGATTGTGAGCTTGAAACACATAGAGACCCTGCCTTGAAAAGAAAAAGAAAAAAATGTTTAATGATATGATCACCACTAACAAAGCAAAGGAAGGTAGCATAACTTTTCCCTCAGTTTTTGTCATCTTTAGTTATTGGAAATGGAAGCATATTGTAGAACACTAGGTTATATTATTTCTAACAACACCTGCAATTCCAATACCAGGGAAGCTGAAGCAGGAGTATCAGAAACAAATCTACTTAGTGAATTCAGGCTCCCCTGGGCTACACGAGGCCCTCAGAAAGAAAACTCACTCACTCACATTTTCTCTCTCTCTCTCTCTCTCTCTCTCTCTCTCTCTCTCTCTCTCTCTCTTTATCTCTCTATATCTCACTTTCCTCTAGGACTTGGGTAGGTTTGGTACATTTTATTTATATTCATTTACCTTTGTTATTGGGCATCAAACCCAGGACCTGATAGGTTTACTGCTGAGCTACTTCCCTAACCTTATAATGCTTTTTTAAAATGGTAGCTTTTTAAAGGAGGAGCTGGACAGGTGGCTCAGTGGTTAAGAGTGCTTACTGTATCAGAGGCCTGGGGTTCAGATCTTAACACTTTATATTGGATGGTTCAAAAGCACTTGTAGCTCCAGCTTCAAGGGATCTAACACCTCCCTTCTGGTAGGTGCTTGTACACACAGTTGCACATATACCTGTGTACACACCGATACACGTATCCAAAAGGTCTTTTCTTTTTCATTAAAGCATTTATACATTTATCTATTTACTCCTTATCTTTTATTGTCTAGTAATTCACTTCATAAATATTTATTTGATATCTACTACATATTAGACAAGGTATATATGAAAGAAAAAACTTTTGAAAGGTTGGATTTTCTTTTCTGACCATTGCTGGAAGAATAGAAGTGCACAAGTGCTCCTAGGAGACAAACATCTGTGCTATAATCTCCAAGCAGCAGTCTGCCTCTCTGGAAAGAAGCTGTGATAGCTGTGCTCTTATAGACAGGGGTTTGAAGGCAGGAATTTCTCCTGAGAGAGCAGCTTTCTAGTGGAACAGCTTCAATGGAAAGCTGCTCAAACTGGCATCCAGCACATTCTACCAACAGATCACATGATCTTATATCCAGACCTTTTGCTTTTAGTCATGTATTCACTTATTACTTAATCTGGTAGAATTTGGTGTTCTGTAATACCTTCCCCTCGAAGATACAGAGATGATGATTTGGGCTGCACGAAGTGTTCTTGAAAGATACACACAAGTTATAGTCCAAAGTTACCATTCCATCCAAGTCTAGCTGGGGCAGTCAGTGGATTTACTGGGCTTACTTACGGGAGCATGGATGAAGGGTTAGTAACAAGACTGTGTGTAAAACAGCCACATCACTAAATCATCCCCCAGCATAGATGGTGACTTCCTCCTAGCTGCATAGCGGGAGTCATAGCGGGATCCTACTTCAGTTAATGTTCCACTCCTTGCATCCATCAGCACCCCTTGAGGCCACATGCAAGGGAGCATGTTTTAGTTACTTTTCTGTTGCCGTGCCAAGACACCGTAATCAAGACAGTTTATAAGAGAAAGTGCCTAACTGACCTTACAGTTGCAGAGGATTAGAGTCCATGGTAGCGAGCAAGGGTGTGGTGTGAGGAACAGCTGAGAGCTCACATCTTGATCCGCAAGCAGAGGCAGTGGGACTGGCACAGGTCTTTTGAGAACTCAAGACCCACTACTAGTGCACACCTCCTCCAACACGGCTGCACTTCCTAATCCTCCCCAAAGAGTTCTACCAAGTGGAGACCAAGTATTCAAGCACATGAGCGTATGGGGAACGTTCTCATACAACCACCGCATTCCAGCCCCTGCCACTCATAGGCTAGGAGCTGCATCATAGTGCAAAATACATGTACTTCAACTTTGAAAGTCCCCATAGCTTTTCAGCCTCAACACGCTTTAAAAGTCCAGAGTCTCTTCTGAGACACGAAACAATCTCTTCATTGTAATTGCTCGCAGTTGCACAGATACCTATACACACCGATACACATAACCCAAAAAGTCTTTAAAAGAAATTAGAAAAAGACTAGCCAGGCAGTGGTGACACACGCTTTTAATCCCAGCACTCAGGAGGCAGAGGCAGGTGGATCTCTGTGAGTTTGAGACCAACCTGGTCTACAAGTTCCAGGACAAGCTCCAGAGCTACAGAGAACCCTGTCCAGGTTGTTTTGCATCACTTAGGTTAAAGATTCCATGTATTACTATGTAATGTACACCATAAGATAAGGTAACTGCTTCAATGGAAGCAACTGTGAACTTGGATACAGCATATCTGGGTTTGGTTTTGCTACTTAATAGCTCTTTCCAAACCAGTTTTCTATAAAATGATGTCTACCATTGTTTCTTTCCAGTTTCATATACATTCCTTTCTACTTTTGACATGGTTCAACCTGTTTACCTCTAACGTGTTGTGGGTTTTTTTGTTTTTATTTTTTTCTGTTGCAGCTGAAATGTGGAGCATGTGGTGCCATCGGGCACATGAGGACAAACAAATTCTGCCCCCTTTATTATCAAACAAATGCTCCACCTTCTAATCCTGTTGCCATGACAGAGGAACAGGAGGAAGAGCTAGAAAAGACAGTCATTCATAATGATAATGAAGAACTTATCAAGGTTGAAGGGACCAAGATCGTTTTGGGGAAACAGCTAATTGAGAGGTAAGGGATAGCAGGCAGGGAGTGCTATAGCAGAGATCGGTTGAAGGTTGATGATGATGGTCGGCAGAGGTAAATGTGATGTGATTGTTCTCTGAAGTGGAACTAAGTGTTGCAGAAATTTTGGATTATAATTAGTAATTTTTGACAGTAATCAAAACTGCAGTGATCATTAGGGCTTACTGCTTTCCTTTTTATACATGCTGTGCTTTGAGTCTTAAGTATTTGTGGAGGGCCAAGGGAGTTAATTTTTATACAGAGTCTCTACATAGCCCTAGCCGTTCTGGAACTAACTCTATAGACCAGGCTGGCCTCAATTTCTGAGATTCGCCTGTCTCTGCCTCCTAAGTGCTGGAATTAAAGGCGTGCACTGCCAAGCCTGGCTAAGTCTTAGTATTTACATAAATACCCTTACCACAGTAGTGTCTTTCTTCTGTTTTGTTTTGCTTGTTTTGTTGGTTTGTGTGTGTGTGTGTGTGGTACTGGTAGGCACAGTGAGCAAGTGTTGTGTCTCTGAGCCATATGTCCTCAAACCTTTGCACAAATTTTTGAAAGTTTTGTTAAATTACCCAGGTTGGCCTCAAGTTTACAATTTTTCTTTCTCAGCCTCCCATGTAGCTAGGATTACAGGTTTGGAGTGCCACACCTGGCATGTGGGTAGTTAATATAAAATGAGAGACTATAAAGAGCAGACTCTGCTTATGCCCAATCTTGCCGTTAGAGAATTTAATAGATAAAAATGGAGATGTTAAAAATTTTTTCCATTTTAAGCCGGACGGTGGTGGTGCATGCCTTTAATCCCAGCATTTGGGAGGCAGAGGCAGGTGGAGCTTAGTGAGTTTGAGGCCAGACTAGTCTATAGAGTGACTGCAGAGTTCCAGGACAGCCAGGACTGTTACACAGAGTAACCCTGTCTCGGAAAAAAAAAAAAATCCCATTTTAAAAATTATAAATTGATCCAGGTGGTGGTGGTGCACGCCTTTAATCCCAGCATTTGGGAGGCAGAGGCAGGTGGAGCTTAGTGAGTTTGAGGCCAGCCTGGTCTATAGAGTGACTGCAGAGTTCCAGGACAGCCAGGACTGTTACACAGAGTAACCCTGTCTCGGAAAAAAAAATTCTCATTTTAAAAATTATAAACTCATCCAGGTGGCGGTGGTGCACAACTTTAATCCCAGCACTTTGACGCAGAGAAATAGGTGAATCTCTAAGTTCCAGGCCAGACTGGCTCTACAAAGCGAGTTCCAGGATAGCCAGGGCTACACAGAAAAACCCTGTCTCAAAAAAACAAAAACAGCTAAACAAGTTAGAAACCTATTGAATAGTTGAAAGTTCACAATTAAAGTATTCTAAATGCACCTGTTCACCTTTTGCCACATTTGCCTAATCTTTCTTTGTATACCTCAAATGTTTGTAATCTGAACCATTGAGAAGTAAATTGCAGATATCATGACAGTTCACTGCAAACACACATCTTCTAAGAATTGGGTTGTAAGACATGGTACTATTATCATAACTAAGAAATAGCACTAATTTATTAATTTGCAATGCTCAGGCATTTTTATTCAAATTACCCAAGTCATCTCATTGTCCTTTGGCTCATTTTCTAATTATGGATACAATCCCAGTTTAGACATAAGTGTATTTTGAGTCTGTCAAAATCTAAAACTGTCCTACTTATTTTTGTACTTTTATGACATTAATTTTTTAGCAGCATAAAGAATAATTGTCTCACAAAATACCCCACTTTTAGATTTTATTTTAAGTAGAACAAAGATTTATTTTAAAAAATGAAAATGCTCAAGATTATGAGAGACTCCAAGGGAGGAATAACCCATTTTGTTTTCTACTGATTAGACTCACATTAAATATTTTTGACTAGACGTTTAATATACTATCTAGTTGGTATTATGTATTTACCACATCAACAAGCACAACAGTTTCACTCCTTTTAGAGCTATTAATGATCATTGCCAAATTATTTAATTGGTTCTTATAAAGTGGTGGTTTTTCTAATTCTAGAATTTCTCTATTTTAACTGGTATTTTTGATAAGGAAAACTTCATCATATCTATTTTAATATATTACTGTGAATTCTGAAATTCTTCCCATATAAATTTAATGCATTTTCCCCCAATTTGACTTATTTAAGCCAGATCTTATGGTGGTTTTTAAAATATTTTCATTTTATGAATATTTTGCCTGCATGTATGTGTGAGCATACATGCAGACAAATGCCTGGTGTTCACAGAGACCAGAAGAGAGAGTTAGATCCCCTGTAATTAAAATTAACAGATCGTTATGAGTGCTGCCAAATAGGTTTTAGGAATTAAACTCAGGTTCTTTGAAAGAGCCGTTAACACTCTTAACTGCTGGAGCCATCTCTCAGGCCCTTCAGGTCTGTGGTTTTGAAATGATCCTGTAAATCTTTGAGAAATCATTTGCATTCTGGTACAAGATGTTGAAAGCTTTCCTTGTCTCAGACTTAGAATTGACCATTTCTCTGAGGTGTCCAGGCTCCTTTTATTAAACCATCTCTTTATCCCATTTCGGGAAACTATAAATAATACAATGTTACTGATTGCAGTGCCGATGAGGTTCGCAGAAAATCTCTGGTCCTGAAGTTTCCTAAACAACAACTTCCTCCCAAGAAAAAACGTCGGGTTGGAACCACTGTTCACTGTGACTATTTGAATGTGAGTATCTGCATTGTCTTCATATCAGATGGATTCCCCCAGCTTTCTGGGACATGACTCTGTGTCAGATATTCCTTATGTCTGTTCCTTGAGAATTATGTACATTGTTCATTAAATGACTTATTAAAATTTATTTATTATTTTGGGTTTTTGAGACAGGGTTTCTCTGTGTAACCCCGGGTTTTTTTTGGAACTCATTCTGTAGATCAGGCTGGTCTTGAACTCAAAGATCTGCCTGCCTCTGCCTTCCAACTATCCAGATTTAAAATTTATTTATTTTTGTTTGTTTATTATGTATGTATTCATCTGTGTATGCACTATGATGCAAACATGGAATTCAGAAAACTTGTGAAATTAGTTCTCTCTTACATGGAGCCTGGGGATCAAGTTATGGTCACTATCTTGTATGGCAAGTGCCATTACCCACTGAGCCACCTCATTGCCCTGCCCCTCTTTGATGTGCAAGTTTTTTTCCTACATGTATATAAGTGCACTATGTATATGCCTGGTGCCAGCAGAGCCCAGAAGAGAATGCACTGTGGTTTTAGTTGTAAGTCACTATGTGGGTGCTAGGATCTGAACCTAGGTCCTCTGCAAAAGCAGCAAAGGTCCTTAACCACTGAGCCATCTCTTCAGCTTGTCCCTGCTCCAAACTTTGCTTTTAAGATTGAATTTCTCTCTAGTCCAGGTTGGTCTAGAACTTACTATATACTCTAGGCTGGCTTTGAATTTTTAGCACTCCTCCTACCTTAGCTTCCTAATTGTTGGGATTAAGGCTGAAGCCCTCCAAGTCTCGCTTTATTGAAGTTTTCTAAAATGTATCAGTATATTTGAAAAATATTTGGGTTTTTTTGGTTTATCTAAAGCATTCTGGTTTCTTGTTTTTGTTTTGTTTTAGAGACCTCATAAATCCATCCATCGGCGCCGGACAGACCCTATGGTAACACTGTCATCTATCTTGGAGTCTATTATCAATGATATGAGAGATCTTCCAAATGTGAGTTCTTTACATTAGATCTGTATAGAATAGGAAAACCAAGACCCTTTGTTTTTTCTGTTACTTCAGGTAGATGGCCCTAGTGCATATACCTGTATATCTGAAACCCCTAATTCTTTGGGTGTTTGTCTATTTTTAAATCGTTTAATGCAATATTAGGTAATGAAGGACAGAATGTAGGCAAAAGGACACATGAGTTATTAGAGGATATAAAGCTAATTTTTTTCTGGTTTCAATGCAACGTTTCTTTTTGTGATGGGTATGTGAATTCAACTTTCTGAGTATTAAAATAGCAAGAATAATTTTTTAAAATTATGTGTATACATGTATGTCTATGTATGCATATGCAAGTTCCCTTAGAGGTCTGAGGCATTGAATAACCTGGAACCAAAATTATAGAGGTTGTGAGTCCCCAGACATAGGAATTGAGAACCAAACTCAGGTCCTCTGGAAGAGCATAATATACTATTATAACCACTGAACCATCTCTCCAGCTTCAAAATTGTATGTCTTGTTTTGTTTTGTTTTGTTTTTTTCCAGACAGGGTCTCTCTGTAGGAGACTGTCCTGGAACTAGCTCTTGTAGACCAGGCTGGCCTCGAACTCACAGAGATCCGCCTGCCTCTGCCTCCCGAGTGCTGGAATTAAAGGTGTGTGCCACCACTTATATGTCTTATTATAAGAATTTTGCATTCCATAAGTGTCTAGCATATATGGCGCTAGAAAGACAGCTCAGTGGTTAAAAATACATACTGCTCTTGTAGAGGACTATGTGCGAGTTTGAGGCCTGCCTGGTCAACAGAGTTAGGATAGCCAAGGCTACACAAAGAAACTCTGTCTCAAAAAAAAAAAATAACTTAATGCAAAAACAGATTTACTACATCTGAAAAATTCATTTGAGAGTTAATAAACCAGTAAGTTGTAATTGGCTCTGTCAGTGTTCTTTGCTCACAAATGGTGCTGGCTCTTGTTTCCACAGACATACCCTTTCCATACGCCAGTTAATGCAAAGGTTGTAAAGGACTACTATAAAATCATCACTCGGCCGATGGATCTACAGACACTCCGTGAAAACGTGCGCAAACGCCTCTATCCATCTCGGGAAGAATTCAGAGAGCATTTGGAACTAATTGTGAAAAATAGTGCAACCTATAATGGTAATAGTCCCTTGTTCTTTGACTGCAAAGGTCACCTTTCAGATTCTTATCTCTTGCTGATTCTAAATTCATTAGATTAGAATGAATGAAAAGACTAATGTGCATTTTTGGGTATGAACATCAGGCAGTGTACATTTCAGTCATATAGTAAGTATTACCTCTTTTTAGTTGCATTATATAATCCTTTTTTATTTTAGACATGGTCTCACTATGTAGACCAGACTGGCCTCAATCACAGAAATACTTTGGCCTCTGCCTCCCAAGTGAGTGCCAGTATTTAAAGCCATGTTCTACCATACCCAGCTTCCTACTATTAATTTTTAATATATTCTCTGGTGAATTTGAAGTCTGTGTTGAAGCAGTTAGGGTGAATAGTGAGGCAGAAAAGTAAACCTAGGTAAGTTGGAGAGGTAGTGGTGTGAGTGCACTCTACAAAGAATAGTCTTATAGCCATATTTGTTTTGTGTGTTTTAACTCAGTCTGCATTTTTGTTACAGGGTCTAGATACCCATTTTGTCATTTTAAAAAAAAGCAAAAATTAGGAGGAAGAAATCAGTTTGCATTAATTCATTTTTTTTCATTTCAGTCTAATTTTCTTTTTGTGATGGGTATGTAAATTCAACTTTTTGCATATTGAAGGAACAAGAATATTTTTTCAGTTTTTTGAGATAAGATTTCTCTGTGTAGCCCTGGCTGTCCTGGAACTTGCCCTGTAGACCAGGCTGGCCTTGAACTCACAGAGATCCACTGCCTGCGTCTGCCTCCGGAGTGCTGGAATTAAAGGTGTGCACTGCTGCTGCTCAGCAAGAACTGACTCTTGAAAATTGTCAATACAACTCACTTGCCATGACTTATTTATACACAGACACACACAGGCAGACAGACAGACACACATACACACACAAAATGGAAAAACAGGAGGAAATACAAAGAGAATTAAAACAAAGCCCCACTGGGGGATACAACTCAGCAGTAAAGCATGCATGCAGTCCTTGGTTCAGTCTCCAGTAGTGGCAAGAAAAGAAAGTTTCTTGCAGCCCTATAATCCTTCCTTTCTATGCTTCACACTTTAAAATTAATTTATTATGTCCATTGGTGTTTTGCCTGCACGTGATTCTGTGTGAGGCTGTAAGATCCCCTGCAACAGGAGTTAAAGACAATTGTGAGCTGCCATGTGGATGGTAGAGAATTGAACCCGGGTTCTCTAGAAGAGCAACCAGTGTTCTTAACTGCTAAACCATCTCTCCAGTCACCTCTGACTCATTCTTCTGACTTCCTCACGTGTCAGTGCTGATGCTAGTGTGGTAGTAACATTGGCATTAAATTCTTTATTTGGATTAAGTAATCCAAATAAGAAGACCTTCCTTCTTTTCCTCCCATGCCCTCAATACTTTAGCTATAGTTTATTCCTTGATACCACCATTCCTCCCTTTTTGAGACAGACTCTCTAAATACCCAGGCTAATCTTGAACTTGCTATATAGCTCAGACTAGCCTCAAACTTGGTGTCCAAGTGCTTCAATCTCCCAATTTCTGGGATTACAGATATATACTGCCATACCTGGCTTATTTACTTTTTTTTTTTTTTTTTTTTTTTGGTTTTTCGAGACAGGGTTTCTCTGTGGCTTTGGAGCCTGTCCTGGAACTAGCTCCGTAGACCAGGCTGGTCTCGAACTCACAGAGATCCGCCTGCCTCTGCCTCCCGAGTGCTGGGATTAAAGGCGTGCGCCACCATCGCCCAGCTGGCTTATTTTCTTATTGTAACCTAATATATGGATAATAGCAAATTTTGGTTTTTAATAAGTTAATAAAATTTTCAACTTACCCACTTTTAAACTAATAAACAGTACGTCTGCGAACATTTATGTTAAGAGCACTGACTGCTCTTTTATAGATCTTGAGTTCAATTCCTAGCAACCACATGGTGGCCCACAACCATCTATAATGAGATTTGATATTCTCTGGCGTCCAGGAAAAAGAAAAAAAAATACTAGTTAAGGGGGGTGGTGATGGTACATGCCTTTAATCCCAGGACTTGGAAGGCAGAGACAGGAGGATCTCTGAGTTTGAGGCCAGCCTGGTTGATTGTGAGTTCCAGGACAGCCAGAGCTACACAGAGAAATCCTGTCCTGGAAAACAAACATAAAAGAAATATTAGTTATATGGAAATATTTTGGGATTTTGACGGGGGGTTCTTTTCGGGTTTGAGATGATCTCTTTATATAGTCTAGGCTACCCCAGGATCTACTTGTTCTCTGATTGAAGCATGTCAAATTCTGTGATTACAGGTGTGTGTCCATGATTCCCATCTTAAAAATGTTTTAATTATTCCAAAAGTGAGCTTAAATGGAACAGCTTTAAGCAGTGAATATACAAGAAAGGTCAGATAGTTCAAGAATTTTCAGCTGGGTGGTGGCGCACACCTTTAATTCCAGCACTCAGGAGGCAGAAGCAGGCGGATCTCTGTGAGTTCGAGGCCAGCCTGGTTTACAGAGTGAGTTCCAGGAAAGGTGCCAAAGTTATAGAGAAACCTTGTCTCTGAAAAAAATGAATTTTCTGAAGTTCTTGGTAATGATTTCTGTGAAACTGAAATAACAATCTGTGTGCTGAAAAATCTGTTTCCTAAATAGAAAAATTTTAAATGTTCCAATGAACATTACCATTCTCAAACACATTCTCCATCCATAGAGTAATTTTCAAGGTTTTAAAAGACCCAACAGCCTGGGCGGTGGTGGCGCACGCCTTTAATCCAAGCAGGCGGATCTCTGTGAGTTCGAGGCCAGCCTGGTCTACAACAGCTAGTTCCAGGACCGGAACCAAAAAAAAAAAAAAAAAAAAAAACTACAGAGAAACCCTGTCTCGAAAATTCAAAAAAATAAAATAAAATAAAATAAAAGACCCAACAAAGCTGGCTCATGCCTTTACTCCCAGCACTAGAGAGACAGAGGCAGGTGAATCTCTGAGTTTCAGACTACCCTTATCTACATATAGAGTTCCTTTCTGAGCCAGCCAGAGCTACATAATGAGACCCTATCTCAAAAAACAAACAAAAAACAGTTATAATACAAGCATGTGAGGACACAAAAAAAGCAATTAAAATTTGGGCCTGGAGAGATGGCTCAGTGGCTAAGAGCACTGGCTGTTCTTTCAGAGGACCTGGGTTGAATTCTCAACACCCACATGGCAGTTCAGGTAAAATACCAATGCACATAAAATAAAAATAAATTTTAAAAAACAGTTAAAATTTATTCATAGTTTATCCATTATGTATTTAGGCACTGAAAAATGAAGTAAGGACTGGTGGTGTCTGTACCTGGTGTGGTAGCACACACCTGTAATCCCAAGGAGGTGAAAACAAGAGAATCTGAAGTGAGTTCTAGACCAACCTGGGATACAAGGGACTCTGTCTTTAAAAAATAAAAAGGAAATAACTGGTATATCTACCTAACTCAGTTACTAGGCTGGCACCTGGGACCTTTTAGATTCTCTAGTAAATGTGTTAAAGTGTTGGAAATGTAACAACTTTGGACTTCCCACTTATAATGGCTATTTCTTGTTCTCTATAGGGCCAAAACACTCACTGACTCAGATTTCTCAATCCATGCTGGATCTCTGTGATGAAAAACTCAAAGAGGTAAGAACTAACTATAAGAGAAAGTGGTGCGCATAGTGACATACACCTGTAATCCTAGCACTTGAGAGTAGAGATGGGAAAATTAGGAGCTTAAACAAAGTCATCCACAGCTACATACTGAGTTCTAGTGCAACTTGAGCTACATGAGAATTTGACTCAAAAATCAAAGTAGATTAAAAAAAATGCTGTGGCGTATAAAGGTGGAGAGTAGTACAGTTTAGGAACTATATATTTAACAGAAAGAACCATATCTGAGGGAATGACAAATCTTTGATACATCTGACAGATAGGGATTTAGAAATTATATAGACGCTATCTCCTGTAGATGGGAAAGCCAAGTCCAAAGAGGAAAATTGCTTGCTCTGGAATCATACTGGGATTAAGATCCCGAACCTATGTAACTTCAGAAAGGATGGCAGAAAATGGCTTTCCAGGAGATAGATCTCCTATAGCTCACATTACAACTCATTGCTATACCAGGGAGGCATATTGAAAAATAATCTTTTTGAGATAGTGCCTTATCTAGCTCAGGCTGGCTTGGAACTCACTGTGTCTAATAGGTTGGCCTTAAATTCATGGTGCTCCTTCAACCTCAGCCTCCTGAGTTCTAGGATTATAGGTCTGTCTGAGCCACTAGGCCTAGAGACAGTTAAATTTTTTCAATAATTAATTTATTTTTATTTTATGTGCATTGGTGTTTTGCCTGCATGTTTGTCAGGTCTTGGAGTTACAGACAGCTGTTAGCTGCCATGTGGATGCTGGGAATTGAACCCAGGTCCTTTGAAAGAATTGTCAGTGCTCTTAACTGCTGAGCCATCTCTCCATCCCTGGAACAGTTTAATTTTTAAAAAGTAATTTTCAATATTTTGGGCATTTTTCCCCCTTTCCTTTGTGTGCTAGAAACTGAACTCAGGGTCTTGCCTTTTTAAGTAAGCACTTAACCACTGAGTTACAGCCTCAGTCCTTCTGTAAACCCCTACTCTTTCCTTTTTTAAATATTCATTGGTGTATTACCTACTTGTATATCTGTGTGAGGATATCGGGTCCCTTAGAACCAGAGTTACAGACATTTGTGAGCTTCAATGTAGTTGCTAGGAATTGAACCTGGGTCCTCTGGAAGATCAGTCAGTGTTCTTAACCAGTGAACCATCTCTCCAGCCCCATATACCGCTATTTTTACCAAAGAAGATTATGGTACCTTATAAGTTTATAAAAGCACAGATAAGCTGGGCGATGGTGGCGCACGCCTTTAATCCCAGCACTCGGGAGGCAGAGGCAGGCGGATCTCTGTGAGTTCGAGACCAGCCTGGTCTACAGAGCTAGTTCCAGGACAGGCTTCAAAGCCACAGAGAAACCCTGTCTCGAAAAACCAAAAAAAAAAAAACCAAAAAAAAAAAAAAAGCACAGATAATAATGAAGTTGATACTCAACATAGATATTTCACAAGAGAACATGACTAATAAACATGGAGAATTTTCTCAGCTTAATTGACATAAATTACATGTTTAAGCCACAATTAACTGAGCCTAGTAGTACATACCTGTAATGGCAGCACTTGGGTGTCAGAGGCAAGATGACCAAAAGTTACAGGTCAGCCTAGGATATGTGTTGAGACTGTTTCAAAATTAAAACAAAAATACCTACCAATTACATTCCTCTTTGTATCTATTAGAAGGCTAAAGTTCTGTAACCAATGTAGAGATTCAATATTGGTACACAAGGGAGGTAGAGGTAAGAGAATCAGAAATTTGAGATAATTTGTGGCAACATATCAAGTTCAAGGTTAGCCTGTGACTTAGACCCTGTCTCAAAAAATGGGGCTAACAAAACTAAGGATTGAGGATACAGGCGGTGAGAACACAGAAATTTTCATAGTGCATAGACTGAAATGAATTTGTTGGATTAAGTTTTCTTTGTACAGCCAGGTGGTGGTGGCATGTGCCTTTAATCCCAGCACTTGGGAGGCAGAGGCAGGTGGATCTCTCTGAGTTCGAGGCCTGCCTTGGATACAGAGTTAGTTCCAGGACAGCTAGGGCTGTTATACAGAGAAACCCTGTTATAAACAAACAAAAAGAACACTTAAGGGATTTTTCTGACACGTCCCTTTGTATTTTTCCTTTAGCTAAAGTGTCATTTATCTAGATTGTCCTAAAACTGAATAGTAGATAATTCAGAGGTAAATTTTGGAGAACTAAAGTCATAAGCAGCCTTTAATCCCAGCACTTGGGAGGCAGAGGCAGGCGGATCTCTGAGTTCGAGACCAGCCTGGTCTACAAGAGCTAGTTCCAGGACAGGCTCCAAAACCACAGAGAAACCCTGTCTCGAACCCCCCCCCCCAAAAAAAAAGTCATAAGCAGCTAACTGAACTTTAAATTATCTTTAGCTTTTCTGTGGTAATCACACTTCAGGAAAACTGCCTTCATTTTGCTTTGCTTTATTTCAGAAAGAAGATAAGTTGGCACGTTTAGAGAAAGCTATCAACCCCTTACTTGACGATGATGACCAAGTAGCGTTTTCTTTTATTCTGGATAACATTGTCACTCAGAAAATGATGGCAGTTCCAGATGTAAGTACTTTTTATGCCAAATATTGTGAGGATAGTACTAGGGGATGGAAAGAAGTGTATAGAGGTAAGCATGTGTGTATTAAGAAATTGTAGCTAGGCAGTGGTGGTACACGCCTTTAATCCCAGCACAGACGAGGCAGAAGCCTGGTCTACAAAGTGTGTTCCAGGACAGGCTCCAAAGCTATAGAGAATCCCTGTCTTGAAAAACAAAACAAAACAAAAGAAATTCTGTGTGGAACTGGGATGTAATTTTAAATACTAACCTTTTTCTATATGAATTCATTGTTGAAAGCAAAGATGCCAAGTATCTTTGAATATTAAGAGGTTCTTACTTTCTATTGTTAGCATTTAGTGTTTGTTAGCACTTAGTATTTGCTCTCGAATAGCCTGAGAGAGAAGAGCTGTCAACTAATAGTTGATTTAGAAATGCTCCTATACAAATAACATTTTGAATTAAATTTATTTATTTGTGCATGTGGGGGAAGAAGGTATAAGCCATGGTTTGTGTGTGCCCAAAACAACTTGGCTAGGTGTGGTGGCACAGCTTTTCATCCTAGCATTGGGAGGCAGAAAACAAGAATTAAAGGCCAGCCAAGTCTACACAGTAGGATCCTATCTTTAAAAAAACAAAGCAAAGCACTTAGGAGTCAGAGGCAGGCATATTTCTGTTAGTTTGAGGCCAGCCTGGTCTACAAATGAGTTCCACCAGCCAGAGAAACCCTATCATGGAAAAAAAAAGGAAATAAAAAACTCAGATATTTGGAACTTCTTTCTATCCTGTGGATCCTGGAATTAAACTCAGATCATTGGGCTTATTGGTAAACACCTCTATCCACCGAGCCATTTTGCTGTACATAAAAAACACTTCAATAGGGCTGGAGAGATGGCTCAGCGGTTAAGAGCACTGCTTACCCCTCCTAAAGGTCCTGAGTTCAATTCCCAGCAACCACATGGTGGCTCATAACCATCTGTAATGAGGTATGGTGCCCTCTTCTGGCCTTCAGGCATACACGCAGACAGAATATTGTTTACATAATAAATAAAAAAATATTTTAAAAAAATACACCAATAATTACTCAGTGTTTGCTTTCTTTTTCCCTTTTTGTTCAAACTTTTTATGCCAAAGCTATCATCTATCATATTAGTTCTACAGACCATTTTATTATGTTGGTGCCCCCAAAATTCTGAATTAAATTTTCTGTTGCATATAATCATAATGTTCTATGTGTGCAGTGTTATAAAATTTTGAGATGGGGGCTGGAGAGATGGCTCAGTGGTTAAGAGCATTGCCTGCTCTTCCAAAGGTCCTGAGTTCAATTCCCAGCAACCACATGGTGGCTCACAACCATCTGTAATGAGGTCTGGTGCCCTCTTCTGGCCTTCAGGCATACACGCAGACAAAATATTGTATACATAATAAATAAATATTTAAAAAAAATAAAATAAAATTTTGAGATGGAACTGTGGAATAAGGAATTTTATTTTATTTTTGCAGAACTTAGTCTTTAATGTAAAAATAATTTAGTTGTAGGTTTACAAGAGGGAGTCTTTAAAAATCAGGGTAGCTGGGTGGTGGTGGTGCACGCCTTTAATCCCAGCACTTGGGAGGCAGAGGCAGGCAGATCTGAGTTCGAGGTCAGCTTGGTCTACAAGAGCTAGTTTCAGGATAGGCTCCAAAGCTACAGAGAAACCCTGCCTTAAAAAGATAAAGATAGATAGATAGATAGATAGATAGATAGATAGATAGATAGATAGATAGATAGATAGAAAGAAATCAGGGTGTAAGAATCCTTAATAAGACCCTTAAATTAGAGATTTCCGTGAGCTTGTGTATTTTTGTGGAAAGAGTCTATAGTTTTCATCAGAAATATTTGTAACTCAGTGGAAATTGGAGCTCTCTGATATAAATAATGATTTTCATTTAACTGCCCATGCCTTCTTTTTACTAGTCTTGGCCATTTCATCACCCAGTTAATAAGAAGTTTGTTCCAGATTATTATAAAGTCATTGTCAGTCCGATGGATTTGGAGACTATACGTAAGGTGAATGATTTTTTTATAATCAGTGGCTTTTTATAGTCAATGTTTTTGTATATACAGCTGAATGCCTGATTGTTTTTGTCATAGAATATCTCCAAGCACAAATACCAGAGTCGAGAGAGCTTTCTAGATGATGTAAACCTTATTCTGGCCAACAGTGTTAAGTACAATGGTGAGTATTTTTTTCCTCATTCAACAGTCTTTTCTATCTAACATTAATTTGTGTTATTAAGATTTTGAGGGCTCTGGGAGGTGGTGGCGCATGCCTTTAATCCCAGCACTTGGGAGGCAGAGGGAGGTGGATCTCTGTGAGTTTGAGGCCAGCCTGGAGTACAGAACAAGTTCCAGGACAGCCAAGGCTGTTATACAGAGGAAAAAAAAAGCTGCTTAAGCAGTTTTGAACAGTGATAGCTAAATCAAGTAACTGAGTTTACTTTTTAAAATTTTGTTTTTACAGTTATATGTATGTTGTAAGAGGGGGAGGGGTGGTGTTCTATTATGCTTTTGGAGGTTAGAGGACAACTTGGAAATTTAGTTCTCTGCTTCTGCCATATGGGTTCCAGGGATTGAACCTAGGTTGTCAGGCTTGACACTGAACCATTTACTCTGCTCAATTGTTGGTTTGTTTGTTTATTTGGTTGGTTGGTTGGTTTGGCGGTTTGGGGAATGGTTCAAGTCAGTGTTTCTCTGTGTATCCTTAGCTGTCTTAGAACTTGCTCTGTAGACCAGGCTGGCCTTGAACTCAGAGATCTCCCTGCCTCTGCCTCCCAAGTGCTGGCATGAGCCACCACTGCCCAGTTCGTTTTTTTTTTTTTTTTTTTTTGAGTAAGTATATATTTTAGTGTGTGTTTTGTAAGAATCACTATTAAACTTTTAATCACCGAAAGTCTTTTGTCCTTACTTTAGAAATTGTGTAAAGCATAGAAAAAATGAGGTATGAATAAAAATCAAATGGATATTCCTTGTCCTTTGAGTCATCACTATGTTTCTATAAGATTTGAAAAGTTACATTCCAACCCATAGAGCTGAAGCTGAAATGTATAGCTGGCTATAGGCCACAGCAAACTTTGTTGTGTGGAATTTAGCACCTGAATTGATGGAATCATGTGTGATAGAGTCTTTGCTAGCTGCTTCATCTGGATAGGAAGGATCGTCTCTGCTCTAGCACTTCGTTCGTTCTCCAATTGATATAAACAAACAAATTGCAGCTTGACAAAGCTATAATGAAAGGATATACAAAGAACATTAAAGAGAAAAAATACTTTAATCTATGGGTTAGGAAAGGCTTCATGAACTAGTAAAAAGAGTTTTTGTTGTGTGTGGTTTTTTTTTTAAGATAGATTTATTTATATTTTTATATACAGTATTCTACCTACATACCAGAAGAGGGCACCAGATCTCATTACAGATGGTTGTGAGCTACCATGTGGTTGCTGGGAATTGAACTCAGGACCTCTGGAAGAGCAGCCAGTGCTCTTAATCTCTGAGCCATCTCTCAGGCCCATTTTTTGTTGTTTTTATGGTCTCATATATCCTAGGCTGGTCTTGAACTTGATATATACCTGAAGATGACCTTGGATTCATCTTTCTGCTCCCACCCCCCAAGTTTGTGTAGAACCACGTATGGTTCAGTAATTTTCTTTTGAGACAGAGTCTCAACTACGTAGCCCTGGCTAGCCTGGATCTCACTATGTAGAGCTCACAGAGACTGTTCTGCCTCTGCTAGTATTAAAGACACATGCCACTATACTCAGTCAAAAAAATTTAAATAAACCATTTTTAAGACATATTTTTAATTATATGTATGTGTGGGTTTACTCATGTGAGTGCAGATGCCTGTGAAGGCCAAGGGAGAGTATGAGATCTTGTGGAACTGGAGTTATAATTGGTTGTGAATTGCCCAGCATGGTTGCTGGGAACTGAACTCAAGTCTGCAAGAGCAGCAAATGCTCTGAACCACTTGAGTTATCATTCCAGCATTGGGAACTTATTTTTGAACTGAGGCTTTTTTTTGGGGGGGTGTGATTTTTCGAGACAGGGTTTCATTGTTTAGCTCTGGCTATCTGGGAACACACAAGTGCTAGGTGGGATTAAAGGTGTGCATCACTACCTCCTAACTTGAACTGAGTTGAGAAATGTTGATGAGTTCCAGGACAGGCTCCAAAGCTACAGGGAAACCCTGTCTCAAAAAAACAAAAAGAAAAAAGAAAAAGAAAAAGACATGTTGACTATTGTAGTTAATTACTAAACACTACTATGCTGAACAGATAATCAAGAAGAGAAGGATGAGATAGAGGCCCAAATGCAAAAATACATGGAAGTACTTTGGATGGGGAAGTACAAACAAGTTTGTTTTGAATATAGGGTAGTAGCCAGGTGGTGGTGGTGCATGCCTTTAATCCCAGCACTCGGGAGGCAGAGGCAGGCGGATCTCTTTGAGTTCGAGGCCAGCCTGGTCTACAAGAGCTAGTTCCAAGACAAGGAACCAAAAGCTACGGAGAAACCCTGTCTCGAAAATCAAAAAAAAAAAAAAAAAAACAGCAAGAAGGCCTGACATGGTTGCACATACCTTTAATCCTAGCAAACGGGGCAGTGGCAGGCAGTTCTTTGTGAGTTGAAGGATAGCCAGGGCTCTAAATAAAGACCTTGTCTCCAAAAAGCAAAACAGAACAAAAAGAAGCAATAAGAATGAAAAAGTTGGGCAGATTATATACAAAGTAAGAAAGTAGAATTGATACCTTCATACTTATGAACCAGATATGTGTATGTGTCTGTCTGTCTGTCTGACTGTCTGTCTGTCTTTTAAATGAGACATTAGAGTTGAACTGCCTCATTAAGGAAACTTGTGGACCAATTGTGACTCACACCTTTATTTCTAACACTCAGGGAGCAGAGGCAATCAGATCACAGGTCTCTTTGAGTTCTACATAGAGAGTTCCAGGCCAGCCAAGATTTATAGTGACTCTCCTCCAAAAGCAAAAAGACAATATTATGAATTATAAATGGGATGTGTTTGGCTATCTGTCATGAAGTTTGCAGTGATTTTTATTTTAGGACTTATATATTAAAACTATTTTTTTAGATGAGAGGAGGCTCTTACTACTGTGTTGCCTAGACTAGCCTACAACTCTTGAGTGGTCCTTCTGCTTGTGTTTCCCAGTAACTGAGTCCACAGGTTCACTCTTATTTTAATTTTTCATTTAATTTTAAGCCCTTCATGGGGCTGGAGAGGTGGCTCAGTGGTTAAGAGCACTGACTGCTTTCCAGAGGTCCTGAGTTCAATTCCCAGCACCCACATGGTGGCTCACAACCATCGATAGTGGAATCTGATACCCTCTTCTGGCTTAGCACTCATATATAAAATATAAATAAATAAAATTAAAAAAAAAAAAGAAAAGCCGGGCGGTGGTGGCGCACACCTTTAATCCCAGCACTTGGGAGGCAGAGGCAGGAGGATCTCTGTGAGTTCGAGACCAGCCTGGTCTACAAGAGCTAGTTCCAGGACAGGCTCCAAAACCACAGAGAAACCCTGTCTCGAAAAAACCAAAAAAAAAAAAAAAAGTCAGGCTGTGGTAGTATACTCCTTTAATCCTAGTATTCAGGAGACAGCGGCAGGTGGATCTCTGTGAGTGCAAGGCCAACCTAATCTTCAAGAGCTAGTTCCAAGACAGGCTCCAAAACTACAGAGAAGTCCTGTCTCAAAAAAAGAAAAAGAGAGAGAGAGATCCTTCATATACAATACCACATTATATGTATAAGACTATTTCCATAGAATTTTAATTTTTCATTCTTTTTAATGATAACCAGATTTCTTTAAATATATAATATCTCTTCCATCTTTCCCATTAATATTTCACTTAGAGCTTTTTGTTTTGTTTTTGAGATGGTTTTGCTCAGGTTAGCCTCAAACTTGGCTCTCTTCCTTAACTTTCCCAGTGCTGGGATTATACAGTTGTATGCCACTTCACCCACCTTTTTATCCCATTATGGCCTCTTTTTTTTTAGATTTATTTATTAAGTACACAGTTTTATGTCTGTATGTGTGCCTATTCACCAGAAGAGAGCAGATCTCATTATAGGTGGTGTGAGTTCCTAGTGATTGAACTCAATACCTCTGTAAGAGCAGCCAGCAGTCAGTGCTTTTAACCTCTGAGCCATCTCTCCAGCTCACCAATATGGCTTTTTTAAAGATTTATTTATTAATCTTTAAATAAATAATTTATTTTAAAGATTTATTTATTAATCTTTAAATAAATAATTTATTTTAAAGATTTATTTTGTGTCTGAGTGCTCCATCTGCATATATGCATTTATGCCAGAAGAGGGCATCGGATCTCTTTATAGATGGTTGTGAGCCACCATGTGGATACTGGAAATTGAACTTGGGACCTCTAAGAAAGCAGCCAGTGCTCTTTTTTGTTTGTTTGTTTATTGTGTATACAGTTTTCTGCCTACATGCATCCCTACAGGCCAGAAGAAAGCATCAGATCTTATTACAAATGGTTATAAGCCACTGTGTAAGCTGGGAATTGAACTCAGGACCTTTAGACAAGCAGGCAGTACTCTTAACCACTGAGCTATCTGTCTAAGAGTTAGAGTCACTTCTTGAAACCGTATTGTGATGACAACTGTCTGCCTCCTTTTCAGTCTTCATTGCTGAATATTCTTACTCATAAACTTTAACTACCATCTTTTTTTTTATTTTTTTTTATTGAAAAAATATTTCCGCCTCCTCCCAGCCTCCCATTTCCCTCCCCCTTCCCCCACTCCTCTCCCCCTCACCAGTCTTTTTAAGAAAAATCTTTTCTTAAGATTTATTTATTATGTATGTACAGTATCCTGTCCGCCTGTGTGCTTACAGGCCAGAAGAGGGCACCAGATCTTATGACAGGTGATTGTGAGCCATCATGTGGTTGCTGGGAATTGAACTCAGGACCTCTGGAAGAGCAGTCAGTGCTCTTAACTGCTGAACCATCTCTCCAGCCCCTACCATCTCTTTCTTGATGACTCTGTTTTAGAGCAAGATCTGTGTCTTCCTTAGCTAAAAATGTTTTTTGGGGGAGTGGGGTGTTTTGTTTTTCGAGACAGGGTCTCTCTGTAGTTTTGGAGCCTGTCCTGGAACTAGCTCTTGTAGGCCAGGCTGGCGTCAAACTCATATTCACCTGCCTCTGCCTCCCGAATGCTGGGATTAAAGGCGTGCGCCTCCACCACCCCACAAAATGTTCTTTTTAAAATAAAAAATTTATGCCTGCTTGTCTATTCACCATGCATGTAGTATCTACAAAGGCCAGAAGATGACATCAGATTCTTTGGAACTGGAAAGAAAGTTATGAGCTGCCATGTGGTTGCTGGTCCTCTGCAAGAACAGCCAGTGTTCTTGACTGCTGAGCCATCTCTCTGGCATCATAAAATAAATATTAGAGCCGGGCGTTGGTGGCGCACGCCTTTAATCTCAGCACTCGGGAGGCAGAGGCAGGCGAATCTCTGTGAGTTCGAGGCCAGCCTGGTCTACAAGAGCTAGTTCCAGGACAGGCTCCAAAGCCACAGAGAAACCCTGTCTCGAAAAACCAAAAAAAAAAAAAAATATATATATATATATATATATATATATATATATATATATATATATAACTCCAAAGCCACAGAGAAACCCTGTCTCGAAAAACCAAAAAAAAAAAAAATATATATATATATATAAATAAATAAATATTAGAAAGACCAAAGGGCCAAAGATGGAGGCACAGTGCCTAGAAAGTGAGGTGGAGTGTAGAGTGACAGAACTATCAAGTGTAAGAGGGCTTCTAAGATAAAGACTCGGGAGTTGGGTTTGGTAGTTAGTGTTTCATCACTGATTGAGCCTTGAGTTCATGATCTGCTGCCTTAGCCTCTCTAGCACTGGGATACAGGCATGCACGCACTGTCATGCCTGGCTCCATTTCACATATTTAAAGAGTAGGTAGTATATACTTGAGATGTATTTTATTTGAAAAGAACTTATTTTTTTAGGTTTATTTTATGTGTCTGAATCTTTTGTTGTGGATTTTTGCTTGGCTGGTTTGGTTTTTCAAGACAGGTTTTCTCTGTTGCTTTGGAGCCTGTCTTGGAACTAGCTTTTGTAGACCAGGCTGGCCTCAAACTCACAGAGATCCACCTGCCTCTGCCCCCCTCAAGTGCTAGGATTAACTGTTATTTTGTTTTTGTTTGGTTTTTTGTTTGTTTGTTTTGGTTTTTTCGAGACAGGGTTTCTCTATATTACAGTTATGGCTGTCCTGAAACTTGCTCTGTAGACCAGGCTGGCTTCAAACTCCCAGAGATCCTCCTACCTCTGCCTCCTGAGTGCTGGGATTAAAGGTGTGTCCCACCATTGCCCAGCATATATGAATGTTTTGATCAAATGTATTTCTCTGCACCATATACATGCCTGGTACCCAAGGAGGTTAAAAGAGGGTGTTGGATCTTCTGGAATTGGAGTTACAGATGGTTGTGAATCCATGTGAGTGTTGGAAAATGTACAGGGATCCTCTATAAGACAAATGCTCACTGGGCAGTGGTGGCGCATGACTTTAATCCCAGCACTTGGGAGGCAAAGTCTACAAAGTGAATTCCAGCCTAAACTGTTACAAAGAGAAACCATATCTCTAAAAGCCAAAAGAAAAAAAAATGAAAAAAGAAAGTAGAAGAAAGGTCCAAGTTAAAGATTAAACATAGGTTTTTCTGGATCTTAAATAATTATATACTATTGGATAGCAAAGTGTAAAATTCTTGTTTTTAAATTTCAATGTATGAGGCTGGAGAGATTGTTCAGTGATTAACGGCACTGGCTGCTCTTCCAGACACCCTGGTTTAACTTCCCAACACATACATAGCAGCCCCAAACCATATGTGACTCCAGTCTGACAACCTCTTTGGGTACCAGGCATGCATATAATGTACAGAAATACACATAAACAAAACTCCCACATACATAAAATAACAACATAAATTTTAGCTGGGTGGTGGTAGTGCACACCTTCAATCCCAGCACTCAGAAAGCAGAGACAGGCAGATCTCAGTGAGTTAAAGGCCAGCTTGGTATACAGAGCTCCTTCCTGGACAGCCAAGGTCACACAAAGAAACCCTGCCTTGAAAAACATAAACAAATTTTAGTGGTGTTTTAAATAAATGAATAAACAGCAGTATGTATTAAATCAGTGTGTTGAAGAAATATAAAATTTTTAAAGTTACATTTTACTTCTTTCATAGGGTCTGAGAGTCAGTATACTAAGACTGCTCAGGAGATTGTGAATGTTTGTTACCAGACATTAACAGAGGTAGGTGGTTAAGAAGATCTAGCTCCCTGAAACCTTTCTATTGTGTCCTTGAGTTTGAAGCTTTCCTAACTACCCTGTTTTCTTTCAAATGTCATATTCTGTCTTCTATTCTCATTCCATCATTTCTTTCTCTGCTTTGTTTAGGTTATCAGCTGTGTTCTGTTGTTAGAATAGAAACACTGTGAAGACAGGGATTGTGTATGTGTTTTGTTTATTTTTGCCTGCCCAGTACCTAAATGTTGGATAAATTCATTAATTTTATTTGTTTCTCAGTATGATGAACATTTGACTCAACTTGAGAAAGATATTTGTACAGCTAAAGAAGCAGCTCTGGAGGAAGCAGAATTAGAAAGCCTGGACCCAATGACTCCAGGACCTTACACACCTCAGGTGAGCCAAAGGATTAGGAATTTATTAGAGTTTTCTTATGGTTTGGGAAATTGGGAGCATATTAATAGATGTGTTTACTGAGATACCGTTCTTCTCTGTCCTTCCTCTTCATATGCCTTTCGTGTGCTTTCTTGTCTTCTCAAAGGCTAAGGTGAGTGAGGGCCATGTATCTTAGTGGCCTTGTTAAATCCAGAAGAGGCAACTATGGGATGAATGAGTGGGGTAGTTGTTTATAGACAGTGTATGAGAATGCCAGATTCCTGACTACTATAGCCAGAGGCATCTACTAGGTCTCCAGTTCTCTTGTCAGTAAATTTTGGGGTTCTAAAACATCCCTAGAATATAGATTGCTCAGTTACAGATGAGGGCCACATTGTTCTTACACCTTCTAGATATCTGAATACCTGTTACCTTAGAGGTGAAGTGTATCAGTGTAACTCACATCTCTCAATTTCTGGGGTTAATTCCTTTTCCTACTAAATGAAGACTTTTATATTTATATTTTAAGTTTATATATTAGAGCCGGGTGGTGGTGGCGCACGCCTTTAATCCCAGCACTTGGGAGGCAGAGGCAGGTGAATCTCTGTGAGTTCGAGACCAGCCTGGTCTACAAGAGCTAGTTCCAAGACAGGCTCCAAAGCCACAGAGAAACCCTGTCTCGAAAAACAAAAAAAACAAAAAAAACAAAAAAAAAAAGTTTATATATTAGAAGACTAGAAAGCAGGGTAATAAGAAATTTTTTTTTTTTGGTCCGAATAAACCTTTTGAGTATTTCCTCTATATTACAGTCTGAGAAAGTTGGCATATTTGAAGAACAGACTTTAAATGCAGTCTTAACAGATTCTTGGTTTCTTTATTGGAGACACTGTTAGAGTGGAAAAGGACATAAGATTTGATGTAAAACAGGCCTGGGTATGAGTCTTAACTCTGCTACTGTCTAGTTTTGTGGTATTGGGAAATTAACATTTCTATTCCCATTTCTCTAAGATGTGCTTTCCAACATTAAATGATTAGTTTGCATGGCGCATGATAGGAATTCAGTAAATATTTGTTTCCTTCTTTGTATGAAAGGGTTTTTATTTATTGTTATTGTGGTTTTGTAAAGTTCCCAGAGGCTCTTTCAAATTTGACCAAATACTCTAATGCAGAATTTTTTCCAATTCCCATAGGATTATTTTTCACTCTACCAGGTTTCACTCTAAATTTAAATGCAGCATAGATGATCTCTGTTGGATTTTGCTGTCTCTGTGTCTCATTCGTACACTTTCTCTATCTTCTTTTACTCTCTCTTTCATTCCAAAACCTAGGTTACTGAGGGGCCAGGTATAAAGAACCCTCAGATACTTCTTCAAGGTCCAGAACAAGGAAAGGCTCTTGGAGTTGTATGGGCAGATTGGGTCAAGGGGGCTTGGGTGAGTGATGTTGCCCAGGAAGGCCTTGTTTGCTAATAGACTCACAGTTTCCACAAGGTACTTTCTGGTAAGTTAAAGCTTGGGTATTAGCCATCATTTTCCAAAAGAAAAACCACTAAGTAGCATGTGCTTTTCTCAGGTCTCGGAGAGTCATAAGCTTAGACCATTGGTGAATCAAAGCCTTGTCCTTCCTGAGCAATAGCTGTTTTGGTATACTTAGTGAGTTTGCGATGGAGGGAGAGTATGAGATGGATAGTACTACTCCGTTCTTTTCAGTTCATACTCTCATCATTCCCTTCATTTATGTGTGTACGTTTTAAGATAGCCCAGTCATTGACTATTAACTTAAAGAAAAGCCTCATGTGTGAGCACCCTTACTCATTACTATATAAAATCAAAAGATTATTAGAAAGTGTCTGGCCATGCCGGGTGATGGTGGCGCACGCCTTTAATCCCAGCACTTGGGAGGCAGAGGCAGGCGGATCTCTGAGTTCGAGACCAGCCTGGTCTACAAGAGCTAGTTCCAGGACAGGCTCCAAAGCCACAGAGAAACTCTGTCTCGAAAAACCAAAAAAAAAAAAAAAAGTGTCTGGCCAGGCTGTGGTAACATACGCCTTTAATCCCAGCACTTGGGGAGGAAGAGGCAGGCAGATCTCTTGTGAGTTCGAGGCCAGCTCTGTGAGAGCGAGTTCCAGGACAGGTTTCAAAGCTACATAGACAAACCTTGTGTCGAAAAGCCAAAGGAAAAAATAAAAATGTCTGTGTAAGATTAATCTGTCATAATACAGTTGTGATAGTATAGAAGCATAGAAGTGATCATGTTATTTTTAACTTCCAGACGGTGGCAGTCAATAATGTATTTGCATCTGGATAGTTCTACTGAGCTTGCATTGAGCTCAGTACTTTAGAATTATTCATTTGCAGTTTCTCAAAATCCTCTTTATATTTTTAAAATTTATTTAATTTATTTATTTATTTTTATCTTGAGGCAGTGTAGCTTTGGAGCCTGTCCAGGAACTCTGTAGACCAGGCTGGCCTTGAACTCACAGAGATCCCCCCGCCTCTGCCTCCCAAGGGATTAAAGGCGTGTGCCACCAATGCCTGGCAGTCCTCTTTATTTACATATTACACTTTAAAATTTTGCAAAAATTTCCTGATTTTCCCTTCTGTTGCATACTGGTTTATCTGTGCACTAATGTTTTGAAATCTATTTTGCCTCTATTTTGGAAACTCAAATCTTCTCAGTCAAATGTTGTTTGTTTGCTTGCTTCCAGAACAGCACATGTGGGCGTACATTTGTTTCTTTGAGACAGGGTCTAGCTGTATGATCCAGACTGGCCTTAAGTTTGTGATCTTCCTGACCTAACTTTCCTAGTGCTCTATAGGCTTATACCCCTATTCCTTGCCTATAAGCAGGTTTTGTATTGACCAGAGTAACATGATGATTGGGGAAAATTAGAAGATGAGGCTGGAGAGATGGCTTGGCAGTTAAGAGTGCTTACTGCTCTTTCAGAGGACCTGACTTTGGTTCCTAGCACCCACGTTATATGGCCTGCTGTTTTAATTCCACCTCCAGACGTTGTGGCACCTCCTTCTGGCCTCCATAGGCACTACACTCACATGCAAAAACCTACACTCAAACATATATTTATACACATAATTTTTAAAAATGAATAAAGTCAGCCGGGCGGTGGTGGCACACGCCTTTAATCCCAGCACTTGGGAGGCAGAGGCAGGTGAATCTCTGTGAGTTCGAGACCAGCCTGGTCTACAAGAGCTAGTTCCAGGACAGGCTCCAAAACCACAGAGAAACCCTGTCTCGAAAAACAAAAAAAAAAACAAAAAAAAAAACAAAACAAAACAAAAATTAATAAAGTCTTTTTTTTTAAAAGAAAACTGGAATATGCAAAGAGGTTTCATTTATCAATTCCATCTGTTACAACTTCAATATTTTGAGTTTCTTCATATCTGTGTATGTGTGTTTATGTCTATAAATATACTTTACAAGTGAAATTGATGATTATTACTTTTCTTATTCTATTCACTTCATGAGTATTTTATCTAGTCCCTCCTATCGTTGTCTAGAATCTATTTGCTAAATTCCTGTTCTTTTTGGGGACAATAAAAGGGAGGAATATATCATTTATTGAATACCAGGTATTGGTACATAGCTCTTAATTCTCATGACATCCCTGTAAGGTAGATATTATTATCCATATTTTACATGATTAACTGTGGTAGAACCAAGACTCAATCCCAGGGCTGTTTACTCCAAAGCCCATGTTTTGTTTTGTTTTTAACATACCATTTAGTTTTGAAGCAAGGTCTAAAAGCTCATGAACTATCAAACCATCCCATGCTCTTGTTGAAATTTAAATTCCTTCATCCAGCTTATTATATGCCTCTAAGTCAGTAAAGCTGTCACTGATATGAATTCCTGAACTTAAAAACAGCAAGGCAAGGCTTAGAAAAAGAAAGTAGGTTACTGACCAGAGAGGCTGTTAATATATACACTTGTCCCTAGGCTTTATGCATTTCTGCTTTAGTTTCTGAACACATAAACTAGATACCGTAAGTCTGCTAGAGTTGATGTTATTCCTAGGGTTCTAAAACTTTGTCTACAAAGCTGTACCAGGCTGTGTTTCCTCTTTAACTGGGTTGTCTTGCATGTCCTTTTTCTTCAGTGAATGTTATGAAGGAGAATTCTTTGTATTTCTTCTAGTTGTTCCCTTGGTAGAAGCTAAGTTGTATGTTTTATGCCACAGCCTCCTGATTTGTATGATAACAGCACATCACTCAGTGTTTCTCGAGATACCTCTGTATATCAAGATGAGAGCAATATGTCTGTCTTGGATATTCCCAGTGCTACTTCAGAAAAGCAGCTAACACAGGTAGGATATTCTTTCTCTTTGTGAGATTGGTGTTCTGCCTGCTGGGTAGATGTGGAGGGATGGACTGCTAGCATGCACACATGAAGTTATGACTAGACCCTTTGGCCCGGAAAACAAGGCTTTGAAATTTGATTTCTGGGGCATGGTTGGCAGAATTAAGCATAGTAGAACTTCAGGGAAAGTAGGTGAGGCATCAGAGCAGCCTAATAGGTAACTGACTAAAAAGACCAGCTGCATTCAGAGACAGCATTCACAGCAATTGGCTTCCTGTTTTGTGCTTTTTTTAAGTTATAAATTAAATTAAAATTATGTATAATTTTTAATTGGCTTTTGCCTGAGATATAAAATCATACTTTCAGTCTGAAGCTGGTTCTCAAGGTTCCATGAAAGAGTGCAAAACCCAGAAGGATTTTCTATCTGAAAAGCTTGAGTTAGAAAGGAAACATTGCCTCTATTGACAATTAAGAGTGAACCAAAAACTTTCCTATTCTTTGGTTTTCTTGCCCTGTCCATTATTTTCAAAAAATGATTGGGGAAAATGCACATGCCTTGAACTATATAAACAGCCTCCACTAGCAGTAGGGTTGGCTCTGATATCAGGACAGAGCATTTGTCCTAGGTAAAGAACCCTTGGTTAACTCCTATAAGCACATCCCTCAATGATGTGTTATTTGTGTTACTTACTCAGATTCGCCAGGGCCGAGGTAGGCTGGGCAAGGAAGAATCTGGTGTAGCTATTGAAGGGTATGAGGAGGAGGAGGATGGGAAACTTAAGACTCCAGCCCCAGTGAGTATGCTTACAGAAAGCTTATGGTTACATTATACATTTATATGACAGGAGCCCCAGTCGTACAGGGCAGGCCAAATCCTAAGGTGATATCATAGAGTTTCTCCATAGTGAGTCTCAGTCTGACTTTAAACTGTAGAATGAGCTAGACAAATACATCTACTATAATTATTTAACTTCTTTTGAGGCAGCAAATGGGATGCAGGGGAAAGAAGGCATTCTGGTCTCTTACTTAGTCGATAATGGCTGCCACTTGGACTTGTTTAGGAAGGTGAAGAAGGAGATGGTGATCTTGCAGATGAAGAGGAAGGAACTGTACAACAGCCTCAGGCCAGTGTTCTGTATGAGGATTTGCTTATGTCTGAAGGAGAAGATGATGAGGAAGATGCTGGGAGTGATGAAGAAGGAGACAACCCTTTTTCTGGTGAGTTTTTGCTCCTTTGCTTCTGTTTCTATATAGCTCACTGTTTTGCCCTCAGGACTGAACAGGAACCTACTTGCTACTTATTGTGTGCTAGTTTAAAAAATCTGTCTCTTGCCGGGCGGTGGTGGCGCACGCCTTTAATCCCAGCACTTGGGAGGCAGAGACAGGCGGATCTCTGTGAGTTCGAGACCAGCCTGGTCTACAAGAGCTAGTTCCAGGACAGACCCCAAAACCACAGAGAAACCCTGTCTCAAAAAACCAAAAAAAAAAAAAAAAATCTGTCTCTTTTATTGGAGTTACATTAGTAGACATGAGAGTACTGAACATACACTCAGGATGATCATGTCCATTAGCCTAAGGAGAAATGAAGATGAACAGACACAGGTACATAAAGGTAACAGTAGAAAAGGCAGTGCCCAAGTAGCAGCTTTGAAGGGTTGTGTTTGGGAAAAGGAAAGGAAAATTAAGAAAAATAATTTTGCCAGGCAATAATGGTACATGCCTTTTATCCCAGTACTCGAGAGGCAGAGGCAGGCAGATCTATGTGAGTTTGAGGGCAGCCCGCTCTGCAGAGCGAGTTCAAGGACAGGTTCCAAAGCTACACAGAGAAATCCTGTCTTGAAAACCACCCCCCAAAAATAATAATAATTGGAATTGCAATGGTAAGGTAAAGGTATTGAAGAGAATAGAAAACAGGTAGATTAGACTGAGATAGAAGACATAAATCGCTTGGACTCAGTTTCTAAACTATATATCTTGCTACTATTGACATTTGGTAGTTAATGAAAGGCCTGAGAAGCTAGTGAGTAGTGACACATGCTTTTAATCCCAGCACTCAGGAGGCAGAGACAGGTGGATCCCTGTGAGTTCAAGGCCAACCTGGTCTACAGAGCGAGTTCCAGGACAGGTTCCAAAGCTACAAAGAAACCCTGTCTCAAAAAAAAGAAAGGCCTGAGAGGTGAGGACTATAGGCACAAAGTCTGTATAGACTAGTTTTGGAATACTAGTCTAAAGATGCTAATTCTGACAAGAATTTTTCTTGCTCTTGTTTTGTTATTCTGGTGCTGTGGCTCAATGCATACTATCTAATACATTTGAGGCAAACACTCTGGCACTGAGCCATACCTCTAGTTCATCAAGCTTGTCTCTTAATGAACCGCAATCTGTCTTTTTACAGCTATTCAGTTAAGTGAAAGTGGAAGTGACTCTGATGTGGAATCTGGCACTTTAAGACCCAAACAGCCCCGTGTGCTTCAAGAGACTACAAGGATGGGCATGGAAAATGAAGAAAGCATGATGTCCTATGAGGGAGATGGTGGAGAAGCTTCCCGTGGTTTGGAGGATAGCAACATCAGGTAATGGACAGCAATATGCTACTGGGCTCTGGCATCATTTCCCAGCTATGGCGACAAAGGGCCTAACATCAGATAGTTGTCTTCTGTCAAACATTCCCTGAGCACCTCTACTTAGGCCTTGGGAATACATAGATGAATTAGATATAGTCTGCCCTTGAAGAGCTCTTCTAATGGAATCATCATCTGTAATGATTTTTACAGATTCAATGTCATAAATTCCTAAGAACAAGCTGGGTGGTAGTGGCACATGCCTTTAATCCCAGCACTCGGGAGGCAGAGGCAGGCAGATCTCTGTGAGTTCGAGGTAGCCTGGTCTACAAGAGCTAGTTCTAGGACAGGCTCCAAGGCTACACGGAGAAACCCTGTCTCAGGGGGGAAAAGTTCATAAGAACAGAATGCTGAGGTATCTCTAAAAAACTTTTAAGTAATCAGGGTCAATTTCACATAGAAGAATTTGAACTATGCATTAAAGGATGGATAGGAGTCTGCTATATAGTGACGGCAAGGGAGATAGAACTCTGACAGATGAAATAATATGTCAGAGGCATAGAAATATAACTTGAAATGTGTTCAAGAGTAAATGGTGGGGGCTAGAGAGATGGCTCAGTGGTTAAGAGCATTGCCTGCTCTTCCAGAGGTCCTGAGTTCAATTCCCAGCAACTACATGGTGGCTCACAACCATCTATGATGATGTCTGGTTCCCTCTTCTGGCCTGCAGGCATACAAGCAGATAGAATACTGTATACTAAATAAATAGATATTTTTTTAAAAAAAAAAAGAGTAAATGGTGTTGGTTGGGAAATTAAGACTTTTGAAATAGCAAGAGCCTATATTGTAGAGGACCATAAATGGAATGCCAAGACATTTGGATTTTGTTCTGTTAGGGGTCCATACTTTCAGTAAAAGGAAGTTGTAGACTATGCTGGCACACTTCTGTAATCTCAGTAGTTAGAGCATGAGATAAGGAAGATCCTAAATTCAAGGTTAGCCAGCTGTGGTGGTGCAGGTCTAAAAAGGGGCAGGTGGATCTCTGAATTTAAGATCAGGCTAGTATGTAAAGGGAGGTCCAGACCAGTAAAACCCTGTGTCAAAAACAACAAAAAACCCACAAACCTGGGCTATGTATTAAGGCTCTATCCACAAACAAACAAAACTGCTGGGTGTGGTGATGCTGACCTGTGCACATTTTCAAGGTGGAGGTAGGAAGGTCAGGGATTAAAGGTAATCCGCTGCTACAGGGTGAGTTCAAAGCTAGGCCAGGGTTACATGAGACACTGTTTCAAAAAAAGAAGAGAAAGTAACATGAAATTTGTATGTTAATTGACTTAAGGGCAGTATGGGACAGAAAATTGCAGTATTCAGTTGAATTTGGGAGTTGTTTGATAAATAATGAAAATTTCATTGAGGAAAGAAAAACAGAAAGGATGGGAAAATGATTTTGGCTTCAAACATGTTGAATTTACTGCACATGTGATCCATCTTGCTAGCAAATAGATAAAATTTTATCTATTTATCATAAGTAAAAACACAAATAAGCTTTGGGATTCCCTCCTGTAAGGAGTTCTGTCTATCAAGAATTTTGAAACAGGTTAATAGGCAGTAGCAGTGTAGCATAAAAGTTAATCACAGGGTTTTTCTGGGACATGTAGAGGAATGGGGAGGGCAGCTGATTAGAGAAGTAAACTAAGCCAAATATGAGTAGTAGTTTTATAGGGTAAGAAGTATAAGATCTTCCAGAGACTTGGAATGGCAATGTGAAAACCCAATCGTGAGGCGCTTTTTAAAGAATACTAGTAGGCCAGAGCTTTGATTAATCCATGTAATAGAAATGATTCAAAGAGGTACTTAAAAATAAATAAAAATTATTATTTTTTAAAAGAGGTAGATAAGAACCAAATTGTGAAGGGCCCAAATGTGGGCAGGCATTGAGTGAAAACAGTGTCTGATCTGCTTTGTGTTTTAGAACGATTGCTCTATGCCCTAAACAAAGGATAAAAAAAGTGAGCTAAAAAATTCACAAATTCAAATGGCCAATAGCTATATTTTATAACTTTTCTAATAATCAAATAAGTATAATAAACAATGTGATGTAGCTTCTTACTTGTTAGATTGGTGGGGATTATTTTGGGAAAGGGTCTGAGGAAAAAGATACTCTCAAGTAGCTGGTAATATGTAAATAGCTAGGGTGGGCAGGAGAGAACTATCACAATTTTATCACTGTAAGTAAAAAGAAATTTGCACCCTCTTTGGTTCTAAAATTTCACATCTAGGAAATTTTACTATGAGAATACTTCCCCCTTCCTTCCTTCCTTCCTTCCTTCCTTCCTTCCTTCCTTCCTTCCTTCCTTCCTTCCTTCCTTTCTTTCTTTCTTTCTTTCTTTCTTTCTTTCTTTCTTTCTTTCTTACTTTCTCTGAGACAGGGCTTCTCTGTAGCTTTCAAGCCTTGAACTTTTTCTGTAGACCAGGCTGGCCTTGAACTCTCTGAGATCCTCCCAAGTACTGGGATTAAAGGCATGTGCCACCTGGTCTCCAGCATTTTATTTTTAAAATACTTAAGTATCCTAAATACATAGAAAAATAGGACGTATATAAAAATATCTCTGCCAAAAAAATTCTCTACATGATGAGATATTGCTGATTCCCCTTCCTTTTCTCCCTATTGTATATTCTAATTTCTTTAACAATGACTATGCTTTTGTAATTTTTTTCAGAAATAAAATTAGAATAAACAAACAGAAAATAGAACATTCTAACAGAAGCGTGAAGAATTATTTGAAGGAGTTCAATACTAGGGCCATGAAGACTTACTTCAGTAGTGCAGGCCAGGGAAGTTAACACAAGACTAAGTGGCAGCAGACAGAGCAGGAGTAGAAAGGAGGTAACAGAGGCAAGATATGTTAGGTTATTCAAGACTGCTACCCAAATTTGGATGCATAGATGAGTGAAACTAAGTACCAGATGAAACAGTAGGACTTGACAGCATTTGTGGTCTTGTAATTGGTAGTGTGTGTTAGTTGGTCAGTGTCAGGCAGTTTATTTCAGGTTCTTGTGTATAAAGTCAAGAAGTTGATGTTTTTCAACCGGATCATTTTTTTCTTAGGAGCATGTGAAACAGTCAAGAAACCATTATTTTAGTGTCTTGAGAAGGGTGAGATGAGCTAATCCCTTGGCAGTACAAAGCATGGGAATGGTCAGCTAGTGGGTAGTATCCAAGCTTGAGAGATGTCGTTTCTCTTCTCAGTTATGGGAGCTATGAAGAACCTGATCCCAAGTCGAACACCCAGGATACAAGCTTCAGCAGCATCGGTGGGTATGAGGTATCAGAGGAGGAAGAAGATGAGGAAGAGCAGCGCTCTGGGCCCAGCGTGCTAAGCCAGGTCCACCTGTCTGAGGACGAGGAGGACAGTGAGGATTTCCACTCCATTGCTGGAGACAGTGACTTGGACTCTGATGAATGAGGCTTCCCTTAAACCTCTTAAATCAGCCTAGGTCGATTGCCTTTCCCCTAGCTTATTTATATGTGTATATTGACAAATGATGTGATCAGATTACTACCTTAGCTTTAGTAATAGGTAAATAGTAATCATCTCTCCAGATTCTGAAGTAGCAGGTTCTTTCCCCGTGCCACTACCAAGAAGAGAGAGCAGACTCACTCTTCCCCATTACACTCTTTTATGCCATTTATTGTTCTTGGTGTATAAACATGGCACCATTTCACTTTCTAATTTGCAGGCTGGAATAGGTTTAAAAAAAAAAACCTCTGCTGAAATAGAGAATTAGTTACTGATGATCTGGCTCTGTGCCACACTTAAAATACAAATATATTGGACAAGCTGTTTGTTCATGTATTACTTACTTGAATATACAAAGCCTTGTTCCTAAATAGATTACAGAGACATAGCTTTAAATCTTTGAAACAGCCTGTGTATCCAAAATGATAGGGATCGTATGAGTGTGCTCCTCCCTGCCCCAGGAAAAAATATAGAAAAATGGTAAGTGTCATAGGGCAAAGACTATCTTTTGTTTCTTTTATGCTTAGGATATGGTTCTATGCAAAAGTAGCTAATCAGTAAATGTTCTTAAAACCATGGAATCCCAACAGATATGTTACTGGGTATCTGTTCCATGCTAAGTACTTTACTAAATCATTGCAGTGCAAAGATAAAATAAGAACTCATCATCAAGTTGGGGGAGGGAGAGTGGAATTCAAAACATATTTATAAATCATTAGAACTGTAAGACAAATACAATTAGATGCTTAGCTATAAAATATAAAGAAAATAGAAAAGATCATGTATGGAAAAGCAGAGAAGTCTTCCAGAGACTACCTGAAAGCTGGTTGTTGAAGAAGTCATTGGTAGGAGTGTACCAGCTCAGAAAGTCCAGGCAGGTGTTAACATGAAAGGAAAAGTTCAAAGTCTAGATATGACTTGTTTGTACCTGCCTTGTTTCAGATAGGATGCTGGAATGACTAGACATGACACTGAGAGAAAGACGGACAGGAATCATATCTTCAAGAGCTTTGCATTTGAGCCGGGCAGTGGTGGCGCTTGCCTTTAATCCTAGCACTTGGGAGGCAGAGGCAGGTGGATCTCTGAGTTCAAGGCCAGCCTGTTCTACAGAGTGAGTTCCAGGACAGCCATGGCTACACAGAGAAACCCTGTCTTGAAAAACCAAAAGAGGGAGAGAGAGAGATTTTCATTTGATACCAGTGAGTGAATTTTTTTACTTAAGGAAATGAAGTCTAGAGAAGTACATTAGATTTGTTTCAGAAAATATCTGAATATTGAACGAAGACAGAAATTGAGTCAAACTACAGACTTTTTTGATCCCACTTGTGTAAGAGTCAAAAACTAAATGTGTATGATATGTTTGTATATACTTGTATGTGCAAAGGAGATGTGAAAGAGTATATGTTAAATTGTTAACAATGAACCTCTGCAGATGGGAATGGAGAAGAGGTGGTTTATTTGGTTTATGTATACTGAGTGAATATTCTGCTTTTATTTCTGTAGCATTTGAATTTTTTAGTGTGTATAATTTTTGTAATAAAATTTTTAAAATTTACTGACAGTAGTGTGAAGAATGGTTTGGAGGGAGAGAAAATGTAGTTCAGGCTAAGGGGAGTGGCCCATAGTAGGGTGGAGGTGGCATTGGAATGGAGAAAAGAGGGTTGGCATTGAGACATCTTCAGAAAAGTGTGATCAACAGGTCTTCATAACATATTGGCACTTGGGATAGAAAAGGAAGACTGGAAAGGGTTTCTAGAGTTTCGATTTGGGAGATTAGATAGGTACATGGTATTCATTTTATATCACCCATTTTTAAATTTGTTTGTATGTTTATTGGAAGGATGTTCCAGACAGAACTTCCCCATGAACAGCCCTGGTTGTCCTTGAACTCACTTTTTATACCAGGGTGGCCTCAAACTCACAGAGATCCTCCTATTTCTGCTCTTTTAGTGCTGGGATTAAAGGAGTGTGCCACCACCAGTAGGCTTAAATTTATTTTTATCTTTATTAATCTGTAGTTACATAATTTCTTCTCTCCAATTCCTCCCACGAACCTGTAACATAACACCCACTCTTTCAAATTAATGGCCTCTTTTTATATTTATTATACATTTCTTTCTTCCTTTTTCTTCTCTTTTTGTTTTTTTTAATGATTTATTTATTTTTATTTTGTGTGCATTGGTGTTTTGCCTGCCTTCATGTCTGTCTGTGTGGGGGTGTCAGATCCCCTGGAACTAGAGCTATAGTCAGCTATGAACTGTCGTGTGGGTGCTGGGAATTGAACCCAAGTCCTCTGGAAGAGCAGTCAGGGCTCTTAACCCACTGAGCCATCTCTCCAGCCCCGTCTCTTTTTTTTTTTTTTTTTTTTTTTTTTTAAAGACAGTTTTTCTGTGTAGTTTTGGAGCCTGTCCTGGAACTCACTCTGTAGACCAGACTAGTCTCAAACTCACAATCCATTTGCCTCTGCCTCCTGAGTGCTGGGATTAAAGGCGTGCACCACCACTACCTATTTATTTCTATTAAGCAGTGTGAGACATAGTTGGGTGTGGTGGTGCATGCCTTTGATCCCAGACAAATTCTGAATTCAAGGCCAGCCTGGTCTATAGAACAAAATCCAGGGCTACACAGAGAAACCCTGATCTGAAAAAGAAAAATAAAATTAAAAACTAATAGAGAACAGGTAGTTTCCAATTGCAAGGATCATAAGATCCAGAATAAGAAACTTCTAAATACCAGTATATTAAAAAGTGATATTCAGGCTAGAGAGATGACTCAGAGGAGATCTGGTGCCCTCTTCTATTGTGAAGACATACATGCAGACAGAACACTGTATACATAATAAATAAATAAGTAAATCTTTTTTTTTTAAAGAAATGATCCAAGGGCTAGTGAGATGGCTCAGTGTTTGAGAGCACTACCTGCTCTTCCAGAGGACCCGGGTTCAATTTTCAGCACCCACATGGCAGCTCACAGTTGTCTGTAACTCCAGTTCCAAGGGATTTGACACCAATGCACATAATATAAAGTTAAATTTTTTTAAAAAGTGATCCTTCAGGCAGATGGACCTTTGTGAGTTCAGGGCCAGCCTGGTCTACAAAGCGAGTTCCAGGATAGCCAGAAATGTTACACAAAGAAACCCTATCTTGAAAAACCAAAAAAGAGAGTATATTTACAATGAGAAGACTGAACTCTGCTTGCCAAGAAAGTATAGGAATGCTCCACAGGGAAAACTGAAAAGCTAGATCATGAAGGCAGGCGTGATGGTTATACCTATAATCCCAGTGCTTTGGAGGCTGAGGCAAAGGATGCTTTGGAGTTGGGTCAGCCTGGGCTATAAGACTCTAACTTAGGAGAAAACAACAGTTGATAAGTAGGTAGGAATTTAGCCATTAACTATAGGGACCATGAGTGGGAAAACACTATAAGCAGAGGGAATGCTTGGACATTAAACAACATATTCCAACTATAGGTAGTTCCATTTGAGTTGGGATACAGAGAAAGAACATAGCTGTAGATAAGATTTTCAATTTCAGGATCAGATGGTTATTTTAGAACAATTATTTTGGTAGCAGTATGATTTTGGATAGAGAGGAAGGGTGCCAGATGGTAGATGATTGCAACATAAGCCATAACTGAGTCACTGTTAGCAGGGATGAAGTGAGACTTAATGACTGGATAATAGGAAGAAAAGAGAATGGAACCTGTGTTTCTGACTTCAGTTTTTAGTTACTAGCCAGGCAGTGGTGGAGGCAGGTGGATCCCTGTGAGTTTAAGGCTAACCTGGTCTACAGAGTGAGTTCCAGGACAGGCCCCAAAGCTACACAGAGAAACACTGTCTTGGAAAATAATTTTAAGAAATACTAAACTGGCCAGGCGGTGGTGGCGCACGCCTTTAATCCCAGCACTCAGGAGGCAGAGGCAGGCGAATCTCTGTGAGTTTGAGGCCAGCATGGTCTACAAGAGCTAGTTCCAGGACAGGCTCCAAAGCCACGGAGAAACCCTGTCTCGAAAAAAACCAAAAAAAAAAAAAAAAAAAAAAAAAACCTGAAAACTATCATGTGTACACAGAGGACCTGGTGCTGACCCATTGTAGGCCCTGTAATTTCTGCTTTAGTCTCCATGAGTTAATATGAACTTTGCTCAGTTGTTTTAGAAAACCTTGTTCTCCTGGGGTCCTCCATCCCATCTGGCTCTTAGACTCTTTCCAACTCCTCTTCCTCAGGGTTCTCTGAGCTCTAAGGGGAGGAATTTGATGGAGGCATCCCATCCCATTTAGGGCTGTGAGTTCCAATCTCTCTCTCTCTCTCTCTCTCTCTCTCTCTCTTCTCCCCAACGTGTGTGTGTGTATGTTGTCTGGCTGTAGGTATCTATATGTTTCCCATCTACTGTAGGAGGAAGTTTCTGTGATGATGGCTCAAAAAGGCACTGATTTGGTTACCTAGCAGTAGTCTAACAAATTTTGGGGGGGGGTTTCGAGACAGGGTTTCTCTGTAGCTTAACAAATTTTTTTTTAAATAGAATTTCCATCAGTAGCAAAGGGAATTGAATGATAATATGTCTATTCAATGAAAAAAATGCACTTCTGTTAATAAGGAAAATCTATTATGTGCTAGTATGGAAAGATACCCTTGAGAAAATAATTCATACAGTAGTATGCAGGTTTGATTTCATTTGAGGAGCAAAAGTGGTTATTAGTCTATGCTCATGTACTTACAGAGTAGGAAAATTACTGAACAATCTGAACAATATGCCCTTTGAACTGCTGATAGCTTGAACTGGGATGGAATGGGCAAGGTTTACTCTTGACTCTAAACCTTTCTGCTCAAGTATTTTTTTTTTTTTTGATTTAGTGTATGGTATGTTATACGTACTTGTAGGTACAAATTCGTATGGAGGCCAGAGGTTGATGTCAGATGTCTTTACCTAATCACACTCAACCATTATTCTTCTTTGAGACAAGGTGTCTCAGTGAATTAGAGGCTCATTGATTTCTCTAGACTAGCTGTCCAGAAGACTTCCGTGATCTTCTTGTGTTTACCCTATTCCCTACCTTCACCACAGTTAAAGGTGTGCACCCCTGTGCCTGGCTTTTTACATGGGTTCTGGGGTATGCCAGATGGTCAGAGGGTAAAAGTGATTGCTGCCAAGCCTGAAGACTAAATCCAATCCCTGATACCCACAAGGTTGGAGAAAACTACTCCCCTCAGTTGCTCTCTGACCTCCACATGCATGCTCACACATGATCAAGAAAGAGAACACCAGTGAGATAAGCATGGGTTATGGGGATCCAAACTCAGGTCCTCATGATTGGGAGGTAGATACATTACTGCTAGTGCCATCTCTCCAGCCCTGTTCTTTTTTGTTTGATTGATTTTTGTTTTTAGAGACAGAGTTTCTCCGCATAACAGCCCTAGACCTGGCTGACCTTGAACTCACAGAGATCCTCCTGCCTCTGCCTCCTGAGTGCTGGGATTAAAGGCCTGCACCACCTATTTCTTTTTATTTTAGTGTCTTTTGGTTTTGGAAGAGATAGGGACTTTGTTGCTACTCCTAGGCTGCTCTAAACTCACTAGCCAAAACTGGTCTCTAACTTTGATTGGCCCTCCTGCCACAACTTCTTGAGTGCTGGGATTTTAGATCTTTGCCACCAGTGTCAGCTCAGTGTTCATTTTAAATGGTACCAATTTGTTTGTGCATTTTTTTCTCCAGAGGTTCTTAGCCACACAGTTGTTAAAGGTGTAGAAATGGAAAACACATTGTGTGTTAGGCTAAATGGTGCACATCTTTGATCCTAGCACCCAGGAGTTAGAGGCAGGTGGTTCTGAGTTCAAGGCCTGCCAGGGCTACAGAGTGAGACTTTGTCAAAAATAAATAAATAAAACAGGGCTGGAGAGATGGCTCAGAGATTAAAGGAGGCTGCAGTTCAAGAGGTTCTAAGTTCAGTTCCCACCACATAATGGCTCACAACCATCCATAATGAAATCTGGTGTCCTCTTCTGGTATGCAGACATACATGCAGGCAGAACACATAAATAAATATTTAAAAAACACACACACACAAAACAAGCCCATAGTGTGAGGAACTGGTTATAAGAAATAGTTTGGTGAAAAACCTTCATGCTGGTGCTTACCGTAATCCAGCACTTAGAAATCTGTCTTGAGGCAGGAGGATTACAGTATGATCTTTGGTTCTGCCTTTTTTGAGATGAGGTCTCACTGTATAGCTGTGGCAGACCTGAACTCACTATGTAATCCAGGCTGGCCTTGAACTCACAGAGAGCCTCTCCTGAGTGCTGGGATTAAAGGAGTACACCACTTTTATTTTATGTGAGTATTTTATCTCCATGCATGTAAGTGTACCTGATTGATGCCTGCAGAGTCCAGAAGAGGGCATCAGATCACCTATGGAGGTATGGATAAGGTTGTGAGCCACCATGTGAGTGATGGAAACCAAACCAAGGTTCTCTGCAAGAGCAATAAATTCTTTTAATTTATTGAACTATCTCTCCAGCCCTATGATACCAGTTTTGAGGCCAGTCTGTGTTATATTAGCAATATAACTCAAAAAATGTTTAAATAATTTTGTATTTTTATGTGTGTATACACACACTTTGGTGTATGTGAGAGAAAATAAGTTGTGTGTGTGCGCGCACACATGTGTATGTGTGTGTTCTGAAAGGACAACTTGTAGGAGTCCCTCCTTCTATCACATGGATCCCAGGGGTCCAGTTCAAGTTGTCAGGCTTGACTTCAAGCACCTTTACCTGCTGACCCCACCCCCCAAAATATGTTTTCAAAAGTGTTGTGAAAGCCGGGCAGTGGTGGTGCACTCCTTTAATCCCAGCACTCTGGAGGCAGAGGAAGGTGATCTCTATGAGTTTGAGTTCAGCATGCATTGAGTTCCAGGACAGCCGGGGCTGTTACACAGAGAAACCCTGTCTTGCAAAACCAAAAACAAGTAAAAGCTTTTAAAATTAATATTCTTTTTAGAAGATTTATTTACTTATTATGCATATAATGTTCCTCCTGCCTATATATCTCCATGCCAGAAAAGGGCCCCAGATCTCATTATGGATGGTTGTGAGCCACCATGTGCAGTTACTGGGAAGTGAACTCAGGACCTCTGGAAGAGCAGCCAGTGCTCTTAACTGCTGAGCCATCTTTCTAGCCCCACTTTTTAGTTTATTTTTTAAATTATATGTATGTGTCTATGTGTGGACAGGGGGGTGTCAGATGTATGTGTCTATGTGTGGACAGGGGGCTGTCAGATGTATGTGTCTGTGTGGACGGGGGGTGTCAGATGTACCTGGAACGGAAGTTAGCAGGTATAAACTGTAAGCTGCCTGATGTGGAGGGAAGAAATTGAACTGAGACTTCAGAACAGCAATCTGTACAGTTGACCACTGAGTCACCTCTCTAGTGCTGTAAAATCATAATTTGAGGGCTTGGAGAGATGGCTCAGCAGTTGAGAACACTGGCTGCTGTTCCAGAGGACCTGAGTTCACAACTCCCAGCACCCACATGGCAGCTCACCATTGTTTGTAACTCCAGTTCCAGGGGATCTGAAATCCTCATGCCAATGTACATAAAATTAAATAGATCATTAAAAATCTTAATTTGAAATTGTGAGATGCATTTTATTACAGATTGAGCCTTTTGTTTCATGTTCATAATGTCAAAGTTTTGTTATTGTTTGTTTTTTTCTGAGACAGGGATTCTTTGTGTAGCACTGGCTGACCTGAAATTAGACTAGGCTGGCCTTGAACTCAACGAGATCTGCCTGTCTCAGAAAACAAAAACAAACCAAAAGAACAAATGTTCTAGGTGACCATAAAAAACAAGTATTAGGTGGTCATGGTAACAGAAACACACACATCTGCAGTTAAATAGGCCTATAGTTTGAGATTAAGAATCATAAGCCATTTTCAGGCTGAGCTTGCCGATTTATAACAGATGATTTAGGCCAACCCATTTTCCTTGCTTGAAGAAAACTTTCTATTCTTTCCACCTCCTCCAGCCTTCTAAGTGAAATGCCAGCTGGGACTCCAGATTGCGGCTGAAGAGCTTTCTGGACCAGAAGGAAGAAAACATTTTAGCAAAAATCCACATTTCAGATCCAAGGGCCTTAGAATTATAATGTGGGGTTTGGGATGTTGCATTCTTGTACTGAATAGCTTTCACTGGTGCGGACCTTGAGCAGTTCCCTCGGGTTCCCTTTCTTCAGTTTTCTGGCCGAGTTAGAGTTTCATAGGTGATTTTGTCAGTAAAGTATATGGCCGTTTCCAGGCAATGGTGCCGCATGCCTTTGATCCCAGCACTCGGGAAGCAGAGGCAGGCAGATCTCTGTGAGTTCAAGGCCAGCCTGGTATACAAGAACTAGTTCCGGGGGGCTGGAGAGATGGCTCAGAGGTTAAGAGCATTGCCTGCTCTTCCAAAGGTCCTGAGTTCAATTCCCAGCAACCACATGGTGGCTCACAACCATCTGTAATGGTGTCTGGTGCCCTCTTCTGGCCTGCAGGCATACACACAGACAGAATATTGTATACATAATAAATAAATAAATATTAAAAAAAAAAAAAAGAACTAGTTCCGGGACAGTCATGGACAGGCTCCAAAGCTACAAAAAAAAAAAAAAAAGTATATGGCTGCTGGGATTGGATGTGAGTTGAATGTGCTCCCAAAGAGCTCATTTGTAAGCTTGAATCTCAGTATGGCATGGGTATTGTGACAAGACTTACTAGTTCATTAGGGGCCCTGCCCTGAAACTCCACGCAGTTTTGGGTTTTGTTTTGTTTTGTTTTGTTTTGAGACAGAGTTTCTTCTGTGTAACACTCCTATCCTGGAACTAACTCTGTAGACCAGGCTGGCCTTAAACTCACAGAGTTCTGCCAGCCTCTGATCCCAAGAACTAGGATTAAAGGTATGCGCACCGCCACCACCCGGCTCTTTTATATTTTTTTTAATGATTTAGTTATTTATTATATATAGTGTTCTGACTGCATGTCTGCCTGCACACCAGAAGAGGGCACCAGATCTTATTACAGATGGTTGTAAGCCACCATGTGGTTCATGGGAATTGAACTCAGGACCTCTGGAAGAGCACCCAGTGCTCTTTTTTTTAAAGATTATTTATTTATTACGTATACAATATTCTGCATGCATGTGTACCTGCACCCCAGAAGAGGGCACCAGATTTTATTATAGATGGCTGTGAGCCACCATGTGGTTGCTGGGAATTGAACTCAGGACCTCTAGAAGAAGAGTCAGTGCTCTTTTTTTTCCCCTTTTTTTATTGATATTTATTAAGCTCTACATTTTTCTCTGCTACCCTCCCTGCCTCTCCCCTCCCCCCTTCAATCCTCCTCCCAAGGTCCCCATGGTCCCAATTTACTCAGGAGATGTTGTCTTTTTCTACTTTCTACTTCCCATGTAGATTAGATCTATGTAAGCCTCTCTTAGTGTCCTCATTGTTGTCTAAGTTCTCTGGGATTGTGATTTGTAGGCTGGCTTTCTTTGCTTTATGTTTAAAAACCACCTATGAGTGAGTACATGTGATAGTTGTTTTTCTGTGTCTGGGTTACCTCACTCAAAACGATGTTTTCTAGCTCCATCCATGTTTCTGCAAAATTCAAGGTGTCATTATTTTTTTCTGCAGTGTAGTACTCCATTGTGTAAATGTACCACATTTTCCTTATCCATTCTTCGATCGAGGGGCATTTGGGTTGTTTCCAGGTTCTGGCTATGACAAACAAAGCTGCTATGAACATAATTGAGCACATGTCCTTATGGCATGATTGAGCATCCTTTGGATGTATACCCAAAAGTGGTATTACTGGGTCTTGAGGAAGGTTGTTTCCTAATTTTCTGAGAAATCGCCACACTGACATCCAAAGGGGCTGTACCAGCTTGCATTCCCACCATCAATGCAGAAGTGTTCCCTTTACCCCACAACCTCTCCAGCATAAGTTGTCATCAATGTTTTTTATCTTTGCCATTCTTACAGGTATAAGATGGAATCTCAGAGTTGATTTGATTTGCATTTCTCTGATGACTAAGGATGTTGAACATTTCCTTAAGTGTCTTTCAGCCATTTTAGATTCCTCTGTTGAGAGTTTTCTGTTTAGGTCTGTACTCCATTTTTTTTTATTGGATTATGTGATCTTTTGGTGTCCCATTTCTTGAGTTCTTTGTATGTTTTGGAGATGAGACCTCTGTCTGATGTGGGATTGATGAAGATCTTTTCCCATTCTGTAGGCTGTTGTTTTGTCTTGTTGACTGTGTCCTTTTCTTTACAGAAGCTTTTCAGTTTCAGGAGGTCCCATTTTTTAATTGTCTCAGTGTCTGTGCTACTGGGGTTAAATTTAGGAAGTGGTTCCCTGTGCCAATGCATTCAAGTGTACTTCCCACTTTCTCTTCTGAGAGGTTCAGCGGGCTGGCTTTATTTTGAGGTCTTTGATCCATTTGGACTTTAGTTTTGTGCATGGTGATAGATATGGGTCTATTTTCATTCTTCTACATGTTGATATCCAGTTATGCCAGCACCACTTGTTAAATATGCTTTCTTTTTTCTATTTGATATTTTTTGCTTCTTTATCAAAGATCAGGTGTTCAAAGATGTGTGGATTGATATCCGGGTCTTCTATTCGGTTCCATTGGTCCTCCTGTCTGTTCTTATGCCAAGAGTCAGTGCTCTTAACTGCTGGGCCACCTCTCCAGCCCCCGCAGCCAGTGCTCTTAACCTCTAAGCCATCTCTCCAGCCACCAGACAGTTCTTGAGAAGGTGAATTATTATAAAAGAGTGAGACTAGGCCGGGCGGTGGTGGCGCACGCCTTTAATCCCAGCACTTGGGAGGCAGAGGCAGGCGGATCTCTGTGAGTTCAAGACCATCCTGGTCTACAGAGCTAGTTCCAGGACAGGCTCCAAAACCACAGAGAAACCCTGTCTCGAAAAACAAAAACAAAAACAAACAAACCAAAAAAAAAGAGTGAGACTAACTCCTCCCCACTCTTAGATTTCTTACCTTACGACGTGATCTCTACCTCTCACATGAGCTGTCACCATGATGCCATCTTCTCTAATGTAACACAGCCAAGAAAATCCTTACTAGAGGCTGAGTTCACATAGTTACCCAAGCTTGAGCTTTCTTCCAAAATTAGGAACTAAATAAACTTGTTTTCTTTGAAAACTATGTATCTTTGTATATTTTGTTAGCATGATAGCAAGTAAATGTCAGCTATTACAGCTCTTCAGGATAAGCAGAAGTTCATACACTTTTGTGCTTGAAGTTACTCTGCTCTTGTTTTTCCATATTTTGTTTTCTTTGAGACAGGAGGTCATGTAGCTCAAGCCTTGAATTCCTTCCTCCTGCTTTCACCTTCCAAGTGTTTTGATGACAGGTGAATACCATAATGTCTGACTTGGAGTTATTCTGTTCTCAACATGAAATCTTTTTTTTTTTTCCGAGAGAGGATTTCTCTGTAGCTTTAGAACCCATCCTGGAACTAGATCTTTTAGACCAGGTTGGCCTCAAACTCATATAGAACTGCCTGCCTCTGCCTCCTGAGTGCTGGGATTAAAGGCATGTGCCACCACCGCCCAGCTTACATGAAATCTTTTTTAAGGTTTATTTTAAGTCAAGGGTGGTGGCCTTGACTTAAAATATTTTAAGTCAAAGGCAGTGGCCAGAGGACTCTTGAGTTCAAGGCCAGTCTGGTCTCCATAGTGAGTTTCAGGTCAGCCAGGACTATGTAGAGACCTGTGTCAAAAAGCAAAATACAAAAAAGGAAGGAAGAGCTAGAGAGGTGGCTCAGTGCTTAAGAGCACTGACTGTTCTTCCTCCAGAGGTCATCAGTTCAATTCCCAGCACCCATATGGTGGCTTACAACCATCTAAAATGGTATCTGATGCCTTCTTCTGGCATACAAATGAGTACATGCAAATATAGCACTCATATACATAAAATACATAAATAAGTCTTTAAAAAATTACGAGTTATGCCAGGCAGTGTGTAATAGTCTGTCTCGCTTCAAAAGAGGTAGCTGCTGCCGTGACTCTTCTCCTCCCTCCCCCATCTCTTTTTGTCTCTCCGCTCTTTCCCCTTCTCCCATTTCCCTTCCATAACCCACTAAATAAATATCCAACCTCACTCTGCATGGCATACCTATCTGTCTATCTCTTATCCTCTGCAGTTGCGGTTCCAGCTCCTCGTGAGACTGGCTGCTCTGTCTCGGTCTCTCATCCGCCACACGGCTGACTCCCTGCCTAGGACCCGCTGGCCCTCATGGTCCATGCACCACTCAGGGCCTCCCTGCCTGGGACGCTTGCCTTCATGGCCCGCTGTGGTCTCATGCCCACTGCCCATTGCCGCCACTCAAAAGGACCTGCAACATTTTATTTTTACCATTACATTGGTACTTGTGACTCAGTCAGGCTCTCCATGTTCCCTCCTGCCCATGGGCAGGCTGGCTGAGGACAAATGAAACCCTGGACTTTGGAACTAGGTTTCTTTACAACAGTTCTGCTTCCTATCTGCCTCAATGCTGACCTCTATGCACACCAGCAGCTTCAGTGGTGAGTTTTCCCTTTGCAGTTCCCAACCACAGCCTTCACAGCTATGGTTGAGCCCTTCATTGACATTTATCTCTGGTTGCTTTCCATAGCTAAAAACATGACCAGACAACCCAGGGTTGGTCCTATCACACTAGCACTGCACAAAAATGCAGTGCATTCGATTTGGGGGCTTAGGGTTCCTTGGATTTTTCTTTCTTTTTTTTCTTTTTGCTTTTTCAAGACAGGGTTTCTCTGTAGCCTTTTGATTCCTGTCCTGGAACTAGCTCTTGTAGACCAGGCTGGCCTCGAACTCACAGAGATCCGCCTGCCTCTGCCTCCCAAGTGCTGGGATTAAAGGCGTGCACCACCACTGCCCGGCTTTTCTTTTATTTTCTTTTGGACCACTCGCAAGTGGTCCCTGCCATGAGAAACCACTCTGAGCGGCCTCTAGCCTCTCTGGCTTCTGAGTTGCCCTGACCAGAGCTGGTCCGGCTTTAACACCCTGCCTGTAGAGAGAGGACACTCTCCTACAGGCTCTGTGGTGTTCGCCATTATTTCACACCCTGCCTATAGAGAGAGGACACTCTTATATAGACCCTGTGGTGTTTTCTGTGGGTTTTCACATTTTCAGCTATGCTATAAACCCTCAAACTATGCTCCACTGGTGTCTCGTCAGCTCCACTTTTCCTCAAACTGCCCCTGCCACCCCTGCCAACCAGATTGGTTGGATCCACGAGGCAGCTGTTTTCAATTCCATTCTTTGCTCCCCACAGCAGCTCGTGGCACAGCAGCTCAGCAACAGGGCAAATCATGCCTCTAGGTCTCTCTTGTTATTGTGTTTAAATCTCCCACAGCTCAAAAAAAACGTGGCTTCTCCATACAACATGTGACCGCTGCTATTTTGACTGAGGTCAGGTGGCCTTACTACATCTTCACTGAGGTCAGATGACTTCACTGCCATCTTAACTGAGAGCCAGGTCAGGTGACCAAGTCCCACCATCTTTGCTGAGGTATTCCCTACCTGTTCTCCAGCTCTCCAGGCAGATTCTGTACTGTAGTTATAACTCATCTATACCCGGTAAACAGCCTTCAACTGCTATGGCATTTAAATGCTTAATTATTAAAAACTTTTCATAACAAAAAGAGACAGGTTGGCTCCAGGCAGCAGCACTCTATTTCCTCCAAAGAATACAGAAGACAGATGGGCACAAAACAACATTCATCCACAATTTGCTTCAACTGCCAAGCACTGATCGCTGGGACGAACTGCCTTTCGTCTAAACTGAAGATCACCAGGCAGTGGACAGAATCACTGGAATCATAACCTAGCTGCTCGGGTCAAGGTAGGCTTGTCTTCCTACAGATTTCTAACCCACAGGATCTTCTGGAGCCTAGCAGGCCCTGTGCTAAATAGCAAAAGGCAAATATGACCCTGAGGAGTAGCTCTAGGTGCCAAGTAAGTGCTCTATTGGTTTTTTTTTGTTGTTTTTTGTTTTTTGTTTTTTTGGTTTTTCGAGACAGGGTTTCTCTGTGGTTTTGGAGCCTGTCCTGGAACTAGCTCTTGTAGACCAGGCTGGCCTCGAACTCACAGAGATCCGCCTGCCTCTGCCTCCCAAGTGCTGGGTTTTTTAATCAATTACTCAAAAGCCTGGCGGTGGTGGTGCACGCCTTTAATCCCAGCACTTGGGAGGCAGAGGCAGGCAGATCTCTGAGTTCGAGACCAGCCTGGTCTACAAAGGGAGTTCCAGGACAGGCTCCAAAGCAACAGAGAAACCCTGTCTCGAAAAACCAAAAAAAAAAAAATCAATAACTCAAGTAAAATTTTATCCTTCTCAAAGATCTCTGATGCATTTTCACAGCTGAGAGGTTTTGTCAGTTTAAAAGGACAACCTCACCAAACAAATTTCAACAAGTACAAGTTATCAAATCTCTTTCATGCTGCCTTCCATAGTCTTAAAAATACTTTTCAGCCGGGCAGTGGGTGGCGCATCCCTTTAATCCCAGCACTTGGGAGGCAGAGGCAGGCAGATCTCTGTGAGTTCGAGACCAGCCTGGTCTACAAGAGCTAGTTCCAGGACAGGCTCCAAAGCCACAGAGAAACCCTGTCTTGAAAAAGCAAAAAAAAAAAAATACTTTTCATTGTGCAAAAACATCTGTCACAATCACTGTGCTGCTGTTTAAAACTTATGTTTTCACAAACCCAAAAAATTCTTGTGAGTTCCAGGGAGCTGAATTGAAGGATCCACCTTAAACAGGTCAGATATACCCCTCTCAATTCCCTGAATTTTTTTCCTAAACTTTGTTCTGTCAATGCCATAAACAGGTGTAGGAGACACCAGACAATTCCATACCACAAACACTGAACAGGAGCAAAGAGACCAGCTACCCCAGGATGTAACCAGCACCCAGCTTTCTCAGGTCCAAGATGACACCCACAAATAAGCTGGAAGCAATCTTGAGAATCCGCTGTCCCAATTCCTTTAACCTGTTGAGCCTAATCTCCTGCCTTTTATTATAAAAAAAGAGATGGGAATGTAATGGTCTATCCTGTTCCTTTAAGAGGCAAGCCCTGCCCACTCCTCCATCCACTGAGGCAAGCAGGCTTCCTTCTGCTTCCAGCCTGTGAGTCTCTTCCTTTCCGTATCTCTCCCAAAGACGTAGCTGCTGCCGTGGCTCCCCCCCCATTCTCTCTCTCTGCCTCTCTCCGCTCTTTCCCCTTCTCCTCTTTCCCTTCCATACCCACTAAATAAATATCCAACCTCACTCTGCATGGCATGCCTATCTGTCTCTCACCTACCACAGCTGCAGCTCCAGCTCCTCATGGGACTGGCTCCTCTATCTTGGTCTATCACCTGCCACATGGCTCCCTGTCTAGGGCCCACTGGCCCTCATGGCCCACGCACCACTCGGGGACTCCCTGCCTGGGATGGTTGCCTTCGTGGCCCACTGTGGTCTTGCGCCCACTGCTCATTGCTGCCACTCAGGGACCTGTGGCATTTTATTTTTACCATTACACGGTGGTGGCACATGCCTTTAATCCCAGCACTCAGGAGGCAGAGGCAGGTGGATCTCTGAGTTCGAGGCCAGCCTGGTCTACAAGAACTAGTTCTAGTACATGTTCCAAAGCTACAGAGAAACCCTGTCGTGAAAAAAAAATTACTGGTTAAGTGTAGCACACACCTTTAATCCCATCACTCAGAAGGCAAAGGCAGGTGGATCTCTGAGTTCAAGGCCAGCCTGGTCTACAGAGCTAGTTCCAGGACTGGCTCCAAAGCTACAGAGAAACCCTGTCTCAAAAAACCAAAAACAAATAATAATAATAATAATAATAATAATAATAGAAAAAGGAAGGGAAGGAAGGAAGCACTTGCTGTTCCTGTTTCCTGTTAGAGGAATTAAGTTTGGTTCCCAGCACCCATAGGGCAGCTCCCAGCTGTCTAATTCTAGTTCCAGTGACACCCTCTTGCCTCCACGGGCACCATATATGAACAGTGTTGTAATTCTACTGACCTTCCCTGTCACTTGGGTACCCTGTCCCTTTAAGAGACAAGCTTCACCCACTCCCAATCCCCCCATTCCCCCTGAGGCAAGCTGATCTCCTGCCTTCTCTTCTTTCCTCTTTCTTCTGAAGAGACAGTCTCTGCCTCTCCCTTTCCCCTTTCTCTTTCTTTCTTTCCCTCTCCCCTCTTCCTCCCCCATAACCCCTTACTCTTATGCCCTTCCTGATACCCACTAAATATACCCAAGCTCTCTCTGCATGGCATACTGTCTGTCCCCCCTCCCCCAGGTTGCCGTAAATCTTTCAAATACAGTGCACACATATACATGCAAGCAAAACACTGAAACATAGAGAATACATTCTGGTGTAATGGTGTGCACCTTTTCTCTTAGTACTCCTTGCATCCTTTATTTTAGTAGGAGTTTTGGGGGAGGCAGAGGCTAGCAGATCTCTGTGAGTTACAGGACAGCCTAATCTAAAATGGAGTTCCAGGACAGGCAGGAATAAGCCTGTCTTAAAAAAAAAAAAGTGAACAAGTTTTAAAAGCCCTGGAGCTTTCTGTGCTGGAGGCCATGTCCCTGGAGGGAAGCTCCTCTGTTCACACTCCACCCTTCTGGCAAATCCCCTGGGCTTTAGTTTATCATCTGTAAGTGTAAGATGATAAGGTCATTGTAAACATGAACACCCAAGGCACTTTGACTAGTATCTGTAGTTCTAGCTTCTTGGAAGGCTGAGTCATAAGTGATTGAGTCTAGGCATTGAAGTCAGCTCAGGCAGCAAGGGAGACCCTGTCTCAAAAGAAAAAAAAGGAGGGAGGGGGTTGAAAGGGAGAGGGAGGAAGGAAAGAAAAAGAAGAGAGAAAAAGAAGGAAAGAAAAGGAAGAAAGAAAAAATAAAAATGCATTGTTCAGTGCTTAGGATAATGTTTGGTTCACAGTAAAGATTTATGGCTGTGGTGGTGCATGCCAGCAGAATTTGCTGAAGGAGGTGGAGGCAGGAGGACAGCCTGGACTACACACATTTTGGTGAAACTTTGTCTGGGGTTGGGTGGGGGAAACATTTTTTTGAGACAGGGTTTTTCTGTGTAGTCTTGGTGCCTGTCTTAGAACTAGCTCTTGTAGACCAGGCTGGCCTTGAATTCAGAGAAATCCACCTGCCTCTGCCTTCTGAGTGTAATAGATTAGGTAAAAATGCTGCAGATCCCCGAAGTGGCTTCAGGCAGTGGGTAGCAGATCCCGAGAGCAGCCAATTCCAGGCAGGGATAGCACAGTTTCCCCAGTTCCTGGAGTGGCTGCAGTGGTTCATGAGTCCCAGGCAGGGAGCCACATGGTGGGTGAGAGACCTTAATGGGGCAGCCAGTCCCACAAGGAGAGACAGACAGATGAGCACGCCATGAGACCACACCGCAGGTCTCCAAAGGCAGCTGGTCCCAGGCAGGGAGCCACATGACTGGAGAGAGACAGAGACATGGATAGGCGTGCCATGCAGAGTGGGGTTGGATATTTATTTAGTGGGTTATGGAGGGGAAATGGAAGAAGGGGAGAAGAGCAGAGAGAGGGACAGAGAGAGAGGGAAACTGAAGGGGGGAAGGAGAGAAGTGGGGAGAAGGGAAAGACAGAAGCTGCCTCTGAGAAGGAGACTGAAAAGGAAGCACTCAGTCTGGAAACTGAAGATCAGTTTGCCTTGGCTGATGGGGGAGGGAGTGAGCATGGCTTGTCTCTTAAAGGGACAGAGCAGACCATTACACTGAGTGCTGGGATTAAAGGTATGCACCACTACTGCTCAGCCTAATATTTTTTTTTTTTTTTTTTTTGGTTTTTTCGAGACAGGGTTTCTCTGTGGCTTTGGAGCCTATGCTCAGCCTAATATTGTGTCTTTCATTACTAGTTTATTTTAGAAGAGTACATATCAAGTATTTTGTAGATTTGTCTGATGCTGTCCATATTATTGCACTAGAGTTATACATTTTAGTGACTATCAAAGCTGAAGTATGTTTCTCATTTCTACACACACACACACACACACACACACACAATCACACACACAGAGTACTTACTAAGAATTGAACCTAGGACCTTGCATGTGCTAGCTCTGTCACTGACTAAGCTACAGCCCCAGCCTAGAATACTCAGTTCTTTAGAAGCATGTGACTAAGTACAGGTCACATTTAGGAAGCAAAATTAATATCAGCCTCCTAAAAGAAGGTGTTAGACATACGTTAAACCAAACATAGTAGGACTGGAGAAATGGCTCAATAGTTAAGACCAGTGGCTGAGAGGGTGCAGGTTTGGTTCCAAGCACCCACATGGCAGCTCAAAACCATCTATAACTCAAGTTCCACGAGATCTAATGTCCTCTTATGCTCTCTGCTGGCACTGTGTGCATATTGTACACAGACGTACATGCAGGTAAAACACCAGTACACATAAAGGTAAATCTTAAAAAAAAAAAAAAAGCGCCATGGTTATTTAGTGTGTCTGGCATGTGATCTAGGAAACTTTTCAGTTACTGATCTTGTATGTGGGTGTACATGCATTCAGTGGCACACTTGTGGAGGTCAAAGGAAGGAATTTGAGAGTTGGTTCCCTCCCTCCACAAAGTAAGTCGTGGGGATTAGACTCAGGTCATCAGGCTTTGACAGCAAGCACCTTTACCTGGGTGAGACATCTCATCTGCCCAGAAACTAGTACTAAAAGCTTCCCAAGTGACCCAGATGTTGTTATAGTGCACATGTGTAATCCCAACATACTTTTTTTTTGAGATAGGGGTCTCTGTAGCTTTGGAGCCTGTCCTGGGACTTACTTTGTAGACCAGACTGACCTTGAACTCACAGAGATCCACCTGCCTCTGCCTCCAGAATGCTGGGATTTTAAAGGTGAGCACTGTCACCACCACCTTTCTAATTCCAACACTCTTAAGGCTAAGGCAGGAGGACTACTTTGAGTTTAAAGATAGCCTGTGCCACATACCTGTTCTAAAAAAAAAAAAAAAAAAAACCTCCACCAGGTACTTACTTGTGGGGCAGAGAGGCAGGTAGATCTCTGTGATCTGTGAGTTCAAGTTCAGCCTCATCTTTATTGCAAGCTTCAGGCTAACCAAGGCTATACAGTCATTCCCCCCTTCAAAAGTTACACATGACTGTTGTTCCTGAATATACCGCATGAGTGCAGTGCCCATGGAGGTCAGAAGAGGGCTTCTGATCTCTGGAACTGGAATTACTGATGCTTTGTGAGCCGCCATGTTGGTGTTGGGAGGTGAACACTGATCCTCTGCACAAGAAGCCAGTGCTCTTAACTGCTGAGCCATCTCTCCTGTCTCCCAATGGTTACTTTTACTAGTTACTTAAAGGCTAGTGAGGTGGCTCAGTGGGTAAGGGCACTTGCCTTGCAAGCCTGATGACCTTAATTCAGTCCCTGTAACTAACTCCATAAACTTGTCCGCTAACCTCCACATGTTCACGTCATGCACACATGATAATAAATATAAGAAACTCCCCAGCACTTGGGAGGCAGAGGCAGGCGGATCTCTGTGAGTTTGAGGCCAACCTGGTCTACAAGAGCTAGTTCCAGGATAGGCACCAAAGCTACAGAGAAACCTTGTCTCAAAAAAAACAAAACAAAACAAAAAAAACATACATATATGAAACTCACTGTAACTCCAGCTAGCCTCAAAATCATGGGAGCCCTGCCTCATCCTCCTTTGAAAGTGCTTAGCATTACAGGTATGAGCCATCATGCTGAGCTTCCAATTTTAGATAATACAGTAATGACTTTCAAGAATATAGCTTTTTTTTCCCCATAGTTTTTGCTTCTGTCAAGTTGACTTTACAGGGATGGGCATATAGTTTTACTGGTTAAGCTTGTTTAGCAAGTCAGAAGCAATTGATTTAACCCCAGCACACATAAAGCCAGACAGATAATACACGTACAAAACTCAGAGCCAGGACCCAGTATGGAATGTATGCATAGTGCAAGTGGCCCATTGTAGCTAAAGTGTTGAATGTTTGAATGAGCAAGGGAAAAGGGGAGTGGGAAGGAATTCAGAGCAAGCACAGCACGCCACAAGTCCCCAGAGGCCATGGTGAGGAGTCTGGAATTTGTCTTGATCTTGCTGGATTATCCAGAATTGTAAACAGATGTAGGCTGCCATTAGGCTCAGAGAGATTAACTCTGGCTTTAGAGTATATATTGAATTGGTGATGCAGCAAAGAAATCAGGCTTGAGGAAAGAAAACGTTTCCCTAGGGTGAGTCCAGATGAAAACTGACAAGGACATCACTGAAGTGATGGCAGTGGGGTTGGAGAGGATGGGATGCATCTGGGAGATTTGAGGAGGTAGATTTGTACACATTTAATCACTAATGTTATTGAGAGGCAAGAAATAATGAGATGGTGCTAGAGAGATTGCTTGGTGGTTAAGAACACTTGTTGCTTTTGCAAATGACTCATGTTCAATTCCCAGCACCCACATGGTGTTTCACAAACATTTATAATTTCAGTTCCAGAGGATCCAGTACCCTCTTCTGACCACCGAGGACACCAAGCATCCACACAGTGCATACACATATGTACACAAAAAACAGCCATGCAACGTGAAAATGAAGCAAATTGAAAATTTTTAAATAAACAACTTTTATTTTTTTGGTTTTTCAAGAGAGGCTTTTTTTTTAGTGTAATCTGACTTGTCCTGGAACTCAATCTGTAGACCAGGCTGTCCTCAAACTTAGAGATGCACCTGCCTCTGCCTCCTGAGTGCTGGGATTAAAGGTGTATGCCACCATCTTTTGACTAATATTTTACTCTTATAAACCAAGTTCAAGACCAGCACACACACAATAAATATATTAAGATTCTTCAAATTTTTTTATTCTTTTTTTTTATTCTTTTTTAATTAAAATTTCCACCTGCTCCCCGTTTCCCATTTCCCTCCCCTCCTCCCAAATATTGCCCCCTCCCCCCACTCCCCTCCCCCTATCCCCACTCCTTTTCTCCTCCCCCCACACCATTCCCCCTCCCTCTCAATACTGAAGAGCAGTCCAAATTCTCTGCCCTGCGGGAAGACGAAGGTCTTCTATCTATGTCCAGGAAGGTCCAAAAAGGTGAGCGTCTAAACAGGCTAAGCTCCCACAAAGCCAGTTCATGTATTAGGCGGACAATAAAGGCTGATGAGAAGCCAAGATTCTTCAAATTTTATTTTTGAGATTATAATACAGTCACAGTATATCTCCCTTCCCTGTCCTCCCTTCAAACTCTCCAATAGAGAAAAGAAAAATGTTGCAAATCTGGGGCTTAGGGGCTGGAATGATGTCTCAGCAGTTAAGAGCACTTGTATACCGCCCCACAGAGGATGTGACTTACACATCCTCAACGCCCACATCAGGTAGCTTACAATTGCTTCTGGCTCCATCTCAGGAGATCTGATACCCTCTCTGTCATCCAAGAGCACCTACATGCATATGGTGCACGTAAACTCAGGAGGACACACATAAACATGTAAATCTTTTTTTTTTCTTTTCTTTTTTTTTTTTTTTTTTTTTGGTTTTTCGAGACAGGGTTTCTCTGTGGTTTTGGAGCCTGTCCTGGAACTAGCTCTTGTAGACCAGGCTGGTCTCGAACTCACAGAGATCCGCCTGCCTCTGCCTCCCGAGTGCTGGGATTAAAGGCGTGCGCCACCATCACCCGGCGGGTAAATCATTTTTTAAAATTCCAGGCTTACCATGACTGTGGAGGTCATATGCCCTAGGGGAACCTACTGTGGTTACGATAGAGGTCATGCTAACAAACCACCTTCTTTCTTTTTGAATTTTATTTTTCACTTTTTATTTGGAGACAGGGTTTGTCTGTGTAGCCTTGACTGTCCTGAAAGTTGCTCTGTAGACCAGGCTGGCCTCAAACTCACAGAGATACTCCTGCCTCTGCCTCCTGAGTGCTGGGATTAAAGACATGCACCACCACCCCAGGCTAAAATCCATTTAATGTAGAATTTAGCACCATTACTTTACTTTTAACTACGTCCATTTGGGGGGCTGTATGCGCACATATGAGTACAGATGCCTGCGGAATCCAGAAGAGGGTGTTGGATCCTCTGGAGCCAGAGTTACAGCTAGTGAAAAATTGCTTAATATGGATGCTGGACTCCAAACTTGGGTCCTTTGCAAGAGCAAAAAAAAAAAAGTAAAAGTAAAAGAAGTTCCTGCAGACCCATTTTCCCAGCACTGAGATGAATTCACTTTTCATTGCCCATTGGACTCCTCTCAATTTTATTTTCCTTTGGTTTTCCGAGACAGGGTTTTTCTGTGTAGCTTTGGAGCCTGTCCTGGAACTCGCTTCAAGTGCTGGGATTAAAGGCATGCGCCACCACTGCCCAGGGTCCTTAAAAGTTTTAAATTTTAATTTTGTATGGATGAGTAGTTTTGCCTGCTTGTATGTATGTCTATGTATCATGCATTTTGGAGCTGGGTGCTGGCAGGGGTCAAAAGAAGGCATCAGATCTTCTGGAACTGCAGCTATGGATAGATGTGAGCAAATACGTGGGTGCTAGAAACCGGGCCCTGTTTCCTCTACAAAAGCAGCAAGTGCTCTCAACGGATGAGCCATCTCTTCAGCTCTTCAGCCCCTCCAGTAACCTCTTAGGCATTGTCACAAGCCATCCACTTTTAACTTGCTCTTCCCGGCAGCAGAAGGCAAGTGTCTCCACTTGGAGAACACGCCCTCTCTCTCTCTCTCTCTCTGCAGTGTGATCAGCATCTTGTCTAGAGGGGCTATCCAAATCCTTGAACAGAATGCTTTGTGTGTGCTGTGCAATGTTCAGGCTCAGCTATTCTTTTTTTTTTTTTTTTGGTTTTTTGAGACAGGGTTTCTCTGTGGTTTTGGAGCCTGTCCTGGAACTAGCTCTTGTAGACCAGGCTGGTCTCGAACTCACAGAGATCCGCCTGCCTCTGCCTCCCGAGTGCTGGGATTAAAGGCGTGCGCCACCATCGCCCGGTACTTACTAGTCCTCACCCTGCTGCTCGCCCAGCCTCCTACTAGGTCCCTTCGTCTTCCCTTTCTTCCTCCTTCCTTTCTTCCTTTTTTCTTTTTCTCTTCTGCCTACACACTTTCTTTACATCCCCCACTCCCTTCTCCTTTCATTATACTTTTTGGTTTCAGCTTGTTGAGTCTGGTCACTCAATTGAATCTAGGCATTGCTATGAAGTTCCTTTGCTTGTTTAGGTTTTTTAATACAAGGTCTCACTATCCATGACTAAAGTTGCTGGTTGTTAACATTGCAGTACTGCCCTCTGTCACTGAGCTACATCTCCAAACATGAAGGTAGCTTCCAGGTGTTTGTGAAGTCCTAACCTAGTTCGTTTTAAGTAAAGAAGATTATCTGGGGTCATGGGTGTGTCTGATTCAATCTGAAAAGTAGAGGCCTTTCTCCCTCCTTCCCTTCCTTTCTTGAGACAGGGTATCAACATTGTAGCTCAGGTTAGCCTCAAACTAATAGCAAGCCTCCTGCCTTAGCCTCCTAAATACTAGGATTACAAATTTGAGCCACTATCCCCAGCTGAGGTTTCCCTTATAAGAGATATTCTCCCAGACTATGATCTGGAAATGTAAGCCAAATAAACCCTTTCCTCCTACTAACAAAAAGAGAGCGAGAGAGACAGACAGACAGACAGACAGACAGAGACAGAGAGACAGAGACAAGAGATTTTCCCTGTAAATGGCCTCATTACCCTGCTCCTGTGAACTCTAGCTTGCCCTTCTCACGCCCTGCCCTGTGTGAACTTGCCCCGCTAGCCCCTACAGCTGTGTGAACTCATTTCTTGGAATAGATCATGTGTGTTATGTGTCTTCTGCTATTTCTGTTTCTCTGAATGACCCCTGACACATCTTTCAAAGTCTTTGCTCCATCCAAGCCAGGACTTCATTCTCCTGATAAGCACCAGAGGCAGTGTGTGTCACCTGCTCAGTTTATCTGCTCTCAGTTCCAGTGAGTACTTATGGATACTTGAGCTGTCAGGGCCTCGACAAGGAGGAAAGCTCAATGGAGGTCCGAAGGATTTCCCAGGGTCAGGGATTACTGGTTGCTTGATGAGAGTAAACAATGGATAAAAATATACACCTGAGTCCTAACTAATAGAAATAGATAAACAAATGAGAGGGCTGGAGAGATGGCTCAGAGGTTAACAGCACTGCCTGCTCTTCCAAAGGTCCTGAGTTCAATTCCCAGCAACCACATCGGGGCACAAACCATCTGCAATGGGGTCTGGTGCCCTCTTCTGGCCTGCAGGCGTACATACAGACAAAATATTGTATACATAATAAATAAATAAATAAATAAATAAATAAATAAATAAATATTTTTTAAAAAATGAGAGAAGCGGTCTCCGGCTCTGAGACATTCCAAGTAACTGTGGAGACTGGACACTGACCTCAGAGAGCTGGACATTACTCTCTAATCCTTGGGTATGGGCTGCGCACCATGACTCCCCTTATTACAGTGTTCTGCAAGGGGACATTTAACGGGGGCGGGGGAAAACATTCCTCCATTCAAAATAAGACATTTGTAGCCAGGCGCTGGTGACACGCGCCTTTAATCCCAGCACTCGGGAGGCAGAGGCAGGTGGATGTCTGTGAGTTTGAGGCCAGTCTGGTCTATAAGAGTGAATTTCAGGACAGGCTCCAAAGCTACACAGAGAAACCCTGTCTCAAAAAACCAAAACCAAAACAAAACAAGAAACATACCACATTTATTGAGGCTGGAGAGATGACTCAGCATTTAAGAGCACCACAATAGGCTCTTTTTCTTTGTTTTGAGCCAGGTTCTCACTTTGTAGGCCTGTCTGGCCTGGAACCGTCTATATACTCTACGCTGGCCTCAGACTCACAGAGATTCACCTGTCTATGCTTCCTAAGTGTTAGGATTAAAAGAGCGCAGCAATATGCCTGTCCCCAGGGGCAGTGGTCTTGTTTCTTTTGTTTTGTTTTTGATCTAGGGTCTTATTCCATAGCCAAGGTTGGCCTGGAACTCAGTATTTAGCGCAGATAGATCTTTTTTTTTTTTTTTTTTTTTTGGTTTTTCGAGACAGGGTTTCTCTGTGGCTTTGGAGCCTGTCCTGGAACTAGCTCTGTAGACCAGGCTGGTCTCGAACTCACAGAGATCCGCCTGCCTCTGCCTCCCGAGTGCTGGGATTCAAGGCGTGCGCCACCATCGCCCGGCGCAGATAGATCTTGAATTTGAAACAATTCTCTTGTCTAAGTCTCTTAAGTGCTGGGGTTATGACTGTGAGCCACAATAGCTGACATGCTTCTGTGTGTGTGTGTGTAACTTAAAAAAGGATTTATTTTTATGTGTATGGTTGTTCTGTCTACATGTCTATGTACTATGTGCATGCAGTGCTCACAGATACCAGAAGAGGGTGTCAGATCCCCTGGAACTGGAGTTACAGATGGTTGTGAGCCAACATGTGGGTTCCAAGTCATAGCTCCAGCTTCAATAAATAAATATTTGCTTTTTTAATGAAGGAAAGTTTCTCTTCTATAAAGTCTCCCTTTGCCCCATACTGTACTATTTGGGTATACTGAAGTCTATATAACATCTGCTTTTGTTATTTTTGTAAATCTAAAGCTGTACTAAAAAATATATGTATTAAAATATGTAAAGGACTAATTAGACATTTCTCCAAAGAAGACAGACAATCAACAAGCACATGAAAAGACACTTAACATCACTGAGCTGGGCGTGTGGCACATGCCTGAAGTCCAGCTGTTCAAGAGACTAAGGCAGCCGGGCGGTGGTGGCGCACGCCTCTAATCCCAGCACTTGGGAGGCAGAGACAGGCAGATCTCTGTGAGTTCGAGACCAGCCTGGTCTACAAGAGCTAGTTCCAGGACAGGCTCCGTAGCTACAGAGAAACCCTGTCTCGAAAACAAACAAAAAAAAAAAAAAAAAAAAAAAGAGAGAGACTAAGGCAGAGCCAGACAGTGGTGGTGCACGCCTTTAATCCCAGCACTCCGGAGGCAGAGGCAGTTGGATCTCCGTGAGTTCGAGACCAGCTTGGTCTACAAGAGCTAGTTCCAGGACAGCTAGGGCTGTTACACAGAGAAACCCTGTCTGGAAAAACAAGAGAGAGAGAGAGCACAACTACAGCAGGATCATCACTTGAGCCTAAGCATTTGAGGCCAGATTGAGCGCCACAGTTAAGATGCCGATCTCAAAATAAACAACAAAAAAATCAGAAACAAGGGTTGGGGTGTAGCTCAGTAGTAGAGCAGATTTCTAGCAAGCACAAGGATCAAGATTTAGGCCCCAAAACTGTAAAACAAACAAAAACTCACAAAAATCCAGAGGGGCTGGAGATAGATGGTTTAGGAGTTAAGAGCCCTTGTTATTCTTGCAGGGGACCCAGAAGGAGAGAACAGACCCTGTCCTCTGACCTACATATGTGTGTGTGTGTGTGTGTGTGTGTGAGACAGACAGACACAGAGACAGACAGACAGATAGAATTTGCTTTTTTGGAGACAGGGTTTCTCTGTGTAGCCTTGTCTGCTCTGGAACTCGTTCTTGTAGACCAGGCTGACCTCAAACTCACAGAGATCTGTCTGCCTCTGCCTCCCCAGTACCAGAATTAAAGACGTATGCCGGGCCACAAAGTAAATTTTAAAACGTAATTTAAAGAGCCGGGCGGTGGTGGCGCACGCCTTTAATCCCAGCACTCGGGAGGCAGAGGCAGGCGGATCTCTGTGAGTTCGAGACCAGCCTGGTCTACAAGAGCTAGTTCCAGGACAGGCTCCAAAGCTACAGAGAAACCCTGTCTCGAAAAACTAAAAAAAAAAAAAAAAAAAAAAAAAAAAAGTAATTTAAAAAAGAAACATTCAGGGGCTGGAGAGATGGCTCAGAGGTTAAGGGCACTGGCTGCTCTTCCAGAGGTCCTGAGTTCAATTCCCAGCAACCACATGGTGGCTCACAACAATCTATAAAGAGATTTAATGTCCTCTCTGGCCTGCAGGGACACATGCAGACAGAACCCTGTATTAACAAGTAAATCTCAAAAAAGAAAAGAAGGAAGGAAGAAAGAGGAGGCTGAGACATTAGAATTGCCACGAGTTCAAATCAGGCCAGGGTTACATAGCAAACAAAGCAAAAAGCAAACAGGAGGAGAGAAAACTGAAGAGGGTGTGGAGCAATGGATGCCCTTATACTTCACTGCAGATTGGTCAGAAGACCTGGCCTCTGGAGAAAGCAGTACGGAAGTCTGGGGATGTGGGGGGAGGGTCTGTAAGAAAGACTGTAAGTCCCTGGGCTGGGGAGATGAGTCAGTGAGTAAATGGCACATGAGTCTGATAACCTGAACTAGGATCCAAAGAATGCAAGTAAAAGCCAGACACAGACCTTAGCAAAGGAATCTGTGATCCTAGAGGCCAGGTGAGATGGCTCAGAGATTAAGAGCACAGGCTGTTTTTCCAGAGGAACTGGTTTTGATTCCTAGCACCCACATGATGGCTCACAACCATCTCTAATTCCAGTTGTGGGAGTAGGGGGCTTTGAAGTTTCAAAAGAAATGAGTTATTTCCAGTGTGCTCTCTGCTTCCTGTTTGTGAATGAGGAGGTGAGCTCTCAGCTGCCGCTTCAGGGCCATGCCTGCCTCCCTGCTGTGTGCTCCCTGCCAGGGTAGTCACAGGCTCCTAGCCTTCTGAAATCGTAAACCCCAAATAAAGCCTTCCTTCTGTAAATTGCCTTGGTCATGCTGCTTTGTCACAGCAATAGAAGTGTTACTGATCTACCTGATGATTTGAGTTCATCCCCTGGGATGCTCACACGGAGGATGAAGAGAACCAACTCTTTTGTTTTCATTTTTTTTATTTTTTTTTTTTTATTTTTTTTTGGTTTTTCGAGACAGGGTTTCTCTGTGGCTTTGGAGCCTGTCCTGGAACTAGCTCTGTAGACCAGGCTGGTCTCGAACTCACAGAGATCCATTGTTTTCATTTTTTGAGACAAGGTTTCTCTGTAGCTTTGGAGCCTGTCTTGGAATTCGCTCTGTAGACCAGGCTGGCTTTCAACTCACAGAGATCTGCCTGCCTCTGCCTCTGGTTTTGATTTTTTTGTTTTTTTTTTTTTGTTTTTTTTTTTGGTTTTGCAATAAAGGGTTTCTCAGCCTGGAGTTAGTGATGGCATGTCTTTATTCCTAGCACTCAGGAGGCAGAGGCGGGTGGATCTCTGTGAGTTCGAGACCATCCTGGTCTACAAGAGCTAGTTCCAGGAACAGGCTCCAAAACCACAGAGAAACCCTGTCTCGAAAAACCAAAAAAAAAAAAAAAAAAAAAAAAAAGCAAACAAAAAAAGAAACTCTGGCTGTCTTGGAACTTGCTCTGTAGACCAAGCTGGCCTTGAACTAAGATCCACCTGCCTCTACCTCTGCCTCTGAAGTGCTGGGATTCAAGGGGTGTGCCACCACTGCCTGATGAGAAGTTGTCCTTTTGCTTACACATGTGCACCATAGCAGGTGCACTCTCACACACATGCACATTCAAGCACACAGCACAAATAAAATAATGAAAGATCTCTATATGTAGCTTAGTGTTACAGATCTTTCTTAGCATGTCCAAAGACCTATATTGAATTCCTAGTACTGAAAAAAAAAATGTCAGGGAAATGGTAACTGGCATAAAGAGGGAGGATAAGAATCAAATGCCTGGAAGACAAAAGTAACAGGGCCCTGGGACTGACTGGTCCCTTGTGTCTCTGGACAGGCGACAATGAGTCCACATTCCTGGTTCGTAATGAGATCTACATTCGCCACAGCTGCTTGCAGACAGCAGCAAAAATAAGGCTGACTAAGTAGAAAAGACATTTTAAAAAAAGTGTTCAGTGGGCTCCCAGAATGCAGAATGTGGAGAACCATATTGTAGGCTCAGCTTCCAGGAAGATTGCTCCCCCAGCATCACAGAAGTGGCAGAATGAACGGTACACATTCACCCACACAGAGGATAGCAGGAAAGACACTGCTTCTGTTGCTTCAAGAAGGCAGCCTTGAAAACATTGGAAATTCCCTGTCTGAAAGAAGAAGAGAGGGGAAAACCGAGCGATGGTGGCACACACCTTTAATCCATCCCAACACTCAGGAGGCAGAGGCAGGCCGATCTCTGTGAGTTCGAGGCCAGCCTGGTCTGTAAGAGCTAGTTCTACAGCTAGGGCTACAGAGAAACCCTGTCTCGAAAAACCAAAAAGAGAGAAAGAGAGAGAGAGAGAGAGAGAGAGAGAGAGAGAGAGAGAGAGAAAGGAGGATGAGGAGGATGGAAAAAAGTTCCACACAGAATAGGTGTTTGTGTGTGTGTGTGTGTGTGTAGAGTTCCATTTGAGGCATGTACCCTGAATGCAGATGTCTAGTAGGTGGCAGGATATCTGAATGTTAGCATTTCAGAGAGCGAGAAAGCGGTTAAGACAAGAATATAGGGTGGGGCAAGGCTAACACAACACATGAGATGGGAAGACAGAAAAAAAGAGTCCTGTGTTTGGGAAGAAAACTTGCCTGGAATTCTCTGTGCCCCTGGAATAAGACCTAGTTGCCTACATGCATAAACTAGAGAATGTTATCTTTCACTTTCCATAGGTATATTTAATTTTTTCAATGACTTTCATCTTTTTTTTTTTTTTTTTTTTTGCTTTTTTCTGTTTGCTTTTTTTTTCAAGACTGGGTTTCTGTGTAGCTTTGGAACCTGTCCTGGAACTAGCTCCTGTAGACCAGGCTGGCCTCGAACTCACAGAAATCCGCCTGCCTCTGCCTCTCA